>NC_132993.1:17948000-18559000 GCF_048564905.1 Vicugna pacos | reverse complement strand
AAAGTTGGACACGGTGCTATCTGTCCTGCCCTTGGCTTGTTCTGTGACCTTGGAAAGATTATCGAACTCTGCAAGGTCCCTCTGCAGCCTAACAGCGTCAGTGTGTTAGGGTAGAGGGGGGGGAGCGGGAGATAAGATCGTATCTTGAGCTGCTAGAATAGATGTCTATCAAGATCTGGAATATTGGCAATTATAGAGTGTGTAAATTAGGAGGGGCTCTTGACTCAGAAAATCGATCCTGCATTCCTCTGTCACATTTGCTGTCATCTGTTTATACCCTGCAAGGTTAAGAGGTGTGTTTACCAGTCCAAAGGGCTGAACGCACACCTGGGGTGTCCTGCAGCGTGGCCACTGTCCCATCAACTGTGCTGGACGCCGGCAGCTAGGATTGCTGTCAGTGCTGGGCTTCCCACCCGTCCGGGTGCCTCAGCGCCTAAACCAAAGCGGATGTTCCCCAAAAAGGTTGGTAGGACCAGATATGAGGCAGAATTCCGAGCCTCACCATGGCATCATGAGAAGAGCGGAGGAAGGGGGCTCCAGCTCCCGGAGGTTGGAAGCCAGCCGGTCCAGTCATACATCACTCTTCTTTCAGAGCGGGGGGTGCTTACTCACGGGACAGGTTGGAATGGGGTGGAAAGTTTCTTCCCGACAGCTCAGCCGGGGTGCAAGTTCCTAATTACCAGGGTAAGGCAGAAAGAAAGTCAGGGCAGGGGAGAGTCCAGTTCCCACTACAACCTCCTGTCAAGAATTTCCTTGTTTCTGGACATGACAATGGCTCCAAATCTGCAGCAACTCATATAAATTTGACTCTTGCAGAAACTTTCCAGAGGTTATTTCCAAAAGTCCTGTATGTCTTCCCATAACACATTCTTCTAATATAACTTTTTATTATAAAAGTAAGACATGATTACTGTAAAAAGTAAAACGTGAAAGAAATATAAAAGGCAGAGGTCCCCTGCACTCCATAATCAGTGTCCCTCACCTCTCTACCAACCAAAAGTCCATTAACAAGTTTTATGTCCACGGGACATTTTAGAACAATTTATATAAGCAAGGTTTGGGGATCAGGGGATGAGCTGATGAGTCACACTCTCCTGCTCAGTCAGTGTGGTAAAGGAAAGTCCTTTTCCACGTGCCATGGGCAGTGTGACTGGGAAGGACATGCCCGCTTGCTTTGTGTCCCACTGTCAGGGCCCAGTGTTTGCACCCCTCTACTGTTTTCTTCCTTCAGTGTCAGGAATGTTTGACTTGGACTGGATTTCTGCATCTGCAGGGTGGTGACCAACTCATTTCCAAAACGCAGCTGCTTCCAGGGAGTCCCTGGAGACAGGCTTTAGGCTATGACTTATCAGCCCATGATGGAAATTTGGTAGAAGCTCCAAGACCTCAAGAGTTCAATCGTTGCATCTCACAGTCAGTCTTTCTGTCCCCAGCTACCCCAGCCCTGTTCGTTTTGCCCTTGCCCCACCGCCTGGAAGGGTTTGGGATCATCCTACTGACCCACCCCTTGGGCTGGATGTGGTCCCCCTGAGGATGGCAGCTTCCTTACATGAGCCCCGCCGTTTGGTCTTCTGTTTGGATCTTCTGCATCCTGACTCTCCCCACTCCCATTTCTCCCTCTCCCCTCTTCATGGAAGAGGGCGGGCTCCACCCCTCCTGACCCCAGAGTTCCACCCCGCTTGGCTGGTTCCTTGTCCAGAGCTAGCTGTGGTTTCTGGGATTCTCCCACATCTGTTCCACTAAGGGTCCAAATGTCCACCTGATGTAAACACATCAGTCTCCAGAAGTGTTGTCATGGTGTCCTGCCTCCACACTCAGGTCAACTTCTGGCTCATTGGACCAGGGCCAGGCTGGGGACAACTTGATCCGTCTCCAAGGCCCCCAGCCCTGGACCTTGCCCTCTGCCCCTGCCTAGACACAGTGCTCTGGGCTGCAGGCTGCTCCGGCAGTGGACAGCCCACCCTTGCAGCCTGGATCTCCCCTGCCCTGGCTGTCGTCACCCCAGTTTGCCCCCTGCTCCTGGCAGGAGCCCCTCATATTCTGTGCAATCAAGACCATGTCATTGGTGACATGTTCAGCTGTCACTGCTCTTTCCCATGAGATGTTAACTGTCACTCACGTACCAAGCAGTCCTGCTAGTTTGCAGTCCTATTTGGCAATTTATTTATTGTTACTAATACTCCCATCAGAAGAATATTGATGTCCCTTTAAATACGTGATTTTAACAGGATTTCTCTAGGGAGTTTCTGGTATTGGGGGGCAGACTTTCTCCCTGAGGGACACAACCCTAATTTTACCTTGAAACTGAGTAAGAAAATAAGATGCATGTCGGAGGATCCTGTTTCATAGGCAACACTCCGGCTGCAGAGTGAACCTGCACACGTGGGACAGGACTCGAGAAACGAGGGCATACCTGTCAAGCATGGGGTGTGTGGTTGGAGCGTCCCCTTCACTCACCTCCAGCTTTACCTATAGAGAAATTTTTTTTAACATTTTTTATTGATTTATAATCATTTTACAATGTTGTGTCAAATTCCAGTGTTCAGCACAATTTTTCAGTCATTCATGGACATATACACACTCATGGTCACATTTTTTTCTCTGTGAGTTATCATAACATTTTGTGTATATTTCCCTGTGCTATACAGTGTAATGTTGTTTGTCTATTCTACAATTTTGAAATCCCAGTCTATCCCTTCCCACCCTCCACCCCCCTGGCAACCACAAGTCTGTATTCTCTGTCTATGAGTCTATTTCTGTCCTGTATTTACGCTTTGTTTTTGTTTGTTTGTTTGTTTGTTTTTGGTTTTGTTTTTTAGATTCCACATATGAGTGATCTCATATGGTATTTTTCTTTCTCTTTCTGGCTTACTTCACTTAGAATGACATTCTCCAGGAGCATCCATGTTGCTGCAAATGGTATTATGTTGTCAGTTTTTATGGCTGAGTAGTATTCCATTGTATAAATATTAAGAAATATTTCTGCCTTTTGTTTCAGGGCTTTTGTTTTCTTTGTTCACATCAGACTCATTAATTTCATTTAATGCTTCTCTAGCTCTTACCATGTGCCAGTCCCTGTTTGAAACACTTGCAAGTAATCATCTATTAAGTCCTTAGCAGCCTTACAAGGTGAGCACTATTATTGTCCCCATTTTACAGATGGGAAACTGAAGTGAGGAGAAGTTCATGAAATTGCTCAGGGTAACACTTCTAGTAAGCAGCAGAACAGGCTTTAAAACTCAAGCCTCCTGGTGGTGCCACAGCTTGCGTGTGTGTCTGCTGCCCCGGGCTGCCTCCCAGCCGCGGGGGTCCTGTTCCTCCGCTGTGGGCACCTACTCTGGGACTCAGGTCCTTGCGAGGCTCTTGCTTTGCTCCCACTCCACAGGACCCTGCACGTGTCAGGACTGGACACACATCTTGGCTACCCGACATGGGATTTTTGTCCTTCTGGCATCCATTTCCTTAACCTGGAAGGATGAACTGAACAGCTGAGTTGATGCTGTGTCAGTGCAGCATCTGATTTGTCCTCGGATGAACTTGTAACAAAAATCAGCATCGTGCCAGTCCGCTTGGCTGCCGCGCATTGTTTCCAGTTGTGGTCAAGGACCTTCATCGACTATTCCATTCATCTTGTTCTTGATCATCTCGTGGCTGTTTGTGGTTCTGGGAATCCAGGCAGCAATCTTGGACAGCCCATCCACTCCTTTGACATCTAGTGACATTCCTTCCCCTCTCCTTCAGTCACTGGCAATTGCCTGTAATATACCAGCCCTCACAGTTTGTATCCTTATTTCTTAATGTGATATGAAAGAGGAAAGTGAGATGGTGGGGCAGGAGGGTGGGATGAGAACACATCCATTCTAGCAAATGTCCTCGCTGCCTGTGACTGAGATGTGGATTATACTCCAGGTGGTCAGGGAAGGTGATGTTAACAATTTGGGACTCTCTTGTGCTTGCAAAGCTTGGCCCTCGAGCAGCAGCCGGGCGTAGAGGGGTGGGCTGGGAATTAGGAGACCCTGTGGTTATACCAGCCTCAGTTTCTTCACCTGGATAACAAAGGGCTCAAACATTCTCTTGGCTTTTCTGGCTCTGAAGTCCAAGGGTCACAGGTGGCAGGGGGTCAGTGGTATAATAGGGAAGCCAGGAAGGCACCTCATTCCTAGAATTACACTGCCTGGGGATGATCAGTTTGTAAGAGCTGGACACCGTGCTCAGATGTAAGGGGAGAGGTCCCGGGGAGGGGCCATGGAAGTGAGTGAGAAGTGGCATTTCCGATGCCAGCTGTGGCATTAGCAGAGCACCTGATTAATGGCATTCACTCAAATGACCTTCCCACACTCCCTCCTGCCACTTTCCACTCCATTCGATACCTGGATACCAGCTCCCCAGTTTTCAAGGTATTTAGTCCCATTTTTCTCTAACCTTGAGTGTGGTTTGGGCAAGGATTAAAGGATGGATGTGTGGTCCTGCCAGGTGATGGGGACGACAGGGCAGTTATCACCTCTGGGTTCCCAGCCTAGCACATAGGCATTTAATTAAAAGTCACCCGCTGAACTGGGGGCAGTGGATTAGTGCTTCCTCCAAAGCAGCCAAGAAGGACCTCGGAAGGGTAGAGGGAACCCCTGAGCTTTCTATTTAGAAAGACAAGTAACCACAGGGCTGCCGGGGGATTCATCAGATGTGAACCTGAGCGATCTGAGGACAGTGCATGTGGTCCCCCATAAAACCAACGTCTGTCCCTTCCCATTCCTCCTCTCCTGTCCAGCTGCCACCCTCCCCGCCTTCCCCTGACTGGGCCACTGTCAGGCTCCCTGCCCATGATGGATTTTTCAGGCTTCATTTGGTGACATAACCATCCCAGTAAAACATACAAATGGCCCAACCATGGATCCTAATGTGCAGTAAACGGTTTTTCACCTCATATCATTTTTTATGGGAAGAAATTGGCTTTGTGCTTCTTCCGCACCCCCTCCCCCTGCAGGTGGACTCGGCTGGGGGAGGGATTGCCTCCCCTCCTTCCTTCATCTGCCAGGCTGTCAGCTCTGCTCCAGGCACCGCTCACTCATGGGGGTGGTGGGGGGACGGTTCAACTTTTATTAACTGTCCCGTGCGATATTAATTTCTGACCAGAGGCTCAGTCAGCTGTCTCGGCAGGAAAAGGAACGTGGGGAGGTGGCAGGAGTGGAGGGAGAGTGCCAGGTTCCTGACTGGT
Source organism: Vicugna pacos (assembly GCF_048564905.1). Lineage (NCBI taxonomy): Eukaryota > Metazoa > Chordata > Mammalia > Artiodactyla > Camelidae > Vicugna > Vicugna pacos. Next base: position 18,553,788 of record NC_132993.1, on the reverse strand, counting down.
TTCAGTTCTGTATTTATTTGTCTGTTCTGTTTGTTTTCAGAAGGCACCGCCTTCTGCAGTCATCCTTTCTTCCTGCATCCTTCCTCCCTGGCTGGATGGGCTTGGTCTTCTTGTGTTCTCTTACACGTGAAATGGGAACCTCAGTGCTCCTCTCTCTGCCACATGGCAATACTAGAGGGGATCTCTGAGCTCTCCAGTTAAGGACATGAAATAATCTCCAAACCCCAGGAGGGAGGGCTCAGTGATGTTAAACTCAATACCTTCCAATTCAGGCTCAACCCCTTGACCCAGCAAGTTCTCTGGACTGATTATACCTGGCTAATCCTCAAAACTGCCCCCATGTTCTCCTTCTGCCCCTTGCCCAGTCCTGCCCAGGCTCCTCCAGTGGCTTCATTTCCTCCCCTCCACTTTGAACACGAGTGTCTCCTAAGTTTCTAGCCTGGGCCACCTGCTTTTTGTCTATAAGCATTCACAGTGGACACTTGTAGAAGCACATACAAGGTGCAAATGATTTGGAGGAGGGCAAGCTATTTGCTGAAGAGGGGTTGGGTGGTGACTCAGGGTCTCTTCCTTAGCCGTGGAATTGCCCCATTCTCTCAGGCAGCAAATTCCTACCTTCCCTGCCTCACCTCCTGCCTGCCTTGCTGCCAGCTGTCTTCTGTGCTTCCAGGAAGGCAGGAGACACAGCAGGGCTGTGATGCTACAGCAACTTGCTTCCTCCTTTTGCTGCTACTGCTGGCTCTGCCTCCATGGTCAAAGAGGCAGCTGGCCCTCAACACTGCACCATGAACAGAGCTGCAAGAATGTATGCTTATGCGTCTTCTGGTCAGTGCATGAAGCTGCCCCTGTAATGTCTTGAATTGCTTTGTGCCCCTTTGGTGGCAGCTGGCTTCTCACTTCTCTACTTGGCCAACATTGGGACAAGGATCACTGCCTTCCCAGCACTGAAAGATGCACGTGCGTGCACGTGTGTGTATCCAAGCATGCGTCTTGCATGCAGAGATTCATTTTGGAGCCATATTTGCAATTTGGCTCAAAGGCTCTGAATAAGTATACCTAGTACCTAAGAGGCATTCTGGTAGTGAGGTGCAGTTTTGTACCTGAACCAAAGGAAAGTCCTTTGAAATGTACAAAGTTCTATAGAAATGTCAGGGCTGATAATAATGATGATCACTCTTCTGAGACTCTGGTACTCACGGTGTCATCAGACCACACCCTCATGTGAGCCTGGGACCGAAGGACATGGGGGCAGAGAGCTCAGCTGGTGCTGCCAGCCACCTCACACACAGCGATGGGTCCATTCTGGAGCCCATGTTCCTGGGTGAATAAAGACAAGCCAGCAAGTGCTGGGGGTAGGGTGGCCAGGGAGGAGTGGGGCTGGGCCCTCCAAGCACTGCTGGGGAGCTGTGAGCTTTGCCTCTGAGGAGATGGTAGCTGTTGACCAAGATCTGAAGGATTTTCATGCAGAGAAGCCATCAGCCAGCTCCAAGTTGCTCCAGAGGGCAAAACTAGAATGGATGAAGCCCAGGATCAGAGGACTGATTTCCTCCCCAAATTTGACCCTCCCCAAATCATGCAAGTGGGTTTACTTCTCCTGCCAAGAAGGATCAGGCAGGACCAGAGACTATCTGTCAGTGGAAGGAATCTGGCCTTGGGAGGAAAGCTCAGCAGGAGGCTGTGTGAGGGCCTTTCCTTTTAAGAGCCCTGGATGCTAAACAATTTTCCTCCAAAGAGAAAATTTGAACCCAGAGCCACAGACATAAGGAGGAGATCAAATGATCTCTAGAAGATGAGAACCACCCCCCAAATCTGCATTGCCTCAAGTCCCCATGACGTCATGGATCTTGGAAAACCTCACAGCTCTGCGTGATAACAATCCAACTGGAGATTTGAGTTCCAAATGCAGAAATACAGGGTTGAAGAAGACAGCAGCTCTTTGAGGGGCTTTTTAGGGCTCAGAAGAGTTCCAGGTGATTTCTTCCTGTCACGTCGCCCCATGCTGACTTTTCTTGCTTCTGCAACCATACCTCTCAGTGAGTGGCCCAGCCTGCCTCTCCCCCTTCTCCCAGGGGACAGGATGGAGAAGTGGGTGGGGTACTAGGGGGTGAGGGATGGGGTGACTAAACCCCTGCTTTAGGAGACAAAAAGCATGGCAGTGAAAACAAATCTATTTAGAAGCCTCCAGCCGATTTTAGACACCTTGATTAATCATAACTTGCTACACATTATTTCCCTATAAACAAACTACAATGTTACTCATATAAACAGCTTTATCTTGACAGCTGCAAAATGTCAGGATTTAATGTAGAATGAGCAGAGATACACCATATGTTACCACTCCAGGCCTGGAACACACTAATTCATAGCATATTGCCTCATCCTGAAGAGGTGATTACAAAAGAGGGGCTGGGTTTTTGCCTTGCCATGGCTGCTGTCTCCTGCCTGCTGTCTCCAAGTCCCCAGCCCCTTCTCCTTGGCTGCGCTGTGATGACTCAGATGCGCTACAGAGGAAGGCTCTGAGGGCTGCCAGCCGTGAGCTGGATGGCCACCCAGGCAGTGCGGGTGTGATGGCGGTGGTGTATTTTTTAAAATGGACTCAAATAAATGCAGGTGTACCACACTGGGAAACCCATGGTTCCAGCACAATGATAAAGAAAAAGGGAAAAAAAGGCAGTACATTGCTGGTATCCTGCTGAGGGGGACTGCTGCTGCCTTGGCCGGAACCAAAAGCCTCCAGAAGATACCAAACAAATGGAACCCCCTATGGAGACAGACAATTAAGAAATAAGTTAAATACAGGAGGAAACAGAACTTGGTGCTCAGGAAGGTGAAGTTTGTAAAGGGACTCTTAACCTACGGGTAGTTTTATCCCAAAGAGAAGAAATGTTCCCAGTAGATTGCACTTAGCTAGGAAACTCACAGGACACATTTTCAGAGCAAGACGGTTTCTTATTTGTTCTCTTTGCTTTCTTTCTCTCCTCCCCTGCAGCTTTCTTTTACTTTAATTTGGCATAAATCAGAGGTCGGTCCGGTCCAGAGCAGCCCTGGCCTCTTTTTAGAAGTATAGCTTTATAGGCACACAGCCATGCCCGTTCGTGCACGTATTGTCTGTCTGCTCTTCTGCTGTACGTCAGCGCCGAGTCCACGCACCAGGGAGCATGTGGCCCATGAGGCTGAAGATGTTTACTGTCTGGCCCTGTGCGAGAGGGCTCCAGACTATAGGTGTGTTTATGTCACTCCCCAGCCTACACACTCGAGGCATGCTGTCAGTTCATTTTTGGCCACCCAGGAGTCGACCTTCTTCTTTGGCTCTGGAACCCTGATTTCCCTTTAGGGACGTGCCACCCACTTTACCTGGTCTTGGTGGGACTGTCAGTCAGGGTGGGCACGTGACCCCAGCTTTGTGTCAGACCCTCCCTGGATTCCAGCTTTCTGGTGGAGTGGGGTGTAGTTGACTTGTTCCCTTGGTGGCTCCCTAAAACTCTGAGCTCCCAGAGCAGCCCTGGTTTTCAGTCCTTTTCCTAAACGCCTGGCTGTGCTTCAGGTGGGTGAGCAAACTTCATCCTTCCCCTACGTGTGTTTTCTTGCTTGAGTGAGAACAGGTTTCTGCTGCTTCTGGCCAAACACCCTGAACTGATGTCAGCAGCCTCTCCATGGCCCCTCACCGTCTGTGGGTCAGGTCCAGAGGGAGACCTGCTGTCCAGACACCCCCGGCTTGTTCCTGGCTCACTTGGAGAGCCTGTCTGCCCTCCTCCTCTTCTCCAGTTCCAATGCTCTGTGCTCTGGGGGTGGGCTGCACACTCTAGCTGCTCTGTTAAAATTACTAGTTTGCAAGGCTGTTTTCCCCCATCTTGCTAGGAACTCCTTGGGGATAAGGGGTCTTGTTTACCTGGGTCTCCAGAGCATGAAAAGGTTGTTTAATGTTAGAAGAATGAACACCTCTTCTCACCACTGGTGCTGCATGTGGCTGTTAAGTTACAGTCTTGGTCCTATGCTAATAGCTCCCCAACCCAACTCAACATCAAGTGACCCTTTTTGCTCCCATGCTGATTTCGTTCCCTGGCCCCAGTTCCTGGGGTCTAGTCTGACCTGTCCAAGTCCTGAATTTGTGCCCACTTTGGGGCTGGGGTTCTGGGCTTCTTCCCAGGCCTGTTCCTCTGCCCTCCCTCCCTGGGTCCTGTCTTCCCCTTCTCAATGCAGCACCAGGGCCTGGTGGCTGATGGCTGCCTGCCACCAGACAGTGCAGCTCCCATCCCCTGAGGACCTCGAGGGAGGCATGAACTTTCCGATGCTTCTCACCCTCTTGGGTTGCTGTTCCTGGGTCTACACCTGGATCCTGTTAATCCTAGTCCGGCTCATCTGTTGCTGGCCTCTTGCCAGGCACCCTCTGGCAGGGTGGTGGTTTTGCCTCAGTGGTGCAGGCAACCAGGGCGGAAGTGTGTGCTTCCTTTTCATGGGCGGAGAGTCTGATTTTCTCCCTTCAGGGGGAAACAAGGCCTCTGGGGAGCACACAGCTAACAAGGTTTAGCAGGACAGTTAAGCTCAAACCCCAGTGCTCCTGGTACAGCAACCTTCTCCTGGGCCAGGTGCGTGGGGCCATCTTGGAATTTGGAACTCTCGGTGCCCCAGGTCCACCTGGAAGAGATGAGTGTTGTGATGCTTTGCAGGCTTCTTAGGGAGGGAGACAAATCACCCTGTCTGACCCACTTCTCTCTTGCTGACTGCTTTCATGGTGGGCCAGAGCTTTCTGAATGCAAGAGCTTTTGTGGGTGCCAAAATCTTAAACACTAATGCTAGGAATTCTCCCTTTCTGATATTCCTGTGCCAGAAGGGCTCTCAGGATGCGCAGAACATCCTACATCCCAAATCCTGCTGCCTGGGGTCAGCAGGGGACTTGGTTCCTCTCCAGTTGGTAGAATCATCCAGAAAAGCAGACTGTCCCACCTCCAGCCCTGTAAGTCCAAACACAGCCTAATTTTGCCCCCAAAAAGGCATAATTATGCCTTTTTGACTTTTGAGCTCACTTCTGAGGTAATTGGCAGATGCTGGTCCACGCTGCCAGGAACTTCTCCAGGAACCGTGAGGTCAAAGACAAATGTGATGAGTGAGAAGTGAATTCAGCGCAGAATGAGCGAACATCCTGAAGTGCCCAGGACAGGCCAGCATTTCAAACAGGCTGCTTGGCTGTTTCTACAAACCTTCAGAATGTCCCTCAACTTCTGGAATTTTTGGCTCACAAACTGTATCTCCAAGACTATCTTTCACACTTAGAATACCCCAAATCTTTGCCTGACCACAAGCCAGGTACTTGACGTGGAGCCTGGTCCTGGTGCCTTGAAGGACCCCCAAAGGGCAGCTGGACCTCAGCCTCCTGCCCTCTCCTCCCCTGGCCCCAGGTGGCCTCCCCTGTGGGGCTGCCACAGTGGGGTTACACAATGGAGCCGATGCATTAGATGCTGTCTCCAGGCCAGCCCCTGGTTCCCAGCGCTGAGCTCCTGGTAGAATCTGATACATAGCTTGCCTTTTCCACCATGGGCTTTTTTCTTCTGTTTTAAGGACTTGACTCTGGAGCTCAAAAGACTCCAGACACCTTAAATAGAAATGCCTAAAGGAGCAAAGAGCAGCATCCAATCATTATCAAGTAAAGTGGCTTCCTCTTCACATGGGCCCAGGGCCCAGGGCTGTTATAACACATCGACTTGGATTTCAAGAGAGTGATTCCATCCTTAACACCAGTGCTCAGCAATGAGATTAGCCTGGGTTTCTCCACATTTGGGGTGTGTGTGTGTGTGTGTGTGTGTGTGTGTGTGTGTGTGTGTGTTTAGAGAGAGAGAACAAAATTAGTTTAAAAACAGAATAACCCTGGACTCTGATTAGCTATTGGCAAGTGCTAACTCTAACATTTTCCCCCTCTGAGCACACACACAATTGATTGCAGTCTAAATCAGTCCCATGGGGGGAGAGCTAGACTTTAGGTGATGGCTGGGACTTTTGCATTTGCTTTAAAGGATTTTATGGATTCCACGTCACCTCGTGGTTAGCGGTGCTGTTGGAGGTGAGCAAAAGCATGGGAAGCCAATGGATAATCCCTAAATCATTACCATCTGTTTTTGAAATGTACCATTTGATCATTCTCGGGAGCTGATTTGCCTTCCTAATCAGGCTCTCTCCTTGGACTAATGTTAAAACTAACATTTCTTTCCAATGAAAAAATCAGCTATGAATACATCGTTGAATCCACGGCGTATGATGCAAAGACCTTACAAAACAAAACAAAACAAAAAACAAACAAAAACAAAAATGGGAGGGGAAAAAAGACTAAAAGACAAAGAAGGTGATAGAGGAAGAGCCGCACCTTTGCTTCCAACGGATTTTTCTTGCCACAGCTAGTGAAGGAATGAAAAGCAGAATCAGACCTCAGGACCTAAGCCTACTGCACATCTTCTGCTCAGAGGAGAAAACTCCTTTTCCACATACGACCTTAGAGTCTCTGATTTCATCTCGATGCCGCTTAGTTTGTGAGGATGAGGGGATGCTGGTGGCTCTCACCTGTTTGCCCTGCAGCCTATGGACTCTTTCAGTCCAGGTTCTTAATCCTACTCCATATTTCTTGCCATCTTTTATTATTTTAACACTTAATTTGTTTAAATGGGTAATAATCGTTAGTGGTATGGAACTCAAAATACAGTGATAATTCATTCTCCTTCCTACCGCACCGCCCCCTTCCCTCCAGAGTCACCCCTGCAGTGCTTTCTGCAGACTGTTTGGAAGACCGTCTCTTCTTGCTGCTCCTTAAGTCAGCTGCTCAGTTTTGGTTTCAAGCAGCTCTCTTCCCAGTCACTTGAGCTCGTTCCCCTGGCGTCTGAACAACAGCTTTAAGCAAATCTACCCTCTTGGGTCTTCAATGCCTGAGAAAAGTCACGCTCTTCCTGTGCTTTGAGCATCCCTGGGCACTGCTCCCTACTCTCCAACCATCCACTTCTCCATTCTTTCGCTCCTCTATGTTTTCCAGTTCGTGTTAAAGGACCCCAAAGGCTCTGTTCTGGTCATTGTCCCCTCTCATCTCAGTGTAACATCTGGCAATTTTGTCTTCGTTTGTTTCCTACTGAAGCCCTCTTACTCCTGGACTCCAACGTCTCTGTCCTATTTGATTCTTCTGCTGCCCCCGCTGAGTGTCCCTCTCCTGTCTCTGCAGAGATGTCTTCCTTCTTCCATGCGTGGCCGAATCATTTCTTCTTTCCTTCCTCTCTCTTTCCTTCACTCTCATCTCTGTTATGAAGGCGATTCTCAAATCCATAACTAGACCTGACCCTCTTGCTGAGCTTCAGACGTTATTTCCAACCCTCTGCTAGACAATTCCGTGTTCTTTAATACTATCCCCTCCCTTAACCTTTAGAATTTCTCAAAATAGTTCCATCATTCTCCCCGTCACCCGTGTCTTTTCCAGACATCTTCCTCATCCCCAAGACTCGTCAGTTCCTCCCCACATATCCTGCCATAACCATCCTTTTATTTTAATTCATACAGCTGCCATTCCCCAACGTTTCTGGACCAGCACCTGAAAGACGTCAGTAAACTTCTAAGTGATTCTCCTTTAAGTCTCTGTCTTTCCCTCTAATCTACATGACATTACTTACCTTCATGATGTTCTCGCCAAATACAGCTTTTTCGTAACATTCTCCTCAACAGCAGGGTTTGGTTTTTTTAGCTTTTATAAGCTGTTATGAAGCAGACAAAATTCTGCAGATCAATATCTGTCCTTTTTACTGGTTTCAACTACCAAAAGTAATACTAGAATATACTTATCTTGAAAACTGTTTCTGAAAGAAAACAACTTTTTAACCTGACATCCAAGTCAATCTCAAATGGTCTCCAAATTACCTTTTCTAATTTATCTGCTGTCTTCTTCTGGTTTCATTTTAGAGGCATTCATTCTAGTGTAGTGGCTTAGTCAAAGGATTCTGGCTTCATTCTACCCAGTTTGTATCCCAGATCCTCCAAATATCTATTATGTCACTTCGGAGAAGTTTTTAAAAACCCTTCCAAGCTTTAATTTGCACATCTGTTATTTAAAATGGTAGTTATGCACCTATATTATAAATTGTTCTGTGGATCAGTTAGTTGATGTAAAATGTTCAGTGATTGCCTGACATGTAGTGGTGCCAAATAAATGTTCACTCTTGTTGTTGTTATTTCCCCAAATATGACCCCTTAGCGTAAGACAAACTGATCTAACCACTACCTCTTGAATAATGCCTTGTGCATTCCTTCCTCTTTGGCTTTGTTGAGGATTCTTGGTCCTTCTGAAATCTCGTCTATTTTTAAAAGTTCAACATTCTACTCCTTCTGTGAAGCCTGATTCTCGCTCCAGTGAAACTATTCTGTACCGTTCTATCACAGTGGGTACATGTCATTACCCTTTTGTCAAAGCCCAAAGAACTGTACTACTCAGAGTGAACCCAGATGTAAACTATTGACTTTAGTTAATAATAATGTATCAATGTCAGCTCATTATTTGCAATTGATGCACCACACAAATGTAAGATGCTAATAATAAGGTGGGCAAGAGGGGGTATGGAAACTCAATTACTTTCCACTCTTCCTGTAATCCTAAAAATGATCTAAAAATAATGTTTAATACTTTAGAATGGCCATCATTAAAAAGTCCACAAACAGTTAAGTGCTGGAGAGGGTGTGGAGAAAAGGAAACCCTCCTGCACTGCTGGTGGGAATGCAGTTTGGTGCAGCCACTATGAAAAACAGTATGGAGATTCCTCAAAAAACTAAAAATAGACTTAACTTATGATTTAGCAATCCCACTCCTGGGCATATATCCGGAGGGAACTCTAATTTGAAAAGATAACATGCACTGTAATGTTCATAGCAGCACTACTTACAATAGCCAAGATACGAAGCAACCTAAATGTCCATCGACAGATGACTGGATTAAGAAGCTGTGGTATATTTATACAATGGAATACTACTCAGCAATAAAAAATAATGAAATAATGCCATTTGCAGCAACCTGAAAGTTGTCATTCTAGGTGAAGTAAGCCAGAAAGAGAAAGAAAAATACCATATGATATCACTCATATGTAGAATCTAAAAAAAGAAAGAAAGAAAGAAAAAAGGGGACGCTAATAAACTCATGTACAAAACAGACTCACAGACATAAATTTGGAAGTTTGAGATTTGCAGATATTAACCACTGTAGATAAAAATAGATAAAAAACAAATTTCTTCTGTATAGCACAGGGATCTATATCTAGTATCTTGTAATAATCTTTAATGAAAAAGAATATGAAAACAAATACATGTATACATATGCATGACTGGGACATTATGCTGCATACCAGAAATTGACACATTGTAACTGACTATACTTCAATTTAAAAAAAAAAAAAGAGTAAAACAAGTCTGACTTGCTTACATGTGTGTGAGCTTCCTCAAGGTGCGTTTCTTTAAATTCAGCCTAGAGTTCAGTTTAAAGAGACAAAGGAGACCCTTCATCTTGTTGTGAATTCTTCTATCTTATTTTAATATTCTAAAGTCAAGAGACAATGTAGCTGAAGGGAAATGAGCATGAGATCAGTAAGGTCTGGGTTTGCATCCCAGCTCCTCTTCCTACCCAATTATGTCACCTCAGACAAATTATTTAACTTCTTTGAGCCTCCATATCCTCCTCTATAAAGTGGGGATAATAATATTTATCTGTGAGTCTGCTGTGAGGATTACAGTGAGAGCTGTACTAAACCAGCAGCTGCCATCTCATTATTACATGGGGGTGAAAACTTTGTTTCTTTATTGCCAAGTGAAATGACAGAGAGACATGTTCTCAATGAGGTTTTATAAAGACAAACAAAAGGTGATTGCTTTTTTGACCAAAAAAGTGTGATCAGCATTGGAGAGATTAGATTATTTAGTGATAAGGATAGACACAAAGACCTTTTCAACCTCAGATACATTATTATCCAGAACATGAAGGAAGGTCTACAAATATTAGCCAAATATGATCTCTGATCTGCTGTAGCATGATTGCGTTAGTTAGTAATTAGCATTTAAGGCCACAAAGATCTTCACCTTGCAGATATAACACCTGGAGCACATGACCTCTGAGGTCACCGTGGTGGAAGATCAGGCCTGGAAGCAGCTTACATCCCCTCTGCTCACATCCCATTGGCCAGAGCTCCTTCACGTGGCCTCAGCCTAATAGCAAGGGAGCCTGGAAGACAGGGCCTTCCTGGTGTTTACAAAGAGGAAATGGCAGTGAATGCAGGGCAAAATCTCTGCAGAACCATCTTCACCGAAGTTTGTGGATTCAGGACTAACTTTTTCAGTGCCATCCAATGCTGGGCTGGTGAAAATGAAACTAAGTGCTTTTGTTTGAAAATCAAATATTGATTATTTCAAATGGTGGTTGAGTTGGAAGCCTAAGGAGAGAGGGAGGGAGCTCTCAGTAATGGAAAGAGAAGACCAGCTCCTCCTGCAATAAATTATTGGAAGTTAGCGCTTCAACATTTTAATGATGATAAAGAAAATCATCTTGGTCACCCCAGCCAATCCCCATAGAAAATGTTGTCTCAAACTATGGACAGAAATATCAACAAAGACCCAATCCAAAAATGGGTAGAAGACCTAAACAAGCAGTTCTCCAAGGAGGAAATACAAATGATCAACAGGCACATGAAAAAATGCTCAATATCACTAATTATCAGAGAAATGCAAATCAAAACTATGAGGAAGTATCACCTCACACCATTCAGAATGGCCATCATTCAAAAGTCCACAAATGACAAATGCTGGAGAGGCTGTGGAGAAAAGGGAACCCTCCTACACTGCTGGTGGGAATGCAGTTTGGTGCAGCCACTGTGGAAAACAGTATAGAGATTCCTCTAAAGACTAGGAATAGATTTACTGTATGACCCAGGAATCCCGCTCCTGGGCATATATCCAGAAGGAACGCTACTTCAGAATGACACCTGCACCCCAATGTTCATAGCAGCACTATTTACAATAGCCAAGGCATGGAAACAGCCTAAATGTCCAACAACAGATGACTGGATAAAGAAGATGTGGTATATTTATACAATGGAATACTACTCAGCCATAAAACCCGACAACATAATGCCATTTGCAGCAACATGGATGTTCCTGGAGAATGTCATTCTAAGTGAAGTAAGCCAGAAAGAGAAAGGAAAATACCATATGAGTTCGCTCATATGTGGAATCTGAAAAAAAAAAAAGCATAAATACAAAACAGAAACAGACTCATAGACATAGAATACAAACTTGTGGTTGCCAAGGGGGCAGGGGGTGGGAAGGGACAGACTGGGATTTCAAAATGTAGAATAGATAAACAAGATTATACTGTATAGCACAGGGAAATACATACAAGATCTTACGGTAGCTCACAGGGAAAAAAATGTGACAATGAATATATATATATGTTCACGTATAACTGAAAAATTGTGCTCTACACTGGAATTTGGCACAACATTGTAAAATGACTATAACTCAATAAAAAATGTTAAAAAAAATATCAACAATGGAATACATCTCCATCTGCAAGTAAAAAGCAGAGAATGGTGTAAGTTTGTCGAAGACCAAGGCCTTGGATGTCACTTCGCAGTGTGGAACCAGAGAGTAACTTCTCTCATTTACAAGCCTGTGCAGCACATTATACGTCACTTTGTTCCCGGGGAGAATTTCATTAAAACAACAGGATTGACAGATGACCAGATCAGTTATCGTTTCCAGCCCACATGGCCCAAAGTGAATACATAAATCAGCAAGAGCATCTTGAGGAAACAAGTGGGCTGGAATCCTTTGGTTTATTATCATTTCAATTACTCATAGTATTTGTTTAATTTAGCAAAGGGGGCCTAATTTAATTTGTAATATTTATGATAATACTGTTTGGGTGCTAGATAACAATCTTGTAGCTCATTAGGTAATTTCCATAACAAATATCCATCATCAAACATGCTTAATTGCAGCCCAGCTCCTGGAGGACAGAGGTGACCGGAGTGATCCTCATTGTCCCCCACCTTCTGCTCACATGCAGAGTCCAGGCACAAGGCTGCAGGCACCAGGCAGCCCCAGTGCAGTACTTACCTCTTGCCTTGGGTACCATTTCTTCATTGCCTTCTCCTCTTACTGATGGTCGAAAAGCAGAACCTTAGCTCCCCCGCTTACAAGCTGTGTCCAGAGGGTAATGGGAGATCCTTATGAACCTCTGAGCATGGTGTCCAGCTTGCTGTAAATTCTCTGTAAATGTTACGATTTGCTCCCTCTTCCCTCTCTCATTCTGTCTTAGGTTGGTAAGGGGGCTCTCGAGAGCAATGCCAAGGCTTCCAGTGGCCATTAAAGGAAGAAGAAAGGAAATGAAGCATCTTTCATGAGCCAAGGCTCGTCTGCACATCTGTTTCAGTATTTCCCTTTATCCTTACCAGGAACCTGAGAGAGGACGCATTATCTTCCTTTTAAAGATGAAGATAATGAGGCTTAAGAGTCTGGGGTCCTTGCCCAAGGTCACAGCAGCTGGTAGGGAGTAGAGCTGGGATTAGAACCCATGTCCGCAATTTCAAGTCCGGTGCTCTTTCTACTACATTTTACTGCATCCTCTTGAGAGCAGGAGGGGAAATGGATGGAAGGGTGAAAAGGCAGCCGCTGCACCCACTCCCGTGGACCCTGAGATCACAGAGGGGAGAGGCGTGCTGATAACCAGCCTGCTGGACCCCGCTCATCTCTTTCATGCTTCACGGGCCCCTTGGGGGCCTCTGCCCCCCCGGCTCCGCTGCCTTGCCTGGAGAGCTCAGGGGAGATGCGCAGCTGGTCGCGCCCGCTGGGCCTAAGGCGGGGCTTGTCTCACCTGCCGTGAGGGGCTGCAGCCGTGCTGCCCGGGGTGGAGGTCAGGAGCTGCACCTGGAGGAAGGCATTGCCGAGGACCCCTCCTCCCAGCTGCGTGCTCCCCGCCTGGCCCCTGTGGGCTGGGTCCTGGGGAAGAATGTGGGGCTCTGTCTCAGGGTGGGACAGAAGGAGGGACTGCAGGGCCCTGACGGTGAGGGCTCCAGCACAAGGATTCCTTCGTGCTCCCCACTTCTCCCCCCAAGTCCTGGGCATGGTGTTTGCAGCTTCGGCTTTTCTGAAGGACCTCGCTTCAGCCTGTCCTTCCTCCTTGCTTAGTCTGCCCCTGTGCCCCGTATGTTTTCATCTCTGTTCCCTCCCCGCTTGCGTGGAAGAGGGGAGAGTGTGGCAGCGAGTTGAAGGCATCCAGGAGGCGGCACTTGGGAGGAGAGAAGGATCTGGGCCTTTCCAGCCCTCTTTGTTTTCTTCTGAAGTCTGGCTCGGACTCTGTTGTTTACCCAAGTTCTGTGGGGTTGTTATAGGGCCGCTTAACTTTAACCCAGCCAAACCTCCACGGACTCCATCCATCAGCCCTGTCACCTTAAGAGTGCCGTCACGTGGGTGTCTTATCCCAGGGACCTCACCTTACCCAGCAGGATGGAGTGGGGAGGAGCTGCTGATGTAGCAGGAGACCAGGGCTCTAGCATTATTCACCCAACATCTCTTTCCCTTTTCCCGCCAACAGTGCCTTCCTCTGAAGGGGCAGAGGTTGACGAGATGATTCCTGAGGTTCCTCCATCCTCAGTATGTCTGGAATTTTGAACTTCCTCAAGATCCACATCATAGCCCTTGCATTTATTTGACGTAAACCTCACAACTCTTATTTTGGGAATTCAACTGACTGCACTTCTGAACTACACATGGGCAAATAGGTGTGAGTTCCCACCAGCACTTTACACTGTATTTCCTTTGAATGGACATGGTTCCTCGATTGAGGCCCTCTTCTCACTGTTGATTCAACCTTTCGATCTGTTCCTCTGTCCTTGGAGCCTGGCAAAGGGCTATCTCTCCGCCTCCAGGCACTGTTGCCACTGTTGATGTATCCAAGTCACAGCAAAGCCAGCTGCTGTTTACCAGCTAATCCAGCCCAGCTTGACTCCGTATATGTCAAGCACCTGCACATGGAATCCTCTGGGTTGGGCCTTGGAGTTACCAGAGAGTGCGTGGTCCCGCCTCGAGGAGCTGACAGTCTGGTGGGGACTGGATAGTGGCAGTGGCGGTGTGTGGCATTGAGGCAAATGCAGTTAACTTTACTTGTAGGGAGTCAGGACTCTCTTCCCCACCATTCTCAGGAGTCACACCCCCACTGGCTATGCTGAATCTGGAGGCAGATGGATTTTCTTGGGACGCAGGAGATGCGCAGATATGATGACTAAGACCCTCTGCCCAGAGGGAAACGCTTATTCACTCTCCTAGGGTTGAGATGAGACATGACTCATCTGCCTTTTCCACTTGTCACATTGAGGGAGGCTCTGCCACAGTACTGTATTGGGGCAAAACCGTGCACTGTGACATATCTGTGTGCTGTGGGGGAAGCGGGACCAAGTGCGGTGTCCAGAGGCCAGTCCCAGTCCGGCCTTGTATTAGCTGACTCGCAGCCTTCGTCAAGTCCTAACCCCTCTGGCTTGGGGTCCTTGTCTTTATGGGGAGTGGTTGGAAGAGGTCCCCCCAGTCTGCTGCTGTGGTTCCCCACACTGCACAGCCAGGACCTCCCATCTTCACAGGCAGTGGGAAAGCCCTTAGCGACCTCCTAGGAAATCCTTCACCTGGGGCTTCTCCTGGTCCCAGGGCAGCTTCCTTCCCTCCTCCCAGTGCACATGTGCACTCACTTGCCTCCCCCTAAACCACATCCCAGGAGCCACTGTGCACTGTGGGAATTGAAACCCATTTTCATATTAAGTAAAGCATCTGCCACCAAATCCCATCCAGCTTTTAAAATCCAATTGGCGTGATTTGGGGGACGTTCTTTTTAGGACTAGCTCTGTCCTCATTTGCTTCATCAGGACCACTGCGAGTGGACTTGCACGGGCACCAAGATCCCAGTGTAGAGCCCTGGCAGGACGCTTTAAGAGCACCCGCCATAGACAGAGGACGTTGACAAGGATGTGGTCGCACACTGAGAAATTGCACTTAAGTTCTTTTGTAGCTTTTTATGGGGCAGTTGTCTTGTTGTGAACTGTCTCAGGTAGTGAAGCATGACTGGGGATAATGGTACCTGGAAGATAGTAGAAACTATGTGTGTATACGTGTGTGTGTATGTATAAGTATGCACGTGTGTGCATGTGTGTGTGTGGTTAGAAGGGAGCTGGTTGGTTAGGGGTTCAAGTGCCCAGAAGAAGGGATCAATGTCCAGGCTTCTAGAAACGCCCAAGAGAACCCCTCAGCCTCCCAGCATCCCTGCTCTGGAGCTGGCCCCTCAGCCCCCCCACATGGGGGCTCCTTGTTTTCCTCCCTGGAGACTCTGCCCTCCTGTGAGTGGCTCTCTGAAGATGCAGCCTCCCTGGAGACTTAATTGGCAATGCTTCACTGAGCACAGAAACCTGGGAAATGACAGTTCTTGCTCTTTAAATTGTCAAGGAAGGCAAGGTGCTTTGAACTGCAGCTGCTGGGAGGGCAGGGGGACCCCGCTCAGAGTCACCTCTGCCACCATGAATCTTCAAGGAGCATGAAATAGTGACAGAGAGACAAACAGTTAGATGGGGCAGAGTGACCAACATGAGCTCAACAGGCCATGTGATAGTCAGGCCATGAGGGTCCCGGGAAGGTAAGCTTGTCCACGTCGTCTGGGGCCAGCACTCGCTGAGCTGACGCAGCTGAACTTCTGTGGGTACCGGAGGAGCAGATCACATGACTCTGCCCCTTTGAGGCATGTGGCCGTGCCACCTGGAGATCCCAGCACTGATGTCTCTAGGCTCTTGCTGGGATGGGACACCACCTGGGTAGCTGGACAGCTGGCCTGGGGCTGGGACAGCAGAAAGTCAGGAGGTGCCCCACATGAAAATAAAACCCTGCCTATAGGCACAAGTCTGGGGACTTCTCCAGCTTGTCCCTGGGCTTGGTGAAGAGGTGGCCCAGGAGGAAGGAGAGTTCTAGACAAGCCTGAGGAAGGGAAAGAGTGTGATCGGGGCAGATAGAACCAGTAGAGAGGCAGCAGGAGACTGGGACTCGGGTGAAGAAAGGCGGATGGGTGGGGTAAGGTGGGTCAATTATCAAGAAAGTTTTCCCTGGAGGGTTCTGTATTTTGAAATATGCCATGGAATGCTGGGACCAGTTCTTGGCTTTGGCATTTGTTGTTGGAACTTGGAGCAGTCCCTTAATCCCCAACTCAGATGCCCTGTTTGAAAAACTTTTGATTCATCCAGTTTGTTTCTTAGCTTGACACTTGGTAGTAAGTTCCTTGAGGATGGTAGCCATGTGTGTTTTATTATATGTCCAGAGCACAGGAAGCAGAGCAATCTCATTCTGCCCTCCCTTTCCTTTGCCTTACTTTAAAAATACTGAGGTTCCTCCTCTTTCCTGTTCTTGGGTCAAGGGGAAAGAAGGGAATGAAGTGGGTGAGGAAGTAGAAAGGGGGTAGGTAAACTGCTGTCCACGTGTTAGATCATGAGCAACAGTGACAAAGTCCTTTCAGGGCTGGGGTACCAGGTCACTGCATATGTGTTGAATGAAGCTTCTAAGGAGAACCATGGCTCAAAACTGGGATTTTTTGTGTGTATGTATCTTTTATTGAAGTATAGTCAGTTTACAATGTCATGTCAATTTCTGGTGTACAGCATAACGCTTCAGTCATACATGAACATACATATATTTATTTTCATATTCTTTTTCACCATAAGTTACTATAAGATACTGAGTATAGTTCCTTGTGCTATACAGTATAAGCTTGCTGTTTATCTATTTTTTATATATTAGTTTCTGCAAATTTCAAACTCCCAGTTTATCCCTTTCCACTTCCTTCCCCCACTAGAAGTTTGGTTTCTATGTCTGTGAGTCTGTTTCTGTTTTGTAAATAAGTTCATTTGTCTTATTTTTTTTTTAGATTCCACATATAAATGATATCATATGGTATTTCTCTTTCTGGCTTATTTCACTTAGAATGATAATCTCCATATCCATCCACGTTGCTGCAAATGGCATTATTTTATTACTTTTTATGGTTGAGTAGTATTCCATTGTACAAATATACCACGACTTCTTTATCCAGTCATTTGTCGATAGACATTTATTTAGGTTGCTTCCATGTCTTGACTGTTTGTATCAAAATTGGGATTTACAGTCAGGAAGACATAGAAAAAAATATCTTTCTTACTTTCCCGTCGACCCTTTCCTCTGGGTAAAGTTGCTGGAACATCCGCAGCTGCCACCTGCTGTGGATTTGTTTCACTTGCTTGCTGGGTACGCCTGGCTCCAAGTCTCCCCACACCATCCTAAAAAGCTGGGGATTTCACAGTCTTGTTCATGCTTCTAGGACACACGGTCCTTAAGCTTTAATGCATACCAATCCATGACACTCCTCAGTTCATCCTTGATAATCAATTGGTCTCTAATTACCTCCATTAGCATTCTTATTAGGTCCAAACCAGAAACTCTGAACCCATGGACTCTTGCTTTTAGCCGTCTCTGCACCTGCAGCCTATTTGAGGCAGGATGTGGGTCTTAATATTTACGAACATTACACAATTTCCAATTAACCGTGTGAGAGAGAGGAGATCCTTCCTCTTCCTCCTCCTCCTCCTCTGTTGACCATCTGGATTAACATTTCCTCTTCTCTAAGTGAGCTCTGCAGAAC
Source organism: Vicugna pacos (assembly GCF_048564905.1). Lineage (NCBI taxonomy): Eukaryota > Metazoa > Chordata > Mammalia > Artiodactyla > Camelidae > Vicugna > Vicugna pacos. Next base: position 18,536,093 of record NC_132993.1, on the reverse strand, counting down.
TCTGCTGTGAATATCCAGTCTCACCCACCATTGAGATACATGCAGAGGAGGTTCAAAGGAATTCTCACTTTGCAGCCTCATTTTACATCATCAACATCATCACCACCATCAGTGTCATCATCATCCTGTGTCCCGTCTGTGCCACTCCGCCTCAGCACCGGACACACAACAGCACAGTGCTGGCACTCAAAGCAGGAGTGACTGATGGAAAACCTCCATGTGCCTGGAAGTCACGTGACTGAGGCTGATGTTCTCTGCATCAGAGGCAGAGCATCCTGCCCTGACATGCCTGTGAGGGCTTGACACCACCGTCTGGATGCCTCTTCCCCTCTCTCTAAGGCTGTCATCGAGGCTAGCTGATTAGTTCCTTCCGCTCAGTTGCATCTGACGCTCTCTCGCTGCAGAAATGTTTCAGAGGACAGATTGCGCTGATGAGCACATTTCAGAATTTGGTCTGTTTACTTCCCTCCGCTTCCTATTTTATGCTGGTGGGTGGTCATACACCACAGGCAATGCAGACAGCTCTTCCCTTTGGCTGCTCCCTCCCATAGAGAGCACAAGGAAAACGAGATACAAATTCACAAATTCTGCAGAGCCCTCGCAGCTTAGCTCTGATTCCAGGACCAAGAAGCCAAGATAGGATGCTTGCAATCCCCATGTCAAAGAGATGAAGCAAATCAGACCCAGGCTGGGCTTATTAGGGGCCAAGTGGATTGTACCACCCCCTGAGTCCCGACCTCAGGCACCACAGCAGCCAGAACAGTCCCTCGAAGCTCCAGAAGATCCAGATGCTAAACATGCCTCATGAAATGTTTCCCACAGATTCGTGCAGACTTCCAGGAATCCATGAGGCTCATTCAACCTAAAGAGATCTTGTGTTTTCAGAGGCCTCTCCTGTTCGGAACAGTTCCATTAAACCACTTCGTTCTACATGCAGTGACCATCCAGCTTGAGGACTGGTCACCCACAGAACCCTGATCTTTATAAGGAATGTTCGAGCAAATCCCTTTTCTAGATCCACGTAAGGAAAATTACCCAAGTATTCCCTACACTGAAGGGAGCTAGAAGTTAGTTCGTTTCGCAATTAAAATAGCAGGGAGTATATTGTATGTTTTCATTTATATGAAGCTCTGGAACAGACTAAGCTAATCTGTGGTGGGAAAAAACATCCGGACGGTTGTCGCCCTGAGGGGCGGAAGTGAAATTGATGAAGAAGGAGCATTAGAGAATATGCTGGGTGAAGGCAAAGTTCTGTACCTTGGTATGGATTTGGGTTACAACAGGTGTACGCATTTGTCAAAACTTAGAAAATGTACACTTAAGATTTGTGCATTTCCTTGTAGGTAAATTTTACCTCAAAATAAAAAATCTGTAACAAAACTTGAAATCTAGTTAATGACATCCATACTGAAGTATTTAGGGAAAGTTGTGTTGAAGTCTGAGATTTACTCTGAAATGCATCAAAAATAAGATAAATTAGAGAAGTTATTCTATGGTTGCCTGTGCAAAATAAGATTTACGTTATCAGGCCTTGTGTTTTAGTCTTGAATCCACTTCAAGTTAATTTTCATGGGCGGTGTAAGGTAGAAGCCCAGTTGTACTTTTCTGTGTATGGTTATCAAGCTTTTCCGTCACCATTTGTGGAAGAGACTTTCCTTTCCCCTTGAGTCATCCTTCATTCTTTAATGCACTGTTGGTGGGAATGTAAATTGTTTAAGCCACTGTGGAAAACAGTATGGCGTTCCTCAAAAAGTTAAAAATAGAACTACCATATGATCCAGCAATTCCACTTCTGTGTATATACCCCCAAAGAAATGAAAACAGGATATCGAATAGATGTCTGCACTCCCATGTTCGATGCAGCATTACTTACAATATCCAAGATGTGGAAACAGTCAAAGTGTCTGTCAACAGATGAATGGATACAGTGTGTCTGTATATACATACACATACATACAGTGGAGTATTATTCAGCTCTGAGAAAGAAGGAAATATTGCCATTCGCAACAACATGGAAAACCTTGAAGGCAAAACACAAAGTGAGAGAAGTCAGGCAGAGAAAGACAGATGCTGTATGCTCTCACTTACGTGTGGAATCTAAAGCAACTGAATTCATATAAACATTGAGTAGAATGGCGGTTACCAGGGGCTGAGGGATGGGGGAGTTGGGGAGATGTTGTTTAAGGGTACAGACTTGCAACTAGTAGATAAATAAGCTCTGGAGAGCTAGCGCACAGCATGGCGATTATAGGCAACGATACTGTGCTATAAACTTCAAAGTTGCTCAGAGACTGGATCTTAGATATTCCCGCCGCCAAAAAGAAATGATCGTTAACATGACGTGAGGTAGGTTTTAGGTAATGCTATGGTGGCAATCGTATTGCAATATATAAAATTCTAAATCAATACACTTTACGCTTGAAACTTACACAATGTTACATATCAATTACATTCCAATAAAAAAGAATAAAGATAAGTAGTAAAATTTTAAAAAAAAGATGGATTTATGGATGAATAGAGGGAAGAATAGATGGGCAGAAACATGATAATACAAGTCTGGTAAAATGTTAATGGAAGATTTAGTTAATTGGGTATATATATATATGTATATATTCACTGTAAAATTCTGTCATCTTTCCATTATGTGTGACTTCTTTCATAAATAAATGTTGGGACGAAATAGGATAGGCAGCTTCAGGTAAGAGAGAAATCAGTTTCTAATGGTTTTTCATTTTTGTATGTCATGGCTGAAACTTAAAAAATTCGTAATTATCTCAGCTTTGCTGGATTCCAAAGGATTGGATGCCACAGTTTTATTTTAAAGCATCCAGTACCAACAATAGACTGAAGACAGAACGTATCGTCATCTCATTAAGGGATAAATGCATCTGTCACCAAAATAAATCCTAAGACCCCATGTGGCTCATTCGGTACAACCTCAAAGTCAGAGGGATCAGGGAGATGACTGTTGAAGCCAGCGTTGTGATTTGCAGGAGAACAGAGGGTTTGGAACAGGATGTTCCAGGTGGTGTTATGTGAGATCGCCGAATCAAGATACTTAAAAAAAAGAAAGAAAGAAAGAAAGAAAGAAAGAAAGAAAGAAAAATCCATTATGACACTGAGAAATTCATCTTTATCCCAACCTCAGTAAATTGACTTTCCTAAGAAACTGGAATCTTTTTTGAGAAGTGAAAAGGTGTCAATTCAGGTGCCTGATCAGTTCAGATTCATTCTAGGCAGCTAGTCTGCCCCTTGGGTTAATAGCTGACCTACCCGCCTCCCCTTTTCAGGGTGACTCTGGTGGGTGAACAGACAGGAAAAAGTTGTGCTCTTTCTTCAGGTCTAGGATAGTTTGTTATTTGATATGCAGCTGAATGCACCTTAGGTTCAAAATTCGTCTTGATAAATAACCTGAATAAATTTGTGGACCCTCGTAGCGCAGTCTTTGTACAGAACTGCATTTAAAGAAGTACAGGTAGACATCAGCCAAACGGCAACTGGAAAGGGATTCCAGACTTCACTTAATTCCCTCAAAGAACATTAAGGAGAATACAATCCCAAACCCACTGCAGCCCTCGAGAGCTCTGCCCCCTCCGTCCCATTCTCCCCGATCCCCTGCCTCTCCAGAACCTACATGTCAGTCTCCCAAGCTCTCTCTCAAGCCAGACTCCTTTGGACTTCTCTCACTCTCTCTGGCTTTCTCCCGCTCTTCTAGTTGTTTATTGTGTATATGGTTTTAGTCTTCAGGGCTAGGCCCTCCTGCTTTCTCCCTGCATCTAGCCTCTTTGATTCTAACCACCCACTCTCCTGATGACGTCAGAAAGACCTGAGAATCTTCTGGGAATTTCTCCTTCAGAGTGTCCATGTGTTCAGTGGGAGGTCGGAGGTGGGCAGTAAACAGGGAATTCTGAATGATTGGAAGTTTGACGGATGAAAGAGACGGTAAACTGATACATTAATAAGTTTTATTCCTGTTATTTGTACACATTGCCTTTCAATAATTTGCACACGGTAAACACTCAGTGACTGTCTTTCTCCCAGCGTCTTTCTTTGCTTCCGCTTGTTTTGCGGTGGCACTCTCTCCTCCGGTGCAGTAACTGGAGCCAATTTCTAGAGCGCTTTTTGTTCCGTGGCTTCCCTGAGACCCTACCACCCATCATGACTCCTGAAGCCAGACCAGAATGACCACAAGCCGTCAGGGTCCTCTCCTCCTTTTCCTAAGTGACCCCCATCAAGAGCATGGAAGTCGCTTTAGGAGAAAAGCATCTCTGTCCACCAGCTGTGAGCCGATCAGTGTAAGAGTAAAAGTTATTGCAAAAGAGGAAGCATTGATTTGGCTGTCAAATAGTGAGCGAGATAAAAAGCTGCTGATTTGAGAGCCCGCCATTCTTTTGATCAGGGCTGAAATTTCCTCCATGGACCTTGCCTCCTAGACTCAACATTCAGCATCTTCTAGCTGATGAAATAGGAAAGAGGTAGGTGGTAGGTGATGGGCAAAGCCTCTCCTTGTTGGCTCTATGAGTCCAACTGTGGGCCTTAGTCTGAGTGACAGTTTTCAATGCCTGGGGGAGAAAATGAAAGCCCCTGGTAGCCTAGAAAAGACAAAGCATTGAATGGGAATCATCAGAGCCCTGTGTTCATTATATCGTATTTCTTGCTCATTTGCCTCTGGGTGCCAGCTTCCAATCATCCATTTGCAACTCGGAGCCATCTTCCTTTCCTTGCAGCAGGACAGCTTGTGGCTAGTTGCTGCGGTGAGATAGCTCAGTCCTGGAGGGGCTAAGGTGGTAGGGGTGGCAAAAATCCTTCTGCCCACTGGCCATCCCTAAGTCTAGGCAACCGGAGTCTTTATGGGAAAAAGCGCCCAAACTGCTATGGTTAGCATCAAGACCATCCACACTGAGACGATGGATATTGCTAGGTTGGCAGTGAACGGTGAAACAGACTGCAAGGGCACTTTACAAAACACAGAGGCTTCGAGAAAGACAGATCAGGCTAATTCACATCAAGGCTGTAGGCATGGGCATCACGTTTTGGATTGGACTGGTGAGAAAAGCAAAACTGTAGCTGGGTGGGGCAGGCTTGGAGTTCAGACAGAAAGGATTTCTTTTCCTCTGAAAAGAAAGAATTTTGAGAGAGAGGTTCACTGGGGCAGAGGGAAGTAGAAAAGGGTAAATTAGGAAAGGGAGACTGTAAATGGCAGTCAAATCCAATTTATATGGTAATCTACGCCAAGCTAATGTGAGCACAAGCTTGGGCTGGGACCACTGATTTATCGGTGTACAGTGCGTGTCCTGACAGCTCCACACCTGCCCTCAAAGGATGTGCTACTGTCCAGACGGTCACAGCTGGGCTCGAGAACACCTCAGCAGAGGGCCTGGGGAGGGCATTGAGTTTTTTGAACAGAAAAATTTGACTGCATGAGTGGAAGAACTAGAAAGTTAGTTGAGCTGGGGAGAGACGTGTGGGGGCTGCTGGGGTCTAGTTGCCATAAGTCTACGCATTTGCATCTCATCACTAATGGGCCTGGTCCTACTCTGGCCTCAGTGTTTGAGTCTGTGAGTCAAGGAGGCCTGGGTGTCAAGCAGTTCCACACCCGTTCCCCAGGTATTGGGGTGTCCTCTCCTAAGTCTTTGGAATGGCAGGGTTCAGAAGCACCTCCTGAGCCCTGTCGCTCCAGATCTCACTTGTGAGTCAGTGGGAAGGGTGGATGTGAGCAAGTTTTGTTTTTTTTCTTTATTTCAGAGCCCTTTTATTTTTAGTAGCTTGTTTCCCCAAATGTCCTCCAGAGAACCCCAGTTCCCTTTCAAGGTCCCTGACTCTGCCCTCTACCTCTGCTCCCATGTGCTTCTCTGGGGGGTGGGGGGAGGGCTGCAGCTTTTTTGGCCACTCCCGCTCTGGGCTCCCAGCTACCCCAATAGGAAGGGGCTCCCGACCCCTGTTCATGACCCAGCCCGCTCAGACAGCCCCAGCCTGCCTCCCTGGCTTTCCCGAAGCGAGATCCTTCCTTCTCCCTCCAGGGAGGGGTTGCCGTGGGAGATGAAGGAGGGGAGTGAACAGCCAGCAGACAGTGGTGCTCACCAAGTTTGGTGGAGCTTGGCTCTTCAATATTTATAAGCATCAGCTCTAATGGAGGGAGAGGAGGAAACATTAGCAGCAATTTTCTTCTGTGTCTTTGATTTTTTTTTTTCTTGAAAGCGAGGGGGAACAAGAAGAAAGAGAAAAGCAGTAACAGTTCACACCACTTAGCTGTGGGTAAGTGAGAAGAAGGGGCGGGCTGAGGTGCCGTCAGATGGCAAGGAGGAACTTAGAGGAAGGACCTCAGGTGCGAACACTAGAGCTTTGCCGATCCCCCTCCTGCCACCAGCTCCAGGACGGCTGCCTGCCTGCCACTGCCTCTCAGGCCGTCGCAGGGGGTAGGTGCTATGGGGGCATCACTGGGGCCAGCACAGGGAACCGGAAGTTCTACGACCTGGCCTGCTCCAACTGTTGACCTGGGGCAAGGTCTCAACTGCTCCCAGATGTCAGGGCCGGAGTGTATTTGGGTGGGGGGGACGGGTTCTCTGAGCTCTTGGGGGCTGCTGATCTTCTCTGACTGGCTCGGTCACCTGCCTCTCCTCAGTTCTCGACCTCTCCACCCGTCAAGGTGCAGCTCGCCCCTCAGTCGTCTGCAGCGCCTTGCGATCGCTCCATCCGTGGGGCTCCTGTGCGATTACACTTCTCCTGCTCGTTTACCGATTAATCATGATCTGTCTTGTAGCATTTCTTCCTGCCATCATAAAAGTGTGGTGAAGTCATCTGTTTAACTCCCTTTTATGGTCTATTTAGTTATACTGTAAGCTCTGAAGGGCGAAGACCAGGCCTTCTATGGTCTAGAATCCCGCTCTATGCCCAGAACAGTGAAGACTGTGTATTTCGTGCGAAGGCCCAGTAAATGCTGACTCTGCCTGGGGTGTGGCCTCCTCCACTCTTGCTCCAGGTGGGAGGGGAGAGGGGACTCACTTTCAGGGCTGAGTTGACCACCGGAAGTAGAGTTGGGAGCCAGATAGCCTTCCATGGCTGTCTCTAAGGTCACGGCCTTTGTTAGGAGAGTGTCCAGGGCTGGCAGCATGTGTGGGACTGGCTTGAGCGAGCCCATCCAGCTCTGCCTCTTGCATCTGGCCCTGCTTTCCCAGCTTCCCAGTGGCAAAACCTGGGAGGGCTGCCTCTCCCCAGATGTTCCCTCGCTCTCACATACCCATGATTAGAAAGTGGGCTTTGTTTTTCTCTCCCTTCCATCCCCACCCTGCCCCGTGCAGACTGTTATCTTGGCCCCAGAAGGCAGGGCTAGCTTCTCAATGAAATTGCATGGAGAGAGATTCCAGCCTATACCATAATTATATTTTAAAAACAAAGAAGAAGAAACCTGTCAGACAAAGCCAAGGTTTCCAGGAGCACAGTGTAAACTAGTAAGTTCCTCCTCAGCACAGAGGTAGGAACAGCCATTGACGTGGCAGAGGAGGGCTGGGCCTGGGTCATGGGCAATGGCTTCCACGCATCACCAGCCAAGTCCGGGTTGATCCCTGGGAACCAGCCGAGCGCTCACACTCTGGAACCCTGCCTTGGGAACCAGCCAGGGGATGGGTGGTTTTATTACTGAGCAGGCTCTCTCGTCCTTTCATGCCCACTCGCTTGTCTTAGTTACCTCTTTTTCCCGTGGTCCTGTCATTCTTTCCTTTGAGAAAATACTCACCCTTCCCCTACTATCTCAAAAAAAAAAAAAAAAACCCACAAAAACCCCAGCTTTGCATGTAGCTAGACAGGCTTTAACTACTCATGCTGTTGTTTGCTGAGTTCAAGCCTGTGTTCCCTGCAAATATCAGACTGAATAACTGCATCACAAAGGACATGTGGGCTCCCTTAGGAAAAGAAAGAGATGGACAGTGACGGCGGTGCCCCCAGGGAAGGGCATTGGTGGCTGAGGAACATGGGAAGGATGGAGGCCCTTTGGTGTCTCTTGAATTGGGTGTCATGTCCATATCTTGCCTGTTAACAACAATCATCGATAACCAGTTACATCACCCCCAAAGTGTGTCACAGATCAGGACCAAGATGGAGGCATAGTTGCATCTCAGCAGGAAGGCTGGGCATAGGGTCTCCTGTTGAGTCATCCCTGGCTCCATCGCGGACCTGAGTCAGCTCACTCCAGTGGGCCCACTAGATGTATGTGAGGCAGAGTCATTTCCACCTTAGTTGTATATTGAGGTTCTGTTTTCCCTTTGCTGAGAGAGCCTCAGAGTGCACGCAAGCAACATTCCATTTGTGAAAATGTGAAAACCTCTGCAGCTTCTTCCCTCACACACATTTGCTCAAGTTAAGTGCAGACATTTCTGTGGGTTGTCAGTGTGCCCAGTGAAGCCCCAACTTCCACCCCGAGGAATCCTTGGGTACAGGCCCCAAGCTGGACAGGGTCTGCAGGCTTGGCCAACGATGCATCAGGACTGGGGTGAGACCCTGGGTGGCATTCTGGGCTGTCTTCCTGGGTTCCAGGCCACAGCTATTCAAAGTATAGTCAAGACTAGAGCCACAAACTGATACCCACAATGATCTAGTATGGAAATTAAGAGGAAGCACTGAGAAACTTTTATAGCTACTAGAAAGGGTACCCTTATGTCTACTGAATTTATCATTATAAAATTGGGGCTTATATGTTGTACATCTTTTTTTTTCATTTTTCTAATTTGTTTTCATTGTGTTTTACAAAAACATGGGATGGTGATGATTTGGAAATTTTTACAAAGAGAAACTGGCCTTTCATCTCAGGTAGCTGGAGGAGCATTTTCTTAAATGCTCAGAGGGCGTGTCCTAAAAGAACATAGGGAAGAGCCCAGGCAGGGTCTCAGATAAGTCAGGGGCTGTTGCTGCCTGCGCGTGGCAATTTTTAGAGACACTGAGCAAAACAGCCTAATTGTAGTTTCCATAGTTACCAGTCACCACCGAAGAGAACATGAGCAGATTTTTAAAGGGAAAAGCCAGGCACAGGCAGAAGTCAGAAAGGTGGGGAGGATGCTGGGCCTGGAAGGAATCTGGGCCAGAGAGGGTGATCACTAGGCTACCTGGCTGGGGCCATTAGTTGTTATCTTGATCCCAGAGGCAGATGCCCTGGGGACCCAGTGATGACACTCACCATTGTAGCTGCCCATGAAAGACATAAGGCAGGCCAACAAGAGGCCCTCATGACAGCTGCAGGATGGATTACCCTTCAGGGGTCCCACTCTATGTCCTTGTCCCCACGGCAGCTCCAGGAACGTCCCCCTCTTACCCCACCATGCAACCCACTGTCTATGGACCTCCACCCAAAGCAAACTTAGCAATAGGGGAGAGGTGGCAGGAAGATTCCTGTTCCAGCCCACCAGCCTTCACACTCAAGCTTGGGGCTAGGACTTGAGGCCAGCCTCTCTCGTCCGTTGTCATCGATTGGAGTCAGTGCTGCAGGCCATCTAGCCACCTCACGTGTTCAGTTGTTTGCTCGTTCCTTCATTCATGCTTCACTCAGCAAACATTTCAAGAGCATTTGCTTGGGGCCAAGCACTGTTCCAGATGCTGGAGATACAGCAGAACCCAACCAGAGAAGGTCCCTGCCTTCACGGGGCTCATATTCTAATGGGAGAGACAGACAGTGCAAGCGTCAACTACACAGGGAGGTGATGGACCTCCCATTGGCCTCAGGGTGTTGCCTCGGGCCAGGAGGGGCTGGGGCCCTGGCAGAAACACATGAAGTATTTAGTATTTGAAGGGATGTGAAGAGCCAAAACACAGCCACAGAATGAAAACTGGGCTTGGCTCATGGGATCTCATAGCATCTCTAGCAAGTGCCACACAGGCTGGGGTTCAATAAATGCTTGAAAACTGCATCAATAGAGCCACAGAAATCAATGCTTTCTTGGCCACAGCTGCATGTCCCTGAGCCCCAGAGGGAGCCCCTGAGGCCCTTCACACCCACTGGGCTTCAGGCAGGACTTGGCTTTCCTTGTGCTCAGGAAATTCCACCCAGGAGCCCGCCTGGGCCTCCAGCCACCAGGGGGCACGGGTGCTGCTCCTTGGCTTTGAGGCAGGCAGCTAGGCGCCAAGAGAAGGCCTGATGTTGCTTTAGGAAAACATTTGGATTATGTGAAATAAGAAGCAGGCCCGCCTCAGAATTATAGGCTTGTAAATCACTCTGGGGAGAAAAAGGGCTGGGGGGACGGGGAGACGTGGGACGTGAGTTTACGATCTCTCCAGAAGCCCTTGATGGAATTACAGCCTCATAACTCACCGGGGCCTGCTCTTTCCCCCAGCTGGGCCTCAGCTCTTACTCAGGGCCCCCGAGAAGGCCGATCAGGGTGCCAGTGATGAGAGACTTGCTTGGCGGAGGCCTTAAGAGGCCCCTTTAAGCCCTCTGGGGAGCGTGGGGATCATTGTGGCCATCTGCCTGTTATGCATTGGGTGCCAGAAGCTGGGCCTCATTTTTGGAGATTCTGTGGGGTTGTGTCCATGTGAGATCCAAAGGACCATGACAGAAGAGGCCAGCTGAGCTGCAGGCCCCAGACCCCAGATGGAGGGGGCTCTGGGGGTTCCATGGGGAGGCAGCCACCTTCTGCAAGGCCCCGTGGACCCACACAGCTGGGACATGACCCACAGCATCCTCTCTGTCTTTGGATGAGGTAGCGTGTCATGAGGGTGCCCTGCTGTTTCTCCTTGTCTGGGCCATGTCTCCAGTTGGCCATTTGGCAAAATGGAATTCACCAGCCTCTCACTGGGGAGTGAATACAGAGATACTCACAGACTGAGAGCAGGCAACTACTGAGGGAGCTGGCACTGAGCTTCCTCTGGCTGGGAAGATGTGCCCCTGGGAGGAGGAGGGGGTGGCTGACAAGATGCCTACCATCCCCCTGGCTCTAGCTGTGGCCTCTGTCCTGTCCAGGGTTTAAAGTAAAGGCCACAGGAAGCATGTCTCCAATAGCAAGTCAATGACGCACTGTTAAAAATAGCTACCTTTTGAAAACCCTAAAGACTTCACCTAGAAACTATTAGAAGTTTGCACAGCAAGAACACAGCAAAGTTCCAGGATACAAAATCAAGATACAAAAATCTGTTACATTTCTATTTGCTAACAATGAGCTAGCAAAAAGAAACAAAGACAGAAAGAATAAAACACCTAGGCATGAGTTTAACTAGGAAGGTGAAAGATGTATACATTGAAAACTGTAAAACATCGACGAAAGAAATTGCAGAAGACACAAATAAATGGAAAGATATTCCATGCTCCTGGATTGGAAGAATTAACATTGTCAAAATGTCCATATTCCCTAAATCAATCTACAAATTCAGTGTGATCCCTATCAAAATCACAAGGACATTTTTCACAGAAATAGAACAAAAATTCTAAAAATTATATAGAATAACAGAAGACCTCAACTAGCCAAAGCAATCCTGAGAAAGAAAGAACAAAGCTGGAGACATCACACTGCCTGATTTCAAACTACTTTACAAAGCCATAGCAATCAAAACAGCGTGGTGTGGCAGAAAACAGATGTATAGATCAATGGAACAGAATTGAGAGCCCAGAAATAAACCCATGCATATATGGACAATTAATTTATGACAAAGGAGCAAAGAACATACAACAGAGAGAGGATAATCTCTTCAATCGATGGTGCTAAGACAGCCACATGCAAAAACATGAAACTAGAACACTATCTCACACCATACACAAAAATTAACATAAAAAGGATTAAAGACTTGAATGTAAGACCTGGAACCATAAAACTCCTAGGAAAAAAACAGGCAATATGCTCATTGACATCAGTCTTCACAGTGTCTTTCTAGATATGTCTCCTCAGGCAATGGAAACTAAACAAATACTGTATGTTATCACTTACATGTGAAATCTAAAAAATAATACAAGTGAATGTATATGCAAAACAGAAACAGACTTGCAGATACAGAAGACAAACTAGTGGTCATGAAGGAGAAGGAAGAGGGAGGGGCAAGTGAAGGATATGGGATTAAGAGATACAAACTACTATATATAAAATAAATAAGCAGCAAGGATATATTGTGTAGCACAGGGAATTATAGTCATTGCCTTATAATAACTTTTAATGGAGTATAAGCTATAAAAATACTGAATCACTATGCTGTACACCTGAAACTAAGTAATAATGTAAATCTACTATACTTCAATTAAAAGAAAAAACCTAATAAACAAATAAAAACAAAATGAATGAACAAATCAAACCAAACACAAACAAATGCGTAGCTACAGAGAACAAAGTAGTGGTTACCAGAGGGGAAGAGGCAGGAGGGAGGGTGATGCCTGGAAACTAAATTTTGGTGGTGAGTGCACTGAGTGGGGGGGCATACGGACGTAGACATATAATGTTGTACACATGAAACTTATAGACGATTATAAATCAGTGTTACCTCAATTAAAAAACAGCTACCTTTCTCGAGGAGTGCTTACTGCATGTCAGACATCACGCACCTAATCACACTTTCTCACCGATTATCTGAATTTTCTCACAGATTATTCCCAATTCACAGATGAGGGGAGTGAGGCATAGAGATGTAAATCTGTTTGTCTGAGGCCACTCACACACAGCTACGTAGGGTGTTGGAGATTAGAACCCAGATCCCTCCTGTGCACCCCACCAGGGAGCATGCTAGGGTCTCATCTTTGTGAATGTCAGGTCCTGTGTCTTTCGGCTAAATTCCCATTCAATTTTTATTCTTCAATCCCTGTTTTAGTTAACAATTGCAATCCAATGCCTATCTTATTTATTTTTTTAATTTAAAAAAATTTTACTGAAGTATGGTCAGTTACAATGTGTCAGTTTCTGGTGTGCAGCACAATGTCCCAGTCATACGTATACATACATATATTCATTTTCATATTCTTTTTCATTTAAGGTTATTACAAGATATTGAATATAGTTTCCTGTGCTATACAGAAGACACTTGGTTTTTTTGGTTAACATTTGCAAATCTGACTTCCAAATTTACCCCTTCCTACCCCCTTTGCTCCCAGTAACTGTAAGATTGTTTACTATGTCTGCAAGTCTGTTTCTGTTTTGTAGATGAGTTCATTAGTGTCCTCTTTTTTTCCTTTTTTTAGATTCCACATTGAGTGATATCATGTGGCATTTTTCTTTCTCTTTCTGGCTTACTTCACTTAGAATGGCTGTCTCTAGGTCCATCCATGTTGCTGCACAATGCCTATCTTTCTTATTTTCTCTCCAGTGTCCTTTGCATTTCCACAACTATGGTGATAATCAACCCATAAATGAGAGATGGGTTGGGGGTGGGCAGGGAGAGAAGCTTTTTGTTTAGCGATTGTTGTAATATAGCATAATCGAGAGTGTAATCTTAAGAATCAGAGAAACCTAAGCTCACGTTCCAGCTTCATCACCACCATCATTTGCCATTTGTGGGACTGGAGTTGTTATTGCTTTGAGCCTCGATGTACTCATCCATAAAATGGGTGTAGCAGTGACAACTACTGAATGAGGTAATGTACGGAAGTAATAGAAGTATATCAACTCACTTCCTGAAATCATCTTTCTGAGGAAGTTCTTTGTGAACTGAAAGGTGATGACCCTCTGTCACAGGGCATTAAATCCGGGTCACAGTCCTGCCCTAAACTTGTATTCTCTCCTTTATCTCCTCCCTGTATCTTATCAGCAATACCTAGTCTGAAGGATACCTTGATGCAGAATAAAATATTTCATCATTAGGTGCAAAAAAAAACCACCTTTTTTATTTTTAATTATTGGGATACAAAAGACTAAGGTCATTTAGAAAACCTTGTCTTCAGGATCTGTGGCCTAGTGCTTTAAAGAAAACAAAGAAAACAATCTTGTTACCGTGTATCCAGCATTGAGTTCAGAATAAAAGAAATGTTAAGACCTGGTCTGTTACTGAGTGGAGGAGACAGGACATAAAAAAGGTGAAATTATTAGGGAATAAAATTATCATGTACAGATCAGCACTGAGTCTGTTAAAATAAAGTGCTGAGTGGTGTTTTACAGGCAATTAGAGGCTACAGCCATCCAGGATAAGGTGCTAATTGTGCAGCTCAGGAAAGAAAGGCAGAGGTGCTGGGGAAGCTTGAACAGCAACAGGTCCCTCTGAGATGTGCCTGTGATGAGTCACAGAGCCAGTGGGCGAATCCAGCCCTCACCAGCGTCCGGCTCTCAGTGTCACTTTGATGTCCTTATCTCACGTGTGTCAGTCACAGCTCTCACGGTGGAAGAAATTCTTGTTTTTATTGTGAATAATGGAAAGGAGGATGGCGAAAAGTGAAGAAAAGGGAGCAAATGGAGGGTGCGTAACCAAGAAAAGACTTTGTGAAATGACTTTAACCTTGCCTGTATGGAATTACTAAGGGTTTTAAAGGATTGCATGTGGCACTGTACGCGTCCCTTGTGCCCCTCCTGATACCCTCTTGACCCGCCTTTCAACCCCATAGGAACCAGGTGGCATGCATGTAGCCTGACAGCATCTTCCTTAGGGACAGAACTTGCTTCCCTCTTGCCTCTGTCCCAGGACTCCGCTGCTCCTAACACTGGGGTCACTGCTGGGAGCCATCAAACCATTCATATACACTTGCGTATCTAAAAGTCTGAATGAACCTTCCAGCACCAGGGGATGGGAGCTAGAGGCCACATCCTGAGGTGCACCGTTTCTGAGGACCAAAGGGGATTGAGTCCTGCTGCTCACAGTGGAGACCAGCTTGATAATACACCCTTGAGTCGGCTCGTCCTCACTCTCCTGTCCCCGCTCCTGGATCTCAGGACCCCTCCCCAAATAAACCCCCTGCTCATAAGCCCTTGTCTCAGGCTCTGCTTTGGAGGAAAATTCGGACACATCATTTTCAATTATCCATTTCTGTACTCTCTTGGGAAGCTATATTCTATACTTGCATTTCAGGATCTGGGCAGTTGAGAGATTCTTGCACGAACTTTATTCATTCATTTAATAGACATTCTTAAAGCGGCTACTCTGTGCTGGGTACTGTCCCATGAGCTAGGGCTGGAGAGATCCACATGTGGTGTTTTCCCTTCAGGAGCCTGTCGCTCAATACTAAAGCCACTATCCACTAAAAAGCTTACAAGATGTCAGGACCCGCTCTAAGTTCCTTGAAAGACTTATCTCACTTGAGTCTCTGAGCAACTCTGTGAGGAGGCATTATGACTCCCCTGTTTACAGATGAGAAAACCAAGATTTGGAGACAGTTAGGAATTTGCCCCAGGTGACAGGGCTGGACAGTGATGGGCAGGTTTACCATTACTCGACATAGAGAACACACTCGGGCTACACAAGGAGGATCGAAGTCACTGCTGCCTGGACAGGTAGGGTGCTCACACAGCTCTGGGTCCGGGGCACATCCTTCCTGTGCTGCCCACAGGAAATAATACAGCTGGAGGGAAGCTGCAGAGGAAGAAGGAATAAGAAGGGCACGGAGGTGCTGGGGGCAGTGCAGGCAGGCACACCCAGGGGGACGCTGCGATCTGGTCCTTTTAGTTGATGTGCTCCGGGTGATGGGTGCTGAGAGTGTATCCCTAGTGACTGGCCAGCTTCCCCTCCCTGACCGCTCTGCATCCTGTCCCCCCAGGCCCTGCCTTTGCATCTCTAGAGCTGGACAGTCTTAACCTGGGATGGTTGGGGAACTTGGCAGGTGGAGAAGCCCAGGTTGGTCCTTCAATATGGAACAGGGATAAGAAAGACCCCCTTTTGTTGGGGCATGAGTTCCTCCCTTGCCTGTATCTTAGAGGGATCATCAAACCCATTTGTTAGAATCCAGCCGTGACAGGCGCTGTTGAGAGAGGCCAGCCTGTGTGTGTGGACGGGCCATTCTAGGCGTCACGAGGAGCTGTCGTTAATGGTCGCCTAGAGGCTGCTGGCATCTGGAGCAGGGACCTGGGTGGAGAATGCGATCTGTGCACCAGTAAGGATGAGTTCTCTGCTTTCTTGGTAAGTTGATCGTTGATCAGAATCAAAGTACATAGAGCACTGTAGGTTATGTTTTAAAACGACCTTGGTGGATTCATTCTTGGGTGGTGCATATGGCCTCTCATGGCAGCGGTGTGGGATCTGAGTGCTGTGACCTCCGCCTGGGGCTGAGCACTCTTACCACGGCAGGCAGGCGGGGTGAAGACCAGGCAGAACCCCCCAGCACAGAGCTGGCGAAAGGTGCTGTCCTCCCCAAGCTTCTTCCTGCCAATTTCTCTCTCCCCATCCTTCCCCTCCCCTCCGCTTCCTTTTCTTTATGGATTTGCTTCTTCTTTTTCTGAGTCTTCCCCGTCTTCCCTAATCTGTCCAAAATTCAGCTTAGGAAAATGAGGAACTTCCACAAAATGATTCACATATTATACAAATAGCCAATGATGTCTTTAAAAAATAAAGGACTTAGGTTAAAAGAATAACTCTCTGTAGGTGAAAGGTGAGATTCCACACGTCCAGCTGTCAGCTAAGGGGCAACCTATTGGCCAGGGTAAATTTCTTGTGCTTTGTAACAATTGGGATAGTCTAGGTTATGCTGCGGTAACAAACAGCCCTCACATCTCAGTGACTTAAAACAGCAAAGATTTATTTTTCACTCATACTGCATAACTGTCAGGGTCATCTGGTGGCTTTGCTCTGTGTCATCGTCCTCACTGCATGGTCCAGGCTGAGGGAGTACTGCAGGTGACTTACATCACTAACGTTCAGATTTCATTGGCCCAAAGCAAGTGGCTTGGTCGGCCCACCTTTATTAGGTGGGAACCTGAAATGCTCGTTCAGGGCAGGGAAGTGTGTGTTGTTGAAAAGTGACGGTCTACCACTGCGCAGCCGGGGGCGGCTCAACCAGTCCGGGAGAGGTTTTGACCACAACATCTGTTCTCTTCACCTGCCAGGGATAGCCACCAGCTGCAACTCAAGGATCAGTTTCCTAAAGATAAAACATTCATGGCAGGGGGTATGTGGCCAAATAGGAAAAATAGTGGAGGGCATGCTGGTCATAGTTGGGAAGATAATACAGTGACCAACTTTGTGGCTGGTTGTGTTCCCCTAGTCTAACTCCCCTTGTCCCTTCCTCCATCTGTTCACGATTTACTGTGATCTGCTCTGTGCTGGACACTTGTTAAACTTGGGTAACATAAGTTCAGCTGAGGTATGGGCTCTGCCTTCAATAATCTCATAGTCTAATGATAAAATAATATGTATTTCATAAGGTGTTAGATATTTACTCTTCTGCAGTGAATAAAGAAGGCATCTGTTATGGAATGAATTGTGTCTCCCCCGCCCCGCCGCCACCAATCATATGTTGAAACTCAAACCTTCAATGTAACTGAATTTGGAGATAGGACCTTGAAGGAGGTAATTAAGGTTAAGTGAGGTCCCAAGAGTGGGGCTCTAATCTGATAGGACTGTTATCCTTGTAAGAAGAGACAGCAGAGATCTCCTTCCAGGAATGCACAGAGGAAAGAAAGACCGCGTGAAGACGCAGAAGACAGCTGTTTGCTCTGAACCCCGTGTGTCAAGGCCACGACATGGGAAGGGCTGCGTATGACACTCAGAGATTTGTTTATCAGTGTGGCCGCACAGATCGTTTGTGAATAAATGCATTTCTGAAGTTAAAAAAAAAAAAAGATAGCTATTTCTGAGCCAGAAAGAAAGGTCTCACCAAAAACCCAACCTGGCACCTTGATCTTGGACTTCCAGCCTTCAGAACCGTTGGAAAATGCATGTCTGTTGTTGAAGCCTCCCAGTCTGATCTTCTGTTCTGGCAGCCCAAGGTGATGAATGCAGCATTCCCTCCAAATTTGTTGTTGAGGTCCAAGCTCAGACCACTCTTGATCGTGCAGTATCATTTGTATGCCTATTAATAGCACCCCACGCATGTATGACCCTTCAGAGTGTGCTGTGTCTTTCCCACTTCAGTTTCAGGAATCCACCCTCCGTCTTCTGGGTTTCGTAATGTAGTTAGATGTGTCTGCAGTTTACAGGGAAGGAAACAAAATCACAGAGATGTGAGCTGCTCAGGGTCAGGGTGGCTAATGGTGGTCAAGTATGAGATCATGTAGGTACGGAGCCTGAGGACAGGGCAGGAACTCGGTCGTGTGTGGAGTTCCAGTCTGAGCTTTCTACCGCAGCCTGCCTCACTATTGAGAAGGCAAAACAGCTCCTCCTTCCTGTTCATGAAGTCTACTTTCCGTGTGAGTCTTAACTACCAAAGAATAAAAACAAAACCTCTGGCTGATGGCAGGCTTTTCAGTCTGTGCTAGATCTTGAGGTCACTCACTCCCAGGAGCCTAAGGTTTGGTGGTTAAGGGGTAGCAGGGAGACAGAGGACACAGAAGTCTCTCTGCTGTTGGGGTTCCCAGGGTCTGTCTTGCGTCTGCCCCACACTCCTCCTTCCTACCTTTCTTACTTAATCTTCCCTTTTCCGTGTGTTTCTGTCTCTCCTTCCTTACCCTGCTTCCTTGGCAATTCTCTTTTTTCATGGTTTTTCCTTTAAATAAGAAGAACATTGGAATTTCACGGAGAAATCCCGCCCAGCTTCTCCACCTGCTGACTTGAGGAAAGTGTCTCAAGGGCAGCCAGTGGAATGAAGAGCAGCGGACACAGATTTCCTGGGTCGAGACCGGGGCTCTGCTGCTCCAGCGGCCTTTCCTGCCCTGCCCCTCGCCCCAGCACCTGGCAGCCGTAGGTGTGGGCCGGAGGGGGCCGTGAGCACAGGCAGATGGGCTGGCTTCTTCCCTTCCCCCAACTCCACTGCCACCCTTTTCCTTTTCTTCCTATCCTGTTTCTATCCCAGAGGCACATCTGGGTTCAAGAGCTCCACCTTCTATCAAAAGGGGGGCAAGGGGACCCACAAATCATTACACTTATGCATAGCTTGCCAAGAAGACCTGAAGCAGGGATGGTGATCCTTGTGTTGTCTCCAGGACACAGGTGTGTGCCTGGAGAACTGTGCTGAGACAGATTCAGAGGCTCCGTGCTAACGTGACGTCTGCTGACGGCACTGACTGGTAGTATGTTTTCCCCAGCCTTGCAGGGTTATTGCCTCCTGAGATGCCTGCTTGGTAGCTGAGGACAGAGCCTTCAGGAAAAGGATCTATCTCTGGTGGTTGAGTTCAGATATCCCGTAGTTGGAGAGAGAAGGTGCTGTATCTGCACCATGGAGACCACCATCCATCACGTCCTCATGGCCCAGCCTCTCCCCCTCCCCCTTCCACACACACACATATAACATAAAACCCAACTGCATTTTTATTATTTTTTAATAAACTTTATTCTATATTACAAATAGGTTTTTTTTTGTTCTGAACTGCAAAATAGGAATGCCTTATATTTACATACACAGGTATACAATTAATTATAACAAAGGTACAGAAGCTTGCCTTTACCAAGTTACAACTGGGCTCCAATTTAAATAGCATAGGTTTCCTTTTTAAAAACTTTTTTTTAAATTTTTTTTTAAATCTTACTAGGATACTCTTCTTTAAAAATCAAAACCAGAAGACCCTCCTTCCTCCAACAGATTCCATCCACGTATCTTTGAGGCTCATTATAACACTGTTGTCTAAAGATATGTTTTGCTTTGTTCTAACAAAGGGTCGGTGTTCAAGGTGGGAGCTTTATGGAAACAGAAGTGGGGCAGGGCTGGAAGCGAGTGACAGGAGCAGGAATGACGGCCCTCCCTCCTTCAGTGGCCTATCTCTGAGACCCAGAGGCCACTGCTTGTTCCTTAAACCACCCATCCATCTTTTCCTGTTCCTCCTCTTCTCTTCAGTGTTTGAGACTTAACTCCAGGTCATCTGACCAGGCCAGACTCCTCTTCCCCAACCCCCAGGCTCACTGAGCCATTGTCTGTTGTGGTACCCTGGAGTTAGTTGCTGGTTGCTATGGTAACTTGGCAGGACCCTGCTGGAAGAGATAGGCTGGTCTCAACAAGCTAAACTGGGGAGGAGGGCAGCTGCCTCCGATCCTTCCTTCCCATCTCAGGGCCTGGGATTCTCATTCTTGGTCAGCACAGCCAAGACACGGCTAAACCAGGACCTCCGGCCTCAGGGACGCCAGGCCCAGGCAGGGACTGATGGAGGGGACGGTCGTCCACCTTAAAACACAAAGTCATGGTTTCCAAATGGAAACAAGATTCTTTGAGGTAAACTAGCTTTTCTTTTTAAAGAACAGAGAGTTTAACGAGCCAACAAGCTGACGGCAACATCGGGGAGGGATGAGGGAAGGAGAACACACAAGGACACGTACACCATCCTAGTCGTGTGCCTGAATTGCATTCAGTAGTCCTTGTTTGGTAAAATGGCGTCTCAGTTTCTTAAGTGTCCTTTGCATTGCTCTGTAACTGTAGCCTCTGTTTTGAATTCTGCTCTTGTAAGGAAGCCTTTCCAAAATGTGCTTGAGTTGTAAGATCAAAAGAAGTTCTAATTCCAGATAAAGAAACTGGTGGAAGATGAGTTGCACAGACCTATTTGCCATGAGCATCTGCCTTCTCGGCGGAGGGGTCCCTTCATGATCAATCCCTAATAGGGTCTCCCTGCTGCCCTTTGGGGGAAGCTGTTCGAGTCAGCAACACCAGGGGCAGCCTGGACGGAAGTGAAAGGGGGTAGAGTCGGAGGGAAGGTGGGGCTTCCCTGAACAAGGTCAGGACCCAGATCCCCCTGCCCCGCCGCCGTCCCACCGGCCAAGCTCACTGTCTCTGCCAGTACGAACAGAAATCTCTTTTTATTCATTAGGGATTTTTCTGTTTTGTTTAGTTTTGATTCAGGGTAGTCACCGGTCTACCCAAGGAATTTAATTGGAACTCTAATGAGTGTGAATTATTTTTACAACCATTTTTTACAACCGAAAAATCCTATACATTTTATAAAGTTGGATACTTCCCCTAATAAAGAATAATTTTACTGGGGAGCAAAGATTTGGAGTTTAAAAAAAGGTCTCTTGAGAACGTCTGAGATCTTACTGCAGAGCTTCCCTTCTGAATGGGAGGCTGCCATTCAGTGTTCCTGCACCACAAGAAGAGGCTCATAGTGTGTCAGCCTCCCTCAGGAGCGGCCCCTTCGAAGTCACCTGCGGCCACCCCTCAGCTCCCCACTCTGTAAGATAAGACGCCTTTGCTACACCTGTGGGGTGAGGTGGCGCTGCGGGCTCCGGACAGCGAAGGCGCAGGGGAAACACCGATGATGTCAGCAGCCACAGAGGACGTGTCCCTGCCATGGCCACATCCAGGGATGTCCTGACCCATTTCTTTCACAACACGGCCCCCCGCCTCCAGTTCCTCCTCCTTGCCTTGGAAGTCGCAGGTAAAGAGTTTTGTCCCCTCAACCACAGTAATTTGTATTTAACATCCACAACTGGGCTCCCTCCTTAATCTCAGGCTCTTACGAACCCCAAACAAACAGCCCACCTACAGCTTAAAGACGAAAGGAAGGGCTGAGGGATCAGGGACCCTTAGGGGTCTGTCCTGAGAGATGATGGAGAGTGAGGGGCTGAGAGAGGGTTCTAGACGATGTGAACTAGAAGCAAGAGGAAAGGCCAGGGAAGAGGTGGGATCTGCCTGGGGCGGGATCCGGTCCGCTGGGGGCACAGTAGGGACTGGTATTGGAGAGTGTTCTGGTACTGGTACTGGGAACACTGGAGAGTGTTCATACACAGAACCGCCTCTCAGAGACCGGCGCTGGGATGCTCACTGGGGTGGCTGTTCCCGGAAGGGCCGTGGTTCAGGGCCGAGAAAGGCGTGTCCACCAGTCTTCTGCCTGCAGAGCATCTCCCCCTTCTCAGCTCTCTGGGAGGCAGGAAAGTCTGTTCTTAACAATAATTAACCTTAACCTTCACTAGGTTAAATATTTGACTTCGCATCCTGTGAAGCCAAAGGACGTGTCCCTTAGTCCTGAGAGAGGAGGAAGGTGGGATACAGGGCTTTCCCTTTTAGGTCAGAGCCAGGGGTTGTTAAGGATTCTGGAAACATCTGCAACACCTGCCTCGTAGAATGGAGCAGTAGAATTTGGGAGACGATGGTTTGTGGCTTCTCTGATGGGGGACCCACCAGGCCGGGGCTGGACCAGGGAGCCCCGAGCACTCAGCAAGGCAGCTTTGGAGGGTGAGAGGGGGCGAGAGCAGTCCCAGGGGCTGGACTGAGGGCGGAGGTGTCTGCAGGGGGCTGAGCAGCTCCTGTGTTCTAGTGGATACATGGCCTTGGGGCAGAGGCTACACGTGCTGGAGGTGGGCAAGAGGGACGGGGTCGGGGGGCACACTCAGGAGCCAGACATGCAAAGGGGACAAAAGCACGAGGACCTGGGGCGTGGGAAGGGGGTGGTGGTGCTGGGATAACCCACCGACATTGCTGGGAGGTGCGAGCTGGGCCTGTGGGGAAGAGATCGGAGGCCTCACTCCGTGGCTGCCTGGGCATGGTCCTGGACAGTCGGCCTCAGCTCTCAGGATTTGTTTAAACTGACTTCCCTCTCTCAAGCATCTCCAGACTCACTCACTGGCCCACAGGCTCATGAGAGGGAGGCTCTAGGGCTGGCTTCCAGGGTGCACATCCCGCAGGGGGTTGAACAGACCTTGGCCTATGGGACACTCAGGTTCTCCTGGGTCCCTGACTTCAAAACCACGTAGAAAGAAGGCAAGAAAAAAAAATGTTCCTGAGGAAGTAACTGACACAATAGCCAACGGCACTTAATGATGCTATTTGCAGTTACCAAGAAATGTCAGGGTCTCTCCTTACAAGGAAGGACAGAGAACAGCAGAGCCCACACCTGGGGAGACTTGTGCCTCGGGAGAGATGACCAGCCTGCCGCTGACTTTCCCAGTGTCTCTCCGCCCATTCTTTTAAATTCAGGACCTGGTAAAGTTCTTCCTGCTTCTCACCACCACCCGGCACCATCCCATCTCCTCCCAACATTCAATGTCCCCATCTAACCCCAGTCACTTATTTTCACTGTGTGTTCTCCTGGTACCATTTTGGACCCTGGTGGTTTCAAGGAGTGAGGGGTGCAAGAGATGGGGTGAAGGAGAGGTGAGAAGAGAGGGCCTTTTCTCCCCTGCTCTCTGCCCAGGACTCAAGGAGTCAGATAAAGGTCCCACCTTGAACAGAACTGTCAACCTGCGCGTTAACTGTGACATGGATGGGGGCCTTCAGGGGACCTCCCTTCCACGGGACCCAGTCTGCCCAAGTTCCTTCTCTGTCGCGTGCTGGCCAGCCGGGGTTCTCTGGCCTGCCAGCAGGAGATGGAGGATTCCAAGGGGAGGTTTGGAACGAAGATCTGGGGCAAAGAGCAGCTTTTCGACAATGCTGCCTTGTCTTTACATTGAAATGCATCACACATGCACCAAGAGTCCAAATGAAAGAAATGGAAAACAAACAGCAAGGGAAAGAGAGCTTTTATGGGCAAGATGGGCTGTGGTCTGTGTGACTCTGTTCCAGTTCTCCATCCCCCAGCAGCTGCAGGGCTGCAGGCAAAACACCAGTTACAACCCACCCGCCAATTAAAGTCAACTCTGCCCCAAGCCCTCCTCCAGGAGAAGTGAGCAGAGCACGGAAGCTGGCCCGTCCTTCTCCTCTCCTTCTTACGGACATTTATGCTTCTCTGAGGTGTCTAATGTTTCTCTTATAACAAAAATGTGGAGGAAAAAAGTTTTGTACCGACAACAACAAAAATAATAATCCGGTAAAAAAAAAAAAGAAAATCTTCAGCAGAACCAGGATTAACAGTCTTTTTTTTCCTGCTTGTTCATTTTTCTCCTCTAACTGTGCAAAACTTAAAAAATAAATCAAAACACACTCACCCACACACACACACACACACAGCTTCCATTTCAGCATATCTGTGTTAAATACGTTTGTGTCTTTCTTCTCCCCAATCTTTCACATGTGCAAAAAATATTTTCGTGGCCCGGGCGCTCCCTCAGCCTGCCTCCCGCATGCTTCCTTCCTGGCCTGCCAGGGCCCGTGGCTTCCGGGGAGGACATCAAATGATCAAGGGTAAAAATTCCTCACTTCTCCACCTGGCACTTCGTTTGCCAAAACCTTTGGTTATGTTTTTCTCCCTTGATGCACATCTGTTCCCATGTTCCTCTTCCCGCTGGTTAGGTTACTTGTGTTTGCCCATCATTTGTTCTCCTCGACGCCACATCATGCCTTGCTCTGGGTACCACCGCCCGGCTGCCAGTCAGGTCCAGGCTTCCCTTGTCCAGTGCCCACCCTGATTTCCTACAGACAGGTGACCTCACCTCCCCCCACCCCCCCCAGCACTCAGCATAGAAAGCAAGTGTTGAAATATCCCAAAGCTGCAGGATGAGTGATGAGTAAGGGCAGGGAAGGGAGATGCTTCAAATCCCCCTACATAGGACAAGAAATCTTTCTGAGCTCTCTGCCTGCTCCTGAGGCAGACAGATCCACACACACGCACATGTATTCACGTGCAAGGGGCTGGCAGTCTTTAAGGACAAGATGCTCCACAGGCGTTGCTGGCAACGGTGTGGTTCCTTCCTCTTTCCACGTGGGGCCCCTTTTGAATGGATGGCAGGGAAGGATGACTGATGCTCAGGAAGTGAAGGCAAGACTGTGGAACCCGCATCCCCAACTCCACCTCAGCTGATGCCTCTGCTTGTCTCCCAGAGTGGTGTACAGCCCAACACCGGGGCTGCCAGGAGAGAGTCCGTGGTGGAGACTGGACCACGGACAGAGGCGGCATCTAAGGTCCCTTCAAGGTTACAGGTTTCCAGCGCCCTCCATCAGACCATCTCTCACCAGAGCCCCTGCTCATCTAGGACGCATGTCTGAGCACACACTCGCCTGCTGGCTAAAATGATGTGTCCGTAGATGGAAGGACGGGTGGAAAGACAGATGCCAGGGCAAAGGTCAGCTGTATGTCCCTCCTCCCATTTCCAGCCAGGTCCTTCCTCTTGATTCTTTGGTCCTTCCCAAACATGACAAACCTGGGGTTGAATTTGGCTGGCATTTCGGTTTGTCTCTGTGAGGCTGCGCTTGAGTGTGTTTCTTTCAGCGATTACTGCCAAGGAGATGAGGGGGGAGAGCCATTAAAGAGACAGCTGGGATGTTGATGAAATGACTCCCGAGGGGGTCTGAACAGTCCACTGGCGATGTCATCTGCATAGCAGGGGCACCAGGTTCTGCTGGGGGACAGGGGCGAGGCTGTTCACTCCAGAGAGCTCTCAGGAAGGACGGTGGGGATGGAGACATGGAGACAGCTGGAGGTAGAATCTCCTGGACGCACTCTGCATTTTACCTTGACCCTTGATGAGCGATGACTGAGGAGGATGGAGGCGCTTTCTCGATAGCACTCGAGGATCTGCAGTGGATCAGACCGAGGACGATGGCTGTGGCTTGTTTACATGTGGGGGTGAATGGAAAACAACCAATTCTACTTCCAGGGTAGATGCAAATCTTTTCTTTCCTCCTCTCTGTGTTACATCGCTGCCGCTCTGAGCCAGATTGGGAGGGTGTGAGTATCTCCACGGTGGACTGTAACTGCTCTTCCTTCTTCTGTCTGGTTGCCCACAGGCAGAGAGGGGACCGGGCAGGCAGGGCCCCATGGGCACCTGGAAAGGCTCCAAGAACATTGTAAGGGGACAAGGAGGCCACTGGATGCCAATCCAACAAGAGAGAGGCAGCTTGTGAGGCACCCCTCAACTCCTCACACCCCGACTCTAGCAACATGGAAGGAGGTACAGTCTTTCTTCTCAAGGTTGCAAAGGGACCACACCACTGACAGACCCTCTGGAGATGGAAATGTGGGCCAGGTGACATCTTCCCAGTGAAGGTAATACTGAGCGCACTGCCTCCTCCCCAGGCCAAGACTTGGACAAGTATGGGGCTGTCACAAAGTGGAAGGTGAGGGAGCAGCACAGAGACATCCTCCATCCATGGCTCCTCATCCATATTCGGGCCCTGATGCTGACACGTGGGGTCAGCCGAGAAAGAGGGCGCCCTCTGACGTCTTCCGATCAGGTCCCTCGCCGGAGGCTGGGCCTTCTGGACTAACTGAGGGTCGGCGGCTTGGTTCAGTCGTGTTAGCAGAGCAACTGCAAGAGAGGGGGTCCAGGAAGGAGGGAGACGGAAACAGGCAGAGAGAGAGAGAGCCAGGGAGAGAGCGCTGCTCAGGGGATGCTGCTGACGCCAGTCGGAACTTGCACTTGGTAAAGATGATAATCTAGACTGAGGCACGGCTTGGTGTGTCCCTCCCTCCAGGGGGGGCCCTGGAAGGACGGTTCTCAGCTGTCTAAGCTCATGAGGGTTATGACTTGTTCTAGTTTGTAGGCCAGTTTCTGCTTCCCACACTGGTCATCGTGGTCCAGAGGTCCGAGAATCTGTTGAAGAGCCAAGAACGGGGAGGTTAGTAGTTGCGTGCATTGTGTCTTGTTCATAGGGCACACACAGATGGGGAGCATGGTCGGAAGGTCTGGGAAGACGTGTGCAGGTGGAGCTGCACAGACGAAGTGGCTGGGGAAGCAGAAAGCCCGGGTGACGGGGATGGGGAGGCATGGGGGGCACTCGGGCCTGGGGAATGAACTTGCGGGCACCCACGTATCAGTGAGCACGAATGCGAGCACACACGTCAGCGTGTCTGAATAAACGGGCACATTTCACTGCCTGTGTAAGACAGCCAACAGCGGGCAGAAGACAGCGCACCAAGATGCTGCCGTTACCTACAGGTTAGCCAGCAGGCAGGTCCGTACCCCACGGAAGGTGTGGTGCTCAGGGTCTCAGGGCGACTGTAATTTCACGATATCAAGACATCCTACCCTGACTTCTGAAAAGAGAACACCTTCCCCCATCAGCAAATCAAGGCCTGAAATTCCACATTTAGAGAGTTATTTGGCTCCACTTTGTCTGCTAAGAAACAAATATCCATTGAAGACTTATGTCTTACGCTTTACTGGTCAATGACACCTAATGGACAATGTCTACCAGCCTTTTCTGAGGTCAGATGGTTGAGGGAAGACAATGATGGGAAGACTGTGGGCACATGAAGGAAAATGGATTAGACTGTGACTCAGACTTGGAGCTGTAGGATTGAATCTCGGCCCCCCAGTGTCTAGCTGGGCGAAGGGGGGAACACGAGGAACCCTCATTTCCTCATCTGTGAAATGTGGGAACTATGACCCACTCTCTGGGCTGCTCCAGGGGAGGCACATAACATACGTGCATGCTCGTCGCACCACGCCCACTCCAGGAGCAAAGAGGGGTGGGACCTACTGGTGCTGGGGTCTCAGGGAGCAGGGGGAGGTGGGGCAGGAGGGAAGAGGAGGCTGAAGGCTGGAGGAGAAGCTCCCAGAGCTTTGGACTTCCCGGCGCAGTTAATATATTTTTAACTGGGAGACCAAGAGTGTTGCCAACTTCTTAGCTGGCCAAGAACCATCAGTTACTGGCCCCAATATTTCATAAAGGTGGGACATTTTAAAACCAACAGTAGATGAGTGTACTTGCGACTAAGGGACAGTCCTTTCCAAGATAAGACAGCCACACTTTTCTTGTTTTCAAGGTTACACATATGTAGAGCATTGTATTTTATTTGTCCTTTTTTCAGGATGAAAACTTAGAATTTCTAAAAGAAAAAAAACAAGCCCATTCAAGTTGCCCATTTTCTGTCAGCTTACATATGTGTCGTTTGTAAATCTCTTCATATGGTCGTATTTTCTCCTTTTTTAATGAGTGATCCAGTATGCAAGGTTATTTTGTGCTTGTCTTAATAACTTGAGTGTAATAAAGATGGCTTAAGGAAAAAATAAACACATACGCTGGCATACTCTGCATCGTCCTGACCTCTTACCTGGCCACAGGCAGCTGGAACTGTCCTGGACCAGCACTGGCCTGCAAGCTGGCTTCGCGGTCCCTCCCCTAAAGGACCCGCCGCTGGCTTTCCCTTCACTTGGGGTTCACAGCATTATGCTACTCATGGCCTGCGGACACCAGGCCCTGGGCCCTGCGGGGGCTCCTTCCTTATCCTGGGGTTCCTAGGCCACCCCAGCCCCCTGCCCAGTGACGAGGCTGAGAGGAGGACAAGAACCCGGGGTGCCGGCTTCAGCTCCCGTCACTGCCTTCCACTCACAGTGAGGGTGGTTGCGCTGCTGCCCAGATGTGGGCAGCCTGGATTCTGAACCCACTTGGTCTATGCTGGTATGACCAAGAAAACTCCCATAAGCACTTTTGTAGGGCAATGACCCCAGTGAGATTTCCTAACGAGGGAACCCAGCAACTCGAAATAGACTCCATTCTACTCTGTTCTGTATCTGCTGTGTTCTGATTCTATTCTATCTTGTTTGTTCTGTTCTATTCCATTCCCTTCTTTTCCTTTCCTTTCCATTCCACACCTTATGATCTTCCCATGGGAGTGGGGCACTGCTTATTTAAAGAGAATTAGGTTAGAGAGAGCAATGGAAAAAATAAAGGAGAGAATAGCAGGAGAGAAAAAAGAAAAAAAAGAGAAAGAAACAGATACTCGATCTACATGTCTGAAAAGAACAGGGATTAAGGTAGAATCTGCAGAATGGAGTCTTCCTAGCATCCCAGTCTTTGGAGCACAGCCCCGAGGCCTGGGTGGTAGAGTCTCCCCAGCAGAGGTGGGGAGGGTCTCGGGTGGTGCGCTTATGCACGGAGGCTGCTGCCGGCAGGGGTTTCCGGACCTCTGCCCCAGTCCTTCCCAGCAGACCCCGAGCAGGGCAGGGCTCACCTCCTCGCTGTACTTGCCCACGTAGGAGAAGATCTCGGAGAGTGCGCTCATGGTGTTGAACTCATTCATGTGCATCCGGGACTGCTCAGCCAGGTACGCGTTCATGTCCTGGTCGCTGATGGCCGGCATCTTCCCGATGTCTGAGTAATACCTGCCGAGGGATGGGAGTGAGGAACCGTGCGTATGGAGTAGAGGGGAGGTGGATGCCTGTGTGGGCCCCTCCCCGCCCCGGGGACCATGGCGGGCTCTCTTCCAGCAAGGCTTCTGGGTCTGGCCCAGGGAGTGCCCTCTGCAGCTCACGATGGCGATGCGGGAGGCACCGAGGGAAGGGATTTGGGAGTGACCTAGAGACTGTCAGGGGGTAGACAGGGTGGGGCCAGGAGTAAGGAGGGGCTGCTCCCAGCTCCTCAAGAGTGGTCCAGGCTACCTGTTGGGTCCTTCTAACACCCCCTCCCACAGACACAAGAAGTCCCCTCCACAGGGCCCGAGGGCTCTTCTAAGCAGTTCTCTCCCCCGACGTCCTCCCCTCTCTGAGGGTTAACCAGGAGAAGGGTGGGGCTGGGGGCTGCTTGCGGGGAGAGGCTGGCAGAAGGCAATCAGTCACTGTCACTTGCAGCTGTGCACTGCTGTCAACTGGTTAATTAGATGCCAACATTTACATTTTTAATTTCTGCAATTTGACATTTTATGCAGCAACCCCCAACTCCCCCAGCGGAGGGGAGTTGTGTAGTTTCCTAATGAGGAACTGAAGGGCCCCAGTGCCCCAAAGACAGCCACCCCCTCCCGGGTGCCTTGGGCTGTGGGCTACAGAGAAGTGACCCAGGCACCTGCAGAGGCGGGGAAGCATCAGGACAGTGGGGCAGCGCACCCGGGAGTCCTTGCGGTGTCCCCGCTCGGCCCACACTGAATGCCTGTGGCTTCAGTGCTGGGGAAGGGGAACTTGAGAACTTAGAACAGAGGAGGGTGCGGGGACACTCGCCAGGGAGGACCTAGGGCGAGGCAGGTGGGGCAGCTGGGGCAGCTGGGGCACAGAGTTGTAGGAGAGTCGCTCACTCTCACGTGGAAGCGCACGCGGCAAGGACAAGCCCTTCCCAGAGCTCCCAGCTCAGGAGACTGTAGGGGGTATTCACAAAGCCTCTGGTTCCCTCTGGCTCCCCCACCCTGTGTCTCTCCCATCTGCATCCTCACTGCACCCACCGTGAATCCATCAGTCCTGAGCCTGTTTCCCCACCTCCACCCCTCCCCATCCGTGCCCAGGAGTTGGGTAACAGCCTGGCAGAGGTGGTGCCTGTGAGCTATTCCAGCCCTCAGACTCAAGGGCCTGCAATGGAATGACACTTCAGTTTGCGCCAGAGCATCTCCAGGCCGGCAAGGGCTGGGTGGGCCGCCCTGCCAGAGTCACAGCCCCACGTAGAGGCTGTACCGTCCTCGGTCCCATTTGGACTAACTCTCTTCACAACCTTCTTTCAGTGTGGGGTCTTCCCTTCCCCCGCCCCTCCTCACCTCCAGAGCCCTGGGCCCCTTGGCTCCTTGTCATGTTTCATTTTGGCTCCTTTGCTCCATCCCAGAAGCACCCACTCTCTTCCAGGCCTGCAACCCACCCCAAAACATCTTCAAGTTCCTCGGGGACATGAGTCATCACATCCCAGGTATGAAAGTTCAAGTGAGAGACTTGATTCACTGCCGCTGTTTCGGGAAGGCAATAAGCGCAATGTTCCATTTTATCGTGGAGGCCAGGGGTGTGAGCCACTCCGAGGAGATTTGTACCATCGTCCCCTCACCATTCCACGCCTACCGAGCGTTTGTCAGATAAAGGGTTATGTCCACAGGTCATATAGGGGAAAATATGACCGAACGACTCCTCTCACCCTGTCCCATGGCCAGCAGCCAGACGTGGCTCTGGCAACACGGTTATGTCCAGGGCTTCCTCCAGACAGTCACTCTCTGTCACCCACGGACAGTCAGAGCCACTGACCAGGAGGAAAACCCCAGGTTCCCCCGATGGGACAGGACTGTCATCAGAAGCAAAGACTCCCCCCATTTGCATTACTTGTGAAACCTTACAGGTAGGTGGGTGGCCCTGTCGAGATTTTTTTTTTTTTTTTTTGCAAATGCATCAGGGCTCCTACTGCGAACTCTGGTCCCTGAGGGGCCTGAGAGCCCATGTCAGGGACCACCATCTTGCACGCAGCAGACACCCAGCACTCTGTCCCTTTGCGTGGCCCGCCTTGTAGTGCACTAAAAGCCCAGTCCATTTCTCCCAAGAGAATATTTAGAGAGTGTGTCTGTGTGTGAGAAGGCGAAGGAGAGGGGTCGGGGTGGGGCTGAGAGTGGAGTTGGGGAGGGCAGGGCCCTGACTTCTCACCAGAAGGGATGGAGGTGGCCTGCCTGGACATGCTGTGTGTTATTCCCTCTCACGGGGAGGGCAGGTCTGCACTGGGCGGCCGTCCCTCCTCTGC
Source organism: Vicugna pacos (assembly GCF_048564905.1). Classification (NCBI taxonomy): domain Eukaryota; kingdom Metazoa; phylum Chordata; class Mammalia; order Artiodactyla; family Camelidae; genus Vicugna; species Vicugna pacos. The sequence continues at coordinate 18,504,916 of NC_132993.1, read as the reverse complement.
TGCCTGTGTGCAGAGGGTGCTGGGCGGGACTGGTGCACGTCTGTGCCACCCACAAGCCCATGCATGGATCAGTCACGTGTCCTCATCTTCAGCACGTTCTAAATGGCTGGGCTGAGTGGCCTTGGACAGTTTGATGTCTTAGATGAGTGTGGGGCTCGGATCCTTGTCCCCAGGCCTGCCCGGGGCTAAGTGGGCCCAGCCTCCCTGCAGATCTTTGCTACCTTTGCCTCGACCTCTCCCCCTCCTCTCCAGGGCTCTGCCCAGCAGCCCTGAGCCTGACAATGGCCCTGCTCCGGCCCCCCTGTGCTAGGTGCACAACAGCTTCCCCCCGAGCACTGGCTGTGCTGAAGCTCTGCACTGGGCTCTGCCACCGAGAAGCCTTATTGATTGTGAAGAACGCAGTGAGGCCCCATTAATGAACAGACAAGTGTTCTTAGCAGCTGGCGGGCAGCAAGGAAGGGAATGGTCAGCCTGGGCTCCTGTACTTGAACTTGCTCCCGTGGGATTTCTTCCTGCAGATGTCTTCTTCAGAAGGGACTGACCCCCCCCCCCCCCCGCCCCATAAACTGGCCAAGGCCTGGCCCACGGGGGAGGTCTGGGTCCCACCACTGGCCTTACCCAGCTTTCTTTGCTGTCTCTGCTCATACCAGGTAGGAAGCCAGCACCACTGTGGTCCTGACATTGGTCCCCAGGAGCTGCTGTTCAGGGCAGGGCCCCAGAGAGCTGGATTCTCTGCTGTTGACCAGTGTGCAGTGCTTTCCATTCGTGGGTTTCTATGGGATGGGCCCCGTGTGTGACGGTGGGCATCCCACCTCTGCCTGTAGGACTGCTAGTGGTTGAGAAGGTGGTCTCCAGAGCCCTGAACTCTAGAGAAGAGCCAGGTATCCCTATCCCTTCAAACCCCTCAAGGACGACGGTGTAGATGTGAAAGGCATTTAGAGCCTGATGCTCTGATGTACAGACACCTGCCCTTCAAGGCCCTGCACACGAAAGTCTTTTCCTCTGTGCATCCTTAACTGGCCTCTCCAGGCCCAGCAGAATCAGGCCGTCACTCCCTGCGCTCCCCACTAGTACAGCTCGGGGGCTTCCTGAGGGCCTGTCTGTGTGTCCTCGTGGACCACAAGAGCCACGGGGGAAGGATCAAGTCTAATATATCCCCGTGTCCAGTACACCCATGGTGGACACCATAAACGTTTGACCCGGGGCTTAATAATGAAGTCCATGGAATGTCCATCCTTCATCTCCAGACCGCTCCTAGGGTGAATGGTCACAGTTTTATATTTTGAATGGATAGCTTCCTTAGGAGGCATTTTAAGATATTTAAAAATCTTAACCTTTTTCAGGGGTGACATATCTGACAGACGGCATCTGAACATGTGACACGCCCCACTCCAATTCCCCGGGGGCCCAACTGCAGCTCCCCTCTGTTCCCCGCTTCGTGGAAAGCCCGTGACTGCAAGTGAGTGAGGCTGATGCTGCCACGAGGCTGATTCCAATTTAAAATCAGAGGCAATCACTACGTTACAGGAAAAGGTCACTGCTCTTGGTAATGGAATAGAAATGACTGTCAACTGTGACACAGCAGTTTGATGTCAACGCTGTTGAGTTCTGCTCTGTAAGATGAGGGTGGCAATCGGTTGCTCCTGAGGAACCAAGTCAGTGCTCTCCCTTTCTCTAGATGTGGCCGTGAGCAAAACCCCTAATACTTAGAGGGAAGCAGCAAAGACTGGGAGTCTGCGGTGGGGCCACCAACCACTAGCACTGCAAGGTGCTTAGAGGCAGGAACGGGATGGAAGGACGGATGAGGTGAGCAGAAGGATGAGAGGGAGGAGGGGCGGGAAGGTGGCTGGGAGAATGGAAGGGACCGAGGAGGATGGGTAGATGAAGAACTTCCAGAGATACAAGCCAGCGTAGGTATGACAGCAATTTGGGCTGCTCATTCTTCTGAACTGGAGGCTGCCCACGCCCTTGGCAGGCAGAGGTGGGAGATCAGGCTTGCTGTGCATCCTGAGCAAGCCCCGTGCTGCTGGACTTCCCTTCCCGGCAGCCAGACAAGCTCGGAGGCCAGCCTCCCCGGAGAGGCAGAGTGGAATTGATCCATTCATCACCGAGTTGAGACGCACTCTAGGCTCCATCTCCAGACCTGTCGCTGCTACTTCCCAGCCCCTCGGTCTTTGTACCCTCGTCCCAGAAGGAGAGAAGAAAGGATCTGGGACCTCAAGCAAGTGAAAGACGTGAGAGTGCCACCGGTTGCTAAGAAACTGGCGGGATAAGAAATGGAAACCATCAAGGCATTCCTAAAAATAACCAAATGGACTGGGGTTACTCGTGACCTGCAGCAGCTGTGTGGCACAAATCTCATTTCACACCAAGTGAAAGGGGGGCCATTAGCTCGGCACGTGCATTATTTTCACCTCTGACTAACCGGGCCGTTCTGGTGGAAGTGTCCTCTACACAGATGTTTCACAAATGCTCCCGGCCCTGCACAACCCTGCTCTCTCCTTCCCTGCCTGAGGTCCCATCGCGGTGCACCGGTGCAAGGATACCCAGCAGCCCAGTGCTGCCTCTTCCTTCTCTCTCTCTGCTGAAGAGCCAGCTGACCACACAGGAGATCTTGCTCCCGGCAGCTCCGTAGTCAGAAGAATGAGCCACTGTCTATGCAGAGGGAGGTAAGAGCCTCTTTGGTGACTCAGACATAATCAGATGCAAGGACAAAAGAGTCAGCTCTCTGTCTCTGACAGCCAAGACTGGATGCCCACATGGACCAGCAGGAAGGGGTGGGGAGATACCAAAGAACAGAGGGAGAGGGAAAACCAAATGCAACTCTTTCAGCAAAACTATGTTCCTGAGATGGCCAGGATCCCACCCCTCTCAGTCATTCCCACTGTGCAAGGGAGGGTAATTTTCCAGTATAGAGACGGAGACTGTCTGTCTGCCATGGGCAAAACGATATTGCTCATTTTGTCTAAGTCACCGAGTCAAGAACAATTTCTGATCTCTTTTGCTTTTCAAAAAGGAACCAAATCTGACCCTCCATCCAGTTTTCCTATCTTTAAGCTACTTGGAAAAAAAAAAAAGGGCTCTAAAATCAGGACTGCCATGTAGAGTTGTGCAGGTTGTTCACTGCACAAAGGTGCTTGGTCGAGAAAGTGAGCTGGGGCTCTCAACCAGCCTGTCACTCAACAAAGCATGTACCCTGGCGTGGGGAAACATCCCCTGGTAGGAAGGGGCACCTTCCTTAATTCACAGAGACACCATATGGTTGGCAGAGGCCCTGTCTAAAAGTATCCAAAATAGCAGAAAAGAGAATAGGGGGTCAGCTGAAATGGGGATCTACTTTCCTCTTGGACACTTAAGTCGTCTTGGGCCGATTACTCAGCCATTCTTCATGTATGTTTCTTCACCTTCATGGGCACAAAATGAGGTTATAAATCCTGTTCTCTTATGTTCCAGAGCTCCTGTGATGAGTAAGTAAATAGAGCTTCAGTGGGTTGTCAAGCTCAGGTGTGTGGCATATGGGGACGACGCGGCCCAGACAAACCATGTTCTTTACCGTGAGTCAGCTTTGTACCAAGACGGACCCAGCGCCACAGCGCACAGGTGGCCCTCCAGGCGCAGGCACCCTGCGTGAGACTGTGATCAGATCAGCGCCACGCTGGCCGAGAAAGTGCTGTAAGGCCCGGGGCATCCGGAGCTCATGGTGTGACAGCCAGGGGACTGGGACACTGCAAAGCTGTTCAGAGTGACAGTGACATCCCCACAGGACACGGGAAGAGCTGCCGGATGGACGGGGCAGACGGGGACAGGCCTCCAGCCTTTCTGCGGCAAGATGTTATTCAGTCCCTTGAAGTCTTTTTCTTCTTTTCATTTCTTTTTTCTCTCTTATTTTGGTGGGGTTTTGAGCAGGGAACTCTGTGTCCTTCCTGGGCCTAGGAAGTATTTTAGTCACTCAGCTCTGGGCTCTCCATGCTGGGGAGCAGAGCGCAGTGGCGACTTCTAGCCCCGTCCCATTCTTGTTCCAGCTGACGGGACTGGGCTCGCGGGGTTGTTGGAACTGCAGCATCGGGCTTTGTGCAGGACTGGTCTGCACAAATCTAGGGGGGAAGGGGACCACTGCAAACCCACAGGGAAGCTGCCTGCTGTGGCAAGGGGCCTGGCCCCGCACTCACCTCTCCACCCAGTTCTTGTAGCTGGGGATGTCCTTGGCATAGAGCAACTTGTTGGACGGGGAGTCCTTGCCCAGCCGATGCTCCGACGTGGAGCAAGAGTCCATGAAGGTCTGGGCCACCACGGAGAGGCAGGCGTCGGTGATGCTGTTCTTGTGGATGTCAAACACGAACTGGGGGTTCTTGATCATGTTGACCCAAAACCTCAGGGGCAGGCTGTGTGGGGGAAAGAGGCAGATGGTCAAGGGAGATGGGGTGAGGGTGCTGTACGTTGGCCCGGAGAGTTCTCTGGAGAAAGAGAAAAGGCTGGGAACCCAGGGTTCTTATGGGTGTTCTCTATGCATCAGTTCACCTCCCGGGGAACTGAAACTGGCAAGGCTGAACAATCCGTTCTGAGATACAATGCTGACAGGCACTGGAGAGGGCTCGATGCCCAGCCTGGACCGCAGGACTCACAGTCTGCCCCGAGAGCACAAAGCTTTGGGGTCCCAGGCACCCATGATGGGTACTACAAAGTGGAGTTTCTCAGTCTCTGTTCCACTGTCTGTCCCCTATGCCAGATACAAGGCATAGCCAGTCGGCAAACCTTAAAGAATAGCCTGGAACCTAGGCTTTGTATCTGATTCTCTGCCCTCCACTGTGCAACGTGGAAGAAGTCCCGCCCTTCGTCCCTGCCTGGTCACATCAGCTTGTTCCTGCGTGGTGAGGGTCTGGGGCCGAACGGTTCAGGTGGCACTGACTGATTCTCACCTCCAAGTGGGCAGGCTGACAAACCCACACTCCCGGCTCTCACCTGCCCCATTGTGTTCCCTCCTTTCCCTCCCTGTCTTCCAGGTAGCACCTACTGTATACCAGGAGCTATGCTAGCAGCTGGGGGTACCCATCCTCTGCCCTCAGGACGCCTGCATTCTGGTGGGCTCGTGGGCGCACCAGACACACAACCGAGTACATGCTCCGAGGACTATGGGCGCTGGGGCTGAAGGATGTGCGGGGTCCGGTGTGGGACACAGAGAGGTGGAATCAAGTCTCCCCAGACAGGAGTGTCCGGAAAGCCTTCATGGAGGGGATGACACCTGGTGGTCTGAGTTACAAAGATGCCAAGGAGTTCCTTAGCCAGAAGGGGCCTGGAGGAAGAGGGGAGGAAAGTACTGCCCATGGGGAATCAGCTAAACAAAGACAAGGAGGGGACGAAACGTGCAGTGTAGCCTGGTAACCGTAAGTCACCCATCTGCTGCTAGAAAGGGTCCCGGGGCATCGGGCGAAACCCGCCCACCTGCCCCCTTTGGCTGTGTCCTGCAGCCTCGCTGCTTCTGTGGCTTCCACCCAGCCCGCGGGGACGCAGGTCGGGAAGTGGGTGGCACCCAGCAAGGGATCGCTTATTTCTCTCCCTCCGCCCCCACCTCCTCGCCTCCTGCCATTTGCCCTGATGTTTTATTGTTGTTTTGCTTGCTGTTCCCACTGTTGGTAATGGTTATAATGTTCGAACACATTTGACATGCCTTTTAGAACTTAAACTCTTTGAATTACATTATTTCAATCCAAAGTGAATAAGATTTCTATATTTGTTGTCTCTCCCAGCAGCCAGCGTGTATGTACAACAAATGCCAAAATACAGTAAGACCTCATATTCAAGGCTGCCAATCAATCAACAGGTATTCATTAAGTTCCTACAAAGTGTGCCGCGCAGGCAGCTTCAAGGTCTGACAGTGCTGAGTGGCACTTGTTTTATCCTGGGAAACGCAGAAGCAAAAATAAAGGGATGGAACAGAGAGCCACGACACTCAGGGGAAGTCAGGGTCCCTGCAGCTGCCCAGGGGAGACCATGACAGCTGGGCTCAGAGCCCCGGATGAAGGACTCCCGGCTGCCCATCTAATGAAGCCTCCAGTCCGCATCTTCCAGTTACCGGAAGTCCCACCCAGAGGGAGACGTGGGAGGCCGACAGTTGCTGCATGGCTGTTTCTCCCCGACACTCCCCTTCCTTCAGCCTGTTGTGCTGACAGGCAAATCAAACAGGGAAACCGCAGCCGCTCCTGCCTGATGAAATATTAGCATATTATTAACATTAGTGGTGGCACTAATCTCCGGTTGATTGCAGCCACTCAGGCTAAATGAACAGGAGGTTTATTTAAAAGAGAAAAGGCAGGGGAATGTGGAGGAAGAGGGTAGGGGGCGGGAGGGTTACAACTTGGACCAGAATAAAGAAAAATCTCCCTTCTTTAATCAGGGACAATAAACTCCAAGTCAAGATGCAGCCCTCGTAACGTTGTAACTGCATCTGGCCCAGGGGGCAAGATCAGGGTCAGGGGAAGTGTGTCCTTTGGTGGGAAAACCCGAGCTCGTACCGCTGTCTACAGCCTGGCTTTCCTTCACTGGGGCTGGAGTTCTTTACGATAACATCTGACATTTGGAAGAGCTGGTGGAAAAGAAGGTTCTGCTCTCACCCCAAGGACACTAGGGCCTCACTGGAGGTAGCCTGACGCCCCCAGGAGGGAAGGGCTGAAAACAGGTGGTTTAGATACCGTTGTAGGTGATGTACTTGTAAAGGGCTACAAGGGCACGGAGGCATGTTTTGGAAATAGCAGCTCTCTGTCGCTGGGACCAGGATAAGGTCTGGGCAGGGCATTCCTTGTATTCTGAAGGCTGCTGACATTCAACTGGGGTGGTAAGTGAGATGACTCACTGGCAGAGAGAAGCAGATTGGAGAGGTCAGGGGCATGCCCTTGGAAAGCTCTGTAGAGTCAAGCTAAAAAGATGGGCAGAATTAAATGCAGCCTCACCTAGAGGTGGGCACTGCGAGAGACCGGACCTGGCAGGCTTTTCGGAGGAGCGAACAGGCTTCACTTAGTGTTGCTGTGCTCCGTGGGGGAATCCAGAGTCTAAGGGTCTTGGTTCAGAAAGGGTGCAGGAGCTCCACCATGCAACTCTTCTCCTGCCCAGCATTAAACAGGGAGCATTAATTCTATGGTCCAAAGCTCTGTTCCTGCCCGATTTTCCAGTTTTAGTAGAGGTGGCACTATTCTCCAGGTGAAAGAGAGGAGACGCCAGAGCACCCTACATTAAATAACGTTCCAGGGCCACAGGCTGGCTTCTGCCTCAGTCTGTGTTTTGGTCTGGGACTCAGGGCTGGTCGGCAGGGCGCCTGGCTGAGCCCTGGTGCTGCGTCATTCCCGGTTGTTGGCAGGCTCTGGGCAGCAGGCTCGTGCTGCCTGGGAAGAAAGCTCTGGAGGAGAAGCGGGGACAAGGACCGCGTAAAAGCGACAGGGAGGCGATTCTGGAGCTGAAGGGATTAAATCTGGGGCAGCTGTGCCTGGGGTAGAACTCTCCAGCAGAGTCCATCTGGGCCCCACATCTTCATCAGTATTTATTGCGTCTTGGCTCTGAGTAAGTTTCCGTCACGAGAGCTGAATACTGATGTCTGACCTTGCAGTCTCAGACCGCAACACCCGTTACACACAGACGAGGGGAAAGGATGCTGTCTGCCGAAGGAGAGAGGAAGACCCTGGTGAGGCACCTAGAGTGTCAGTTAGGACTTGGAGAATCCCTTTGTCTCAAGTAGTTACGGGAGGGTCCCTTCCCCAGAGGGAGTTTGTGGAAAGAAGCCCATCACTTCCTGAGTGGAACAGAAACTCTCCTTGTTCACCTAATGAGTCCTAGGTGGGCTTCAAAACTCCACTTAAGAGTGGCTGTGAGATGCTGCCTGCTACAACCCATCCGGACACACACATCCTCTGGCATCACATGTGACTCGTGTCCAAACAGCTGCCCTCCCATCTCTTACCCGCGACTGTCAGCCTGTGGAGGGCAGAAGCCATGCCCGATAGTCTTTGTAGCCGCAGAGTCTAGCACCGTGTCAGGCACAGAGGAGGTACCTGGACGTGAGAGGGACCTGGCTGCCACTTCGGCACGTTAGTTTTTGCTCATTTCATTGGTTAATGTTTGTTAAGGGGCTGAGAGGAAAGAAGGATGATTTGACTAGAGGGAGCGGGGGCAGAAGTGAGCACAGAAGGGGGTCGCCTAGAGACCCTGCACACAGCCCCCGCCGCGAAGGTGGACCCTGGCCCCCTCCCTCTCTCTAAGGCCCCCGGGCCCTGGGCCGGCCTGTCCACACGCACCCTCTGCTCGCCCCTCGCTCACCAGTTGCTCTTCCAGGTATGGCGGACATGCGGGTCGTGGATGCCGTGCTTGTCCGCCTGCTCGTCCAGGAAGTCGAACATGTACTTGATGGCCAGTGGCAGGGCAGAGCCGCGGTGCGCCGTGCTGAAGATGGTCTCGAAGAGGTCGTCCACGAACTTCTGCAGCGTGCCCTGGGGGGGAGGCGCAGGCTCAGACCCCGGGCGCCGGCCCGCCTGCCCAGCCTGCCCTCCCGGCCCACCCCGTGAGCTCCGAGGATGGTTTGAAGATCGGCCTCCCAGACTGGGGAGGGGAGGGCGGTGCAGAGCCCCCAGCCAGGCCTGCCTGCATGAAACCGGGTAAGGGCGTGTATTAAATCTGTCCCCTCGCCCTGCCCGCTGGCCTCTGTCTCTAACAGCCTTACGTTTCCTCTGCACTAGGAAAACAGATGCAACACTGATGCCTGGACCTGAGGAAGGAAGCCTGCCGCTGCCAACAACACGGTTTGGTTTAACACCCTTTGGCGGTGTTACTTTAGCACTTTTCACAAATGCTAATGAACAACTCCCTCGGTCAGCGCAGACAAACACAATCTGCTGGTTCTGTGGAGGCATCACTCGCGCCGCCGGCTGATGAACACTTGCTCACGGGGCTCGGCAGAGAGCAGAGCCCAGGCCAGCCTCAGAAGGGAGGGACTAACTGCAGGCACAAGATGTCCCCAGACCCAGGCTGAGAAGCGGTGTCTGGAAAGTCACCCAGAGCCCCGATTCCCATCACTAGAGATTCTATACGACACTAGAGATTGTGCCGACTGTGGAGAGACAGTCATCCTTCCATAAGGCATGGCAGGACACGGACAGATGTGGCGTGGGTCCCTATCTGAGCAAGGGCAGGGATGGGATCCAGCCTCCAACTGCACGCCAACACTGACGTCTGAGTGGGGTCTGTGGAAGCACTGGGTTGAGAAGGATTCTGAGGTTCTGTGCTGGGAGAGAGATATGGCTGATCAGCAGTGCTCGCGTGAATGGATGTCGGGGACACTAGCACAGGTGCTAGGTATTTGCCCGTTCTGGCATTTCTGTGAGGTGATGAAGTCCCACCCTCAGACCCACATGTGCCTGCCCCTGTCTGAAGTCCCATACCTTAGTGGCCAGCAGTCGGGTCAGGTAGATTTCAGACACCATCTTGCTCCCCCGGTCTCCCTCCTTCTGGTCCCCATGCTCGTGGTTCTTCACCAGGTGCCACATCTTGACTCCGCTCTCCAGGTCAGGGGTGATCATGGGTGTGCGTGAGCGGAGGCTGTCAGGACTGCCCGTGTACCGGATCATGTTTTCTGCCAACGCAATGACCCCACATGGGTGAGGCCACCCAGCCTTCCAGCTCACTGCTTATACACACATCCCTGGCTCCAGCCAGACCAGCTACTGCCCGTTCCTTCCTGCATTTGCAGGCGCTGTCACCTTGCCTCCTCACTTCCGTCCATTCCTGGAAAGGGGATGCCCTTCCCACCACCTCCAGGAAACTCTGTGGCTACTTCACCCACTTGGATTCCCGTCCCTCCTGTACCTGCATCTCTCCAGCCCTTAATCAATTCGTAGAAATGTAAGCTTGTCCTTCTTTACACTCTGCCTTGTAAGAGCTCTCGGGATGTGTTCTGTGTAGCCAATTAAGTACCAACAAAAGAGCAGGGAGCCTGTCTCCCCTAATGACAGTGGACCCGGCTGAGCAATGGCCTTGTCACCTGCATTCCTTCATCCTCCCCACCTCTCCTGGGCCACTTATTTGCTGAAAAGTGAGGTGTGTTGAGAGGAATGAGTGTAGATCAGAAAAAGAAGAGGGAGGTCCCACTGTGTGCGGGCACCGTTCCATGCCGTCTTCTATTTATTGTCCAGAACGACCCCACGAAGCTGGTAGTTTCCTCAATCCCTGTTGTGCTGGTAAGAAAGCACACTGGGCTTCCAACATCCATCACCCTTTCCCTCACCCCAAGGAGGAGGGACCTGGGTCTGAACCTTCCCTCAACTGCTTCATAACGGGTGACATTTACACGTCATTTAGCTTCTGTGCGTCTGAGTTATAATTTGCTAATCTGCATAATGGGGGGAAATAATAATTACTTAATTCACTGATTATTATGAACCTGACGTTTTGATAATGAGCATCACAAATGTGAAAGCATCTTATAGACTGTAGGGCGCTCATGAAGGTTAGACTTTCTCCTCGTTTCCTGCATCAGAGCCCCTGTGCGGAACCAGGAGCCTCCTCTCTGGTCCAGCGTTCCTCTCCGATGGCCAGGCTGCCTGACTCCCCCCGCCCCTCCCTACTCCCCATCCCGGGCATCCACTGCCTTTCAGCAGCAGGGCCATCGTAACAACAGCTGCTCAGGGCATCCACTCCTCCCCAGGACGATTCGACGAACTCACCGTATTTACTCGCCGAGGTCCTGGAGACCGTGGAGTTGTTCACTGCATTGTAGGCGGTCACCTGCTTGGACACTAAAGCCACCACAGAGCCATCTGGCACCTACAGGGTAAAGGCAGGTAAGGGCCTGGGCAAAGAGACTCTGCCACCCCAGGAAATAAGGACAGTGTGGTCCTCGGGGGCAATCAGTGCCTCACCAGAGAACCAAGGGACCTGGGGGGCTGTCGGCTTTCCTTTGATGAAACAAGACAGCTCTGAATGTGGAATCGGTCTGTGTTGGGGCTCAGGCTTGGAGCGACCCTGCCAAGAGCTCAGCAGTATCCTCTGTCCTTGTGCCTCCCTGGGAGGGCACCCACACTTAAACTCCAGGGATCATTCAAGAAAGGGCTTCTCCTTAGGGTCTCTGCCCGTGCCCTGCAGGAGGCACACATCCTGTCTCCACAGAGGTCAGGGTTTCCTGGCTTGGGGACATCTGTTTCCCTGGGTCACTAAGGGAACTCAAAGTGCTGGTGAAGAAGTTTCAGGGCTCAGTCACATCCTCAGGGCAACCCTGTTATTCAAGGACCGAGACCCCCAGGGGCCTGGCTGCCCAGGGAGCGAGCCCCTCCCCCTTCCACGGTCACCTCACCTGGTAATGGGCCAGGGTGTTCAGTCTCTTCCAGTCGTTCTCAATCTTGGTGGTGATGTCTTCATCCTGCAGGATCATCCTCGCCCCACTGCCTTGTCGCCACTCTGCAGGGACAGCAGTTGCATCTCAGAGAGGCCCTCGGCCCCTCCCATGGGGATCCTGAGGCCCCCTGCACAGGCACCTACACGGCCCCATCTCAGGGGTGCATCCACAGACAGGTGCTAGCAGACACTCCCAGAGGAGTGGGGGGCAGCTCTCAGCACAGGGGGGCCCTGAAGTTCGGTTCTGGTTCTCATCGCAACAAACTGTGACAGAAGTGGGACTCACATCGCCTGTCCTCACCTGCCCACCTGTTCCCGGTGAGTGGCCACATAGAAAGCAGTCAGTGCTAATTAGCTGAATGAACAAGGCACTTAAGAAAGTGCTAAGCAAATACAAGGTGGCGTCATCACTGCCATGCCTGGGAGCTGGTCTGTGTCTCCTCTGCTTGATCATAAGGGCGTGGAGTTCATGAGACCAAGGCTGCAGATTCAGTCACTGTGCACCCTATTCCTGTTCCAGGGGTGTGTCTTGCACCCAAAATTGGCAGGCGGGCCACCCTTGGCAGAGAGACTGAGTAAAAGTGTGTGGAGAGACCAGCAAAACCTCAGCCCTGTCCATGCAAAGCTGATGTGCATAACAGCATCTTGCTGATCTATCCAACACCTAATTACCTGATGCCGCAGGTACACGCTTACACCCCACGTTCTCCCCTTGGGCCCAGACACCTACAACACGCAGGCTCGCTGATGGTTCCCACATGGGGAAACCGGGCTGTTTCTCATCCACCAAATCCTCATCGTCACACATGGTACAAATCACACGGAGATGGAGACACGCGCATTTCTGCCTTGACATGTTCGCACGTGGAGACCCAGGTGCACGCCAGACACGCTCCAGCTCTCGTGCCCGGGCACAGCCACATCCACACACGCACACACACGCGAAAGGAAAACCGGCCTTTTAAATTCAAACGCAACATGTGTTCCTGCCAGGAAGCCAGGGATCTGGCTTCCAGGCAGCCACGACCTCAGTCAACGTCTTACAGATGCTGAAACTTCTGAGATGGGCAAGAGCACCGGGCTTCTGCAGAGCGTGGCTGGGTGCTGGGAGCAGTTACCCACAGTCCTTGCCTGACTCCGCCTGGGAGTTTCCCTGTGGCCCACAGACACATATTTCAGATTCCTTCCCCCTGCTCATCCTCGTGTCAAAGCTGAGCTGCGGGCCCAGGACTGATTCCTCCCTGCCCTGTGCACTGGGCATGGCCAGTACTACAGGTGAAAATCAGGCCCAGAAAGGAAGCCACCTGCCCTCAGGGGGGTGGCTAACATCCACGTCTCTGCCTCCAGCTCCGGGGCTTGTCTGCTGCCTGGGCCAGTGCTCCTGGTAGCATCGGGCTGTCCCAGGAATGAAGACACAAGGACGCGCGTGCTCACTGCAGCGGAGGGGGCCTTGAGAGGTCTCTGGGGACCGCCCGTCACTTAGTGCTGTTGATGGCCCGGCTGGAACTGATCCTGGAGGTCAGGCCTCGGGCAGGTAGCGAGGAAGACGACAGGTGAGATGTTCTCCTGGGGCACCTGGTCAGCAGTGTTTTGTTTGTTGTGGGTTTTTCGTTTGTTTTCGATTTTATGTAGGCACCTACGAATGTCTGTTTTTTGAGTGGCTGGTGCAAAATAAGCGGAATGTCTCCCCGCTGGTCAGGCAGCGAGTATGCAGTGCAGCAGACGCTGGTGAAGACCAGCCTGGGACAGCGCCACAGCAGCCACGTGCCTTGTCCCGGTCCCATAGTGGGTCCTGAAAGATAAAGCCTCCTGGCTCTCCCCTGCTGGCCTGGTGAATGGTGCCAGGGCCATGGCTGTTGGGGGGTACAGTAGAGACAGCTTGGGGGCACAGAAGGCAGTCCTGTGCTCTGCATGCCCTGATGGGAGCCAGAGGAGAAGCAGGGAACGGGCTCTGGACACCAAGCCTACTGACCAGGCCCGAGGGAGAAGGGAGTCTCCTTCAGTGAAGAGTCCATGGGGCTGGTTAGGATTAGATGGAGGAGGTAGCAGCTGAAGGCCAGCTTTCTGGTTTAGCAGCTGCCCTGGCACCCTTGCTGATGGCATTGTAGCACCTCTCAGGAGGAGTCTAACAAGCCACACAGCCTGGTGGCCTGAACCACCTGTCGTTACACCTGGTGACTCATTCTGGAGCCAGATACAGGAATTCCCGGTTACACAACTGCCCTGAAGTTGTGCAGTGCGCAGCCTGTGTGGCCAGACTCAGCAGCCCTGGCTCAGAGTCATGTCCAGTAGTTATGTAAGCAAATGAAAGTCAATCTGCCTCTCTGCCCTGGACAGAAGAAAGTAGGGCAGAGTGTGGCCATGCTTCCCCCAGGGCAGTCAAGGAATGCTGGCTTGTCCTTGGGAGTATAAAAATGCTGCTGCTAGATGTCCACCAGCAGGGCCAGCCCAGCACCCGGGATGCAGCAAGTACTTGACGCGTATTTATTAAAGGAATGATACATAAGTGAATGAGTGAATGAATGAAGGAAGGAGAAGGGTGAGTGAGGAACGGTGGCTTATTTTCCAAGCAGTGAGAGAACTTTCCACCTGGGTGCTGGTGCTCCGCAGTGGGCAGGCCGCAAGCGGCAGTGAGAGGTGAGCTGTGAGCCACTGTGTCAGAACCTGGGACAAAGGAAGGTCTGAACTCCAGAGGCACAACTCGGCATGTCCACTGCCAGCTCTCTGAAGTTATCACTCATTCTTCCAATTTGAAAGCTGGGAAATTAAATTAACAGGTTGGGAAGATGGATATGGAGGTCGCCATCCCCAGGTCACTGTGCACTCTCCTCACCAACTGAGTTCTCTTCCGCGGCCCCTGAACGGGCTCCTCTTTTGGGCAGGGCACTGGACTCGGCACTTGGCTACAAAGATACATCAGAGGAGTCCCTGCATTCCGGGAGTTCTTGGCAGGGAAGGCAGATGTGGGCACAACTCAGAGCTCCATGGCACAGTGCCCACCATGTCCGCGAGTCACCCAAGTGCCAGGAGCATCAGGGAGGGACAGTGATGGCTGGACTGGAACCTGGGCTGTGGCCACACTGTGATGCTGGCAGGTAGCTGCCTCCCTTCCACTTCATACTTTGAGCTCCAGGAATCCAAGAGGGCCACAGCACTTACCTTCCACAAAATCAAACTGTGCTGATGGGGTGGTCGCCTGCCTACCCCACCGGCTGAACCTCGCGGGCAGCGGTGATGTGCAGTGGACAGCAGGACGGTCAGCGCTCAGTCACACGTTCAGGGACTGTAAGAGGTTTCCTGGTGTCTCAGTCCTACAGTCCTTTCAGCCCAGGCCCTGCCTCCAAAGTGGTGCCAGCGGGCAGCAGGGAGGCAGCAACTGTTGTCTTTTTTGGCAACTATCTCAAGAAGTCAAGAACGTTCCTCCAAATTCCAATATGAGGATAGTGAGCTGGAGTCGAGGAGGAGAACGCTTAGCCCTGTTTTTAGATTTCTCAAGCCTGTTATTTTTGTTACTTCTTCTACAAGAAAATTGCTATGTGCTTTTTTTTTTTTTTGAAATGCCAGAAAGGTAAAAAAGTGAAATTCAATGTCCCATCCCCAAACAAGTCCTGATGAATGAACGTCCAGAGAGATGGGAGCTGGGTGTTGGGAGCGCCATCCCCGGGACATGCAGGAAAGAGGCAAGGCCACGGGCAGCCTGCCCAGCTGACCCAGAAGGGGAGAGTGTGGATGCAGCATCTGGGCAGGGATGCCCCAGCGCGGAGTGGTTTAAGGGAGCTGGTGCAGAAACGCATCCCCAAACCTCACTCTTCTCTGCCCAGGGCTCTTAACCTCACCTGTGGCCTGAACACACTTCATGTCCATGTTACCTGCTCTCCTTCTTTTCCTGACCCCCCATCCAGACCAGCCAGGGCCTCTGTTTCCCCTAGACTCATCATGGGATGTCTGAAGACAAACACCAGAACAGCGAGGTGGGCTGGGCTCTCGGGAGCGCCCTTGTGCTAACTCATGACTTCTCTTGACAGAGGTGTGAGCCGTGGAGCTCAGCCTGGGACCGGGAAAGGTCAAGGTCGAAGGCCAAAGCTACTAGCTTCTCTCTGTCCCAGGAACAGTCCAGCCCCGACACTGCACGGCTGGCTTTATGAACCCTCATCCCTACCCAGCGGTAAAGAACCCCAAGAGCAGGTTGGACCAGCTGAGGGCGAGGCAGGCCCGCCACCTTCGGATCTGGTGCCCTCGGCGGCGTGTGCGGCTCTCAGGTCAGGAGGCCCCCCGAGCGAAGGCACATCTAATTCTGTGCTCTGGGTATTGCTGCATATTCATCATACGCTTAGTTTTAATGCCAGTAATGCAAATCAGTAGAACCCAGGTCTCCTCATCCCAAGTTCGGCGTTCTCATCACCAGATAGGCGCCTTCTGTCTTGCCTATAAAAACAGCACTAAAAATATCTCTCTTTTGTGTCCGCCCTTTGTTACACACGATGTGACCCCATTAGAATGGCCAAGGGGCAACGTGACAGCTTGGCCAGTGGCCAGCGTCCTCCGGGTGAATGCCCAGCCTCTTCGACACAGTGAGAGACTGGAAAATGCTTCAAGTCACCAAATGACCTGAGGTACTGAGCTTGGTGACAGCCCTAGTGAAACGTGGGACAGTGACCCCTCAGCATGCTTGCAGCCACCATGTTGAAAATCCAGACCCAGAAAGACACAGAGCTCCACTGTCACTCATTCAAAACTGTTTCCCGAGTGCCCACAGTGTGCCAGGCACTGCGCCAGCAGGACATCAGACAACTAAACAAGGAAACTTAGCAAAACAAAAGCCCTGGCCCCTGCAGGGCTCTCTCTGTGGAAGGTGTGTGAGAGAACAAAGGATCATGGGCCCAGCTGATGGAGCCAGAGGACAGAGAGGGCAAGGGGCGGGGGGAAGGGCGGGTTCTGGTTCCAAGGGGCCACTTCTGTGACACTTCTAGGGATCCGTGAGGATGAGTCCTTGGGGGAGACAGTGGGAGGGAGAGGTTGGAGAGACACACACAAGTTAGGAACTGAGTTAAGAAAGGTCTGGAATACCATGCTTAGGCATTTGGGGTTGGGCTGAGAACACGGAGACTGGGTGGATGAGAAGAGGAGGAGGAGCCCCAACAAAGACCGCTGCCCTTGGCCATGGCAGAAAGGGAGGGTCTGGCCTAAGGCAGTGGGGATAGAGGTGTAGATTTACAGATCGGGATGGGCTGGATGGTGCTTGGAGATTCTCAGGGAAGAGGAGGTGGGAGCACCATGGTGTGCCCCAAAGTTTGAGAGAGGGTGTCTGGGAGAACAATTGAGAAGCTGGGGCATAGAAGAGGGAGGAAGTTCATCTGCAGACCAACCCTGGAAGAAACACTAGCACCCAGCACATCGTTGGCCTGGCTCCTGGAGGGTCCCCTACCCACCAGCAGGTGCCACACTAGGAGGCAAACCCTCCCTGGGGAGCACGACCCCTCACTAGCTCTGGCCTCCAGGGTGGGTGCACGGGCACACATATGTGAGCATGCATACACACGCACAGACATACGCGCTCACACAAGTTCCTCATGTTATCCCAGGCGGGGACTCTAAAGGTTTTTCAACAACCGCCCCTCATCCATGCACCCCACTTCCCCAGTCCAGTCTTTCTGTCAGCATCTCTCAGACCCATCCCAGGAAGCTTTAGGAGGGGCTGACTTGGAGGGGTGAGGGAGGAAGGAGAACTGAATGAGTCAACCCTCCTGATCCACGAGGTGCCCACTGCCCAGCCAGCTGCCTGCCCCCCACTCCCCAGCCCAGGCCACCTTTCCTCCCCGCGGGGCTCCGAGCAGGTTCCCACCAGCAGCACACCCCACTGTGTGGGGCCCACTCTACTTCTCAAACCGGGGTCCCGAGCAGAGGGCTGGAGGAGGAGATACAACTCTACCGCTGCACACCTGTCCACAGTGAGCCCCCAAGGAGACACCTGGCAGAGAGCCAGACACCCTCGGCACCTAGCTGCTCCCAAGCGTGGAATCAGCGGCAGAGAAGTGCAGGGAGAAGCCAGGACAGAATCAGTGTCACAGCAAACAAGGTCAGGAAATTGACTTGGGAGAGGGAGGGAGGACCATCTAAATAGGATTTTTTTTTAAAGGGATAATTTCATTGTGAGAGCAAGTTCTAAAATACAAAATAATTGAACTAGGAGATGTGGTGTTTAAAGGAGAAATTCCTAAATAGAACTGTGCTGTCTGCTTTTAAGGTGCTAGGTCTTTGCAAACTGTAAAGTGCGGTACACCGGCTTGTTGTCGCTATTCGGAGGTGTCTGGAGAGCTAAAGGAAGAGGCAGGCTGCATTCTGCCACTCGATTTCAGAGAGGTGAGCTAGAGCTTAGTGGATATTCTTGAATACAGAACGCAATGTGGTGTGCGGTGTCAAAGAAGAGTTAAAGAGGCAGAGGGTTGGCAGCGGGAAGGAGGAGAGGTGACCCAGGTATTCATATGCAAGGCACTGGGGGGAAGTTGCTGGATCTGACCCCTCCCTTGCAGCTCTGGCCCCACAGCCCGGTGCCCTGCTCCAAGCACAAAGGACAGACACACTCACAATCCAATTTGTTACACTCCCACCTTCCAGGGAGAGAGGGAGGTGAAATAAAAAAGAAAAAAAATCCCATTATCCTTATCTGCCTTCCCATCAGGTGCAGCGGAAAATGCAAACTGGGGCGACAGCTGCTGTGAACTCTTTATATTTCACTTGGAAGATAGTGTATCTTTTTATTGCATACAGGAATTACTTATTTGAAAAAATATACCCTTTCAGTGCGACCTGAACAGCAAGACAGGGCGGAGGGCGGGGGTCGGGGTGGAGGGCGGAGTTCTGGGGGCTATTGATGGAGCATTCTAGTTAAACTGGAGGAATCTCTAGAGGTCATGGCCTGCGGAGGTGCCTGCGTGGGAAGGGAATGGGTGTTCTCGCCACAGTCTTGCTGTGTGACCAGGGCCCAAGCACTGTGCCTCTCTGAGCTGCAGAGTCTCCTGTGCTGTGGAACACAATGGCATCCATTATTTCCTCTGGGGACTGAAGGGAAGACACAAAGAGTCCCTTGGCTCAGAAAGAGGAGTGTTCAGCCTTCTGCTACTGCACAAAGAAGTGAGGAACTCCTAGTCACGTTGGCCCCCCTGTGCCTTACGATACGTTGGTTGAAGAGTTTGGGGGTGGGTGGAAAGAGACATCGACTTGGCGCGGACAGCCTCACGTACCCCAGAGCGAGGAGCCCCCGGCCCTCTGCTTTGAAAGCTCCCGAGGCCCACGTGTCCCGGCACAGTCCCCAACTCCTGCCCTGTGATATCTTTCCTTCCCTAAACTGCAACAGACTGAAATAATGTAAGGCAGGTTTGTGTCCTTCACTTTGGCTCCTGCAGTGGTCAGTATTTATGTGTCAACTTGTCTGGGCCACAGCACCCAGAGAGGTAGCCAAAAATGATTCTGGGTAAGGGTTTTTCTGGATGAGATTACTGTTTAAATCAGTGGCCTCTGAGTGAAGCCAATTACCCACTATGGGCAGGTGGGCCTCATCTAATTAGGTGAAGGCCTGCGTAGAAGAAGATTGACCTCCCCTGAGCAAGAGGAAGTTTGGCAGCAGATGCCTTTGGATTTGAACTGCAACATGGCTCCTCCCTGGGTCTCCAGCCTCCTGGCTTACCCTGCAGATTTTGGACTTGCCAGCCTCCATGCTAGAGACTGAATGTTTGTGTTCCCCAATTCGTATGTTGAAATCCTAACCCCCACTGTGATGGCACTGAGAGGTGGGGGTGGGGCCTCTGGAGGCTGATTAGGTCATGAGGGTGGAGCCCTCATGAATGGGATTCGTGTCCCTATAAAAAGGACCCCCAGAGCTCTCTTGCCCTCCTTCCACCCTGTGTGGTCCCAGCACATAGAGGGTCATCTGTGAACCGAGAAGTGGGACCTTGCCAGACACTGAATCTGCCTGCACCGTGATCGTGGACTTCTCAGCCTCCAGAACTGTGAGAAATGAATTTCTGTTGTTTATCAGCCAGTCTCTGGTGTTCTGCCATGGCAGCCCAGACAGACTCCTGGTCCATTATTCATTAAGTCTTCCATGACTGCCTGAGCTAATTCCTTCTGATAAATCTATGTATAAACAAATCCTACTGGTTCTGTTTTTCTGGAAAATCCTGATGACTACTGTTCCCCATCTTGGTTTTCCAGCGCCTGGAAAAGCTGGGGAAGGGGTGGAAGGGAAGGAATGGGAAAGCTTCAGTCCAAGGAGCAATGAATAGAAGTGTTGAGAATGAGGGGCCAGGCCAGGCCAGGCGCCACAGTGACGATGAAAGGCAGATGGAGGAGGCTGAGGTGGCTTTACTGGAGACAATTACAGGGGTGGCTTAAAATGTCTGTGCTGCCTTCTGGGCTGGCCTGGGACAGATGCCTTGCCCTGCCAGAGGCTGGGCATCGGGGGGGGGGGAGGCAGTCTTTGTCCAATGCCCTCAGCTATGGGAGGAAGAGGAAGAGGGAGAGGGGGATGAAGCCCAGGGGGGTGCTTGGCTGTCTCGTCTCTGTGCAAGGAATGTGACCAGAGCCCTCTCCATGCCTGTGCGCTATGCTCCCCTTTGGCATAGATTAATTTTTGATAATTATCACACCTTATATTTGTAAATTGCTTTTAGGTTTTCAAAGCCCTTTCACCTACACGATGGGAAAAAAGGCGCCTTGCCTCTCCCTCCCCTTGGGGGGCCACGTGGCTGAGTCGAATCAAATCTGGTGGAAGACGCATTTGGGTCTCTGAGGAGGCCCCGATTTCCTCGTTATGTGATCTGGCTTTGGCAGAAAGAGGACCAGAGCCATGGGGCAGCTCCAGAGCCTGGACTTAGTAGAAAAGAAGGAAATTCCTCAGAAGTGCACCCACTGTGGGAGGCCGTTGTGAAAAGCTCAGTGTGATCCCCCTCGCAGGAGGACGGGGCCCTGGGGCTCCAACTGCCTCCTTTCTTTGGCTTCTTCCCTTTATCCTCCCTGCTGGGTGGCCTTGTTCCTCCAGGGTGGCCCCTGCATCCTCCCCAGTGGGTCTTGTGGTGGGAAAGTAGTTTCTTTGCTCTCCTGTGACCCGACGAGCATGTGTCACTGGAGGCCCGTCCCGTCCCAGGGAGCAGGCCTTCCCCTGGCCTGAGCAGCCTCTGGCCTGAGAGAGTGGTGACTCTCAGGTGGGTCGTGGTGGCCACGCCACCCCCAGGCTTCCTTTACTCATGGCGGCCATCAGGAAGTGGCCATGGCTGCTGGGAGTGCTGCTGCCTCCATGCTGAATGCTCTCTGTCCTTTCATGAACCATCTGTTTTGCTGGGCGCACACCCAGAAAATCTTCTAAAGTTCATAAGCAGCCCCTTCCGCTCTCAAGCTCTGGGTATGTGGATTCCAGGTGGGGAGGGCTGGGCCTGAGTGGCATCCACCAGCCATGACGTGGTCTGGCTCGTCCCCCCGTCCCCAAGCACCAGAAGCACGCAGCGCCATATGCACCCGCACACAGGAGCTCTTTCCGTGTTTTGGCGCAATCTTTCCAAACTCCCCTTCCAGCCTGAAGACACAGGTTCTTCTAACAGCTCCTCCTCCTGGCCCCACGATGCCGAGGTTCTCCACCCACCCGTTTTGCAGATAAAGACTTCGAGAAGTCGGGGTGGACCCTGCCATGGTTCCCGCAAATGAACAAAAGGCATGGTGAGAGCTAGCTGGGTACCCTGGTGAACTCAACTCTCCGTGCAAGACCCATTACGGAGCAGCTCGCTGAACTGTTTGGGGGTGGGGCACACAGGGGTCTTCCTTTCTGGTAACCGTTTTCTCTCCCACCGGTTCCTAACAGAGCCCTTTGCTTCAACAGTCTGTAGGACTTTCACGGCAGCAAAATCACCTGCACGCAGATACAAATGCCCACTCCGACCCTAGGGGCCAGTGCCTGGGACGCACATGGACAGAGTTGCCCGGAACCCCCCACCCCACAGACTCTCACAGATGCTTCGTCCTTGTCCCAGAAACCACATACGCAGAGACACCTCCACAGTGAAAGGGAGCACGTGCTCGGCCAGTCTCTCTCCTCCGGCCGCAGAGCTCCAGGCACTGGGCCAAACACATCCCGCCAGGAGCCAACCAAGAGGAGATGGGGGAAGGGAAGCAGTAAGAATCGAGGTGAGTGAGCAAAACTTCCTGATCCTGAGTTGTTGGGCATCAGAACTTGGGAGGAGGCTGGGCGAGGCAGTGGGAGGGGATGACAATTCCTTTGGACTTCAGAAAATAGCATAGATGCCCATCTGTCTTGGATGGCTTAGCTGAAGCCAGCTTAGAGGCCAGATGGATGGATTAGGGGCCTCTGGAGGTCCTCCCACCTCTATGTTGCCACAAATCTCCAGACACAAACAAACACACACACACCTAAACACCATTTCCTCCATGCCCAGGATCAACAAACAGACCCATACCCTTTCCTTCCCAGTGCTAGCTTGATAATCAGAAATAGCAGCGGCCAACACTTACTGAGTATATACCATGGGCCAGGCAGTGCATTCAAAGACTTTTACAGGCATCATCTCATTTCGTCATTACAATGAGGCAGGCGCTCTTATTTATATCCATTTTATAGGCAAGGAAACTAAGGCACAGGAAGGTTAAGTAACTAGTCCAAAGTCACACAGCTAGGACTTGGTGGCAACAGGACTCAAATCCAGGCATGTTTGATGGTGATCCACAATGCCAAACTGCCTGTCTTCAGTCCTGGCCTCTTTGGAGCCTGGGGCTCCCCACCAGGATTTCCCCAGGACGATATCTTATTAAGTACTCTGGCGAGCTATAGCTGGATCTAAGAATAGCTGGCCCTTGTTTATATAGGCTAGGCGATCTATTCGCGGAACATTCAAATAAAATGTCATCCTGCTCCCCAGTAAGCTGTCATATCTTATTTTCCTCTATTCTTTCTCTCCATCCTCCATCACTGACCCAGATCCCTCATGCCTTCAACAGGCAGCAAAGAATTACAGGCACAGAACAGAGGCGAAGGGAAGGGCCTAGGGGCACACGGATGGTGGTGGTGAGACCTTCGACCACACAGTTTCAGACTAAATCCTCTTCACTGCAACTGTGACAGTTCCACTCCCACCCCTCAAAAGACCCCACAGGCAGTCAGATCGCCAGCAGACTGTGTGGTCCTCTCTCTGCTTACTGCTCACAAAGTGGCCACGAAGGCACACCCCCTGGGCTCCTGGGGGCTGTACATGCCTGCTTCCTGTACCCTGACCTGGCTCCACTGGTCGGGAACAGGTGCTTCTGACCAGTCACAGGACATCCCCCTGGGTGGGCAGCCTACTCACCAAGGTCCATGTCTGCAGCCTTGGGCCGATGGGAGCAGGGCACATTCTTGAAGATGGCATCCAGAATCTTCTCCTTGACCTGAGTAATGGTGTCACAGTTGAGGATTTTCACTGGGATCTCGGGGCTGTTGGCGTTGTCTGGGTTGACACAACTCAGGACCTGGGGGAGAAGGGAGAGGAGGCGTGTCGGGGAGGGCAGCATGGAGAGGTCCGGGATTGCCAGCAGCATCCCAGGGTCCTATCCTGACCAGCTCCGCCTCTGCAGGTGCAAGTGGAGAGGGGTGGAGCGGCCCCAGCCCGACCAGGTTCCTGCCAAGCCCTCTGCCCTTCCGCCCAGACAAACAGCAGGAAGATGCCACGGAGTAGGAGCTGCACATTTAACTCCTCTTCACAACAGACTCCTTTAAAATCTGGATTTATCACAGGGAACGATGTCCAAGCAGGCGGAGGCAGTGAGGGGTAACCTGTCTGAGAATGGACACTACTGCATGCCCACCAACCCCCCCCTCAGTTAGGCACCATCACAGCAGCACACCCAGACCCTCACCCACCTTTGAACTCCCTGCCCCCATCCCTGTGTGTCAGTCTGTCTGTCTCCTCACTCCATCTCATACACACACCCACACTAATAGGAATCTGGCTCCTTTCTCTGAAGATTTCATATGGTTCAATTTTTGTGAGGATTCCAGGCTGAGGGAAAGTTGGAGAATCTGTAAGAAGCTTAATATGTTCTTTAAAAATAAAAAGTTGCCCTTTAAAAATTACAGGTTCAGGGCACCTGAGATCCCTTCCAGGCTCCGAGCTTGAAACCTGGTGTTAGGGGAAGAGGCCACCCTGGCTCAGGACCTCAATTTCTCTTTTTGGAACTAGTCGGATAAATTAAGACTAGTCCAACTAGTTAAGTCCTACTAGGATAAGTTAAGCTTTAAGAACCAAACTGTATTTTATGCTTTAAAAAGTTATGGGCCATTTCCAAAGGCTTTTTTCTCTTGCTCTTCTCAGCGTGGGCCTCTCTACATGGATGAGATCGTGGGAGGCCGAGTGGATCTGGGGGAGGGGGTCCTGTGGGTCACAGGGGCCGCCAAGTGGTCCTGCCATCCTGGGCTCCTGCAGCCTCGGTCTGACCCTGCTGCTGGAGCCCATCCTGTGTTTCCTTCTCGGACTGTCATTGCACCTCCCCAACCATTTCCCAACTGCACGTCTGGTTTGCAGATTCAGACAGCAGCCTTCCTCCCACCCCTGCCCCCTCCTGCCCCATGTGGTGGCAATCAGGACCCTGGCCCCTGGACGCCTGCCTTTCATTAGCAAGCAGACTGCTGTGAGCGCAAACGGGAACATGCTTCTTCCATTAAGAAGAAGAAAACCTCCTAAATCTGTAAATCCAAACTCTCACCCTCAAAATGTCCTAAACTGAAAACAATGATGGAGGGGACTCTGGACCACGTGTCCCTTCTGAGTGCCCTAGCCTAGCCATTCCCTTTCTTCTAAGAGCCTCCTGCGACCCCTCCTGCCTGCCCCCCACCCCCAGGGGCCAAGCGCAGCCTGGTGCTCTGTGCTGTCCTGGGCTGCCCTGCTGTCCTGTGCGCAGGGCCAGTGGCGAGGTGGCCCAGCCTCTCCTAGGCAGCAACACAGCCTTTTCTGGGCTGAGAAACCAGGAGGCAGAGGCTGCCACCTGAGTTTGCTCTCCTGACATTTCTGCTTGCCCCTGGGGTTTGTGGTGGGATGCTTTAGGGCATCCAGAGAAGCAGCAGTGACCCCACCAAGGGACAGGGTTCCCTGACCACTGGCCGAGCCGCAGCTCCACCCTGAGGTTCCCTTCTCCACCCCGACTCCCACGTCCCTCGGCTAGTTTCAGAGCAAAATGCCTGGGGTTTGTTCTGCTAGGTCAGTGCCTCTTAAACTTTAATGTGAATAGAATCACTGAGGGGGTTTGTTAAAATGCCGATTCTGACTCAGGAGGGCTAGGATGGGACCTGGGACTCTGCATTCGGGCAGGCTCCCAGCTATGCTTTTGGGCACTCCCAGCAGCAGGGCCCTAGGCCACATTGGTCCAAGTTCTAGCATCAAATCTAATTTGATGGAGGTGCACCTGACCGTAAAGTGATGCTTGCTAAGCCTCTCAGTGCCTGTCTCACTCTTTGTGGTTTCCCTCCCGCCCAGCACAAGGTTACCATCAGTTGGCCCAAAATGCTCTGGGCTCTTCCAGCCAGTGTCGAATTCCAGGCCATCCTGTCTTTTATTTGACCCCTTCGTCTCAGTCTCAAGTCAGCCCTGTCTGCTGCTAACACACTTTCTTCCTTGTCCCTCCACCAAGCATCAAGCTGCCCTCCCTTCTACAAGTGAGGGTTTCCTTTCACAGGCCTGAGGGTGGCTATTAAATCTCCCTGCAGCCATTTCTTCTCTGGGCAAAACACTTGTAATTTCTTTCCCCTTTCCTCGCGGTGCCTCTTCCCCCCGTGTTTCCACCTCAGTGGATGCGCTTGCCTGACCCACTCCAATTTCCTCACATTCTCTTGAAGTCGAGTCATCTGCAACCAGGCTGAGTGTGCTAACAATAGTTTGGCCTCCAGAATAAAGGATGCTGCAATTTGGGGACAGAGCGTTATTACAGCTCATTGTGTTGGATTCAATATTGGGGAGCCTCTGATGAGAAGGGAGAGAAAGGGAGCGGAGAGGGAGAGATCAGGCAGAAGACATTTCTCCGGTAGTTCTAGCTCATTAAGAAATCTGTTCAGGTCTCTATTTTTGGAAGGGTTTTTTTCCCCCTCTCCCATTTTAATCAGAGCCTCTAACTCGCTCCCCTGGAGCAGGCCACGACTAGCAGGGAAGCAGGGGCCTCACTCACATGCTGCTGCTTCGAAGCTGCATCAACTGAGCCAATCCCGGCAAATCTGCTCAGATGCCTACCGGGATTCCCGGGGCCCTCCGAGGATGGAGTGGGACAGGTGCATTACGGCTGCAGTATGCCCAGCCAGCGAGGCCAGCTTTGTGCAGAGTGGCAGGGATGTCTCTGCAGCTGGCTGTGACGGGGTCTGGGCTTCATCCCCGGTTCACGGCTCCTGCCCGGCTTGCCATGTGTCACCTCCCATAAGTGCACTCTAAATGCCATCTATTCTCTGTCCTCTTCACTGCCTTTGCTGTCTCTTCTTGGGCTCCACCACGCCAACATTTATCTTTTATCTTATTTTCTTACTCCTTTCTTCTACCTCCTCTCCTCTTTCCTGGAAAAGGCCGGGTGGGAGATTACAACTCTCCAAAAAAAGCGTGACAGTGAGCCCTCTGGCCTGGAGACACAGTGGGCACCAGCACACAGTCATGGTGGGAAAGAAGAGGCAGAGCCCACGTGAGCCAGCAGTAGGCAGTGCTCACCCTGGGCTCACGGCTTTGTGCACCTTATCCCACTCCATCTTCTGGACAACGTTGGGAGGTACATACTGTCATTATCCCGGTTTTACTAGGATCCCCATTTTTTCAGACAAAACCCCCCTCAAACTTGGAGAGATAAAGAGACCTGCCCCAAATCACCCAGCTGGTCAGAACTAGGCCTCCAATCTAGGTCTGCCTGATTCCAAGCCCCATGCTCCTAAATGCTGAGCTTTGCTGCCTCCTAGGATGGCAGTTGCTAGCAGAAAAGGGAGTCTGACCTTGACTGAGGGGATCCCCCGTTCCCTGGATGAACACCTTAAAGCTCTGGGTCACCCGGACCTGCCATCCTACAGCTCTGGTCATGCACATGTGGGCTTTGTGCTCTGCCTGCTCCCTGCTTGGAGCTGTGTTGCAAAGAACCCTCTCCACTGGGAGAACTGCTGAGAAGGAGTTCGTTCCCTGGGGTCAGTCAGCCAGCAGTTGGCAAGGGGGTACCACCCCACAATCCGGTGCACTGGCCTGGACGCACACTAGTCTCTTGCTGTTGCTCAGATATATCCGAGCCACTGGTCCCCAAACCCAGATGCCCCAGTGTGGTGATACGGAGGAAGTCTGGGTGACTGGGACAGGTAGAACACCAGGCTGGTCCATGCTGTAGGCACCTGGAGGGGAGGCTTGTCAGCCTTTCCACCATCCTCTCGGTTGGGCAGGAGCTGCGCAGGACCAGAACCTGCCCACTGGAGCCACGGGGAGCCGCTGGGAGGCTGGCTTACCAGGGTTTTGTAGTCGATCTGCTGGCGAATGAGCTTGTCTTCGCTCAGGGAGTAGCGGGCCTCTCCTGTGATGGCATCGATGGGTCCCTTCTCCATCTGCTGCTTGATGGCACAGAACAGGGAGAAGAGTGGCTCCCCAGCACACTCCTGGACACAGAGAGGAGCCACGCTGGGTGAATTCTGGACCCCAGGTGTGCAGAGCCCAGCCTCCCGGAGCCTCTGCCCCTCCAAAAGGCTGCTTTCCACGCCTCTGTTTTAATTCTCTTCTCCTGCTCCTATCTGTGCTTTCTCACCGCCGCTGTTCTAGAGCTCTCTGTTCGTCTTCCCTGCCCCATCCCCCTCTCCGCCCCATCCCCATCCCCACTCCACTCTGGTTTCTCTGCAGCCCCATCAAGAGACAGAGGTCAGTCTTTGGTGGCATGAACTTCTTAGAAAACAAGTTAGTAATTGGAAGTCGAGCAGCTGGTCCACCTCCCAGGCACGTCCTTGGCTTATCTGCTACCACACACAGCTTCTGTACCTGCCTGGGACCCTTTTCCGCCTCAGTAAGTCTCGGGCTGGGAGAGCAGGAGGCAAAGAAGATGGAAGGCAGGGAAATAAGGGGTGAGTTGTCTTGAGCTTGAAATGGGAATCTAGGGTCTTCTCAGAGGCTCAGTTCCCCAGCCTGGGAGAAGGCTGTCTACCGGGATCGTGTCTCTCAAGCTAGGTCTGGCTGTGGGGCTCTACCTCCTGAGATGGTCCGGAACCCGTGCCCTCACTGACGAGGGAAACTCCATCTCTTGGTGGGGTTCTAGGAGCCAGGCCCCGGGATCTGTGGACTTGGGGGCCGTGGAGGGAAATGGGGAGGATGCAGGTTCATGCCCAGGCTGGCAGGGAGACTGAGCTGGGGCCAGAGGTTACCCCCCACCCCCATCCAATCATACCTTGAGGAACTTGTAGAGCAGGAAAGTGAACCAATTGGTCAGCATCTTCTCAGCCACTGACTCAGTCCTGGCACCCGTCATCAGGAAACCAGCAGAGCAAGACAAAGATAGAAGCAGCCGGTCAGACCTCAAGGGCAGGGGAAGTCCGCAGGGATCTTGCTGCTTAAGGTTTCCAGGCCAGAGTTTGAGTCCCTAAGGAATACGTGAGGTCCGTGGACCCTAGACACTCCATGATGATATGACAAGTTTTGCCTGCCAAGCTGGGCGACGGCTCCCAGGTGAGGCTCTGTGCGAATATGTTAGAGCAGCACTGTCCGACTGTCCAGGGTACTTTCTGTGATGATGAAGCCATCCAACAGCACTTTCTATGCTGTTCAACAGGGTAGCCACCAGCTGAGCACTTGAAATACAGCTTGCGTGTCTGAGGAGCTGAATTTTTAATTTTATTTACTTTAACTTAGATTTAAATAGTCACATACGACTCATAGCTATCATAGTGGATAAGCATAGCCTTAGAGACCTGTATAGGATGGGTGTGCTCCTTGGGGTAAGAAAAGAAAACCCCTGGGAGATCCTAATTTGGCAGAAGATAGAAAGATGGCAGAAGTGGGTCATGGTAAAGGCCAGATAGACTAGACTGAGCCCATCCCCTAAGCTAAAGACTCCCAGAGCTGGCAGCAGCATGGAGCTGGATACCTAGCTCATTGCAGCAGATGCCCAAATTGTCCTATTTAAAAGACTTCCAGGTACTTTGGAACTTCTCATGGGAACCATTCTGGTGTTTTATTTGCAATGACAGGAAGTTCATTCTTGAGTCTAATTTGCATCTTTCATGCTGCTACCCAAACCCATTTATTCCTTTACTTTGGAAGTAAAGACACTGTAGCAGTGTCACCAGCCAAAGGACATTTGTGGTCACATTCCAGTTAGAGAAAAACTTCATTTGAACTTGCAGTTAGAGTGTGGCCAGCTCTAGAGAGAAAGCAGCCCATCCAGGTATGTTTGGATAGAGTTGAAAGTGGCAGCTGCCAGAAGATACTAATAACTGAAGCCCTGGGGCAGCTGGGCCGCTGCCAGCACAAAATGAAGCTGAGAAGAGAAAAGAAGGAAAACTACTGAAAGGAGGGGGGCAGCCAAGGGCAAGAAGAAGAAAAGGAGACAGAGGAGAGCATCAGAGAGAGAGGGCATCTGGGAGCGAGCGAACGGAAGACAAGAGGAGGAGACACAGATACAAAGCGAGACCACGCCGGGAAATTGTCGGTGGGAACTCTGGCAGCCAGTGGCAACCCTAGAATTATGCTGGTGGGTGGCTGCGTGGTGAAAGTAAAACAAAAATCAAAATGATCTACCTTGCTGTATGATTGTTCTTGTATGTAGCAACCTTTGGCAGCTGTGCAGGCAAATGCCCACCGCACCACGAAAAAGCCTGAAGTAAACACTTCTGAAAGCTAAATCTATCCTCTGGACCAAGCGGGAGGCCCTGCCTCAGACCCAGAGACCAAGGACAGAAGGCAGGGAACAGGCAAAGGCAGACGGTAAATGGATGGTCCAGGCAGAGAGCAGGACGTAACGGCCTGATGTGGGCGTTTTCCACCTTCATCTACATGAAGGCTAAAAACATTGAACAACAGCCTGGAGGAGAAATAGCCTTCAAGTACATGGACAGTTTGAATGGCAGCATAGATAGAGGCAGCACAGATATTTCTTATAAGGCTGAAGCCATTGGATATGGCTATGTCTTCACATGTGA
Organism: Vicugna pacos; assembly: GCF_048564905.1. NCBI lineage: Eukaryota > Metazoa > Chordata > Mammalia > Artiodactyla > Camelidae > Vicugna > Vicugna pacos. The sequence continues at coordinate 18,475,389 of NC_132993.1, read as the reverse complement.
CCAAGTATGTTTCAACTGTGTCAAGGATGAAGCATCCAACAGTATTGAAAGGTGGACTCTGGACCTGGGCAAAGCCCATGGCAGGTGCCAGGAAATGCTTGCTATGTTGTATCAAGTTGCCTCTAAAGAGCTTTAATTCAAACACAGGCTAGACTAGTGCTTCTTAAACTTTAATACACATTCAGAGCCCCTAGATTTCTTGCTAAAATGCCAATTCTGATCCAGTGGGTGCAGGGTGGGACCTGAGAGTCTGCATTTCCAACAGGCTCCGAGGTGGTGCTTCTGCTCCTGGTCCCAGAAAGCAGTGAGAGCCTAAAGGGGCTAAAGTTTCCCATCTTGAGATGGTGGGGTGGGTTCCCAGAGAGGCCCTAGGGTATCTCTCCTAATTCAAGTTCTGACTTAGATAAGGCCAGGGATGGGAAAAAGACCTCTGAAGAGTCCATAAGAGAAAAACTCTGGTAGAGAGGGTCAAATCAGGGAAGTACAAGGGTAGAGGGAGGAGAAGGGAAACAGACATGTGGCAGAAGAACCATGGGGTGAGCAGAGGGGTCGGGGCTGAGTTACAGGCACCAACACGATGGACAGGGTCTTCTAAGAGTGCACAGGATGCACTCTGGTCTCTGGCCAGGTCAGTGCCTAACCTTGGGAGTCTTGGCAGCTGCTCCTGGGAGCTCCTTCTGGAAGCTCCACCCTGGTCCTGAGAGCAGGAGGGCCCGGCCGGTGTGCTGGGCCGGGTCGGGGCTCTGTGGCCTGCACCGCCCCACACCGCCCCAGGGCCACGCCCCTACCTCCTGAGCAGCAGCTTGGGGTGGTTCTTGCTCTCCAGGTTCTTGTCGATGAGGTCGGCCAGCAGCTGCTTCAGCACGTCGGTGGCGTACTCCAGCTTGCTCTGCAGCACCGTCATGATGAGCGAGGCCACGTTGCCGCGGTCGCGCATGGAGAAGCTGCGCTGCGACTCCAGCGTGCGGATGAAGGACAGCAGGAACACTTTGTTGTTGATGAGCTGCGCGAAGAGCTTCAAGCCTTTCTCCACGCGCTCCTGCCGGTAGCCGGGAACCTACGGCGGAGACCCGGGTGGGGGAGTCTTGAGGCCGCTGGGCCCCAGGGATCGCCCCTCAGGGGGTGGGGCTGTGCACGCTGTTGACCCTCCCACTCCCCCATGAGTGGCCGCCTGGCTCATGCCATCAAGTCCCCACCTAGGGCCAGGCACCACGCTCGGTGCCTACCTAACCTCCATCACAGCCCACAAGGCGAGTCACTGTCTCTAGAGATGGAGAGAATGTCACTGTTAGCATGGAATTAGGGAGGGGGCCCCATGCCATGGCAGCCCAACGCCACAGCCCCAGGTGGGGACTCCAGGAGGCTGCGGCTGCTGTGGGTAACACCCTGGCTAGCGCGTCACCAAACCTGGGCCTCTGGCTAACCTAATGCTGACCCCTAATGTCTCTGGCCCTGGGAGTCCTGTGGACAGATAGTGGCCCCAGAGTCAGGGATACTGGGTTTGTTCCACGTGGGCTCTGACACTACCATGCCATGCAAGCTTGGGCAAGTCCCTCTACACCTCTGTGGGCCCAAGTTCATTCCCCTGAAAAAAAGAGGGAGCTTAAGCCCAAAAGTCTCTCGGGCGCTCCCTAACTAGCATCTGATGTCTCCTTAGAGATTCCTTCTGAGACCCTGCTCCATGCAGGGAAGGGGAGGTAGAAGCTTTTATCTTTCTGCCTGCATCTTCTGTTCATTGGGAGAGTCGTGCAAGGATGTAAGGGTGTACCATCCACTCAGCAAACATGAGCCAGCCCCTGAGCTCGGCATGCGCCTCTGAGGCGCATGAGAACGAGCATGGCTGCACCAGGCATCGCGGCCCAAGCCAGAAATGGCCAGGTGTCCGGCAACAATAGGGGAGCTCCGGGCACTGTGCTATATTCACTCAATGAAATGCTTCCCAGCAGCGAGGATGAAGGACCTATTGCCACTCACAGTAACAGGGATGAATCTTGCAAACATATTGAAAGAGAAAAGTCAGGAGTGAAAGACAGCACACTGTACAGTACCAATTAAACCAAGATTTAAAAAAACAATTAAAATTCATCAATGATGAAAAAGAGTTTTCTGAGCGGGTGGCTGTGACTGGGAGGGGGCACAGGGGGACTTCTGGAGGCTGGCAGTGCTCTGCTTCGATCTGTGTGCTGGCTTGATGGCTGTGTTCACTCGGGGAAAATGCACTGAGCTGTGTTCTGATCATTTGTGCGTTGCTCTGTCTGTACACTTACATTAAAACAAAGTTCACTTCAAAAATGAAGCACAGCCTCTGCCCTGGAGGGAGGGCTCTCTGAGAACATGGAGCAGGGCATCTGGTGTGGACAGAGCACTGGAGGAGGCAGGGGCATCCGAAGGAGGTGCCCCTGAAACCTTATCTTGAGGGATGTGTCCCCCTGGGGGGAGGGGCAGATGCACTGGGTGCCTGGGAAGGACGGTGACATGTGGAGCATAAAGAGCGCAGTTTCAGAGTCCACCCAGCTTGTGTTAACTCCATCACAGTCTCTTATGAGTGCAGGACCCTCAGTGGACCCGGTTTCTTCATCAGCGACATGAAGGTACCACTAGTATGTACATAGCTCTTACCCTGTGCCAAGCACGGTTCCACATGCTTTAGAAATATTGGCCCATTTAATCCACACAGCAGCCTGTGAGGTGGGTGCCATTATTACCCCAGGGCCCCACGAGGATAAGGAACTTTCCCAAGAGCCCCAGGCAGAGACGTGTCAGAGCCGGGCCACGCGCCTGGGCAGCCGGCACCGCGTCCTGCCCCTACTCCCCGGGGCTCCTGAGAGCCCTGAAGGAGACGTGTGGAAAGCCTCGGCACGATCACAGGCCAGCCACCAAATGGCAGCGATTTCATCCTGTTTCACTCTAGGGATTTTAAGCTGGGGAAGACGGATGCAGCCAGAGAAACCCTGTTTGCCAAGGTCCATGGATGCAGAGCCAGAAAGTTCATGTCACTCATTTACGGCGCCACCCTGCGTTCCAGGCTCAGGGCAAGGTGCTGGCTAGGGCAGGGTCCAGTCTGACCCAGGCCCTGCCCTTGGGTGGTCAGCCAGGAGCCCACGCCTGCACTCTGCAGAGAAGCACTCCCATTGAGCTCCCACTGCCTGGCATCGGAAGCTCCCACAGATCAGGAAGCTGGAAGGAAAACATGCCTGCTTCCAAATTGGGTCCATGTGCATCTCCCTTGCTGCAGTGCTCATGCCCGGAGGGCTGGGACCTCGAGAGGTGGGACTTCTCCAAGGCCAGGGTGGTGCTGGCCAGGTGCCCTTGTGGCTCACTCTGGCTTTTTGCGTAGCCCTTCCTGGTGACCCCCTCATTCCCCAAGGTCTCCAGGCTTGGCTTCTCTCATGCCTGGCTCCTCTATTTACCCACTCCACGGTGGCTCTTGAGGCAAAGGCAAGAGAAATGTGGCCACCTCACCGTGCAATCGGGCGGGGACTCTATCTGCCCAGCTGTATGTCTCCTACTGACCTCCCTCCTGAAGCTGCGACAGCACCTCCCATGCACAGACACACGTTACTTCCTCTGTCCTTCAGACCCCTCAGAACAGCATCTCTGTAATTTGTCCTGATATTAAGAGATAATGCCACTTTTTGAGCATCTGCTACATCGAAGCACAGTGCTGGTGCACTGCATTCATTGTTCCAGCTAAGCCTTCTCATGACCTTGCCAGGATGAGCTGTGACCCCCTTTCAACGGCCTCTCAGGGAAGCGACCAAGGTTTGCCAAGGCCAGCCACCTGGTGGAGGGCGGGGTTGGATTGCCCAACCACAGCTTGCTTGGCTCCCGAGCCCCCATCCATTCTCCACATCCTTGACCATGTCTGTCCTCCTTCTGGTCCTGGGAGGCAACTGGAAACCAGCTCTGAGTCCTCCCTGCAGCTTCCTGTGCAGGGCCTCCTGGAGCTCAGGGTGGCCATCGAGGCCAGGGGAGCCATGGGCAGGCTTGGGACTGTGGCATCTGGAGAGGAAGGGGAGGACGTGTTCTGGACTCCCTGCTCTGGCTGCACACACCTTCTGGACAGCAAGGCTAGGGGCACTGGGGAAGGAAGCCTTAGCAAAGCTACCTTCAGGGAAGGAGCATCCTGGTCAGCAGCGTGGGTTTTGGAATCAGAGACCAACAGACCCGTACATGGAGGAAAGCTCTCTCACCTCCAGGCTCTATTGCCTCATCTGCAAAATGAGAATATGAGTGCCTGTGTCATAATGTTTTATGAACATTAAATAAGATAATGTATGTGAAGTGCTTGGCACACTCAGAGTGCACTTAAACAGCGGCGGTTTTATTGCCTGCCTCTCCTCCGTTGGCTGTTTTCACTGATCCCTTTTGCCCCAGAGTTTCCAAGACACCTAACGTATTGGCACAGTGTCCCGGTGCAGAAGGTAGGCATTTTCTCCCCATTTTACAAAGGGGAGATGGAAGTGAGGTGTCTTGGTAAAGAGTATCCTGAACAATTCCCCTTTGTAACTTGCTACCCCCTCCCCCGAAGCAAATGGCACTCTGAAACAAGACTTTCTTTATTCACCAGATGGTGCAATAATTTAGTTGAAGTCTGTGAGTATAAAACTGGATAGTAAATTTTAATTGTAACCCAATAGGTTAGAGTTTACGAAGCAATGACAGGTTGAAAACGAGGTATATGGTTATTGTTCACTCTCGGTTTTTAAAGGATTGAGGTGTGCCAGTGCCTAGGCAGCCCCTTTCCCAAATGCTCAGACTACGCCCAGATGGTCACACAAAAAAGGACCTGCTGGCCATCTCTCCAGGACAGCCTAAAAACTAGACGGCACCATCTTCTTCACACGCACCTCCCATTCATGCCCATCCCGGCGCCTGAAAAGGTGGAAACACTGCTTTAAATTACTCAGTGGCTTCTCTGGGGATGCTTCCGTACCAGGAAAACCAACAGAGAGAAACTATTCCAGTGGCAGGGAGAAGCTGAAGACAAATAAGAAAAGAACTGGTCTACACAAGGTCTCTGGGTCTTGCATAGGGAGCTAGATCTCACATAGCCCCAAGCTAACTGAAACGGTAAAAGTTGATTTCTGTCCACCAGCAATTAAGTAATGAGCTAATCGAAGTGGAAAAAGTCCTATGTCCTGGGCATATGCCCAAAAGATGGAAGCAAGAGCTCAGGTATCTGTACACCCATGTTCACAGCAGCATTATTCACAATAGCCAAAAGGTGGAAGCAACCCATGTGTCCAATGAGAGATGAATGGATAAACAAAATGTGGTCTACATCTACAATGGGCTATTATTCAGCCTTCAAAGGAAAGGAATTCTGTCACATGCTACAATGTGGGTGAACCTTGAAAACATTTTGCTAAGTAAAGTAAACCAGTCACAAAAGGACAAATACTATATGATTCCACTTATATGAGGTACCCAGAGTAGCCAAGTTCATGGAGACAGAAAGTAGGATGGTGGTTGCCAGGGGCTGGGGGGGGGCGGAAATGGGGAGTTGTTTATTGTTCAATAGGTACAGAGTTCCAGCTGGGGAAGATGAAAAAGTTCTGGAGATACACTGTAGTGATGGTTGCACAATAATGTGAATGAACTTAATGCCACTGAAATGTACACTTAAAAATGGGTCAAATGGTCAATTTTATGTTATGTATATTTTACCAGAATTAAAACAGAAATCTCTGAGACTGGCTTGATTCAGAGCCCATGCCTGACAACTAGCTACCTCGTGGCCTCCAACTCAGGGCAACCAGAGAAGCTGGCTGTTAACTCCTTCCTGAGCAGGAGGCGGGGGGACAGAAATTCTTCCCCTGTAATAAAGGCAAGGAAAAGAGCGAAGACTCAGGTCTGAGGGGAGATCTTAAGGTGCCAGATGAGGAATAAGGCTGGGGTAGGACATGATGTGATTGGTAATGGGGGCCATAGGAATGGTCTCAGGCATTGGTGGGGTGCCCACCTAGAGAGCATCGGGGAGTCTGACAGTCTGGTCAGGTGACTGTCAGAACCCAGCAGTCCTGACTCTCACAGACCTTCTTCCACAGCTGTCTGAGGGCTGAGTTCATCTGACAGCCCCTGCAGACGGGTGTGAGGCACTGAGTCCTGGTGGTCCAGCTGGTGGGGTGGGCGGTGTCACCGTGATGTGGAGAGACCGCGCATCTCGGAGACTGCACTGAACCAGGCTTTCTGAAGCTTTCTGGGCAGGGGACACATTTGCTGCAGCTCATTCTGTAGCCCCCGAAGCCTCTGTTTAGTGGCCCTGAGATGCTGGAGAACAAGGTGGGTGGGGCCAGGGCAGCACCCAGTGAAGCAGGGAGCTGGCTCCACGCGGGGCTCTAAGGTCGGGAGCAGGGGTGCCCAGCGGTTCCGTCCATTCAGCCTGGCTTGCTGGGCAGGGCTCCTGGGCTGTGCACTTTGCTGAGGAATAAGCCCAGGAGTTGGGTAGCAGCTCCTCCCAGAAAACTAACCCTAGAGGAAAGGCCCGGGGAAGTGCAGCTGGGTGGGGATGCTGCCAGCTTTCAGCAAGGGGCCCGGTACCGTCCAGAAAGGCCATGAGAGGGAATCATCAGGATTCTGGTCTTGGGTGAACAGGGCTGCTACAGGCAGTGGGGCAGGTCGCGCACTGCATAACTCCAGGAAGTGTCACATATGAACAGTGCCACCTGGGGCAGTGCGCAACCTGCACTACCACCCACAAGACCCTGTGGGAGGATCAGCCCTGTAACTCTCCTCCACTGCCCTGAGCAGTTCTTCGGAGTGTGCTGCCCTGGGGTGTGTGCGAAACAGGTGCCAAGCCAGGCCCGAGACTCTGAGGATCCACAGAGACACAAGGGCATGTGGGAAAGCCGTAGAATGAATGGGATTGAATGAGAAATAAGACCATATGGCAGGATGTGGCATGATTTATAATACGGGCCATAGGAATGTTCAGGAAAGCCATGTGGAATGTGTGCGTCCATCAAGAGAAACAACTTACGTGGGAGAAGGCTGTTCCCCAGCCTGCTCCGAAGTATTCAGGCCACCCTACGGGGATGCCAGCTTGGAAGTGGGCTCAGAACATCTGATTTAAAAGTTAAATGCTTAGAGGAAATCTACTTGGAATTTTAAACTAGTGGAAAAGAGAGAAAAACTTTATATACTCATCCTAGTTGAATTCTTACTTTGATTATTCTCCATCCTGCCCATGGAGGGGTGTGGGGACATTCAAACACAACTTCCCTTCCTAGGGCTGCCATTTCCACCCCATTTCATGCAGACACACAGACATTCATTTATTCAAATCATTCAACACTTCCTGCATGCCTACTATGTGCCAAGCACTCTGCTGGAAGCCAGAATTACAAAGATAAATTAGGCATGGGCAGAGTCTACACATGCACGCGCACACACACACACACACACACAGATTCATCCCATAATCAAGTTGGAGAAATGCGCGTGGGCCCCGAGTGCCCTGGGGACCTGCTGCGTCCCCTGCACAAGTACACAGCCTCTCCCTATGTCCCTTGGAGAACCGTGCAGGCTTTCCCACGGGGCTCAGCACCGGCATAACTGGAAGACTCCGGAGCGACAGGTCTCCTTCTATGTTGTGGACAACACGAGTTTGGAATTAGTCTTATTTTCCGTTGGTGCTTTGGCTGAAGAGTTTTGATCCATCCGGATAAGTATCCAGAGCCATTCAGTGTGGATCAGACACAGCACGTCAGAAGCCAAGGGCACAGGCTGGCCCTTGGGAGTCCGGGCTCCGGAGTCTAACTGCTGGATTCACATCCTGGCCCGTTCCCTCCCAGCTGTGTGGCCCCAGAGTTCTCCATGCCCTTAGTTTTCTCACCTGTGAAATGGGTGCACCTGCTTCTGAGGGCTCTTGGGAGGTGAAATGAGCACAGACACGTAAAGTATTATGACAGGACCAGGATACTCGTCAGAAGTCAACTCAGGATGATCATTCCTTATGATTCACCCCCTTGCCCAGGTTTCCTCATTTATATTTTTTGCTTTTCTCTGGTATTTATCTTTATAAGTCATTCCAAATCCCTTTCAGAACAAAGCGTAATATGAATATATGCATAAGCCAGACACTGTGGTAGACAGTAAGTGGAATAAAACGTTCAAAAGTTGAGGTCCCTGCTGGTACAAAGGCAGTTACGTTCTTATCATTCACATTTCCACCTCCCTCCTGAGCACATCGCTTATCTTCTCCCCATTTACTTACTGAGCACCAACTAAGTGGTAAAATCCCTTACATGGCAGTTTCTTACACAAGGGTCCGTGAACTGCCTGTATTGTTTGCCAGATTTCCTGTTTCTGTGTATAGTTTCTCTGGGGAGAGGGTCTTCAGCTTCTACCCAATTCTCAGGGGATCCATGACCCCTAAGACCCAAAGCCCTACTCCCACCTCTGCTCTGAGTTCCCTTTCCTCCCGAGGGACAGGTTGGCGCCAGCAAGGGGGTGACCTCAGGCAAGTCTCGTCCCCTCCCTAGTCTCTATTGTCTCTCCTCTGAATGAGGTGGCTGGACTTGAAGGTCACCCATGTCCTTCCCTGCACTAACACTGTGATGGGGGAAGGGCTTGGCCATGAAGACTGCTTCTCACCTCGAGGTCCCGGAGGACAGGGTGGTCTTCAATCCCTGGGAAGAGCACCCGCATGGTGTAGGTTCTGTAGTCCAGGAAGGGAATCCCAGCTCCGTCCAGGTCACTGGTCAACTCGTGGATGTCAGTCTGCAGCTCGGCAAAGGCTGGCACAAAGAGAAGACCACGACACCACTGGATGGGGCCAGCCAAGAGTTACCCTGACTCGGAACACTCAGAACCCTCTCCCAGGCCCTTGGAGACAAGCGCAGCGGACCACAGCAGTGCAAGAGTAAGAAAGGGGGGTGTTTTAAGTAGCTGAAGTGAATGGTTTAGGAATGGGAGAAAGATGCAGCACAAGGAAGCTTGTCTTGAGCCAAATCCCTTCCAAAGCATGAATGGGGGGCCAGCTGTCCACAGGTCTGAGCTGCTGCTGGGGCCAGGAGGGCCTTGCTGTCTGAAGATTAGGGGCTTTGGCTTGCAAAATATGCTGGCAGGTAGGAGGGCATGGAAGGACGGGGCCAGTGAACAAGTAAATTCCAGTGATGGGGGGTCTAAAGTCCCAGTCTAGGCCATGCAGCTTACCAGAGCCATCAGACCACCAAACAGGGCCAGATGAAGGCTCTGCCAAACTGATACATCCCTCCTGGACAAATATGCAGGGTGCACCTCTGTCCTCCCTTCCTCAAGGTGATGCTGCTCAGAGGTGAATTATGAACTGCATGTGGGCCCCGCAGTCTGTGGAGGCAGCCCAGGCCTCCAGAGGGTCACAGAACTGTGAGACCATGCCCCCGCCCCGGCCCCTAAGAAAATCCCGCACACACCCCCGGCTGTCCCACAGCGGTGCGATCACACTCCGTCCGGGGTACAGCCCTCCTCCTGGGCTGCGGTTTGCCCTGGGAGGTAGTCTGAGGTCCTTCCCTCCTCCACCTTTTTCCTCAACACATGCAAACGCACACATAGACACACACAACCGAGATGGATGAACACATTCCCGCAAAGAACGGCCAGCGGACGTCAATTAAACTGTACTTCCATCTATACAGACAAGAATAGGGAAAAAATACTTTGTGGGCTCAGAAAGGATCCATAAGCCCAATATGGTTCCAGGGCCCTCGAAAAGCCAGCCCTTCGCCCAGTGGGCCTGCTGATGGCACGACTACAACACGGCTGTCCCAGGTGCTGTTGGCGGGGGCCCCACCGCACCCCCAGTGCTGACTTCCGGCCTTCGGACACTGGGTCTCTGGGCCTTGAGGATATCAGTGCTTGTGTGACAGGACAATGGGGAGGCGGCTGCAGGCCCCTCCTGTGCTGTGCTCTTTCTGTGCCCCCCACCTCCCACTGACACGGGGAAGGGAAGCCTTGTCAAGAAAAGACTCCAAAGGCAGAGCAACCCGAACACATCTGGGTGGAACTTACACCAGCTTGTGTGCACGTGTCTGTGAAAGGGGAGTCAGGAAGCCTTTTGGGGATGTGACTGTTACCAAAGCCCCAATGAGCACTCATGTATGTGCTGAGGCAAGAACACATGTGTGTGTGTCTGGGAACGTGGGCATGAGTGCAGAGGTGTGAGCGCACGAGTGATCACCCGAGTGTGAGTCAGTGCGTATCTACAGGGGTGTGTGCATGCGTGTGTGCGGGAAGGTCAGGCCTGCGAGGGGCACAGCCTGGGCCTCTCCTGAGCTTGTGGGTGGGCGATGGCCTGCCGCACTGTCAGGTCTTCAGGAAGTTGCCCATCCTTTAAATCCTCAAGAGCCAGCTCTGGGCACCCTTGGAAAACACTGTCAAGGCTAATCCTATGTCTCTCTTTCCACCCCCCCAGGACAGCCCTCTCCGGAGCCAGAAGCCAAGGCCCTCTCCTGGCGTCCTGGAGTCCGGACTCCCTGTCTGACCGCCAGTTCCTCCTTCTCTGGAACCCGGCTTCACACTCCCCCTCTGCCCCCTCCCAGCAGGAGTGCTCAGCTGGTGGGGAGGAGGAGGGAGCTGGCTTTTTATAGGTCTGCAGTCTTCCTTCAAGTCACTGAGTGCCTCCAACATTCAAAGCCTCGCGCCTGGCACACATAAAAGAGATTCTAATCACTGCACCTAATTAGAGGGAAGAGTACATTGCGGAGAAAAAAATTAGGCAGTGTAAATATAATAAAAGGCCGTAATTAACAGTCCCACGAGGCGGATGCTGTGTTGACAGCTGAGGATGTGGAGAGGGGATGGAAGGGACCTGCTTCCCCATCAGAGAGCCGCGGCCTCCCCAGCAGGGATATGGCAGCCCCAGGTATAGAGGAGCCCTCCCATCCGGGTATAAATCTACAGAAAGAACCAGCTCAGACCCTCCCAGGATGACTCACGAATGATAGCCTGAGGGTGACAAGAGTCTGACTCCTAAATTTCCTTCTTGGATTTGGGACGGCTGGTTTCACTTCATGGTGGTGTTAGTAATTTTAAAAATACAAGCTGTGAACTGCTCATCCTTCTAAATCTCAGATCAGCCCTCCACCCTACCTTCCTTCTGAAGGTTGCTTGAGTGTGTCATGTCCAGGTCTCCCCGAGAGCCCACCCAGCCAGGATCCCGGGCTGGATACTGCTCTCGTGGGGATTGAAATGATCCCAGCCTGACTTGGGGGAAGAAGGGAGGGGAAGCCTTAGCCTCATGTGGACTCGCTCGGGTGGGGCCTGTGGGGACAGCCTTGGCCTGAGCAGGGGCTCAGACACGAGAGGTGGGGGATCTGGAGACAGGAGACTCAGGCCCAGCTCAGCGCACTGTTGCTTGTGTGTTCGACAGATGCTTGCATGCACACCCAGGCCCTGGCCGCTTGGTACCTTCTTTGCACTCCAGGGCCACGCGGGACTCCAGGTTGTCCATCTGCATCTGCAACCGCTTCAGCGTGAGGTCGCTTTCACGGGACTTGCGTTTGTAGGCGATGAGAACGGCCACAATGAAGACGATGAGGAGGCCGCCAGCCACGGCGATGCTGACAATGGCGGGCAGGCTGAGTGGGCTGTCAGGGGCGATGTACACCATCCCCGGGGAGTACTCCATGCCACCGACTCGGGCCTAGGGGACACGCCAGGCGAGAGGGGGCTGGGTGTGGCCACAGAGCATCCTAGGGAACTGCCCTGAGCCACTGGTGAGCTGGTGACCAGGGCTGCATGAGGAAAACGGCTCCAGGGACAGCAGACAAGAGGGCATCCAGGGCCCGAGGGAGGAGTATGGACAGCTCAGCGCAGGCCACCCCCACAACTGGAAAGACCCTACCTTTTCTTACTCAGGAGTGAACGTGGTTGTCTTCATGAGGAAACAGCACTCAACTAGGATCTAAAAAAGCCTACATGACATCAAAGACTAGATCCCTGAAGACGCATCCCACTGTGACTGAGGCCAGGACATGATATTCCGTCCTGCCCAGGCCAACAATGGCCCTCTCCTGGAAGGGTCTCTTGCCTTTAACAGGCAATTTAGCACATCACTGAGTGCCATTTTGCATTGCCCTTACTGCAGCACCGGCCAGTATGAAGAGGGTGACAATACAGAAGAAAGAAGTCAGAAGTGGGACAGGGAGAAGGAAATGGGGGTTGTGGGCTAGCTGGGAGGAAATTCAAGCAGGCCAGAACCGCCCCCACTCCCGGAAAGCCCTAGTGGTCCAGGATGGAGCTGGACCACTCATCCCCAGCATCCCTGCATCCCTAGCGCCCGCCCCGTCCAGGATGGGGTCCCACCAGCCTCACCATCACTTTGTGCCTGCCGATGAGGTTGGGGGCCTCGCAGAGCAGCTGCACATCTGACACGGTTACAGTGCACGGCTTCTCCCCGATCAGCACAGTGTAGTTCAGCCTCACGTTGCCCCCAGCCACAGGTGGGATCAGATTTTTGCCCTAGATGGACAGGAAATCCCAAGTTCCCACCCCAGAGTCAGGGGCACAGCTACTGGCTGGCTGTCATGTCCTCCCATCTGGAGATCCCATCCTTTTGGGGAGCTGGTGGAGAGGTTATTTTCCCCAATAAGTCCCCCACATTTGCGACACATATACTACTACTCCCCCTTCATCAGTGGGAAATCAATAATCAAGGCACTCTTTTTAGCTTTTCCGAAATGCAGCCTCAGAATCCTTCTCAACACAGAGCTGCAGTCAGTCACTACCGGCTGTTCCAAATTGTTACATGAATTAAAATTAATTTACTCTCTGTGCTCCAAAGAAGTCCTATACTGTGGTTTGCAAAGGGCTGCACAGGAGGAAGCAGCATGAGCCTTTGACCTCCCAGGTCCTGGTCTCAGGGCACAGAGTCGGAAGTCAGATGATCAGGGTGGATCCGGCTGCCCTGACCAGCTCTCTACAGTCCATAAAGAGAGTGCACCTCTCAATACAGACTCAGAGAGCTTTTCCCATAGTCTGGGCCATAATACAACCTCCACTAGGTAGGCCACCAGCCTCGAGGTCTGGCTGGGGTCCATGACTTCCGGCTTTCTTCTGCGATGTGGAAAGCCCCTCCCCTTGCCCACAGCGGTCTCCTTCCCACCATCTCACTTTACCTTTAGGATGATGGGTGTGCCCGGCTTGAGCTCCAGGATTCCAGAGGGACCGAAGGCCTCAAACACAGGGTTGGGGTAGTAGGTGAAGTTGGTCTTGTTGAGGATTAGCAGGGACTGCACGTTGTCCAGGATGAAGCCAAACTCCTCAGGCCTCTCCGTCAGGTCAGACTGGTGGTCGGGCCCCAGAGCCAGGGCGGGAGCCTGGCAGGTCATCTCAGTGGCGTTCAGCACCTCACAGAGCTGGGGGGGGGGGCGGAGAGGGAGGATGATGCGGCGTGCCCCCGCAGCCACCACCGGCTCTCCCTCGGTGCTGTTGTACAGCGTGGTGGTGACACGGGACAGCCTTGGACCACACAAACAGGCTCTCAAGGACAGGCTCTGCAGTGGGCACCTGCCTCCTCTCTGCCCACAGTGGGTGTGGCAGGGACAGGGGTATCTCTAAGCTAAGCAGTGAAACTGGTGGCCGGAAGGCTGGAGGAATGAGGGTCTGAAGCCCCAGGAACCCAGAGGCAATTGCTCCTCCGCGCCTGTGCCCCAGGGTGTGAAAGTGTCTTCGGCCTGCTCCCCCATCCCGCCTTCCCAGTGTTCAGGGGCATCACACCCAGTGACAGATTGCCAGTGCCTGGCGCGAGCCTGCCTGAGCCCTCGGGGAGCCCCTTACCCTGTAAGGAGGCCACATGCCTACTGGGCAGCCCCAAGACCCCTGCCAGCCCTGGACTCACATTGATGTGCTCCTTCCCTCCATGCTTGGCACGGATCTGGGGGTTCTGTATGAGGTCCAGGTGAGTCCCCCACACGGCGATGGGTGTGTTCCCGCTGACCAGGAAGAAAGGAGGCGTGTAAACACAAGGATAGGAATAGCAACCGACTTGACGATGAAGACGATAATCAATCAGGCTGAGCTCCGGCATTAAAGACAATGATACCCGGGAGGCATGATAATGTTCCCAGGACAAGGACGATGACAAGCTGACTGCATAATAATAAGGATGAGCTCTCAGCAGCCAAGGGGAAGACAGTGATGGCCAGGTGTCGGCGGCCGTCCTGCGCTGAGCTCATTCGAAGAGTGGACACCCTGTGGAGGCTGGGCCGGCAGCATGGTCCTCTTGGCCCCCCAGGCCTCCTGACCTCAGCCAGCTGCTTCTCTGCAGCCCCCTGGGGTCTCCTTCCCCTCCCTCACCAGCCTCAGGGAACTTTTTTCATATTGGCCTTGGCCTTATGGAAGCCTCACTCCAGACTGTCCTCCAAAGTCTGAGCACAGCCTCCTCCCCCAGGACAATCATGCTAGAAATTTCCACCCTAGAGGCTTCAGTCGGCTGAGACTCGGGACAGGCGGAGGCCCAGACACCCAGGAACCTCTTCTAAGAATGCAAACAGGAAATGCTCTGGGACCCTCCCGCCCCGGGGTGTCAGTCAGAGGACTGCTGATCTGGGCAATTAGGAGATTCACCTTTGGGTGGCTTTTCAGTGGAACACTGGACCCCACTGTCCTATCTTCAGGACCACTGAGAAGCTGGCATGGGATGTAGGCTATCTTCCTTGGAGGCTACTCAAAGGAAAGTGACAAATCACTTTATCTACTATTAAGGGAGTATCTTTGAGAAGAATCTGACCATCTAAACAACTAAGTGGTTAAAAGCTTGGTGGGTAGAGTCCCTGGCACCCACATTCATTTCTACCCCTCTATCCATCTGCGCATCTTTATACTCCATTACTGCCTTCCCTTCCTCTTGCCCTCCCCCGCCCCCTCTGCAGCACACACACACTCACCCACACACACGCACATGCAGGGAGAGTCCTGTGAAACCCAGAGAGGCTCTCCGCCCCTGGCAGCATTGGCCAGTGAGCTGCTGGTGTTGAGCCATCTTCCGATCTTCTCAATCATCAATTTAACGTACATTTATCGAATGCCCCATCACCGTTCCCTAGTAACCCAGGCTGCTGTGAGCAGCGTAAAGCCATGTGTTCTGCAGAGCCCCACCCCGTCTCAGACTCTGACATGCCTGGAGCCCCAGCCAACTCAGAACATGCCTCCAGCCTTCCTTCTTGGTGTGAGCATCACTGGGGGGTGGCTGCTGAGTGCCAGGAAGGACAACACCGCTAGTTCTCTGACAGGGCCACGCGGAAGAAGTGAATCAAATCAGGCTGTGAAGGCCTTCGGGAGTCACAGAGTTTGTCTAAGAACAGGGGGCCATGCCAACTTCTTGGACTCACCAGGCCCTGCGGGCAAATCCTAGAACAGCTTTTATAGGCTCTTTGCCCCTCTCTGTGCATTGTATTTATCTACTTTCAGATTGTGGCTAAAGCTTATAAGAGAGTAACTGCTGAGGACAACCAGGTCACATCTCTCAAAGGCTGCCTTATGTTTGGGTGTAAGGCCAGGTGGCAAGCTCTTTCTGTAAAGGGCTAGAGAGTAAATATTTTAGGTTTCTGGAGCCATATGGTTGGCTGCAATTACTGCTGTGGTGAGAAAGCAGCTAGAGACAAAACATATACAAATGAGCATGGCTATGTTCCAATAAAACTTTATTTATAAAAGCAGGCAGACAGCCAGATTTGGCTCCCCGGGGCTAGAATCTGCTGACCCTGGTTTAAAAGGTTGTTCTCTGGATTGGACTCATCACTAACTCCTGTCTTAGCTTGTAGAGACCACATCTTCATGCTCTGCCCCCTCTCCTCACCCTAGATGTCCTCCGGAGCTGAAGCAGATAGTGGGGAGGGCTGGGGACTGGGCGGGAGTGAGGGGAAGGTGGGAGGCGAGTCAGGCGCTGCACTGGGTATTTGCACCTCAATCAGTCCTCTCAGTGTCTGGTAAGGGAGTTGACTGGTGAGAAGCCCCGGTCCCAGGGGGGTTGCTTGGCTGCTAAGCAGTGGAGCTGGGCTGCACCCACTCCTTCTGACCCCAAGTCTTTGTTCCATTCCCTTCTCTGCCCCTGATACAGTGGTTTCCCAATGATCACCAGGGGCCTTGCCATCAGGATGCCCTCTGCAGCCCCTCCCAGCCTCCCAGTGTGCCCTCCAGTCCTCAGGTCGGGGGCTGTCAGCTGGTTGGAGCTTGGCCTCCAGGGCTGGGTCCTGCGCAGAGGTGCTCTCAGTGGAAAGAGGGAGCCCAGGCAAGAAGCTTTGATCGAGGGGTGCTCGGAACCACCCCTGGTTCATCAGTCCCCACAGCAGGACTGGGCCCCTGAGCTCTCCTTGGCTTCTGACAGCTGAGGAAGGAAACCCAAGGTCGGGGCAGTCCCTACCTGACGATGCTCCACTCAGGCTCGATCCGCACGATGGTGGGGTCCTCCACGTACTGGAAGAACAGGTCCTGGTGGATCTTGGCTCTGTCTACCTGCACTGTCACCTTCATCTCCAGCACCTCATCGGAGGATGTGGTGTTGCAGATGATGTAGGACGGAGAGCGCCTGGAGGGAGGGAAGGCAGGGGCTGGGCTCCTGGGTGTGGGAGGGACTGTAGTCCTAGGTCAGGGTCCTCTCACACCCCTCCCTCCTGTTCGTCAGGCCCCATTTTTAGCAAGAATCCTGCTAACTCAGTTTATCAAGAACCACCTCCCCACACACCAATATATGAGTACCCTTGATATTTGATCAATTCCTTATTCCTCACCCTTGGTATCTGATCACCGGGACCTGCCTTCAGCAAGAGTCCTGTTAAGTGGATTTGGCAAGAATCCTCCTAACCTTGTTTCCTCTTAGTAATTTTCCGTCCACTGCCTCCCTCGCTCCGCTCCTTGGCTATAAATCCCCAGCTGCTTGCTGCATTTGGAGTCAAGCCCGACCTATTTCTCCACTGCAGTAGTCTTGACACCTACTGCAACAGTCCTGAGCTAACTCTTCCTTACTGTTGCACTGAGCGTCAGAACAATCTTCTCTTGACTACTCACGCAAGGCCTGGCCTGGCCCGACTTCAGATCTGTCACCGCCCTCAGCATAGCTCTCTCCTGGGGAAAACCTCTCTCGGCAGAACCTCACGCCTGCTGAGGGACGGTCCCCTACCACATCTCTAGTCCTGCTTTAGATGCACCTGCTGCCTCCCTCCTAACCTCCCCCCACCTCATCCCGGTTCCTGGCTCAGGGCGGGTGAGCCCTTCTGGGACTGGATGGTGAACCAGGGGAGGGAAAGTCAGCTGCCGGTGGAGGTTCAACCTCAGCCAGCACTCAGCATTCCGGCTGGCTCCGCAGCCGCTGGTGAGGAGCTAACCCAGTGAGGAGGGGCCCTAGGTTCCAAACTGTGTCCTGTGGGACCCTAGGGTTCTGCACAGGGGGTGGTATGGGGGCACCAACAAATGGCAGGCAACAGCAGGCGAGGACCACCCAGGGAGGAGGTAACTGGCAGGTCTCCTGGGCCAAAACATCCACAGCGAAGTGCACCCATAAAGTCCTCTCCCAAAGAGGACGGCCACTTTCTTGGGGAGGAGGGAGTACCTCTAAAAGGTGAGCCAGGAAGTCTGCTGCCTGGGAACCCTGGAGCCTGGCCTCAGGTGAGTTACCTGTGGAAGAGGCAGGGCTGCTTCCCGAACATCACCACCACGTTGCTGCCTGCGTTCAGGTTGGTGCCTGTGATAGTCACCTGGGTGCCCCCGGACATGGGTCCCCGGCTGGGCTTCAGATCCGAGAGAGTCAGCGTCTGTGTAGGAAAGGATCTGGCCTGAGGAGGCGTCTGGGCCGGCCTGAGGCAGCAGCCGGCTCTCGGAGCTGCCTTCTGGAATCCTTAGTCACGATGGCCTCGCAGAGAGCAGGCACAGTTTACCGTGTGGACGGGCGAGTGTTTGCACCTCTATACTAATAACAGTCCTAACAATAGTAGCTCCTATGTACTGACTTTGTAAGTGGCAGGCTTTATCTCTTCATCTGTATTTTAACTGCCCAATCAAGTCTACAAGGTAAGTATTATTACCCATCTTACTGGCAAGATTCAGAGATGTTAAGTAATGTTTCCAAGGTCACACAGCGAAAAAGTGGCCAGAGATCTGACTCCAGAGCTGGAGTTCTCCGACACCTCTCCTGTCTCCAGCGCAGGCTGCTTTCAAGAAGGTGAGTTGCCCCTTCCACAGGCCTCTCCAGAGAGCTGCCTGAAGCACCCAGCGGCCCGAGTAATGGGACGTGTGGGCCCCAGGGAAACCCAGGAGGAGACGTGAAGAAGGGTCAGTGTGCTGAGTGAGGAGTCAGACTGGGGATGGGAGTGGAGAGCGGGGAGGACCAGTGAGCTGAGGATTTGGAGTCGCAGTTTGTTCTTTCATTAGCATTTTAATGGGAAAAACTTTCCTCAGTCCCAGGTGAGAAGCCTGTATCTGCATTTAAATGAAGATTTCTCTCTCCTCTACTCCCTTAAAGAATTCTGCACCAAAGTTGAACCCACTCAGCTCCTGGGAGCGGGCAGCCCACCTCCCCTCGGAGAGGCCTCGATCCATAACATGAGGGGAGGAGAAGAGCCCCGGGGAGGCCGCAGCCTGGCCGCCTGGCACGCTCGCGCCCGGGTTCCCGCACAAGGGCACGCTCGGGGACACACCGGGACACACCGGGAAACGCGCCCGGCATCCGCCCCGCGCAGGCGCGCTCGTGGGAACCGCCCACCCGGTCCCTGAGGATCCCGGGCCTGGCAGCCCCGTGGCACCCACCAAGCCGAAGAACGGCTTATCTTGGCTCTGCTACTGGCTCAACCAGAGACCCATGCGAGGGTGGGATGAGACTGAAAGAGCCTTGGCTTCTCGGCTTTGCCTAGACCGCTCTGTGTGACTCGGCACAAGTCACTGACCCTCTCTGATCACAGAGTCGCCTAGGCGGTTCTCAGGTTCTCATCTCCCACAAACGGTGCCAGTGCCCCACTGTCTGTAGAGGGAGAGCTTTCACACCTGGGTCCTGCTGACCTCCCCAGAGAGGAAAGGGAAACTGAGTGTGTTTGCACAGGGGCTAGGAGGCAGGGTGGTCCTAGACATACAGCCAAAACGAGGGACGTTAAGAAACGCAGACGGTGTGGGGGCAACGGGAAAAGGAGAACCCTGGCAGCCGGGGAGTAGGGGTCATAGGAGGGGGAGAAGTGAGGAATCCTGCCGGCTCTGCTGTGGCACTCCTGTGGGGCCAGCTGGGTGCCCAGTTATTCCAGGGGTGGGGAGAGGGTGATATGGAGACATATTTTAAAGCTGTGAGAAACTATTAATTATTCAAGGCTTGCTTCATAAGTACTTCTCAGTGGGTTTGCCCGGGAAATCACATTCTGCATTATTTGCCACCCCTTCCCTAGGCTCCCTGGATGGAGGCGGAGGGGAAGGAAAATCGTTCCCTCCACGGAGGTCTCTAGGGACAGAACCGATGACAAGACCAAGAGTGCTGATCTAGGTCTACTGGCATTTGGCGTCTGGGTTTTGGGTCAGAAACTCACACATCAGTGACTGGCCTGATTCATGGAGGGAAACTGAGGCAGAATCAAACCTGCCCCAACCTCAGCACCGGGAGGGGCTCCCCAGCATCCCCAGGCCCTGAGAGGCACCCCTGAAAAGGGGCTGCCCAATATGCCCGAGTCCCCAGAGGAGCCGGGGACTTCTGCGGGGACCCCAAGAGTTTCACTTGCAAGCGGGCCAGCAGAGCGGGAAGGCAGTGCAGGCTCTGAGGTTCTGGGGGGGGGGGCGTGGTGAGAGAGAAGCTTTCTGTCCTTCCTGCCTCCTCTGCCCCTCATTCCTGCCCTGCACCCCTAGGAGTTCTGTTAGGTGAAGGGGGCTCAATGACCAGGCCCTTCAATACAAACTGGGGTCTGAGCAGGAGACTGGGGTCCCTGGCACCATTCCTCCTCCTTGAAAGTCTTCCCAAGTGGACATGGATCACCAGGACAGTTCCTCAGATAGAAAAGTGACACAAGTCTGGGTCCCAGGGACCCATCGGGCCAAAGCATTTTTCCCTTGTGGTGACAACTCGCATCTTTCTTGCCCGTCCGCTCCAGTCTCTCCTCCTTCCATCAACCTCCTTCTCTCTTCTCCCTTCTGCTCCCGTCTTCTGGTGCCCTTCCACGGCACACCTGATGCCAGGAACAGCCTCCTGCCACTCAGAATCCATATGGAAAAGTGTATTCTGTCTTAAACAGATCCTGCCTTTCCTTCTGGCTCCTTCCATGAAGCCTTCCGTTAATACCCTACATCCAACCACATTCTGCTCCAGGGTAGACACAATCATGCAGGCAAGACTACCCTTCCCTGAGGGCAGAAAGGGCTTTCGAGTGTCTACCACGCAGATGCGCTGTGAGAAGTCAACCCCAGGCACGTGGTCTCTGCTCAGCAGACACTGTTACTCCTGGGCAGCCCAGGCTGCAGCTGAATTGGCCGGGGAGCTTTGTGCACCACCTGTAGAGTGGGATTTAGCTTTTGGTGGGGGGTGGTTTGGGGACAGAGCATCTTGTTTAAAGCCCCCCAGGAGATCCCAGTGGGTAAGGAGGTTCAGAAGTGCCCCCACACTGCAGGGGCTGGCAAAGAAATAACCTGGGCTTTATCTCTAAAGACTTACTGGTCTGACAGAGGAGCAGGGGCACCAGGAGGCAACACAGAGTGCCACTGGGGGCAGACACCATGGGATCCCAAGGAGCATGAGCGGGGCCACCATGGCGCTGTGGGAGGTGGGGACGGGGAAGGCTGAGGAGTGGGTCATGAGCTGGGTGGGGAAGAATGAGGAGGGAGGGGCTTGGGGCAACGTGGGGAAAGAGCTGAGAGGGGAAGGGAGTCAGGCCACTCGAAGGCTTGAGAAAGGACTCGGGGAGCAGGGCGGGCCAGACTGAGGAACCTGGATAAGGTCTAGAGGCCGTGGGCGTCCTGGGCTCTTCCTGAGCTGGGGGCTGGCATGATGAAAGTGGTATCCCACTGTGTGGCTGGATGCGAACAGGTTCAGACCAAAGGCATGGGTTTCAGGAGGCCACTGCAGTAGCAATGGGGACAGGAAAGGTAAGAGTCCAGGACATGGTGATGGAGGAACTGACATCAGGAATTAGGAAAAGCCGAGTCACAGCCCACCGAGATTGTGGGCCCAGGTGACAGGCCACTGACAGAAATGTGCAAGGAAGGGGGATGCACAGTTTGTGGGAGCTGCCAACTTGGCTGGATCATGGGAGGTGATGGCCAGACCTCCAGGGGCAGTGGCCTCTGAGTTGGTGGCAAAGGTGAGAAACCTGGCTGGAGACAAGCAGAGACAGCTGAGGCCCAAAGGGAACAGAACATTAGTTTAATGAGGTAGCGGCTGTTCCCAGCACCATCCGCTTGTCACCGCTGGGAGACCACAGGATAAAACTGTTTCAGGTGGTTGACTGGCCAAGGAAGGCCAGCGCTTGCTTTGGCCATGCAGCGGTGTCCTCCCTGTCATCACAGCTGCCAGGTAATTTCAGAGCCAGATTTCACGCCCAATGTGAGCATGCCACGCCACGCCTCTCAAACACTTGTGGAGCCTGTCCCTGTTTCTCTGTCTCAGTCTCTCTCTCCCCTCTTATTGTCTTAACTACTGGAATAACAATATATAGGGAAATAGATATAAACATATAGAGATAAATATATAATATACAATAAACTCTATGCAAAATATCTACACTTAACACTAATTGTCTTAAGGTGTATTGGGTTTAACTTGGAAATTCTCTCAAACCCTTTCAGAAGAAGGTAGGGGTACAAATCCTAACCAAACAGGTAAAACTACACATCCACTAAATCCAAGACATGAGTGTATTTTTCTGTGTGAGCTCCTGTGTGTTCAGCGACAGCCAGCTGTGTTTACAAGGTCGGAGGTTTTCAAAGAGCAGAGCAGGAGGAGCAGAGAGGTCAGGACCGAGGCAGGAAGGGGCAGTTCGTCTGAGGTTCACCCCACCACGGCCACGTCGTGTGCCACTCCTCCATCTTCCCTTCCAGACTGTGGGCCTCCTGAGGGAGGGGCTCAGTGGGTCTGATTCATCACCATAACACCTGCATCCAGGCCCATCAAATTATATTATAAAATTCAACCAATGAAGCAAGTATGTATCAAATAATCTAGTGAGAGGTAGTCCACAGTGACACGTGGTTATTGGTTGAAGGGAGAAGGGAGGAAAAAGGGGAGGAAGGGAGATGAAAGAAGAGGGAGGAAGAGAAGAAGGAAAGAAGGGAAAATGAGCTCCCGTAACATATTCCAGGGCATTTGATGCCCAGGCATAAAATCCATCACTTCAGGCTTCCAGCTTCCAAAAACAGCCCAGAATCATGAGGCGATGGTCCCATCACATCTGTCATTAACCTCAGACGTTAACTGGATGGTAAAACATTTTTGGAAATGAGGTGGTGTGTGCGGCAGGGTACGTGCTCATGTCTCCAGCATCCCTGTGTCACAAGGTGGAGAGGTTCTGAAATCCTCTGCCCGCAGAACCCCTCCCCAGGGGCTGCTGGGAGCTAGCCAGGCATCCTTTGCTGGGGGCCAGTGAGGGTCCAGGCTGGAGGGAAAGGGAGGGTAGGGGTGAGATCTGCAGAGAGGCATGGGATGAGGAGGGAGGTGTGGTGAAGGGTGTTGGGGTGGGAGGGGGTGGGCAGAGGAAGGGGAGTGTAGGTGCAGGTGAGATATGGTAAACTGGTGGGGTTAAGGGGGTCATAGATAGGATGATGTTGACTGGGGAAGGTGGTATCCAAATGGTGGGGTGCCAGTGAACAGGGAAAGGGCAGGGCACAGTTGTCATGGTGGCATCATAGAAACCATAAAGGCAGTGATCCTAGAAGTGATAACTCTATTTTATCTAATTTTCACAACAACACCGTGGGTAGACGCTACTACCATCATCCTCATTTTACAAATGGAGACGCTGAGGCACAGAAAGGGTAACAACTTGCCCAAGTTCACCCAGTTAATAAGTGGCAGAGCCAGGGCTCACATCCCAGGAGTCCCAAAGCACAGCCCACACGCCCACCCACTGTGTCACACTGACTCTCAGCCAGAAGGGGACACTGGGGCCCAAGAGCCAAAGCAACTTCCCTGGAGCCACAGCCCAGGCACAGCACAGTCAGGATTTGCATCCAGGGCTTCCAGACGTCCAAGGCTGTGCTCTCAAGATGGGGCTCCCATGACCTTGGCCTGGGCTTGTCCACAGAAGTCTAGAAGGGCCCAACTATCATGGTAAAGAGGTCTGTGCCCTGCACGTGGCCAGGACTCACCATGAAGTAATAGAGCTGCGAGGACCGGGCCATGAACTCGGGCCGACACACGGCCACACAGATCTCCACAAAGCCGGCGTGCTGGCTGGGCTTGGCCTCCCCCATCTCACACACGATCCTGCAGAGAGGAGAGGACAGACCCTATGGGTCACAGGAGGGTCACAGGCCTCCCTGCAGTGACCCTGGGGCCCCACACCTACCCCGGCCTCCTTCACTGCAGAACAATCTCAAGGATGGGCAGGGGAGGAGGAGGTGAAAGTTACTCCATTTCTCAATGTGAGGGCTCCTCCCTGGTTCTCAGGATATGAGACCTATGGGGTCTCCTTGAAGGCCCTCTGTAAAATGGGGTGCCTCTGGGAGGGCCTGTGTGTTCTGACCCTGGACACTCAGTCCCTAATTCATAAACTGTACACTCAGCTGTGAATTAGAGTGCAGGGAATGCGTCAGCCAAACAGCTTTGGGAATACAGCTGGCAGGCGCAGAGAGGTAAAGTGACTTACCCAAGGGTACACAGCCATCAGATAGGGACCTTGGAGCAGACCTAAGGGTTCAGGCCCTCACCTAGGAGCTCTTTGCTCCCAAGGAATGGACTGCCTCAGGAAGGGCTTCCTGCCCTCAGCCCAGCTGGGGGCCTGGCAGGAGAGGAAGCAGATATCCATGCTGGGGCGAAGGGGAGGGTTGTAAATGTTTCTCTTTTAAAACATTTTTATTGTTTCACTTACAACATTTGTTCATGCCCTTTGAAAATGAGACAGTACAGAAGTGTGACAGTAAAGAGTAAATGTCCCTTTCTTCACTCCTAATCTCTCTCAAATGTTTGATGTATAAATCCTTGCAGATCTCTCTCGAGACCTATGCAAATATATTATATATATAAAACATATATGTATAATATGTACAAATATACTACATATATAAAATCTCCACTTTACAAGTGAAGAAACTGAGGCACAAAAAAGGCAACGTGCCCAAGTATATATATCTGCACATATACACACATGGTGTATATATATATGTCTGATACTATGGACACACATAAACATAAATGTTACATGTAACATTTATGCACATACAATTACATACAAACATATATACGCACAGAAACATACACGTGACTTAAAAAATAAAATGGAACTTAACCACCCATTGTTCCTACATTTCCAAATTGCTTTCCAGAAAGGTCATCCCAGTTTACCCTCCCAACGGGAATGTATGAATGTGCTGTTTCTTACGCCTCTCATCTGCACTGGGCATTAACTTTTAAAATTTGCTCCCCATTACTTTGATTTGCATTTCGCTGGTTACTACTGATGCTAAACTTTTTTTTTATATATGACTTCGGTTCTTTGTCTGCCTTGTGAACTGCACATTGATGCTCTTTGCTCATTTTGTGATGTCTGTCTTTTATCTGTAGAACCCTTTATCAATGTTAAGAAAAAGCATACTGTAAAAAGGCATAACCATATTTTCAATTTCTCATTCATATTTTCACTTTACATACAATTTTTGTTGCACAGGTTTTAAGTCTTACGGACTTACATCTCCTAATCTTTTCCTTTATAATTTTTTCTTTAGCAGTTATACCTAGATCACCATCTCTTTCTTGAAATCAAATAAATTCTCACCTGCGTTTTCTTCTAATCCTTTCACAGTTTCATTTTTTCCCCTTAATTCTTTAATCCATCTGGAATTTATTTTGGTGTATAATGTGAAGTAAGGGTCTGATACGGTGCTTTTCCCAGGGAGCGAAATTGTACCGCTTATTGAATGAGCTTTTCTTTCCTCGCTGATTTGAAATGTCACCTTTATCACATATTAAATTTTCCTGTATCAGGATTCTTTTTCTGGGTGTTCTTATTCCACTGATGTAACTAGTACCACAATATTTCAATCATGTGGCTTTCTAATATGTTTTCTATCTGGCTCTGCAAGTCCAGAGCAGGGCATTTTAAAGTTCTCCAAACCACAACCTATCAGTAGCAGCCTGCTCTGGCTTTGCTCTAGGAAGGACTCAGAAAGTTGAAGGAGCCACAGAAGGATCTTTAGGTAAATAAGTGATGCTGGACCAGGATACGTCCTACCAAGCCTGCAGTCGTCAGTCATCTGATCTACTATGAGTACCTTAGGAAGACCTGGATGGAAATCAGGAGGAATTGACAATGGCAGGACTGATGGTTCCAGAATCATGAAATTCAGGCAAGATGTAGCCAGCACAAGTGTAAACTGCACTCACCTACCTACACGAGACCTTGCAAAGAGTCAATAAGTTATGCACACAGGGACAAGTGGCAAGGTTTCACTCTGGGAGGGGCAGCAGAGAGGTACACGGTATCGATCCTCTCGTGCCGGTGAACATTTTATGCTTGTGTTTGCTGGGCTGGAAAACTGTATTTACTTATTTATAAGGCGATACATGGCTTGCAAACCTCCCCCGCCAGGTAGGTTAGAGGTCAAGGTCACTTGCCGAGTGGCCCTCTCAGTGGACCAGCAGACTTGTCAGGGACAAAAACAATCTGAGTCCTCACAGGCCTGAGAGTGGGTGTGGAGGTTCATTTTCAGTCTCCATGGAGAGTGGCACAAGGTCAGCTTCTTTCGTAATAGGGGGAGGACATGAGTGGAGAGTTAGGGACAGTGGAGGGAGTTGGGGTCAGGGACTGAACTCACACTTCTGCAGATTTTAATTTTGCTTCGTCTCGTTCCTACACACCCCCACATCCCAAGCAGGTAACAATTCCTCTCTCCCTTCCCCTTCTCTCCCAGCCATCTCCGCTTCCCCATTCTGCACCTCCCCAGATACAGCAGCTGGCTAGTGCAGCGCTGGGGAATTGTGGCGTCCCACCACACCCTAGAACACTAGGAGCATTCTCCTTTTCTGTCCACCAGCTTTAAGACCGTCTGTTGTTGATCCGGGAAGAAAAGTCAGTATCAGTCATCTATTTTTATGGACCTGCACCTCCCCACGTCTCAGATGGCTTCCACTTACTGTTCCGCAGGGACGTAGCCATCCACCAGAGGGCTGCACTCCACGCCGGCCACCTTGACATGGGAGGCAATGTCCCGGAATTCCAGGCCCAGGTTCTCCCCTCGGATGGTGACCTTGGTGCCCCCTTCCCGGGGGCCTGTCACTGGGATTATCTGGAAGGAGGAAGCCCAGTAATCAGACACAAGATACAGTCATCACCCACCTGCTGATGGGGCAAGGAGAGGCTGTTGGCTCGTCCCTGCCTCCACCTCATTCCCTGAGTTGAGTCCAAGTCCACGAGGGCACCCAGGTCTGGGACTGTCAATGGACAGGAGCTTCTGGTAGAATAGTTTGTGATTGTATGTGGTTTTAGGAGCAAGGTTCAAAGTCCCTTGTTCCTTTTCCCATTTCACAGAAGAGACAGAATGTGATCTACAATGCTACTGGGTGATTCATAGAAAACTGGGATTAAAGCCTGCCAGCGTTTGCTTGTGTTGGTTCCACTCTCAAAGAAAATGAACAAGGCTCCTCTCCACCTAAAGCCCTCCAGAGGATGGCGTCCATCCATTGTTCAAGATCCTTGTCAAAAGTCACTTCCCCATCACCAGATGTTCTCTCCGTCTCTCTCCACTGAAATTCCTGGACGCCTTCTTTGTGCTCTTTTCACGGTAACATTTGTGTCTGATTCCCCATCCTGCCACCCCGACCCCTCCTCTTCGGGAACTGAGTCTCTGAGAGCAGGGATGGTGGTGTCTCACTTCTCCGTGTGGACTTTTCAGCGACAGCATCGTGTTTATTTCCTGAGTTATAATGGTATTGAAAACCCCAGCTATCCCAAGCATCTGCCTGGAGTTAGAAAGAGCATTTGTCACAGCCCCTCTGCCTTCATTGTTTGGCTTGGTTTCTAAGGAGATGGGTTTAATTTAGACTTTACCCTCATACACTTGGCCAGAGCGCCTGGCTTTCCCTCCTAAGACGTCACTGCTGATGTTACAAACTCATGATTGGAATGTTAGGATTCAACCACTTTGAATCCTGCTTTGAGGTGGGGGCTCCATACAGTTCACAGCATCTAATTATAACCTCCCACAGTAGTGACCTTGGTGGCACATGACATTCTGTGCCAGTCTCCCCTGGCATTTGACAGACCAGAGGACGGTCCATCTCCTATTCCTGGTGCCTCTGAACACCAGCCCCTGGATCTTGGCCAGTGTCAATAGCATCACAATCAGAGAAGCCAGATAGGCCAGCTCTTAATATTTTCTACTCTCACCACCCCCCCACGAAGGGTTACACCTGGGGCTTCTATCCTTGGGGGAGGGTGAAGGATGGGGGAGGGGTGACAGCTTTGCCCGGGAGGCTGTTCACCTACAAAAGTCAAGATACCTCCTGCTTCTCATACTTGCAGGCATGCGTGTCTGTGAGTGAGCGTGCGTGAGTGTGAGGGTTTGCACATGCAGGTTCCCACAGCAGTGAAAAAAACAGATTCTTTGGAGACACAGGCCCATTTCTGTGTGAGGGAGGCGGACAGACAGAGGGGGAGCGGATGGGAGGAGTCCCTGCTCTTCCCAGATGCCTGCCCAGCCAGTCCCCGAAGCGCCGCTGGCACCTGGCAGCAGCATCTGCATGATATTCCAGCCGTGGCTTGTCGTCCTGAAAGAGGAGTTTTATCTCTGGCCCAGTCCTTGGTTCCCCAGGTCCCCTGGAGGGCCGATGCCAGTATGGAGCCAATAAATAGCCTCCGTTGCAGGGAGATTTGTTTAATTTGCCAATCTCCTCCCTGTGATTTTCTTGGTCTCAGGCCAAGAAGAAAGCAAGTCCTACTGTTTTTGCCAGACACACCATTAGCAGTCCTGCGTGGCAGCCCCCGGGGATGGCTTCTTGCTACAGGCTCTGAGGGTGGGGGGCGGCAGGAAAGGAGGGAAGGGGGCTCCGCCCAGGTGCGGGGCTGGGGCATCCACCTGCCTTCCTTCTCCGGATAATTCTGTAGGTGAAATGCACAAGTACCTTCCCCCAGTTTGAGAATCACAGTTGAGATTCCTGCCCATGCAGGAGACTGAAGTCGGGGCCGAATGAGGCTCCCAGTGTCTGGAAAACCAGGAACAGGGAGGGCAAAGGGGTCACATTGGGGCACATCTAGAGAGCCGAGCCCAAGAGGCTGCTTCGCTGGAGGGAGCTTTTCGCTCACAAGTCAAGGGCTCCTTCCTGCTCTTACACATCCCTGGTGTGCGTGCATCATTCGTGAGGGAAGGTGCGGGGAAATACAGGGCTGCATTGCCTCCGTGGTGGCAGAGAACAGAGACCATCAATCAGGAATCAAGAGACCTGGCCTTCAGGGCCCATTTGATTTACACTTTGGTTAGAGAAAATCTGAGCTGCGGTCTTTTATGTGGCGAAGGGTGATAATCCTAGCCGTGGCGGGCATCGTGGGTGGAACTGTCTCCCTCTAACCTCATACGTTGAAGCCGTAAACCCTAGAACCTCAGAACTGTGATCTTTGGAGAAAGGGTCTGTCTAGAGATAATCAAGTCAAAATGAGGTCATTCAGGTGGGTCCTAATCCAAGGTGGCTGGTGTCCTCAGAGAAAGGGGAAATTTGGACAGAGACACATGTGGCAGGAAGAGGACGTAAAGAGACACGGAAGGAAGGAAGGAAGAAGACAGCTACCGACAAGCCAAGGAGAGCGGCCTGGAACAGACCCTTCCCTCCCTGCCCTTGGAAGGAACCAACCCTGTGACGCCTTGCTTTCTACTTCCAGCCTCCGGAACGAGAGACAAGACATTTCCGCTGTTTCAGGCCCCGGTCTGGGGCCCTTCATTCCTGGGACAGGGTTGCTGTGAGGCCGGATGAAGGGAGGGCTGTGGGGGTATCTCACAGACTCTGAAGCCCCACACAACTGTTTGGCCTCTAACCGTGCCCACCATTGTTAGGGCACCAGACGCAGGAGTTCGTGAAACTGCGCAGACCTGGACGCCGTCTCCCGTCACTGTGTGCGGGCAGACTGAGCTTCCTTCTCCTCTTCTTTCCTCTGCCCCCCCACCCCCCAGCCATGATTACCATCAGCATCAACCATGGCAAAGAGGCGCTGAGCCCCCACTATGTGCTAAGTGCTGAGCTGCAGGTGCAGACGTGTCAGACAGCGTCCTGTTGCTGAGACGTGCACGTCTCTCCCTTATTTTATGAGAGGAGCAAGGGGCTCCAGCCACAGTGGGGGCTCCCTAGGGGAGGCTTTCTGCCAGGAGTGCGAAGTGGGGAGATGAAGACACCAGGGCAGCGATGGGCTTAGACGTGCGGTTTAGCAATGATTTTAACCATGTTGATCATGACCTCGAGGAAGAAGAGAATGGTGAGATGCCCTCGGGCTGGGCATGCAGCCAAGCATTTTGTATGTATTCATTCACACACTCCCTGTACCTCCCCTGTGAGGTGAATGCTCAGACCCATTGTACAAGTGAGGAGGCTGAGGCTGGAGACAGCGATGTCTTAGCCCCAGGGGACCCAATAGTTAGTTAGGATTCACAAATGGAGGGGGATTAAAATGCTGTTCTCTGTGACCCCAATATTTGCATGTTTAGTTCTGCCCCACCCTATCACTGCTCTTTGCTCCTGGGTCCCCTCTGTCCTCCCTAACTGGGCTCCGGGTCTGTTTCTACCATCTCATAGCTTAGGTCTTACTTTGTGTGGGTCCTGAGGCCTCTCCATTTCCACCTGCTTCCCGCCTCCAGGGCCGGGCTCTGTGCCCTTGCCCCCCACGCAGCCTCCCCAGGGGCTGACTGCTTAATGAGGCTGCCGCTGACGGAGCTTCACGGCCTTGTCACCGAGACTTGGAGACCAAGAAGGGGGGTGTCGAAGACTTCGAGTCCTTTCCGACACAGCTCACATGGAGACTCCAGCAGGATAGTCGAGCTCTCTCTGCTTTGGACCTCCTTTGATACGAGAAGGGTCTCTGAACCAAGCCTACAGCTTCTGTGGATTTGCAAGAAAACAAGGATGCCCGCAACCAGCCAGGGAACCGGGTGATCACTGGGGTGACGGATACCACACCAGGCATGGCTTTGGGGACCCAGCCAATGGCAGGGCAGGGCTCAGCAGCCCAGAGTGGGCCCAGCGGACCATGGCTCACCTCTGTGATGCGGGGGTTTGTGCACTTGCTGTTGGCGCCCGACAGCTCCAGCCACTGGGTCTCGTGGACGGGGCAGTGCTGCCGCAGCGTGCACTGGCCCTGGCCCTGGCACCAGCCGCACTCGAAGTCTGGGTCCGCCTTGAGGCACAGCCCGCAGCTCTCGCGCATGGCGCCGCACTTATAGAGGTGAACTGCGGGCAGAGGGCAAGTGGTACTTGGGGTGTGTGCAGGGGGCTGGGAGGGGCCCGGGAGGCGGACCAGGAGTGCAGTCCCAGCCTCAGATGACGGGACACAGGGCAGCTGTGTCCCCTTAGCCCTTCAGATGCAGAGAAGGCCTGAGCAGGGGAACATGGCTGGGAGGTGGAGTCCCCCCCCGTCTCAGGGGCCCTTCTTGCAGCCAGTCCTGCTCACCCACCCATGCTGAGCCCACGCTGAGCAGTCACAGCGGTGGGGATGCTGGAGGGCGGGCTTGGCAGGGGCTG
Organism: Vicugna pacos; assembly: GCF_048564905.1. Taxonomy (NCBI): domain Eukaryota; kingdom Metazoa; phylum Chordata; class Mammalia; order Artiodactyla; family Camelidae; genus Vicugna; species Vicugna pacos. The sequence goes on along the minus strand of NC_132993.1, from coordinate 18,444,578 downwards.
GGGACGAATGGCACTGCCCATGAAGGGGAGCTGCTCCCTCCACCTGCTCCCCTACCTCCCCTGGCCCTTCTTCTGCACCTTTATTCTGAGCTGGGTTGTCGATGCTGAAGTGCCCGTTCCATACGACTGTCAGCGCCACCGGGAGGTTGTTGATCTCCATGCCCTCGTAGGAATACTGCAGCAGGTCCAGGAGGAAAGGAGAAAGCTGGTCACAAAGGGTTCTAGGGAGGGCCCAGGGTTCGGCCTGGTGCCCGCAAGAGCGCGGGGGGCCAAGGACAGGCCAAGACTGTGTGTGTGCGCGCGTGTGTGGGTACGGGTAAGCACGTAGGCACAGGCAGGGTGGGGAAGCACACCTCAGGGGGCCCAGAAGCTAAGGCGGGAGGGCCAGGCCTGAGTGGGACGCCCATCTGGAATGTGGGTTCACGGGGTAGATCTGAGCAGTTGGCTTGGCCACCTTCTCCGGAGGCCTGTTCCCACCAGTTGGCTTTCCCCCGGAGGTTTAACTGAGGGAGCTGCCCGCTTCCTCCCTGGCTGCCCAGGGGAACTCTGGCCTTTAGGGCCTTACCAGGCCCTTGATTTGATTTGGGAACTTTAATTTCTAGGAAATGTTTGGGGGAGATGGGTGCTTTACCAGAGACCTGATCAGTTCCCAAGCAAGGATAGTGATCACAGAGGGTAAGAAATGAAGCGGCTGCATTCTTCAGGGGATGAGGGGCTCAGGGTTACCAGCGAAGAGGACTGGGTGGAAGCTCAGAGGTGAGGTGGGAAACCCTGAGGCTCACACCTAGGAATCTGGGTCGAGGCTCCAGAGGCTCCAAGATGGAGCCCGGGCCCAGCTCTGCATCTGCCCTCTGGGTGCTGCTTCCCTGCCCAGCTCTCCTCGGAGTCTGATGTCCCACCCGGCTTGGTCCAGGCCTTGGGAATGTGGTGCCAAGGGGTGGGGGGGGAGGTATGATCAGGGGTGCCAGTGGAGGGGCAGTCCCTGGCATGCCAGCCTCCATCTGCCCTCTGACAGCAGACACTTCCCATCCCCAGAGAAGGAGGGTAGGCGGCAGGAACTCCCAGCCTGTCTTGGGCAGCATTTCCAATCTCTACCTGGTGATTTCTCATTATTCCACTGGATTCTGCCCACCATAGGGGGTGGGATGGAGGGTCAGAGCTGAGACAGGTATTCTGCAGAGGAGAGGCTGAGGGCAGGCAATCTGTTAGAAAAGGTCAGTCCAGGGGACTTGGTCTGAAGTTGTGTTTGTAGAGCCAGAGGGCTCTTTTAACTCGCAGATTAAGTTTGGCGGCGCGGGGCCATGGGGATGTTTGTGGGTGTTGGGTAGGCAGCTGATGCTCCCTCCTTCACCGAGGGGAGGACAGTGCAGAACTGGGGGAGTGCGCCAGCTAGGGAGGGTCTCAGGCATCTGCAGAGGCTTCTAAAGGAGCTGTTACCATCCTCATCTGGGAAATCGCCCTATAACGCTGAGTTATAGAATGTGCTCCGTGGTGAATGTGCTGTGACGCCGTCTTCATACAGAAATGTAAGTAGGACGTGCGTCCAGCCTGCTTCAGGCTCTGCCCTAGTGCTCCAAAAGTTTTCACTAACTCCTTGGTTAAGACGCCAGGCCAGGAAGCCGCACTGGGTGTTTCCCTCACAATGGTGGTGGTTTGCACTGCACCATCCACACTCTCATATAATCACCCTTGAGACCTGTGATACCCGGGCCAGGGCCAGGGCCAGGGTCTAGGCTCAGCCACAGAATAAAGCCAAGCTTCCCACCCACTGCAGGAAAAACAGGGAAGAATTTTTTGGATCATCCTGTAACTCAGCTGGTGACTCAAGCTTTTCACCATGTAGCCAAATTTTTTGCCTCTGGGTGGGTCACTGCAAGTTGTCCTGAGTTTTCTCAAAAAGCCTCTTCCGCTCTAGACTGGCGGTTCTCAGGGTGGCCTACGGGCCACCTTCAGCAGAATGTGGTTGGGGGAGGTGAGGTCTTCTAAATGCAGATTCCAGGGCCCCACCAGACCTGCTGAATCGGCATCTCGCGAGACAGGAGTATTTCCAAGGAGGTACTCTAGTGAGTCTGGTGCCGCTAAAGTTAGAGAATCAGTGCTCCTGGCCATCGGCTAGCAGCAGGGAGACAGAGGACTGCCAAGGGGGAAGCATGTAGGAGCAAGAGGAGGGCGGGTGGAGGGGGAGAACACTTTCCAGGCGCCCCTCCCCGTTTCCTCCCCTAGCCAAGCTCCGCTGCCCATCTTCTCACCCCCCTTCTCCAGGGCCCCGTGAGGCACAGGCGGTGACGAGGGCTGGTGTCAGGCTGCTCCAGCCTCTGGGAGGGATGCTGGTGGTGCCTAACTCAACACTGGAGCCAGGCTCCTGCTTCTCTGGGTCTGGCCAGGACCCAAAGTGGAAGCAACAGGTGGTGCCCAGGGGTGTGCTGGCCAAAGATCAGTAGAACCGTCAGGCCTCTCACAGTAACGACCCGAAATCCCCCAGAGAACAAGGCAAGAACTACCGCCTGCGTACGCATCTAAGTGTCTGCATGCATGAATGTGTCTGCATGCTGACTCCAGGAGAGGTCTGTGCACACATCCGTGTTACCTACTCGTTCAGACGTGCATGTGCACACGAGCACACACGGGCACACACATGTGCTGCCATGAAGTGGCTCCACAGTACGGGCTATGTGAACGTGGGCAGACGATCTGAGTCTCAGACTCCCCAGGTGTGAAGTGGGAATTACACACAGTGCATACCTCGCGGGGCTGTTGGGAGGGCTGAAGATAACCATCCGATGCTCTGAGCACAGTGCCTGTCGCAGAGAATGAGCACCCAAATATTACTGTGTAATTTAATCTCTGTGTATACACTTGGGGATGCTGTGCAAAAACATACTTGTGTTCCCTGTGTTTACGTTTATGTGGAATAATAATAGCAGCCCTTACTGAGTGTTTACGCGCCAGACACGCGGACATATGGAGATGTATGCAGACGAGAACACTTATGTGCTCAGATGGGCATGTGTGTTTGTGTGCACGTGTTTCCTTTTTGAAGAAAATTGAAAATAAAAAAGGCTTCTGGATCAAATATGCTGGGCATTGCTTCCTCTTTCTCCCCACCCCATTCCTGAGATCTTGATTCTGTAATATTACAGAAATCATTAATCCTGTGTGCTCCCCCCGAACCCCTTGGTCTCTAGAGAAGTCACCCTCCTGCCTGGAGATGCCCCCCCTCCCCCCGCCACGACCTGCATCCAGCAGGGGGAGGGGCAGACAGCTGGGGAGCCTGGACCACTGGCTCCCATCTCCCAGACTCCCCACCTCCCCTCCACTTAGCATTTATATAGCTCTCTGTAATCAGTGGGCAGTTAATCTGCCCAAAGCCCAGAGCTGAGGAAAGAGTGTTTCAGGCTCCCAGGGGCCAGGGGGTTAAGTGTCTCAATCAAGGTCTGGCACACCACGGCCCAGCTTGTGGACAGTGCTGCTCATCACCTGGGGAGAGTGTGAACCTCAGCTTCTCTACCTCCAAAAGCAAAGAGAAAACTTCTGTATAACTTGGGCATTCTTCCCTCCAACCATTCTCTTGTCTGAGATACTCTGCTGGAAAATTCTATCGTTCTATCATCAAGGTAAGATGCCCATCTCCAGGACCCTGCAGGGCTCAGCTGTGCTCCAATAAAGCAGGAAGGGGAAAAGTGGCCCCTGTCGGTCTCCCCATCCTTGTTTTGCATGTGGTAAACTGGGACACCCCAAGAAACCGTGAGGTCACGTGGGTCGTGGAAGCTGGGCCCAGAGCCCCAGGGCCTGGTGCGGCCCACTTCCTCACGCCATTGCCAGTGAGGGAGAGGCGGGCACTGGGCACTATTATTAGCAGCACTTGACATTTCCTGGAGCCTTGGTCTAAAGGAGGCCACGCACACCCCCCGTGGCTCCCTCCTCCAGCTGCCCCTGTTCTCCTCCTACAGGCCCCCGAGGGCGGCAGTGATTGGCCAATGGCCTGACCCCAAATAGTGGGCTGGAAGTGACCTGCCTGCCATTCCAGCCCTGTGTCGTGCCCGTGCAGAATGTTCCTGTGTCTCTCTTTTCCTTCTCTGCCCTCCCCTGAGAACTCGTGGTCACCCACCTCCCTCTGCCATCAGAAACCAGGGAGGGGGCTTTCTCTATTAGATCCTTCCCCTCCCCTCCCCTCATTCCAGAAAGCTCATTTAGGAAATGAAACAACATTAACTCTTCCTCCACAATCCTCTCTGAGGTAGATCAGACCCTGCTCCCGGGAGTAACACCAAGGCTGGGGTATAAACTGCTCAGTTGCTGTTTCTGGCCTAACCTTTCATGAGGGGACATGTTACGAAGCTGGGTTCAAGTTCTGAATTTGCAGCTCATTTGCTGTGGGACCTGGGGCTGGTCACTTGCTCTCTCTGGGCTTCTGAGACGCCTCCCCACCTCTGTCACAGGATCAAGTAAATACTCTCAGGTCTGCTCCTGCCCTGATGGTATGTTATTTTCCATAATCACAGTAAGGGAGGCTTGCCCCTGATCATGAGCCCAGCATTTTTTTAAGGAAGTCACTTGACACAGCAAGTGGCACCCTGGCCGAGAGAGCATTAAAATGGGACCCCCTGAGCTCCTGAAAAGAGAGGCTCCTGGGAAGTCAGGGTGAGCTCTCCTCAACTGTGTGATTTCAGAGGGCCCCAGTAGGCAGGGGGGCCCTCCTAGAATCCGCTCTTGCTGGGGCACACTTCCTGTTGCCTCAGTTTCTAAGACTTTAAAATGGTAGAGACAAACTTTCCCATCACTGTCCTTACTCGGGTGTTGAAGTAAAAAGGCAGGCGGAGTCGGCTGAGGGGCTGAGCTGCTTCGGAAGCAGTGCCCTAGGGGCACTGACTGGGCTCCACGGCGGGGACGGAGGCCTGGGCAGGGGGTGCCTAGTCTGGGGGGCAGAGCTCAGCACAGCCCTCCCCACCTCTTGAAGGGAGGGCAGGGGAGCAGGCTGAGAGCTTAGAGGTCACATCGTTTCCTTGGTGGCCAGAGCCTTGGGCTCCCGGGCTCCACCCTCAGTGTCATGTTCCCACTGTGGCTCTGGTGCCTCCACGTCTCCTGGAGGCAGGTCTGGAGGCGCCAAGCCTGCGAACGCTGGAGGCCGGCTGATGGCGCAGGGCCTGTGGACCCCTGTCCAGGGCCTGGAGCCTCCAGGGGCTCGAGGCAGAACTGGCCATTGCGTCCTGGGGTTTCAGGATGTGAAACTCCCACACAAGGAGCTGTGGGACCTGTTGATTTCTTAGACTCCAAGAATTTGACATCAAATGCCCACGCTGGAGGTCAGCAGTGCCTTTCCTAGTCCCACTGGTACTGACCAGAGCGCCAGCACCAGGCACCCTGAGGCGGCCCCGCAGAGGAGGAGACCCGGCCCCCATTTGCCCGGCTAGCACCTGGAGTACCTTCCTCCACTTCACACGGTCAGGCAGAGCCCGGGGCGCGGGAGGCCCAGTCTCCTGACACCCACACGTCTCTCTCAGGAGAAGTCAGAGGCCGCAGACTCTGTCCTCCCTCCTGGCGCCTCTTGGGCCTGGATCCCTGGGGCAACTTCTCTGAGGAAACGAGGCTGTTTTCTCCGAGGCCTGAAATCCCTGCCAGCCTCCTGCTGAGTCAAATGTGGGTCCAGGCTGACTCTTTCCACAGGGCTTTCTCACTTGGGGAGAATCATTTGAGCCAGACTCTTGGGGCTGGTCTGCTCGGCCTCGGGATTTACGAAGAAGCTGGAGGTGTTTAATGTCCCTTTTGTTTGCAGGTTTAATCTGGGGTGCTGCAGAAATCTGCAACACAGCCTGGTCACCAGGGGAGGAGGGAGATGGGAGCGGTGGGGACACATCTGGGGTTTCAGAGGTTGGGAAGCCAACCATCCGTTCCGTCCCTGTAATGCTGAGCATCCCTGGGGCAGCGTGTGGGCCTCTCTGAGCTCCACTTACCCCTAGACTGCTTCCTGCAGGAAGAGGAGGTACTCCCAGGAGGAGTTTTATCTGAGACTCTCCTGGTCCCACACCACACCCCCAAATACAGTCACTACATATAAGTACCCAGAAGCAATGACAAGGATGAATGGGAGGTAGTGTGCTACAGGAGGAGACCCCAGATCTAGGTCTGGCCCTGTCGCTCACTAGCTATGTGACCTTGAGCACGTCATTTACCCTCTGGGTGGGGGTGGGCCACCCCGAAATGAATGGCACGTCAGGGTCAGCTCAGGACCCTTCACTTGCCTGCATGGCCCTTCCCCCAACCAGGTGCCCCCACGGGGTGCCTGATGCTGGCACTCTGGTCAGTACCAGTGGGATAAGGAGAGGCACTGCTGACTTCCCAAGGCCTGCCTGCGTATCTCATTTGGACTGAAGTATTTCATTCTTAAAAAAGGTCCCCCAAATTGTATAACTCTCAGCTCCACAAACCCAATTCTGGCCCTGCTTCTGGACCTCCAGTTTCTCTTCTCTATAGGCAAGAAGAATGTTAAGGTTTCTTACAGCTTGAAAATGTTCCAAGTCTATAAGTCTAATGTTTGAGCATCAGGGTACAGAGAAGCAGTCCAGAAAGAGAGAATGAGGGAGGGCAGAGCAGTGGCTGGGAAGGCCACAAGGCCAGCGGGGGAGAAGACAGGTGGTGCGTAGTCACATACACGGCGTGATGCAGGAGGAATCAGGCAAAGGCCGCTGGCAGCAAGAGGCTGCTGACCCGTCATTGGTCCCACATGGTCCTAACGTGGATTTCTAAATATTGGGCAGGGTTTGTGTTGATTCATGCAGCACATCCTGAGCCAGCTCCCTCCTGTTCCAAGTCTCCCTTTGCATGTGCTGGTCTGCCTCCGAAGCCTCGTGTGCTGGGACCCAGACGCTGTGTGGGTGCACAGGCCACAGTGGGCCTCTGTGGGCTCAGATGAGGCCCTCAGGTCAGCCCTGGTAGGAAGGCAGGGCTCCCAGGGCTGCTCTCAGGAAGGAGGATGGACACACCCTGCAAATACATCTGCCCACGAACAGCACTTGGTGGCCCCAAAGCCCCTTGTACCACAGCCCCTGCCTTGGGCAGAGGCCCCTCGTCACCACAATAGGGCCACACCTACGGGCAGACACTTGGTAAACTCAGCTGGGTGGGCAGGGTTGGGGGAGCGCTTGGGTGGGGAGAGGAGTGGTTTTGTGGGTGTCTGGGGCAGTCCCGCCGAGCTGAGCTGACCCGACCCTGGGAAGGGGCCCCGGCGGGGGGCGGGGGGCACTCACGGAGGTGTTCTGGCACTGCACGCTGGAGCTGTTGAAGCGCAGGGCAGGCACCCTCTGCTCGCTGCCCTGGATGCTGAGGATGCACTCGTACCCGCGCTGCCCTGATTGCGGCTGGGGGAGGTTCTTGGCCTTCAGAGTGATGGGCTTGATCACCTCCACGGGCACCAGGATCTTGTCCACTCGCAGCAGCTGGGGGCAGTCCTGCGGACAGACAGTGGGGCTCAGGCTGGGGAGCAGGAAGACGAAGGTGCAGGAGCCCCCCAGACATCCAGACATCAGCCAGCTGTTCGCCTGCTGCACCCTCCCAGGGGCTCACCCCGACTTGGCCTGCCCACCCTCCACCCAAGACTGTGGGAGAGGCAGTGAGACTGAGGAACCCCGGGTCCCAGCACCATTGCCCTGAGGCTGCTCTTCATGGAGGTCATCCCCTGTTCTCTTCAGCTTCCACTTCAATGCACTCCAGACCCTGTGGCCAGCCCGCTGCTGGTCCCCTCTCAGCACCCCTCCTATCTTAGCATCTGACCCCCTTGCTGGCAATCCCATCCCACTCTGGGCTGACCACCCTTTGCCTCTGTTCCAGATGCCAAGAAATGGGACAGAGGGGCCCATGTGAGCAGCTCCACAGTGATGCAAAGCCCTGGGCCGAGGCTCTGGAATGTGAGTCTGGCCACAGCAGGAGGGGATAGGAGGACCTTCCATAGGCAGACTGAGTCTGGCATTCGGGAATGTTCTGGAATGAGCCCCAGAGGCCTTTTAAGTCCAGAAGCTTCTGACCGAGAGCTGGGGAGGGCCTGACCCCAAGGAAATGCCCCTCAGAGCAGGTACACACTGAGCCCCTTCCAGATGGGCATGCTCATTTCCAAGCCAAGGGGGACCCCGACTGCATCTGGAGACAGAGGAAACGAGTCACTGGGCCCCTTTTGCTGGGGCAATCAGGTCTGTCGAGGGGTGGCGGGGAGTGGACAATGAGATCAAATAAGGCGTGTGGTACTTTGCCCAGATGAGAGGTGGGAGCTTGTGTGTTGCTGGATGCTCAGGAGTAGGTGGAAGGGAGCAGGTACCCCAGGCTGACAGCCTAGGCAGCAGTGAGGCCCTGTGTTAGGCAGGTCCCGCCATCCCCAGACTCCGCCAGCTGCGGCACTGTTTGGGGTGCGCCGACTGAGACAGACTGCTTGGGGCGTGCTTCTGGGCAGGCTGGCCACGGGACGCACAACTCACACACCCTGTGAGGACTCTCCTCCCAGCCCCAGCACTCCTCCCCAGCAGAGTGAGGCAGAAAGGTGGCCAGGGGAAGGGCAGATGAGAGGGGTCCCAGGCAATCAGGCACCGGGCAGCTGGCCCTCCTGGTGAGCCCCTCTGTCACTGAAAGCTGGGAGGGAGAAGAGCTTCAGGACAACCGCTTCTGACCAGCTCGGGAGCCCAGAGCCCATCACACACGACACCCCCACTTTGAGACTCAACGTCCTCATCTGTCAGCTGGGCGGGATCCAAGGACCCTTTCAGCTCATCTGTCAGCTGGGCAGGATCCAAGGACCCTTTCAGCTCTGACCAGCCCTGATTCCATGATTTGGGTCATCTCACCTCTGTGCTTCCTGTTGACCCTGTAGCCTTGCTTCAGGGAGCACTCCAGGCCCATAAAACAACCCCCAACTCTCCCCCAGGCTGCCCGCGCCTTGAGCCTGAAAAGCAGCTAGGTGAGGAGCCGCAGACCCAGCAATCTCACTTCTGGGTTTGCATCCAAAAGAACTGGAAGCAGGGTCTGAACTTGACACCCAAGGTCACAGAACAAAACTCACAACAGCCAAAAGGTGGAAGCAACCAAGACAGACGAAGGGTAAACACAACGTGCTATATATACAATGGGATATGATTCAGCTTTAAAAAGGAAGGGATTTTAACACGCGATGTCCCGGATGAACACTGACAACATTATGCTGAGTGACATAAGCCAGTCACTGTATATAGACAAACACGACACGATTCCTCTCATACGAGGTAAGCAGGGCAGTCAAATTCATAGAGACCGAAGATAGAATAGTGGTTTCTGGGGGAGTAGAGAGGGGAGGTTAGTGTTCAATGGGCGCAGAGTTTCCCTGGGGAAGATAAACAGAGTTCTGGAGATGGACAGTGGTGATGGTTGCACACTGTGAATGCACTTCATGCCACTAAACTACATTTAAAACTGGCTAAGGCAGGACGTTTTATGATTTGTGCATTTCACCACAGTTTAAAATAAATACAGAAAACAAAGAGGAGTAGGAGGCAGGCAGGCCAGCTGGAGGGAGAGGGGATGGAGGACATGCCCTGAAGCCCGCCTATGGCCCTGGGGCTCAGGGACTCTAGGGACCTGGAGGTCCAGCACAGAGAGGGGCCCTTAGAGCCTCACCCCGCACTTTTGCCTTTGTTGCCCTCCCGGCCCCTCGCTGCAGCAAGATGAGAACTCGGGACCCAGAGAAGACAAGAGTAATCTCTGCAAAGGACTAAGCAGGGGTGAGGGTGGGGGTGGGGGAGGTGTGTGATGTTGGAGACTCTGGAGGGGTGGTCTGTGACAGGTGGGGAGTGAGCCAGAGGGTCCGGCCCAGCCCTGACTTCACGCTTCCTGCTACCTGAGGCCCCGGCAGCTCTCCCTCCCCTAAAGCACACCCAGCCTGATCTTGCCCCCTGCTGCGTCCACATCTGCAGGGGAGCCTGTGGTGTGTTGTATGTGGAGGAACAGCACGTGTGCTGGGCTCTCTCATCTCCATGGCCCACAGCGAGCTGTGGCAACCCTGGTGCCCCGAGGGTGTCTGAAGCTGGGTCCTCTGAACCAACTAAGGATCCCTTCTGCTTTGCAAAGGAGAAAAACCAAGGTGGGGAGAGGGAAATGATGGTTGCCACACTAGGCGAAGTAAGCCAGAAAGAAGAACAAAAATACCGTATGATGTCACATACATGTGGAACCTAAAAAAATGACACAAGTGAACTTATTTACAAAATAGAAAACAAACTTAAGGTCACCAGGGGGAAAGGGGGTGTGTGTGGAGGGATAAATGAGGAGTTTGGAGTTACACTAACTACTATGTATAAAACAGATAAACAACAAGGTCCTACTGTGTAGCACAGGGAACCATATTCAATGCCTTGTAGTAGCCTATAATGAAAAAGAATATAAAAGGAATATATATATATATATGCGTATGTATATATATATATCTGAATCACTAAGCTGTACACCAGAAATTAATGCAACATTGTAAACTAACTATACTTCAATAAAATTTTTTTAAAAAATGGTTCAGTGTCAGCAGACGTGCCAGCAGCTGAAGAACTTGGATGCCAGCCCATCCTCTTTCCTCCCCTTAACCAAACAGGCAAGTTCTCACCGGCAGGGAGGACCACATTAGGATGGGGTGGTGGGTCAGAAGGATCTCCCAGAGGAGTGGGACTAGGGGCTTCAAACCCCTCCTGTGGTGGGCCTAGGGGTTAGACTGGTTCTGGTCCAGGATACAGAAGCTAAACCTCTCTCTCTTCCCCTGGAAGAGTCTCACCAGAGTTCTCTAATGAGTTCCTGATTGCCAGTGGCCCCATAAAGGCCTAGTTTGCATATAAAAAGGTTGGCGGCTCTGAGACTAAGTTCATTAATAATAATTGGAGAAGCCCAGGGCTGGGCTGGGCCCATTTTCCTCTGGTGCCACTGCTGATTGACCCCAGTGTCCCTCCTAATTGAAATGTAAAATGGCAACTTTTCCCCAGGCAACAAGGCAAGAAGGGACCATTACCACCGTGCTGCCCCCTCCTGCCACCTCAGCTCCCCAGAGCCTGCCTGGTCTCATGCTGAGATCCCAGGTACCAAACCACCTCTGAGTCTGATGCTCATGGGGAATTTCAGAGCAACTTCCACGTCTCTCCATGACTGGCATCTGATGCCCTGCTTCCCAGCACTGCAGTCATCGTCGGGGGCTCAGGCCATGCAGGTCCTGTCCTTACCTTTGAGATTTCTTAACTCGAAAGAGCCCAGTTGGAGAATCTTATAAGTATGAGTGCAAGTCCATCTTCCTCCTGCTAATTTCTGTCTTGAAAGAGCTCTAAACATTGTTTGGCTTCACTACAAATGAGGATTAAAAACATCCTCCACAGGATCATTTGGGGGCAGTCCATGAACAACCGCATATAAGACACCTGGCATAGAAGGAGCAAGCACTCAACAAACATTTCTTCTTTTCCAGCTCTTCCTCCTCAGCTCAGGCTGCACCTTGTCCCTCAGCTACTCCCTGTTCCTACCTCATTTCCCAAGGATCCATCTCCCCTGCTTCCTCTAATGTGTGCCTTTCCATAAACATCCCGTCAGCCCCCACTGTCCAGCTTATCCACCCCTCCTAGGCTTTAGAGTCCAACAATTTCAACAGCTCCCAGTGCCCCAAACACAGGGGGATGGGTAGGGAGGTCCCAGCTCCAGCCACTGCTCACCTAACATCAGTCTCCACTTCTGGAATGTTCCCTATACTCTGGGACAGGACCTCCACCAGACAACCATGTGGCTTTGGGCAAGTCCCCAAACCCTCTGGGTCTCCTCATCCATAAATGAAGAAGCTGGTTTGGATTTGATGAATTTTATGGTCCTAGTTTTATTATTAACCCAGTAGATGACCTGGGATACATCCTTTCCGAAGCTCAGTTTTCCTGTCTCAAAAATGGGTAACCATGTCTACTCAACTAGCTCCAAGCGTGGTATTCAAAAGATCAACCACTGCACGCTGGAGTGGGTGGGGGGCTTTGTTGGGGAGGTTGGTCTCCTGAAAGCATCATTTACCTACCAGGAGGGAAGTATTTTAATATCTTAATAAGTGGTATATTGCAAGGTGTAGTCATACAGGTAGGTATGGCCCTGCTAGGTAGTGTGTGATACTGTTACTCTAGCTAGCACAATTAACACGGCACACGGGGTACAAGGATTCAGCCCAGTGCATTCCACCACCTCCATTACCTTGCACGTATTTTGCCATGTGCTGTCTTATTTCTTGGCACAACACACCCCCATGTCCACGGGAAAGAAATTAAGGACACAGTTCCCTCCCTCAGTTCTCACAATGACCATGAGTAAAACATTCTCACCATCATCCTACTGACATTTATCCCCAGATGATGATCTCGCTGCTATAGAATTCCTCAAAAACATACTGCCCTTCTCTTTTCAAGGAAGATATTTCTCTGAACAATCATTTGAAAGGGCCAGCTCTTGGAGGGTGGAAAACACCTGCATTTAACAAGATTATTTGGAGACAAATGCATGCAATAAGAACCAGTTCCCTTGGAGGCTGTTTTGCCCATGGCAGCATCCTGCAGTTGTAAGAAAGGACTTTGGGGTGGGGAGAGGGGTGGCTTGAGGCACAAGAAGATCTTTAATGTCTTGGCTTTCAAGGGATGGCTCCAGAGAGCTCTAGGTCCACTGCCCAGCCCTGGGCACATTTTAGTTTCCACTGAAATGCACACAGAAGTAGAGATAGCACTGCTAATTGTAGGGGGAGCATGAACACCAAGCCAACCTATGAGAGCAAAAAAGATGCCCTTCCGTCTACCACGTCCCATGTCAGTGACGGCTTTATACAGAGATTTCATTGCATATTTAAATAATTGAGCAGGAACATAAAGAATGCTGCCCAGCTGGGAGAGGAAAAGCTGCCTTCAGGGCTGGTGCTGCCTGGGGAGGGGGTAGTAGGTAGGCTGTGGATTTACAGCCCTTAGTGTGTTTACAAGATGAGGGCTCTAATTCTCCCAGTTGTTACAGCAAGACTGGGGGGATGTGAAGCCCTGGGGGACGGGGTGCAGGGCGGGGGCAGCACTGAGGGGCAGCTAAGGAATAAGTGATTTGCAAGTTACCCTTCCCCCCCATGTCACTGCAGCCCCCATCAATTCCAAAGACAAGGCAGCCCCAGCCCCAACCAACCCCCCAAATTTACCCTCCCCTTCTCAGACCCGTGGTGCCCAAGGCAAAAAGGCAATGTGCCATATATTTTCTTGCTGTTCCCCAAGTTCATAATGCCATCAGCGTGATCTATGACGCGCTGGTTTATGGAGAGAGCGAAGTAATAATACAGAAAGGAAATATCCATAACCTTAAGCTGGGGAGGGGCAGATGAGATGGATGGAAAGTGCAGCTGAGTGGAGAAACGGCAGCCCAGTAATGGAAGCTGCAGCAGGGGTGGCGCATGGTGGAAGCAGCTTCTTTAGCTGGGTTCGGCTCTGCTTTCTCAAAGGAGGGTGAAAGGCACAGCAAGGGTGGTTTTGTGCCCTCGGGCTGGGTCCCAGGAACGGCTCCTCTGCACGAGGGGGAGCAGAGTCACTGCCAAGGCCAGCTGGCCTGATCTCCTTCACGCCTGGTCAGGGGGAAATGCCCTTGGCCCGCCCCGTCCCTGGGCATGGGGATATTTCAGCACCAGGGGCAAGCAGCCGTCTGGGGCCAGACCTCCGCTGCCCTGCCAGCCTTCCCGAGGAGGCCTGACCCTGGGATTGGCAGGTTTCCTGACACCTGTCCTGGCTACAGATTCATCTCAGGGGCATCGGGGTGGGAGGGGGTCTGGGGAGGAACTGTCAAGCACAGCTGTGGAAATCAAATAGAATTCATTTTGCCTCTTCTGATCTTACAACTGTTCTCTGGAGTAAACACTCTGGTTGAACTTCAAGAAGAGAGGGGCTGCGGGAACCTCCTCTCAGAGCCTGTACACGGTAGGCCAGATGTACCTTGCCTTCAGCTCACTTTGCTTTTCCGTTTGGATGAGAAATAACAGCAAAATAGTCCATCGTGGAAAAATGCTTGTCAGTAGATTTGTTTTTCCATGGAACTTCACCTTCGTTCCCTGAGGGATCGCTGTTATTAAGTGTGTAGGCCTGATGGGCGTTCAGGCCCCCATCAGAGGAGCCTGTGGATTCCAAAGCCACTTGGAGACCAGTGGCCCCCCTGCTCGGCGGAGGTGAGAGCATGGCCCTGCCCGTGGCTGCCCCGGTGAAAGGCCATGTCAGTGGAAAGCAGGGAGTCTCAGCTGATACCGGGAGAGCAGGACTGAGAGCAGGGAGGCTCTGTGGTCCCACTTCAGCTTCCCCTCACCTTCCTCTCCCTCTTCTTTTTGGTACCCAGCGTTTGCCAGCTGATCTAAAGACCCAGGGTTGTAATCACAATGCCATCATTAGTTGAAACAAAATCATTCCTTGTAACTGGAATATAGTTACTATAAACGACATATGTTATTGGGCACTCTATTTCTAATCATTGTAATTATGCAGGAATACTTGCCATTAATATACTAACAACAATGATCAACCAGTTCTCTGTTCCAGACCAATAACTTCACCTGAATGCAGGCTTTGTGCAGGGGGAAAAAAAAGAGGTAATTCAACATGCCTGTTGATAGTCAACAAAGCCAGTGTTGGAACTGGAAGACGCCGGGATGAAGGCCTTCCTGGGGATACAGGATGCTGCCAGGGAGGTGAGGCCCACCTGGTGGCCTCCCTCTCGGCCAGCAAAAGGCCCCCATCTGCATCCCCACATTCAAAGGCTGAAAGCAAAGGAAGACCCGGGGACTTCCAGAAGAATCACGGGGCCTGGGTCTCCCCTTCATTCCCGGCATGGGTCTGGGCCTGGAAACCCAGAGGAGCTGCAGGCCTGAGGCTGTGTGTGAGCCCCCTGTTGGGCAGAGCTGGGAGACACAGGCTGCACTTGGACACTCACCCGGTAAGACCCACGTTCTGGGTGTGGATTTCTCTGCGGTGCTCTCCAGATTATTTCCGCTGACAACTACAGAACTTGAGAGATCGTGTGGACCAATGGTCCCATTTTACACATGTCTAAATACAGATCTAGAGATCTCTTACACACCTTTACACCTCCCACAATGCCTCGAATATGGGAAATGCTCAGGAACTGGGTGACGTAGGATGACTGGTGACACATAGCAACGCTTCAAAGTATGCTATGGATAAGCCCTTCCCCTGGCGTGGAGGGAGGACGCTCGTGTCTGGGGGCTTCCACAAAATCGCCTTTCAAGTGTGCAGTTTTCTTTTTTATCCCTCATCCCTGCTACTAGCCCTTTCCAGAAACAAAAATATAGAAAACAAAACAATGACATTAAAAAAAAATCTTATTTCTGTTAGCAGCCAGGGGCCTTCATCTAAGCTCTGAGGACAATGACCTACCTCGTTCTGCTGACCTAAAATGGCTGGAATTGGCCAAAAGTCCACAAATATTCATTTACTTCTTTTCCCCTTGGTACAGTCTCTAGGAAATCACTGTTACAATGACCATCATGAGGTGGTCAACTCTGGCCTCTCCTCTGTGACATATTCAAAACGGCCCATTATTGAGCTGGGTAGAATGCAAGCTCCAAGCTCGCTCCAGAGGTACAGCCGTAAAACTTCCTTCTCTGAGAATGAGTAAGCATCCAAGAAAAAGAGAAGCCATAGTTAATTCCATGCAGTGATGTGACACAGGAGGCACGGCGATTGCAAGCTACCTGGGAGCCTGTCACAGCGATGCCTTGCCAGGCTCACCATAAAACGGCTCACGTAAATTGGAGAGTTGGAGGGCCACAGGGGTGGGTTGGCCCTTCTCCACCGGAATCACTCCTGCTCAGCCCTCAGAGCCTGGGAAATGGGATCTGGGGCTCGGAGTTTCTCATCATCAGGCACATTTTTTCTGGGTGAGGCGAGCCCAGCGCAGCAGGTGCAGGGGGTGGCGTGTCCATCTTGCTTCCCTTTCGGCCTCAGAGACAAGGCAGCTTCCCTACCGCCATTAAGCCTTGGGTCCAAGTTAGTGGGGCGGAGTCAGGGGGAGGGGATGAGGGCACCGTGGCAGGCCCCTCTGTCCTCATCAGGCCCCTCCTGTCCCCCAAACGGCCCTTGTGCTTCCTGAGCCCGGACAGTTCCCTGCCCTCACAGCCATGGGGTTTGCCGCATGGTCACGGCACCCATGTGGGTGTGTAAACGGGGCTGAAAGGTACACCCAGGACACGGGGGTGGGGGGTGTTGGAGCCTGTCTGAGTCCAGTGTTGGCTGAGAGAGTGCTCTGTCCCTGCACCCAGTGGCATCTAACCATGATACAGATATAGAAATACCATCTTTCTATCCTTCTATTCTAAATAACAGCATTCTAAAGCCGCCACTCTGCTCAGAACCACTCGCCCAATGGCTGGAGGCACACAAGCACTATAATGTTTGAACAACACCAGACTTTTCCAAAGTGTTTTTACACCCATTATGTTTGAGGTCTTTGCCCACACACTGACATTCTAAGAGAGGAAACCACATAGGCGTAGAGTATTTCTATTATGGTGATGAATAGTTTTCAAGGATAAGACTAAAGACGAGGCAGAAACAGAAAGAGCATCTTAGCCACGGAGCCCGACACTGTCTCAGTGGTTCCCACACTAGACGGTGCAGCAGAATCGCACGCAGAGCCGACCCCACCCCAGGCTCTCACCCTGCCGGCCTGGGTGGAGCGGGAGGCTCTGCGTTCCTAACACGTTCCTGGTGAAGCTGATGCTGCTGGACTGGGGACCACAGCTTGAGGACCACCACTCTGGTGGGTGAGTGACCATCCTTTCATTCTTGTTCTTCTCTCCCTTTCACTCAACTTGACTTCTTTGATCTCATGCAGACAGTGCTCCGAGGGACAGCTGAGGAGTCTGTACACAGTCCTGCCGTGTACTTAAAGATTATTTTTAGGACACACACACACACACACTCAGCTCTCTGAAATGGTCCTGGACTCCCCTGGCTACAGAGACCTGGAATGCACTTCTGTCTGTAACTGAACCCCCAGGACTGACCCAGAGCGCAGAGCTTTGCTTATTTACTGATTTTGAGACGCGGACCCTTAAGAGTCGGGGTTGGGGAGGAAGACGGGGGTTCTGCGGTATTTCCCTCTGTCTTCTCTTAAGGGAAGGCCTACCTGTGTGTCCTCTGCTCACAACAAGTGACACTCAGTGCTCTGGCTGCGGGACCTACCTCAGGCAGCTTCACCCGGCCTTCCTGGAAGGAGCAAGTCTTGGGGTCGTGGGTGCAGACGTGCCGGTATTTACACCAGTGGCAGCGGTACGGGCTCTCCACGCAAGACAGGCACCTGCGCACAGAGGGGGAAGAGGCACAGGTCATAGCAGCTGCATGAACCCAAAGCAGAAAGCCTACGACTCTAGAGCCCAGCAAAAAACGTTTTAATAGCGGGAGGAGCCACCTTCAAACACTCAGGAAGAGCAGATCTTACAAAAACCCATCCCTTTTCTCTCCCAGTCCTTAGGAAGCCAGGAGCCCCTGGCCTCCTCCCCCTCACTCAGGTGGTAGACACCCTGGTCCCCCAGAGCCTCACTAGCCACCCTCCATTTTTAAAGGATGAGGCCGTCTTTGCTGAATTGGGGAACGGTGAGGTCTGGAGTAGTGGGGCTCACCAGAGGGTGCTTAAGAGTTAGGGCAAGCAGTGAAATTGACTCCAGGCTCTCGGCTGACAGGGACCCACGTGGCCCCAGCCTGGCAGGGGAAGGTCCTGTAGCAGCTCCCTCGTGCGAGGGCTCCGGCAGAGCTGGTCACCCTGCCTCTACGCATTATTCCCAGGAAACACAGGCAACCTTATAAGAGCTCCTCCTTGCTTAGAATCCAACATGGTTCCCTTCTTCCAAAGGGTCATGTCATGCAGGCTAAGCCATTCATGGTGTCCAGGTCCACCGTCCCCACGTGTGTCTGGTGCTTCAGCCAAGAACAGGCCATGCTCTCCCCATGCTGTCCTTCTGCCTGGAGTACCACTTCCTCTGCCTCACCATCTCGTCCTCTTTCTTCGACCAACAGAGACCTGGGCCTTTATCCCCTTAGTCCCTTTGTGTATGTCTCTGGGACAATGCTGGTCTTGCTCTATTATATTTTACTTATTCGCGTCCTGTTCATCCACTAGGCCGTGATTCTTGGAGGGCAGGGATGAGCCTTAGCATCTTACTAATTTTTGATCCTCCCTGTCCAATGAGTAACACATTGTCCTGCACATGGTAGATGCTTAAAATCATTTTATGGACTGATGGAAACTTCGAACATGAGTTCATCTACCTATTTCCTAGATCACCAAGTGGTAAAGCCATGGCAAGCTCTGTGGGAAGAAGCAGGAAGAGAATTCCAGTGTTGAAGCACTCTAGCTGGGGGGATGGGCTGCCTCTTACTGGGACCCCAGAGAGCCAAGCTCATTCTGGCCTCTTCCCATTAACCCTGTGGGTGCCAGAAGAGGAAGCTGTCTCTTTCTGGGGGTGAAGTCTTCTCTCTTTGGATGAACCCTGACCCCAGAAATGGAGCTGAATGAGGTGGGGGAGGGGAGCACTTACGAATTGTGGACGCTGCAGTTGTAGAAGACAAAGCTGGTGCTGGCAAAGGTCATGCCCGTCTCCTTCGACTTGAGATGCAGCTGGACGACATGATGGTCCCCTGTGGGCGGAGCCAGTCATGAGGTCAGGGGTAAGGCCATGGCCCTTGGTCAGGGTCCCACCAAGAGTAAGGCATTGTGGGAGAGGGGAGCCCGCTCCCCAGGGGTGCTCTCAGCTCTAACAGGACTCAGATTCAGCTGGGCCCTGTCCCCAGGACCACCCTAAGAACAGCTACAGAGGGCAGTTCTGGTCTATTCCTCCTTCTGCATTGTCTTCCTGGCACTCACCTCTCATTTGCTCACCAGGTCCTTTCTCACACACACACACACACACACACACACACACACACACACACCGTGACAGGTATTCAAGTGTGCACTCACATGCATGATGTGCCTGCCGGACTCACAGAATTACAAACACACACGTTGATTAGCTACTAGGAGAAACAGGTAGATTTCGCAATGCTGCCACAAACTACACAAGAGGGTTTGCATGTCTGTGTGTGCGCATGCAAGCTCATTCCCTGTCTCTACCAAGACAGCCCCTGTGCCGACGCCCCCTCCTCTGATGGGCTCAGGGCTCCATTCGGGCAGGCGTCCCTGGAATCCTCAGCTGGCGCCAGGGAGGAGCTGAGGCCCATGTTTAATTCACAGCCCTGACCCCAGTCCCCTTGTTCTGTGCCTTCCCCGAGAGCCTCATTAATCAATCAGCTTGGAACAAATGTGACAAGCCCAAATGAGAGGGCCAGCATGGAATCAGGCTGCCTAGGCCGGCCTGTAACTTGCCAGCACTGGGCCTCTGTCCACACCATCCTTTCCAGAGCAGCTGGCCACGAGCAGGCAGCTCTGGGGAGGCAGGGCAAAGTGGGGCAGTGGTCCAGGGTGCGAGACCCAGCAGTGCAGGCAGTGGGTAAGGAGCCAGATGCCCCCCACATTCCATCCCTGCTCCAGACCGGCTTCCTCTCCTCCTGTGCCCCTCCAGGCCAGCCCTGTCATGCTCTAGCACGATCTGTGAACTTGACCAGTATGCTCTGATGCTGTGCTGGCCCTTCCCTCTCCTGCTCTCTCTGCAGCTGCTCCTCACCTAGGGTGATGTTGGCCCACAGCTGCTCACCTGGTTTCAATTCCAAAGGCAGCAGGGTTGGAGGAACACTTCATGCCCCTCTTCCTATAACATACCCACCAACGCACACCCCTTCCTCTGACCCTCCCCTCCTGTGCGCTCCCTCAGTCCCCCGTGTCCGTCTTGAGTTCTCATCATCCAGGCGGAAGAAGGACTCGCCGCAAAGCTTCGCCTCTGGGGACCGCTCACCGTTCTCCGTGATGATCCGGGGCACCTCCTTGGCTGCCGGGGAGTAGCACTGGATCTGATTGCCTACCACCAGCCCATCCATCTCTGACAGGTCCTCAAAGGTGCAGTTGACGCCAGCTGACAGCTCGGGGACATTGTATGTCTCCAGGACCAGCTGTGAACAGCCCAGCATGGGGAGAGAGAGGAGGAGAGAGAAATGGGAGAAAGAAGGTATAGAATAAAGAAGGAGGGAGAGCAAGAGAGGTCAGAGAGAAAGAAAAAAGAGAAACGCATGAGGCAATATTGACATAGAGAGGGAGAGATCCTATTTATTACAGGAGCACATAGAGTAGGTGGTGGGATGTTAGGAGACCGAGACAAAAGAAATTAGAGTCTGGATGGATTTGGCCCCAGAAAATGGATCGTTTCGGGGATGTGTAGGTAAAAAGAGGGGCAGGACTGAGGCGCTGCTGATCGAGCTCCTCCCCATTACCCCCAGTTTTAGAAAACGGCAACACCAACCACCAAGTGCCCAGCAGGCACGTGGGCGCCATCTCCCCTTCCCTCCCCTGCACACACCTCTTCCCCACGTTATAGACAAGGGTGGTGTTCCCAGCGCTCTCGCTTTCTTGGTCACTCTCTCAGTCACCTTTGGTGTCACAGTTTTCCCTGTCTCTCTGCCATCACGCACAGAGCCTCTTCCCCAATATTTCTGTGCACGTCCCCCTCTTCCATCCTCAGGGACACATTCTTTGACATCTCTGCCCTGCTCTGGAGCAGGTTTGCTGGCCAGGCATGGCCCGGCCTTCTGGAGGCGTGCAGACCTGTGGCCCTTTTTGGTGGGGAGAGGGCTCTTCCCACATCCCGGACCCCAGTCCCACGGCCTTACCAGGACATTGTACTGAGACACGGAGATGTTGCTGGGATGGACGGTCAGCCGGACGCACTGCTTCATCTCGGAGGCGAACCTGCGGGGCTCTCTGGACCGCTCACAGCGCTCTTTCCGGGTGCACCTGGGAAGGACAGACCAACCGACGAGGGACTCAGGGGAAGGCCTCGGGTCCAGCGAGGGGCCGGCGTGGAGGTCAGGCACCGCCAGCAACTCCCAAGATGTGTCCAAACTCAGCGTGCCCAGGACTAACCTTTCGGTTTCCTCCCTCCAGCCTGGTCCTCTCCCATCATGCCTGAATTGGAAGCAGATAATAATTCCAACCATTGGCTGATTTCGGATCGCAAAACCTCAGGAGTCATCCTAAAGTGCCCGCGGGTCCTCCTCATTCACAGAAAGAGCTGGAAGTCCTGCCTGTTGTCCCTCCCGACTCAGCCTCAGCCCCTGCTTAGCCAACCAAGACTCTTCTTTCCACGTATCTCCTCTTGCAGATCTCCTCGTTTTGGGCATGCCAGTTCTTCTGTCTGGACCGCCCACTTGCCCACATTTCCCTTGTCCAGCTTCTACCTGTCCTTCCAGACATGCGTCAACTAGTATGCACCTACAAGTGCTCCCCTCTCCCCGCCAACCCACTCCCACGCCAGGCAAAGTGGAGAGCACTGAGTTAGAACTTCTCGGCTTATATAACAGTTCTTAGGCTAAGTGGCGCCCTCTCCCACCAAGAGTGAACTTCTCAAAAGGAGAAACTGTGCCTGACCTATTTGGAAGCCCCCTGCCTGCCTCCTGCCCAGCAGACAGAAGGGAAACACTGGTAGGTGGAGGGAGGGGAGGGGGGATGGAAGCTGCAGAGTGTGGTAGTTCACAGCTTGCTCTGAAGCCAGTCGGCGCTGGATCTGAACCCCAGTTCCACAGCACAGGGTAACTGCCATAGAAAGTTTTCTATTATTGTTTAGTGTCCTGTGTTGTTCAAAGTGTGCCATGTCACAGGTGGATCACATCCAGGTGACCTGAGACCTTACTGTCCCGGGGCTAGCCCTGCCCTACAGTGGGAGTTTACTGCTGGGAGTAAACTGACTTTCAGGGAACAGTATGCAAACCAAGCCAGACAAACCGTGTGAACACGGGGTTTCGCTGAGTGGCCATGATTTGGAACCTCTGGGCTACTGATTCTGCTGTGGGGTGAGGGAAAGCAGGGTCCTCAGAGGGACAAGTTGCGATAAGATGGGACTACAGGGAAATCACTCCTGATCACTGATCTCTTTTGGTTAAAGAGAGTAGACTGCAGAGGAAGGGGGATGTCAGGGGCTTTTGCAGGACAGGAGGGAGCACTGGGTGAAGAGTCGAGTAGGGAATGAAACAGCCAGGCACGCGGAACCCATCTGTGAAGGAAGCTCTTGGCAGAGAACATCTGCCTCAAGATGCAGAAGGGTGTTGGGGGTGGGATAAAAAATGGAGGCAGAGAGGCGCCCGGATACCTGGAGATGCTCTTGGGGTGACTCTCAGGCACAGAGGACAGCTGTGGGGGCCTCTTCTCCAGCCACGGGGGAGGAAGGCACCTTGGCCTTGGTGGGAAAGACAGCCTAACAGTGGAGAATTTCACTGAGAAATCACTGGAGGTATGGGCTAGAGGAAGAAAGGGGCGATACGGACAAAAAGGATGACCTCGGAGTAAATTGGATGTGTAATGCAAAAGTGAAAAACAATTCTGAATAAACCCATCATGGCTCCTAGCCGATGAGCTCTCATTAGACACGGTGATAAGGGGCTTACAGTTTATGTCACTGAATCTCCCAACGATGCTGGGAGGCTGGTACGATTTTAAACCCCACCTTACAGATCAGGAAACTGCAGAGGTGGTTAGGCACTTGCTCAAGGTCACCAGCTAATCAGAGAGAGCCTGTATTTGAACACAGATGAACTCTGGAGCCTCCATTCTCATCCACTGTGCTCTACCTCCCTGAAGCTTCTAGACGAAGCCCATTTTCCTTGCCATCCTGATGTCCCTTATATGCTTAGGCCAATTTTAAAATGTCCCCTCAATCTTCTTGTCTAGGCTAATCGCTGTTTCTGCCTGCCACTGGAAGCACTTTGAATATTACTGAGACTTGTGAATTCTCCAGGACCCTTCTGGGAATCTCATCCCAAGGGTGGAAGGTCAGACTTGAGTGTGGTCCTCTCCAAGGCACTGCTGGGCTGTTCTAGAAGACCCATGGCAACAAGGGCGTCTGCCTAAAAGTCTAGGAAGTTAATTTACCAGGCTAGCTCCTCTTCGAGGACTTCATTACCTCCAGCCATTAAGCTAATGTTATGGACTTTTCCAGGGTGTCTGCACTGACATCGCTATTAATAGTGTTATTACTCCCATTAACAGCAGACCCAGAGAGCTGGTACGGGTTTCAATTATTCACTGACTCCCCAACTTTGAAGTTCCTATTTCCAAAAGCAATCAGTAGATCTGAAAAATGTCTTTGATTAAATTATGAAGAGAGGAAAAATGAAGCTTCTTGCAGCCCAAACATCACCCGGAGTTACTAAATAAGAGTCCAGAGAGAAAAGAGGTGACTCCCTCTCTCTTCCAGGGGGTATAAAGGAACTTGCATGGAGGAATCTCAAGACAAGTTCTATCAGCATGGCTTGCTGCTCCCAGTGCTCATGAGGCTGCATCCTGTCTTGGCTCCTGAGAGCCCCCAAGTAGCCATTTGTCATCTCCTCCCAGATACGGGTCTTACCAGGGCAGCCACCTCTAGCTCACAGTTTTAAACATCCCATCTAACTGTGTAATTGTGTGAATTACTTACCTCTTCCTGCCTCAGTATTCTCATCTACAAAATCGGGACAAAATACTATCTACCTAATACGGTTATTATAAGGGTTAAAAGACTATGCAAGGAGAGCACTTAGAACAGAGCATAGCTCAGACATAGTAAGCCCTCAGTAAAAGCTAGTATTATTATCCCATCCTTTCTCTGCCTTCCTCATCCAGCCCTTCCTAACTGCAGCTAACGGGGAAGCACAGATCTCCTCCCAGACTGGCCCATGGGGCAAATCAAAAACAAAAGGACAGGGGTGGCTGCCCAACTTCTCCTCTTTTTTAGGGGGGACGGGGAGGTAATTAGGTTTATTTATTTATTTTTAATGGAGGTACTGGGGACTGAACCCAGGACCTTGTGCATGCTAAGCACATGCTCTACCCCTGAGCTATACCCTCCCCCTTCCACTTTTCCTCTTAATGAGGGAGGGGGAGTCCCAGAGGCCAGGAGAGAGCAAAGAGGGTAAGAATGGTCTGGGTTGTAGCTCTGCTTTCTTCCTAGCTGTCAAAGGGTATTGAGAACTCAGCTCTCTTCGTAGAAAGTCAAGTTTAAGGTCATTGTCAGGGATGTTTTGACATTTCTACCATCTCTCAGGGCCCATGAGAGCAGGAGCTGCAAATGTCCAGAAGCACAGACAATTGACCTTAGAAGTGATTGGAAAATGGAGAGGGAAGAATAGATTCCTCTTGAGTTCTTACAGGGTCGGTCAGGGTAATAGCTTCCTGCTCTTCCGGGACTGTGGTTTCCCATTAGTCCAGGTAAGAGCTAGGAGATGTGCAAAGGGTTGGTTCATGACTCCTAGGGGTGGAAGGAGTAGGGGGCTGGCTTAGATGTTCCCTTCAAAGGGGCTCCAGGTACTTCCCAAAGCATTTACTTGATTCTGCTATGAAAGCTCTTTGGACATGGAGGAAGACCCTACTTCACCCATTTTTCCAGGCAGGACTCAAAAAGTGCACACCATATGACTCTGAGTTCCCAGACATTCATTCCTGTCACCACCACTGCCACCTCCACCAAACACAGACCTGCAGGTGGCCAGCAGGAAGCAGCGGAGGAAGACAGCCCCGCTCTGGAATTGGAGTCTGGCACTCCTAAGCTCCCCTCCCCTCCCCACTCCACTTTCTCTGTGGCTGGTCCTCCAGCCCCAGTTCAGAGGTGCTAAAAGCCCTTGGGGACAAAGGCCCTGGCCCCTGGAGGGGTTATTATTCAAGTCAGTGGTTCCAATGAGATTATCCTCTCTAATGAAGCAGCTACTACCGCCTCCCCTAAGCCTGAACTTTCACTGCTGGAGAATTCCCAGCCAAGTGGAAAATTAGAAGGGAGAGGAATGGAGAAAAGAAGGGGGTGAGGGAGAGAGAAAGAGGTGGTGATTAAGTTCTCTAGAAATTAATTCCTAAATAAAGTGCTAGAAATATTAACTCCCAGTGCTGCTGGCTGGGCAAGCAAATTTCAATTTGGAAGTGGGGCTCTCTGTGAGTCCAGCCTGGGTGAGCCTCCAGGCTGGAGTTGGGGGGAGTCATTGCTGGCCCATCTCCCCAGGCCCTCCAGCATGGGTCTGCCAGCCTTGGATATCAGAACTGGCTCCCTGCTTCTCTCCATGGGTGATCCCCAATCTTTAACATTTCATGTTGGTCATGACCTGTGCTTAAAGTGCAGAATTTGGGGAACCTGTGTTTAGAACACGAGGAGGTTGGGAAAAAATGAGGTGGGGTTTCCCAAATGAGCTTTATTGGAAAGTTAAGAGAAACCTGATTCAAGTTGGAGACCAGGGGGGCTCTTCGAGCATTGTCGGGGCTCCACATCTGGGAACCCTGATGAGGAAGAGACCGGGTTTCCTAACCTCACTCCCCCTGCCCTCTTTAGGAATGCCCACCGACATGGGCCAGTGCGTGTGCGGCTTGGAGGAAAGTGGACTAGATAGTAAAGGGAGTCTTTCTAGGCAGATGGGTGAGTAAGGGGCTTCTTATATGAAGGGCATGGACCAGATGAGTCCTTTCAGGTCCGTGATTCTAGGATCCAGCGACTGATCCTGGTCTCAGGGAAGTCTAAGCATTCAGGTGGTTCTTGGTTAAACTCCAAGACAGGAAGATCACAACTGTACTATAATTTTCCCTCTGCCACCAGCTGCTGGCAACTGAACCCAGCACCCTTTTATCATCTCTAAAGATCAAAAGCCAGACTGGACAGTGGATGCTGGATTCACCAGGCCTCCCAGGTCTCAGTGGGTGAGATCACGAGGCAGGAGGAGAGCACAGGACTTAACAGGAACCAGCAGGCGCATGAGTGCAGTGGAGGCCTAAGAACCTTTCTGGGCTCTTGTAGCAACCAAGTGGTCCTGTCCCACCACGACCGGCTCAAATACTGGGCCTGCTGTCTATGCAGAGAAGCCACGCTCTGCCCCAGGTCCCAGGTTGGAGTCTTGCCTTGGATTTCTTTTGGCCCCTCCCAAAATGAGTGATCCATTGAACCAACCTCAGGTGGTAGTTCCTGCTTTCAGAGAAGAGAGGTTACGTTTAGCAGTTGCCAAAAGAGATGGTGAAGGGGGGCTGTTTTGCCTTCTTTTTGTCAGTAGGGGGCACTGTTTGGAACTACTTGTTCCTGTAAGGTTGAGGAGAGGTTAGGAAGGAAAAGGTAGAGAGGAGAGCAGGAGTGGAGAGACAGAGGGAGAGAGGACAAGAGAAGGAGAAAGAGGAGGAGGAGGAGGAGAAAGCAAACGTGCACCATTGCAGGCTAATCGTTCTCTGCACAATCAAGTCAGTTACAAGGGGAGGCTCGAGAAGCATTCAACAATTACTCTGTTCCCTATCAGCCTTCACACTACACTTCATTCAATAGTCTGGAGCTTTTGTGCCCATTAATGTCACCAGGTTAGCCGGCTTGGTGCAGAGAAGCCATCAGCTCTGTGGCCAGCTGGGCCACTGCACACCCCTGGTGGCATGACTGGGCAGAGTGTATGAACGCTGGTCTATGGGTGTGCATGTCTGGACTCTGAGCCTCAGAGGGAGCCCAGCTCCTCAGGCTTGCCCCAGGGAGCCAAGTCCTGGGACTGGGAGGGACATTCTGAGCTCGCACAGACTGCAGGCTTGTTCTAATTCACACGAGAAGACGGCACTGTTGATTTACCATGCTTTGGTCATGAAAGCATGTGTTATACATACTGTATGTGGAGAGGGCAGGGAGAAGGCGGTGGTTAAGACAAAAAAAACCAAGTTTCCTTAATTCAGCTGACCCTTAGACAGCATGGGTTTGAACTGCTGCGGCCCACTTATATGTGTTTTTTCCTCCAATAAATATTACAGTACTGTGTGATCCGTGATTGGCTGAGTCTGCAGGTGTGGGACCACAGATACAGAGAGCCGACTGTGGGATCTGACATTCATGGATTTTGGTATCTGCTGTGGGTCCTGGAACCAATCCCTTGTGGATACCAAGGGACAACTAGATCTGTTGAGTCGTGGAAAGAAAAATTCACAAACACTGGTATCTCGTCTGGGACTCTCTCCTCTGGGCCAGAGGCTGATACATTTTTGGCAAAGAGGGAAGACCACAGCAGAGACTGCAAAGAGTTTGCTGGGCAGAAGGGGATCCTAACAATTCCGCCTGCTTGTGTGGACATCCTGCAAACAGCCCGAGAGAGGAGCCATCATCCACTTAGCAGATTAGTATTCAGTAGCCCTTGGATACAGGTTAAAAAGATAAACAGAAAACCAGGCTACAGGAGTTGCTAAGAAGAAGCGCCAAAAGATGTGCATTTTAGAATGAGTCTGTACGTGACTTAAGGGGACATTTAGCATGGCTATGGGACAAACTGCTCTCTCCGCACTTTCCCAGGCACACGTGGCTGCTGAAGACTGAGCAGGGTTGGTTGGAGCTGCCTGAGGCAGGAAGACTTTCCAGTGGTGGGTCTGTCCCAGCCACCCAGCCACAGCCCTCCAGTCCTGGGGAGGACAAGAAGGGGAGAGGGGCCACGGAGAACACCCTGGGTCCGACCCAAGGCCTCTGCTTACATAGCCATTGAAGTCGGGGCTACCTCCAGGCCCCTCAAGGGGCTGCATGCACATCATTTCTCTTAATTTTCACAGCGTGGCTGTAGATGGCTCTTTTCATTGTGATTTCATAGCTGAGGAAACTAAACCCAGACTGGATCTATCCACAGATGGGTTCTTAGTTTTAACCCATCCCTTCTGCTCCAGGTGGCAGCATTTTTCCTTTCCTTCCCTCTCCTTTCCTTTCCTTTCCTCTCCTCTCCTCTCCTTTGCTCTTTTTCCCTCTCCTTTCCTTCTTTCCATCTTGGCAGAAGCTATATGAAGTGAATCCTGAACAGTGACCTATGCCAACCCAGCCCAGGGAGGGCATTCTTCCAAGAGAAGAACTCTGCAAAGAGGAGAGTTCCCCAGCGGGGAAGGGAAAGGCTTTATAAAAGCTGATCTTATCTTTCCCTGTCAATGTCCTGGGTTACTCGAGCCTCCCAGGAGTGAAGCAGATGACCCTTCTGAAGAAAGGTAATGTCTGGGCCAATCGATGGGGCTGGGTCTGTGGGGGATCCCGTTACCTGCCGAGACGAATAGGCTTCTTGGCCTGAGTGTGGGAGGGGAAGACGGAGAGGGGGCTGGGGACCTGGTGGTTGGAAGGATCATTCCAGGCCCAGGACAGGTGAAGCCAGGCTGGGCTGTAAGCTTTCCTTTCCTTCACCGAGTCAAAACAGGTAGGCTCAGGCCCAAGGTGGAGGCTCTGCAAACAAAGTCTCAAGGTCATGGACGAATAAATACCCAGTTTGTAGAAGCTATTGTTGCCATTAAAAACCGGCAAGCCTGTGGGCTGGGGGCTGGGGCTGCCAGGAATGGCGATGGGGTGTCCCCCCCGTGCTACTGGGTTGGCAGGCCTGTGCTTCAGGACAATTGAGAGTGAGTAACAGCGGGGAGGGTTTCAATTACATGAACATTTCTTAAGCCTGTTCACTGTGCGACCCACCTGTGCCCTTGCTGGTACAAGCGGCCCTTTCAGCCACCTGAGCCACCTGAGCCACCTGTTGGTGGGGCTGCCTTGAACTGCACGCAGGCTCTCACAACCCACAAAGTTCCCCACCCTCTCACTCCTTACAACCCTGGGAAAAGTGGCAAAGCGACAGAGAAGGTGGATGTATCTCGACATCACAAGGAACCCTCTTTCCAGCGTGCGTTTGCACGGGTTTTCCCAGGGTCGGTCTCACTGGGCCTGCAGCACTTAGCACGGACGGGGTCTTGCCCGGGACGCGGACCTGACACAGGCGCTGGAGCTAGTCCAGACTGCAACCCTCACCCCATCCTTGGACCGGAGACCTGGTTCCCAAGAACTTGCTTCAGGGTAGACAGTCTCATGCGGCCCCTTGTGTGCCCCGAGCCTAGCACAGTGCCTGGCAAAGAGAGGGCATGGCCCATGTGAAAGGTCTAGGGACAAGTCTGTGTGTGCGGGTACAGCGCTCCCGTAAAGTGATGAAATGCCCTGCACTTTTCACCTCCCTCCCTTCCTACTAAACCCAGGCGCCCGGGGGTGAGCGTCTGCAGGCTCTCTGGCAGTCCTCGTCCTTCCCGCACTGCCTCTGCCTGCCCCAGCCTGCTCCCTTCCCTCCCGCTTGGTCCACGTCCTCATGCATCTCTCCCTGTCATGAACACCCAGTTGGCATCTATTTCAAATGAAAGGGGTGCAAACTAGACATTTAAGAGTAGCGATATCTGGCTTTGACCTGAGCTTAAGAAAGACCCACTGGGAAGAACTAGGAAGGGGCATGAGAGAATTTTCTGGATGAAGGAAATACTGTATAAATCCATGAGGGTGGGGATTACCCCTGTTTTACATTTGTCAAAACTTTCAAACTATATACTTAGGTTCTGCTTATCTATATTAATTAAACATTATATCTTGATTAAACATGTCTTGGAAGATTCTTCACCTGGCCACATGAGCTAGGGGGTTCTCCTGGTCATTAACTCTAGTGGGGAGAGAGGAAGGATGGAGTTACTGAGTGTCATGGTGGGCAGGCAGCCCTGGCCTAGGGTGCTCATGAGCTGAATCCCCCTGGGGCAGTTGGCCCTTCCCTGATCCATCAGCAAAGCCCCCAGCACCAGGCTCTTCACACAAGCAGGAGAGGTTACAGAGAACCACACCTCGAGCCGGCAGAGCACCCTGGAGCTGGGATGCTGCCCCAGGCCGCTGCACAGTTGGGGGATGTGGATTTTGGACTTGATGGCTGATGCCCAAAGTTCACGTCCATGGCTGTCTTCTTCAGGCCCTGCTGAGAGTAGAGCGGCTGGCTTCCCAGTGCAGGCTCACAGCCTCCTTCATGAACTGTCCGGACTTCACCTTGGCCCCAGTCCACCCTGTTTTCTGTCGCTCGACAGGAGGCAGGTATGAGGTTACTGAGGGGAGGCCGAGGCCATGCAGGATCTAGTCTGTGGTAATCCCTTTCTCATTCCTGTTGATCTCAGCTCTGGGGCTGGGAGGTGGGGTACTCACAGCCCCCCTGCTGCTATCTCACAGGGCTCAGTGCTACGTGGGGCTGGCCAGCATCACCAGGCGAGATCAAAGCTGACACAGAGACCTGCCTTTGGGTCCCACAGGCATAGAGTGTCGGGGGTGGGGACAGCTCTTCTGATGGCCCTTGAATGATGCCAGGTGTGAGAGCCTCACGCAGGGGCAGTGGAGCCATCCTTGGCCAAGCTGAAAGCCAGCTGGCCTAAAGCCCCCAAGGAAGCAACGGATCCGGAGCACGGTCCCTCTCTGAGAACCCTCACTGTGTGAGACAAAGAAAACGGCTTCACTCTGCCTTGCAGAGCATCATCTGGGCAACTCTCCTGGGTCCATCAGAGCTGATGTGGATTCTGAATGCAATCTCTACTATCCTCTTGTCTGCCGGCCAGGCTTAGGCTCCACTGCTCTCTGTTACCATATACAGTTTGGGGTACACTCCTGTACCCAGTTTTTGGTCATCTCTGACTTAACGTGTTTTTCAGTGTAGGTCAGTAGGTCTCAATTTTTTCCCACCACGACTTCTTCAGACCTTCTAACTTAGGGCACTCAAGGACTCACTATGCCTGAGACTGTCACCCAGAGAAGGGAGGGTGCCAACCAGAGCCCTTGGAGAGGATGTGTTAGAATCTAAGGGGGGCCTTTCTAACTTTCAGAGGCACTCCTGGAGTGGGATGAGGCAAGATCCTGTCCCTGCCAATTTACAGTAGAAAATGACCGGTAAATCTCATTGGTCACACACTGTTTAGGCTCTTAGTAGGAAAACTTAAGTCCTTTCTAATTTATAACACTCGTGTCCAGCTCACAACGTGTCGGGTTTCAAGTGCTGAGTAGAAGCCTGGGCTTCCAGCGGCAACAGCTTGGCTGGGACCAAGTTCCACTGAGTGAGGCACAACGACCGCTGGCTTCTCCAGTCAGTGATGCCAAGGTCTTTGGACCCCCTAAGAAAAAGGCGTTCAGCTCCCCCTCTGTGTTTGGCTGGTTGTCTGTACCCCTCATTCCATTCCTCAGCTCATTTATTAGGTTACCATTTATCTCCACTGTATACCATTGTCTTCCTCCCACTTCTAGAGAACAAAATGGAGCCAGCAAGGAAGAGGCACATGGCGGGGAGTGCCTAGCACTCGGGTCAGGGCTCCATTGGTCTAGTGACCCCAGTGCTCTGACAGCCACATGAGTGTCAGGACAGCAGAGGAGGGTTCTTGGGTGCTATGAACTTGAACTTACACCTCAACTACCAGAAGATTCTGGCAGGGACATTGAAGAGTCTGTTAAGTGGCCGCTGAATCAGCAAGTGAACAGTGGAGATAGCTCATACGTGACTTAGTGGTCCATGTGAGCCTGGAGAAAATAGTCCAATGCCTTTTTCCTGCTGTTCAGCCTTGAAATGTCAGCCTATAGTCAAATTACAGCCAGAAATGTCCAGAGATCTCCCTCCAGCCTTCCTGTCTGTGATTCCATATCCTGACCCAACATCATTCCCGTGCTGACATTGCCATATATTTTTACAGGAATTTGGCAATTTAAATTGAAGTCACAACAAAAGAAGGGAGATCAGATTACAAAGGATACAAGGAAGGAAGAGTAAGAAAAGAGAGGGACAGAAGAGAGAGATCAAAGCGTAGGAGAGTGGTGACAGTGAAGACGGCAAGCAGGAAGGGGATTACAGGGGGAAGTGAGAAGCAGGAGGAGGTTGCCCAGTGGTACTCACGTGTTGTGGAGCACACACCAGCCACAGTGGGGATCGCCAGAGCCAAGACACTCGCTGCAGCTCCGATACTGACCACAGGACTCCACAGGGACTCTGGTGAGCTAGGACAGGACCACAAGAGAGAGAGAGTGGTTAAGATTTTACAGAACACCCAGTAGTTGATCAGGAAGCAGTGCTATCGCATCCTGGGTATATAACCTAAAACAGTGTAGAAGCAGGAGGGGGCCTAGAGCCCCAGAACCGAAAGGGACCTGGAGTGATCATATCTGAGAGGATGGACAAGCATCACGGGGCGACAACCAGCAAAGAAAATAACAATCTTCTTAGACACGTCTGGGAGTAGACTCCATAGGATTCACATCACATTGTTATCAAAGATATTTATACCGTGCACGTGTAAATTTTCCCACCACCAACCCCCGAACACCTCTACAAACATGCAATTCATCACGTTTATCTCTTACCAATGTAATAAACACGAAGGTTTCCTCTTTCTCCGTTCTTGTTCGCTTTTACCTTAAAGTGTTTTGCCCCCATCCCGGTCCTCCTCCTTCAGGTTTCACCATTTTTGTGGTTCCAGAGAGCATAGAACCCAAGTCCAAGACCCTTCTCCTTCTCTTCACCAAGGTACAATAAACTCCCTTCGGCGCTGTTACTCGCCTGCTCTGTCTTTCTCATCCTGTTGGCCAACTGGCTCTGAAAGTTGTTCACTCTGGTGTTTTCAAAGAGCAGCTGCTTCTATTTCTTCTCTACCCACACTCTCCTCATGACTAGAGGCTTCCTCTCCAACCCCAGAACTTTATCTTAGCTTTCACCAGCCACTTGTTAATGTAAAATGTTCCGCATGACGTTCTGGCTTGGCCCAAATGCTTCTACTTCCTGCTTACTCCTAAAGATCTTCGGAATTTCTTTGTTCTCCAGTGTAGCTTTGCCCTGATGTCTTTTTCACATGATTTCTCAGGGCATGATACATAGGAGGCACTTAATAACGATACACAGGATCAAATGGAATTTTAATTTTCCTTCTACAGCCTTGGTTTTCTCCACGTTTGCCAGTTTCTCCTTTTAAAAGGCTTTTTTAAAATCATTCTTTTCCACTGGGATAACTTTTTATCTCAGTGGAGGACTTCTTACTTAATCTTTCAGCTTGAGCTAGGAGAATTCGATGTGGTCCTCCTTTCTAATTTCTTGCCGTCAGACAGTAGACACTGAGAGGTATATAAATCCTGCTGACCTGACTGAGCCTCTGTTCTTCAATGGCAAATGCAGGGGGCTGTGTTTTCCCTGCTGCGTCCTGGGGCATCTGCCTCCTTAAAATTAAGTACCACTTGGCAGGGTCTCCTCGTAACTCACGCACAGGCGAACTGGCAGCAGAGTCTGCTCAATTAGTCTCAAAACTCTTCTTTTGGAATTAATTAATAATAATTATTTTCAAATCCCACATGATTTCCTTTCCCTTCCTACCTTAATGTTCCTCTTCCCTTTATATGCCTCTTTTTGTTTTTTCTCAAATGCACACTGAGCATTCTTAATGTCCACCTTGTATTTTCACTTCTTCCAAATTACCTTTTAGCTTCCTGCTCCCATTTTTATAGCTTTGCCCTTGGCCTTCGTGGCCCCTTCTCCACATTCTCAGATGTCTTTTTTGCACATTTGGAGTTTTATCTTTCCTTTTATTACTGCTCATGCAATCAGCCTGGGCCATGACTCAGGTCTGCCTACATACCACCTTCCCAATTTCATAATTGTCATAATCCTGACAAAATTTCTTACAAATTACTCTGCTGACTCTATACACAGCAGGGAACTGACTCTATTCCTGTTGCCTCTTTAATCCTTCTCCCTACCTCTTAAATGGGCACAGACATGCTGATCGTGTAAGCATATGAATACTGGCGCCCAACCCACAGTACCTGGACTCCTAGGAACTCGTGAGTGGTAATGAGGTCTACAGCTATTGTCAGTATTTCCAAAAGCCTAACAGAAATTGGACTGGCGCTGTTTTCTGTTTGTATGCATACTCAGTGATGTATTTCCCATATTAAAAACAGGAAATACATTATTACTTAATAAATGCAGTTTGTTTAGTAGGCAAAGAGCTTTCAAAATTTGATGCCTAGAGATGAAAAAAAGTAATAAAAGGGGCCATAGATGGTGAAAGTTGGTAGCATAAGTACATAATAATGTTTTCATATGTTCCAGCTGCTTGTCTAGCACTCCATATTTTGCATGGGCTTAAAGAGAAAAATTATGGCTTGTTCAGTCAAAAGCATTTTCTTGGTCTAAACTGAATTAACATCCTCCCTGGTTTCTCCCAATGACATGTTCTATAGTCTGTCTTGGACGGCTGTACCACGGGGTTCTGGGGTGGGCAACACGAAGAGCCAGCTGCTTGGCGAATCTGATCTTCTCCAAAGCCTTGGCATTCAGATTTCTAAAAATATCTTGCAACTGGTATTTAATAATGTCAATACCTGGAATTATAAAGTCCTTCCTCTCTCGATTTAAAACAAGGGTCATTTTCATTTGGTTGGAAAGCGTGTAGGTGCTTGTAGAGCTAGGCTCCGATTGTGGCTTCACCATTTATTAGTGATAAGATCCTGTTGTCTCTGAGACTCACTTTTTCTCATCTTTCAACATGGAGATAAAGACACTCCCCCCGCCCAATTCACAGAGCACGGATGACCCAAAAGGTATGAAACTGCCTTGTAAATGATCAAGCTCATTGCAAGTGACAGTTTTTATTACCATTATCTTTGGCATTAATGTCCGTTCTTTATTGCACTGTCACTTTACCTTTTCCCCCATCACCAAAAACTGCTCTGACGGTCTTCCTAGGCCTCGTGAACTTGGTCAAGAGCTCATGGAGGAACTTTTCACCTTTAGTACCTTGACCACATTGTTTCCTTGTTGAACCATGATGTCTGCCCCTAAACCATTCATTGATTCATCTAGGCTCAACTTCCTAAACTTATTTAGTGCTTTTACCACTTACTATAATGGTTATATATACTTCTTTGCTTTTCATCAGGGTGGATCCCTGCAAGACAGGGAAATAAATTCCAACCAACTTCCTTTCACCTTTCCTTATAGGATCTTCCTATCTATACAATCAATCATTTGTTATTACTCTTCTGAACTTTATCTGGGTTTTCTCCATTCTTTTCAAAACGTGGATGCTAAAATTGGGGAGCCACCAGGATTCTGACTGTCCATGTAGAAGGGGTACCATTATTTGAGAGCTGAGTGCCACCCTCCCCCACCCCCTCACCTTTCCAGGACTTTCCCGAAGAAGGCCCGGCCCAGGGAAATGTCCAAGGTCCCACTTGGAGGTAGTACCCTCCAGCATGGCCAGCTCTCCCAGACTTACCCCATATCTCCCAGTCTATATCATTGCTCACTCCCCACCCCATGCGTAATTCTCGAGAGCTTCAGAAAATCTCCTGACACTTTAAATCACTTTTGAAAATTAGATTTAGTTCACCATTTATCTGGATGCAATTCTGTACCCCAATGGCTCTGGTTACTTGCCATGCTTGTTCATAAGCTGTACAGGTGGCCGGATGGCTTCCAAGCCCGTTTGGCACTATGATTCTCTTTCCCCAGATACCTAGATTCTCCTCCCACACCTTCCACCAGACAAAGCTGCCTCTCTCATCCCCCATCTCCGGCTCCTCTCCTGACCCTGGAACACAAACCACTCCAGATGCAGAGGCACACGATTAATTAAAACCACCCCACGCTGATTAAAGTCTTCAGCCACAGTGCCAGGAATGCTAATTAACTGAGCGAGGGAATTCAGACCACAGGAAGAGGTGAAAAAAGAAAGTCATGGAGGGAGTTTCTGCTCGGAGAACAAATCAGATGGCAATGTGACCTATCTAGAGATGAATGTAACTTAGTGATGGATGATGTCAGAGAACACCAACAATTGAGGTCTGTCCCCTAGCCACTGGACTCCAGGAGAGGTGCTGATTGATGTGGCTGCAACAGCTCCCTCACTGTGTCCAGAGACAGGAGACTACCTCGCAGAACCTCTGCGTGTGCCTGCACTGTGCTGGGGGAGAGTGGGGCTCCTTGGGTGGAGGGATTAGGGTAGGCTAGTCTTGTCATATTCTGTCAACTTTGTGCAAAAACCTATTGGGCAGTTTGGCAGTTCCTCAAAAAGTTAAATTTAGAATTAAACCATATGATTTAGCAATTCCACTTCTGGGTACGTACCCCAAAGAACTGGAAGCAAGGAACTGAACTTGTACACCCGTGTTCATAGCAACATTATTCACAGTGGCCAAAAGGTAGAAGCAACCCAAATGTCCATGGACAGATGAATGGATAAACAAAATGTGGTGTATACATACAATTATATTATTCAGTCTTAAAAAGGAAGGAAATTCTGACGCAAATTGCAATGTGGGTGAAATTTGAAAACATTATGCTAAGTGAAATAAGCCAGTCACATAAAAAAAATATTGTATGATGCCACTTATAAGAGATACCTAGAGTAGTCAATCACAGAGACAGAAAGTAGGAAGTGGCTGCCGGGAGCTGGAGGAGAGGGAACGGCGAGGTAGTGTTTAATGGGTATAAAGTTTCAGGTCGGAGGAAGAAAAGAGCTCTGGAGAAGGACGGTGCTAATGGTTGCAGCATGGTGTGATGTACTTAATGCCATGGAATACTTACAGTGCTTACAATGGCAAATTCCAGGTTATGTGTATTTTACCACAATAATGAAAAAAAAAGAAACTATTGGGCAGATATAAGGACACCTATCCCACAAAACAGAGCCAGACTCACAGACAGAAAACAAACTTATGGTTACCAGGGAGGAAAGAGGGTGAAGAGGGATAAATTGAGAGTTCGAAATTTGCAGATACTAACTACTATATATATAAAATAGATAAACAACAAGGTCCTACTGTATAGCACAAGGAACTATATTCAATACTTTGTAATAGCCTATAATGAAAAAGAACATAAAAAAAAGAAAAAGAACATGAAAAAGAAAAAATATACATGTATAATGGAATCACTTTGCTGTATACCAGAAATTAACACAACATTATAAATCAAGTATACCTTAATAAAAAAATCAATCAAATAAAATACATATAGAAAAATGTAAAGAAAAAAAAATATCTATTCTCTGCTCAGCAGCCTGGGTCAAGGGGGAGAAGCTTTCTGTTGGTAGACTGATAATACATTCATGTGTATGAAACATTCTGAGATCCTTGGGTGAAAAGATAGGCATCGTTACTCTTATAAATTTAATCTCAAATGGACAAAAGGGTTTGGATGAATGTCTCTTATCGTGTGTTGTTGTTATGTACATGGATCTGTCACTCTCGAGCTCTGGACCTCCACTTTCTGATCTGGAAAAATAATGTCATACCCTTGTTCTACCCAGAGCCGTCCCTCACCTCCCAGCCCCTCCCAGGAGGCACAGGGGAGGGGCTTGGAATTCACGTACTTCCTGTGAGGTCAGTGGTCCCTGGTTTTATAAAAATCCTCTTGTTACTGCTCAGCCCCCGTTCCAGCACTTCTCATCCCCAGTTATGACCAGAAGCACCTGTGCGCCCGTCTCCATCCCACCTCTCTTTCCCCTCCATTACCTTCCTGGGAATCACACTGGTTTGCTTTATCCTTTTGCCACCAAGGTAAACTTCCCTAAATAATACAGTGTAGGTGTGTCTGGTTTTGAACTATTGTCAATGGAAGCATCACCTCTGTTCCCTCGCCTCTCCAGCCCCATGACTGAGGACATGAAGTTACAAAACAACGGCCTCGGACAGGAAGACAGAGAGTGACTGACCACAAAGCAAAGGAGCCCACACAGGATTCTAGCTCATGGCCTTGGCCTCTATAAGCCAAGGATCAACGGAACCCTTTCCCTGGAGGGCCTGCGGCCTGGATGTGCTCATGGCAGCTGGAGGAATTTTCAGGTTCCTTGAGTCCTGGCCCCTACTGTCCAGCCCCTGCCAGGTTTCCTTGACATTCCAAAAGATGCTTCCCTCTGGCAACGGAGTCCCACTCTGCCTGCTGCCGCTAGCATTCCAAAGGGGGCCTGCTGCTGTGCTGATTACATTCAGGAATGTTCCAGAGATATAATGTCCAGTCTCCCTGTGTATCTCTAATTTGTTTAAGCATTTGGCATTCTGG
Source organism: Vicugna pacos (assembly GCF_048564905.1). Taxonomy (NCBI): domain Eukaryota; kingdom Metazoa; phylum Chordata; class Mammalia; order Artiodactyla; family Camelidae; genus Vicugna; species Vicugna pacos. The sequence goes on along the minus strand of NC_132993.1, from coordinate 18,406,605 downwards.
TCAAAATGTGACTTATTACTCCATCTCTCCTTTTATAATTGGATGCTAATGCTACAGTGGATACCCTGAGCTTGATGGTGGGAGTTAATTTAAATGTCCAAAAGGCTTCTTAAGTACCCAATTTCCTTCCAGATTGTCAAAAGAAGAAGAAGAAGAAGAAAAAAAAAAAGAGGCAAGACAATGCATTGAGAAACTCCGAGAGGCTGCTGTGGTGCTGTCAAGATGTGTGGATGCTGTGCCTGGTACCCACCGTCCCCGGTACTGTCCTATCCATCTCCTGTCCCCAAGCAAAGGAAGCAGAGTTGGGAAAAGTCAATTCTTTTCTAGAAAATTATTAACTCAGGAGTACATATGGACTTCAGAGTCAGGGTCTTGGGGAGCCTCTCAAATGAGCCTCTCCAGGGGCCTTTCTTTCCTTTGGTGGCCTTTGGTTGCCTTTCCCCACTTGGTTTCTGCTGACCTGGGGCCAGGCAAGGGTTTTGTAGAGTTCTGTCTCCCCGTGATGGCCTCTAAACCCCTCAATGCCAGGATCTGAACTTGTAGTGGCTGAGCACTGGCTTGGGAAGCTGTGTTCATTTCATGTCACTCTGGGTGCCTGGAGCACAATCATATACATCCACTTTGCTTAGAGGTATTTTTGAACTTGGCAGATTGGCAAGAGACGCCAAGACTAGAAGTCCAGTCATAGGCTCTGGCAGATTGTGTTGTGAAGCCCAACTCTTCAGTGCCCTAAGGTAGCCTCTGACAGCCCCCTGCCCACCCTTACCTGGCTTCGTGGTGATTGAAGACATGGAGCATACTTCCCACCCCTTGACCTTGGACTTGGCTTCAGAACTGTATTTGGTCAATGGGGTGGCAGTAAGAACAAGGCAAAGGCTTGAGATGTCCCCATGTGCTTGGCCTTGCCCTCTGTGCTTCTGTCATTGCCACAAACATAGCTTCCCCAAGAAGCTGCTCCTCTTCAGCCAGATGAACCAACGTGGAGCAGACCTGAGCCCTCCCCACAGACAGGAGACAAGCCTGGCTGGTGCCGCAGCTCGAAGCAGAACTGCCCAGCTGAGTTTAGCTTAGACTGATTGACAGGCAACAGATCTGCAGGTCCGTGAGAATAAGAATGAGTGCTTACTGTTGTATGCTGCTGAGTTTTGGGGTGGTTTGTCACACAGCATTTTGGAGGCAAGAGCTAACTGATACACAGGTGTTGGGCAGAAAGTCACACCCAAGTGCAAAGGTCCTGTGAAGGGGAGAGGGGTGAGGCATAATGGGGCGGGGTAAGGTTGCAGGTGGTAGTTTCTATCCTGAGCACCAAACAGGTCTAGATAAACACTGAGGTTATATGTACCTAGTACCATGTGGGGGAGATTATCACAAACTGGGTCTCACATGACAAATGAATCTTCCTGTTATCTCCCATGCTGACCAAACTCTCTATGACATAGATCTATAGATCTCAGAGAGGCCTAGCCCCTGAGCAAAGTATCAGAAAATACCCTGGAAAGAGAACGTGGCTCTCCCGATGTGGAGAGCTCACTGGAGGCAAGAATGCTTGCGGGACCAACCCTCTGTACTGACCTCCTGGTAGCCCAGTGCCAGGAAATGATTTTATCTACCTGGCAGCCATAAAAGCTCCTCAGGACTGATTTGCCGTGAACTTTGCAATTTCTCCTGCTTGCGCTCGGGCCAGGGGGCTAATTCAGCAGGGGTCTCACGTGAGAGCAGGCTGGTGCACGGGGGCAAGGGCAGCATCAGTGGCTGTCAACACTGTCCCCACCTGCCTCTAGGCAGGAGCTCTGCGCTCAAGGTCGTCGATACTCAGGACAGCAAGGACAGCAGCCCCAGGGCACCAGGCCTGGGGAGTGCGGTCCTGAGCTTTAATCCACTCCGGGTGTCTGGGTGACCTTGAACAAATCCTTTCCCCTCCTTAGACCTTCATTGACCCATAAGGAGACCCAGGCCTCCTCTGCCTCAGAGAATTGGTCACAAAATACTACTAATATAAATGGTCTGGGAAGCTCTTTGCAAATAAAAAGTAGCAGATGTTGCGGAGGGCTGAAATTTGCTGCTATTAATAAGTATAAATGCCTAATAGGAAGCCAGTTTGCTCTGGGAACTCGGACAGCCAAGGAGTGAGCTTGACGCCGGAATCGTCAACATATGTTGCTCCTCATTAGCAAATGGCAGGAGCTGGGCCAGGAGCTCTCCGCGCGATTTCTGCAGCCTCGAGAAATCACCCCATCCTCGCGCCTCCCGGTGTGGGCTGTGCTGCATCGATCGGCCTGCGTCCCACTCAACCAGACCCCTCCCTCGCCAAGTGAGGAGTGATCCTATTCCTTGCTGCACAGATGGAAAAAACACAACCCAGAGAGGCTAAGCAGCTTGCCTAAGGTCACACAGCAGGGCGGTGGCAAAGGTGGAAACTGAAATGAAGCTGGGGCCAGCGCACACCAACCCCCCTCATCCAGGCCAGGGGATTGAGAAACCTCTGCTTCCTCCACTGAATCCAGGTCCCTGCGTTGAAAATTCCATAGCATTGCAGGCTGCTTACTGCAAACCAGGAAGGTTGGGCTGAGTTCAAGGACTGATGGGCCCCTTCAGTGGGCAAAAAGGAGCCCTAAAGAGAGGCTCACAGCAGGTCAGCCTCCTCCAGGGAGATGCCCACCCCCCAGCTTCTTCAAGCATGGCTGAGGAGGAAAACAAAATTTGGAATAGTTTTATCTCAAAGCCAAATAGAAGAAGAGATCTGGGGGAAAGACAGAACCAGGTTTTAGTTCAAGATCTACCACTTCCTCTGTGACTTGGACAACTTACTTAACCTCTCTGAGCCTCCTTTCCATTATCTAAGGATTACAGTAAGCACCCTGAAGGGTTGTTTTGGGGATGCACTGAGATGACACATGTGAACATGTCAGTACAAAGCCAAGAACGACTCTGGTTCCAGCATCTTTCTCAGATGCCCCCATGAGGGGTGATGTGAAGTCTTCTTTATCCTACCACACATGGCACTCAGCTCAGGCACAGCAAATGAGAACTTATGAGCAAGAGAGTGAATGCTTGCAATGAATGAATGAATGAATAAATAAATTTGGTTCCTGACAAACTCCAGTCTATTCCAAGGACCCCATGGAGATAACTGATTTGACAATCTTGGCTTTCCTCCCAAATCTATGACTTCTGGATTCCTGCCACAAGTTCACTTCTTAGTGTAAAGGTCAAGTTTTCTCCCCTATTGGGCCCTCCTGCTCCCATTCACACCGTGGGCTCAAGGGACCTTACAACTGATAGAGGAGACTGACAGCCCCACCCACATCCTGCCCAGAGAGGCCCTGCACCCAGCATGAGGGTGAGAAGGTGCCCAGGATGGGAGGAGTGTTCTGGCCTTCACGGAGTGAACAGCAGAGAGGGGCCTGGAAACAATCCAGCTGCCAGCCCTCACTTTTAAGGTGAAGCTCAGCTGCAGCAGGGTTTGTCCAAGGCCACAAGGCTACCAACACTTTTCTTTTGATACCCAGTCCCTGGATACAGATGCCTGCCCAAGATACCTGCTCCTGACCCAAGCCTAAGGTCAGGGATGAAGGAGGCAGAGCCCCGGGGACCCACACCCAGGGGGGATGTGAGCCTCCCTCCCCACCCCCAAGCCCAGAACACGGGGAGGAGCCTTTGTCCTGGGGATCAGAGTGCTGCTCCCAGTCCAACCACCTTTCACTGAGTGCAGCTGACAGCCCATGGCCCCATCCGAGCTGGGACTGGGGACCTGCTGGTGTGAGTTTCCCCAACTCAGCCTGCTCAACGGGGGCCTTTGTTCCAGCAGCCGAGAAGTGGGTGGAGGAGGGGCTGGCACGGTGACACCTCCATCCAGGCCCTGCGGCTGAGCCAAGTGAGTTCCGAGGCATATGCGGCGACCCTCTGGCTCTCTGGCACGGCTCTTTGTGGGAAGCGGCAGGGCAGGCCTTCTCCACCCAGCACCCAACCTTCGCTCCGACTGCCTTCTGTCAAGAGCACTGCTGGCAGCAGCCCCAGCAATGGTCTAATTGTTCAAACCAAAGAGTGGTTCTGTGCAAATGGCACGCTGATATGAAAGGGCACACAGTGGCCCGTGTGCCTAGACAAGCGTGTCTGGTAAGAGGGGTGGTGTTTGCTCACAGCTATGGGCAGAAATGCTCTGGGATGAGGGAGCAGCTTTTTGCAGACTTCCCGGTCTGGGTAGGTGGCTCCTTTGGATAGCAAACATCTTCTTTCAAAATGGAATTTGACCCTGGGGAAAATCATAGTGCCTAAATAAACAGAAACTGATATCCCTCAGCGGGAGCTTTCTAGGTCCCATCAACATAGGGCCCCTTTCAGGCAGCCAGGCGCTGCTGGCCTTGGAAGGAGACAGGGACCACAGGTGCCCCAAAGAAGCCTAAATGCTCTTCCTCCACCCTCACCTCCTGCCTCAGTGTAGCCACCTAACTCTCTCGAACCTGTGTGAGCTCCCTTGGTGGGGTCAGGGGTCAGCCTGCTGCTGGGGGAAGCAGAAGGGGGTCCTCTGATGTCTGAGGCATCCTTGGATGTGGGTCATCTTTGCTCATGCTGGCAAATGTGACCTTTTCATTAAGAGATGCTGCCCTGAGGGCGTTTTCCGGTAGTTCTTCAAATATGAAAGGACAATAGTTAAAATGACTGTGTTTTAAAGGACTCTTATGCTCTCTACACTGTCGGTGGGGGTTTAGATTGGTACAACCTTTTTGAGGAGTAATTTTGTAGTTATTACTAAAATCTAAAATGAGCCAGCAAGTCTTCCTCTTAGGATCTTTCTCGTAGGAAAAATAGCACCTGGATACAGGAGCATGGCTGCGGATAATCACTGTGGCTTTGTATTTGACAATGACTATTTTGTAATAACCTAAAACGTCCATCCACAGGGGACTGGTTAAATAAGTCATGCTATATCCATACTCCGAGCTAAAGCATGTCTGCATCATTGACATGGAAAGATATTCACTACCTATCTCTATGTTAAAAGGTAAGTTTCAGAAAAAGTACACTATTTTTTGATAAAAAGTTGACTTAAAGTTGATAAAAATATCCATTTTTAGTTTTAAAAGACAACTCTGTACTTACATATTCATAATACACAGACATATTTTTGTGCAAAGAACAGCAACTGCAATAGTAAAACTGCTAACAGTGGTCAACTGGGGAGTTTAAATTTTTCACAGGCAGGGTATAATTTAAAAAAAATTTTTTTTTGTCTTGGGAAATTAATTTGCAAAAGATGCTTTCACCTTTAGTCTTTTAAACCAAATTAACTAGTCAGCTCCCAATATACTTGAGGGTCAAAGTTCTTATTTTTCTTTATACCCATATGATTTCTAACATTTGGGGACTACGAAAAAGGCCCACATCTGATTGATCTGCCCCTTTTGGCTGCCCCACGATGACCAGCACCCTGGAAGTGGATGTACCAGGCCACAGAAGAGTTCTCACTTGGGAAGTTAACTAGCTCGTTTTGAATTGGGGTCGGGGGGCACTGTTTGAGAAGGTGACTCACTACTGAGCGAGCTCACCTGCCCACCCAGAAGACCCCCCACCCCCACAACCACCTCATCCCCACCCAGCCTACAGAGAGGACTCCATCTCTTCACGGGCATCCTGAGCAAGGCCCAGGGCACTCCGTCTGTGGTCCCCATGTGCTCAGACGCCATCACGCACTTAGGTTTGGGTTAGCTTAGCTTCCAGCAAGAGGGGTCCTGGTGTAGTGGAGGATCTTGGGGTTGGCGGTCCTAAAACCTGGACCCTAGTCCTAGACTTGCCCCAAACCTGCTGTGAGACCGAGGGCAAGGGCTCTCACTTCTCAGGCTCTCAGTTCTCAGACATATCTTGATCTCTATCGTCCTTTTTAGCTGGAAGATTTCACCATAATTAAATATCTACAGGCTAGGGAAGCCTCCAGGAATTTCATTCCAGGATCTTTCCCCATTTTAGTCCATGCTGATAATGTGGTATAGTTCTTGTTATCTTGAAAAAGTTAGATGATTCAACCTGAAATGTACTTTGAATTATCATAAGAAAATGACCATGACTTGTGACCACCAACTACGAAATCACCAGTATTCATTAGTACCACTTCTGTCATTAACATAAGCAACTGTGGGGTGAGTGGGGGCTGGTGATGCTCAGGAGGGGTGGCTGCACTGAGCCCAGCCTGATGGGATGGAAAGAACACAGCCTTTCGAATCTAGCCTTAGGTTCAAGTCCTGGCTCAGCCACCTGTCAAATGTATGACTTGGGGACAGCTACTTTATGCCTTTGAGCCTTGGTTTCCTCATATGCATACTGCAAATAAACAAAGTATTCTGCTGTTAGGTGACAGTTAGATCTCAGCACATAGTGTTTAGAAACATCCATCCTTGCCAGTTCTCATGTTCTCTAGGCAGCAGAGCTGAGGAGGTCATGGGGAGGCACCCAATTCCATTTGCTAGGAGCTGACCCTGCTGGACTGTAGCTGTGGATCACCTGGTTCCCATTAGGAGGTCCATTGTCAAGGGGCGAGCGGTGGTGGAGCGGGTAACTCTTTTATTTCATATGGCATGCAGCTAGGGAACCTGATCTCCATCAGACTAAGACTCAGAGTGGATTTCCCCTTCTGAAATGATGAGCAGCTGGTCAGGGCTGTATTTAGATGGGGACTCAGCCAGGTCAGACATAATTGCTGGCCCGGCATGGGGGTGGGAAGGAGGAGGTGTCTCATCCTGGCTGGCCTGTGCCCCTTCTTAGAGGTTGTGTGTGGTGTGGCCAGGGGAAAGCTACGAGCTTTGTCTCTGTCCACTCAGGTCTCTGTTACAGCAACAAACAGCCCCTAACATCAAAACATCATTGCCTGTGACAAGCAAGCTCAGCAGACAGAGAACCTGGGAGAGGAATCTAGGAGCGTAGAACCCACTGGGGGCAGGGGGGCCCCCAGGGAGCAGGCAGTGCAGCCATCAGGGACCTGGGCTTTGCAATCTGAGGGTTGCCACTCCGATTTTAGCTCTGACGCTTAATAGCTTGGTCAGGCACTTAACATTTTCCAGCCTCCAAAAGGTTATGCAGATTAAATCATAGAATACAGGTAAAACATTCCACACTCTTCCTGAAGCATCCACACCAAGTAAGTGGCAGCTATCACTACAGTGATGACAACCACGGCCGACTCATTTTTTTGGTTTGCTTCTCCTTCTGGAATAGATAATGTTCTCCTAAATGAAAAATTCAGCTTGAAACTTAAAGTTCAACTTTAAAGGCTTCCAGATGTGCCCCAGCTGGAAAAGGAGTTTGAACTTGAGAGGGCTTGTGCTGGAACCTCATGATCTTTCTTATTCCTGGCCAACACCCACCCCCCCAACTTTACTGAGTGGCCCCCCCATGGTCCCCAGGCCCACAGCCCCTCTCTATTAAGAGGGTTTGGTTTTACAGCCAGCCTAGTACTTTCCAACCAGTTCCCTGCCTCCTCTCCTCTCCAGCTTTTCTGATAGCCTTTCCTCTGCCTTTGCATAGCAGGGCAGGACGAGGAGGAAGAAAACAAGGGAATTAACTTTATTGCCCACTGCACCCAGAAGAGTGAGGTGAAGCTAGGGTTCTAGCCATGTTCTAACCAGGAGATGAAACGAGGTCAGGGTCCCCTGCGGCCTCCGGTGTATCCTGCTTTTCTCCCCTGACCTCTGTTCACAGGCATCACCAGAAGTCGGCTGTGGGGCTGGGACAGGAAACCGTGCTGGCTCCCGGCCAGACACAAGCGGCCGTGCTGTGTGCTGGCATGTGGGTTCACTCGTCGGCATGGCACGCCTGGCGGGCCAGGGGCAAGCAGCGAGGCCCAGCGCGGTGGTATCGGCACATAGTCCAGCAGACCCTGCTGTGACAGGGATGTGAGGATGCGGTCTCCAGACACGATTCAACACGGGGCGTTTGCTGAGTTTACAAACGAACCGGCAGGACGCAGGACAGACGCCGCAGCCAGGAAACAAAATGTGACAATTTAGGGCGGGTAGCGTGCCATCCGCAGAACTCATTTACAGAAGCTTTTCTCCTCCATTAAGCCTGCTTGGGATGCTGCTGTGAATGTAGCCTGACCTGGACGAGAATCTGGGGGACGCCAGGGGCTGCTTTTGGTTGTACGACTCCCTTTGCAAGTGAACCATCTTGCCATTTGCTGAGAGTGGACTGCCCTCCGGAAACCTTACAACTCACAGGGAGAATCTGGGGACAGAGTAAGTGCTAGGGAGGAGGGGCAGGCAGGGAAGTGGGGTCTAGGCTAAGTGACTCAAACCTAAGCTGCACATTAGAATCAACTGTAGAGCTTTCAGAAAATGCTGATGCCCTGGCCAAGCTTAGACCAGCAAAATCAGAATTTCCAGGAGCTGGGCACCTGTACTGTCTCAAAGCACTATACTCCTCTCATCCTCCACCAATGACCCTGATGATGGGCTGGATTTGGGACAACTGGCTTTGGCCATGGGAGAAGAGGAGTTGGGATCCAAGGACAATGCATTTCTGCCCTGGAGTCTGAGAGATGCAGACAGTCTAAGGCTCCCGGAGCACGGGGACAGGTGGAATGGGCATCACATAATACCAGACCCCTGTACTTGGCTTCACAATTTATAAAGCAATTCCACAGGCATGATTGCATGTGACCCCCACCACAACCTGGCGAGGGAGCCAGGTCAGGGATGACAGTCTCCATTTTGCAGCTGAGGACACAGGCTGGAGGAGGTTAAGTGTTTTGCTCAAGGTCATGCAGCCAGGGAGTGGCAGAGCTGGGACTCTTCTGAGTGCATGGACTCTGACTGCTCCAGAGCTGGTACAGCCTCCCTCCTCCACTGGAATCTCCTCTCTTGCATGGGCCAAGTGGCCATAACTCCCCTGTGAAGAACAGCAGCAATTGCCTGAACCAGCTCCAAACATCATGGAAATTGATGAAGGCAGAATTGGGTTGGAAGGTCTCATTTAAATATCTCTTAGAATCGTTCTTTGGCCAGCTCGTTTCCATGGCAAGATTTGTCTCAACAGACACGACTCACGTTGCCAAATAAGGCTTCTATCATCTCAGGCTGGGCAGGATGTGAGACCATCGCTCTGTGCGGTACGATGTCATCCTGGCAGGAGCGGGGAGGGTATGGTATGCCTGGCTTCGTGAGACCTTACCAAGTATGGATTTGTTTCACTGGCTCCGGGGGCTGCAGATTTCAGAACTGGCCCATGTCCTGAGGCGGCTGCCTTCCAGGACTTGGTCAGGAATCCACATCCTGTCTTGTGGCCCAGTGTATGGTCTAGGGGCTTGGAGCAGCCTGGGCCCACCAATTGGCCAACACACCAGATAACCTAAACTTCATGCTGCTTGCAGCATGGTAGGACCGGGTGGGCAGCCTGTTCTGACCCAGAGTTGCTCTCAGTTGCTCAGTTGTGGCCCTAGAGCTGTGAGGGGGCACTGTGGACTGGTTTTCCTGGGCTGTGCTCTGAGTGGTCTTCCCAGCTGTGCTGAGGGATAAGTCTGACCCTGCAGGCTCTCTGGAGATGGCGACCCCTGTACTGGTCTTCTATGTTGTTCAGCTGGTCCTGTCAACTCTGCTTCTTCAACAGAGGACAGATCCAGTGGAACCATAAACAGCCATGGGCATCCTCGCCAGCACAGGCTTCATGAATCTCCCTCTAGGGGTGGAGGGGACAGTTGGAGAGGAGAGCATTTAAGGCAGAAAAGCTGATGAGAAAACTCCCCTACAGAGGTCCCACGCAGTCCCTGCAAGAGCCCTGGCCCTCACGTCCTGTTCAGGAGACTCAGCAAAGCCTGGAGGGTCGCCCCACCCTGCTGCTTCTCCGTCCATGGCTCCAAGGAGTGAAGGGAAGAGGCAAACAGTGCAAACCAAAGAACATCATGTCCAAGGAAGGAAGGCTGAGAACGAAGGCTGGCACCAGTAATGCCACAGAGGAACATGGGCAGCTCCTCCCTGTCGGCTCCTCCCACCACAACACTACCCCCCGCCCCCGTTTGATTCTCCCTCTTTTTCTCCTTTTCACTCTTTCTCAGAAATTGCCTGGCAGGATCACTCACTCACACTTCTGCGTGAATGAGCTCTCCGTAGTGGTGGCTGCCAAAGGCCGGGTTCTGGGAGCAGGGTGGGGGCAGGAGTGAGAGCCCTGTGTTCCTGATGAACCCAGAGTGGGGGACCCTGCCTGACCACAGCCTCCGCCTTTGGAACCCACTTCTTCTCCCATCTCCTCCTCCCTCTTCCCTACGACTAGTCTCTCGGTGCCTCTCACGTGCACGACTGCATGAGCTGAAGGTTGGACGTCTTGCGATGCTTGTACCCACACCCACCCAGAGCACAGCTGCAAGAAAGCGCATGAGGAGATGAGTAAGGTGCCTGTAACAGCTCAGCTTGGCTGCTCAAACCCGGCACAAGGAGCAGAGAGAATCCCAGCGTCGGGTGACACCTTCAGGCCACCGAATCCTGCCGTCAGTTTGAAGCAAGCACACATTGCAGTCAGTTACTCAATGTGTTTGCCAGCTACATCCAGTTCGGAGGACAAATGATAAGAGCTGTACACATCATTAAATGTAATCAGACGCGACTTATGAAGGAGTTGGACGCAGCATTGAACTATGCTCATCTGTGCTGGTGCCCTAATTCGTTGCTCATGTACCGTGATAATCAACTTACGGTTACAAAAACAAAGGACGGGGGGCATTCCTTACATTTCTCCGGTTACTTAGCCTTTTAAAGAGGCCCCTCCTCCATTGCTAGCAGACAGACATGGAGCCCCTCCTGAGTGCAGGGCGTGGGCTGGACACCTGTGGGGTGAGGTGCGTGCTCCCGAGGTGCTTCTGCCAACCTGGACTCATTGACGTCTTTGTACCTGGGTCTTGGGTCTTCCCCCTACAGTGGGTGGTAGTCCAGCTGAAGAACTAGACCTGCATGTGGATGTTTATAGTGGCTTTAGTCATAACTGTCAACATCTGGAAGTACCCAAGATGTCCTCCAGTAGTTGAATGGCTAAATAAACTGGTACATCAAGACCAATGGCATATTATTTGGTGCTAAAAAGAAATGAGCTATCAAGCCATGAAAAGACATGGAGGAAGCCTAAATGTATTTTACCAAGTGAAAGAAGCCAATCTGAAAAGTCCACATATACTGTCTGATCCCAACTATATGGCATTTCTGGAAAAGGAAGAACTATGGAGACAGAAAAAAGATCAGTGGTTGCCGGGGGTCAGTGGGGAGGGAGGAATGAGTAGGTGGAGCACAGGGATTTTCAGGGCAGTGAAAATATTCCTTACGATACGATAATGGCAGTTACATGTCACTAGACATTTGTCAAAACCCAAGGAATGTACAGCAACAAGCGTGTACCCTAATGTAAACTCTGGGCTTTGGGTGATAATGATGTATCAGTGTAGGTTCGTTGATTGTAACAAATGGACCACTCTGGTGGGGGATATTGATAGTGGGGGAGGCTGTCTGAAAGGAGAGGAGAATAGGCGATATGGGGAAACTTTCTATACTTTCTGCTAATACAGCTGTGAACCTAAAGTTGCTCTAAAAAATAAATTCTATTTAAAAAAACATACTAAACTAGGAAAAGAGGCAATATACTACTCTTCTGTCGCTTTAAAAAAGAATATGCCCATGGTCACGGAAACTTCCCTGCTGTCTTATCCACGCCCAAGGGGACAGGGGAGCAGGAGCAGCAGGGGACACGCTGTCATGAGAGTCATCGGGAAGCTGCACTGGCTGAGGGACCTGGTACAAAGAGCCAGGGGAGGGAGAGGACTCAGAGCCCTGTGGCTGTGATGCCCTGTGATGGGCTGGAAGGGAACACGTTGCTTAGTGGACTCTGACAATGGACGTGGACTCACCTTCTCTCTCTCAATGGGCCTTCGCTGGAGGGAGTGGTCCAGAGCAGGGTGCACATGTGGTAGTGTCGGCAGCACTGGCCAACTCTCCCAGATGTGCCAGGTTTGTGTTCCTGAATAGGCAGGCACACTCACACCATCTATAAATGAGCTTCTGCCACTCCCAGTGTCACAAATTCCCTGCCTGAGGAATGACCCTGGGCTGGACACACGGCAGCCCATTGTGTCTCCACCATCTACAGGAGAGCACTCAGGTCTTTCAATAAACAGTCGCCACGTAGCCTCTAGGCACCGGACTATGAGATAAGGACCGAATGGGCACAGGCCCACAGGACCCAGGCAGCTGCTGACTGACAAGAGCTGGCCTCTAAAGGAAACAGTCCCAGATGGGGACTGAATACATCCTCTGGGCGGCAGCAGTCCTGCCCGAGCACATGAGACATGGCTCCCATGACGAATCCCCTTGGTTCTGTGTCCTTGTGCAGTGAACAACCTACAGCACAGAACACCGAGGCTCTGTGAGAGTGTGCACAAACCATCTCCCAGAGAAATAAGTAAATCTCAGGGATCCAGGAGACCCAGGTTGAATCCCAGCTCTGACTTATCCGACCATCTGAGACTGGCCAAACAGGTCAACCTCTCAAGGCTGCTGTTTGCTCACCTGGAAAATGAGAGGTTCCTTCCTGTTCTAACAATCTAAGACATATGGAAAATTGAGAGCACATTTCCCTTCCTTTCCCTAGATGGCCTCCCTTTCCCCTCTTGAACTTGACCGGGTCCTTCCAGACCAGGCTAAAACTGAAAATCAATTTTAATTATAAAAATCCGTTTACTGTACCAATAAATCATCCTGGCCCTGACTTGGCTGTGGGGAGAAGGTTACACCTGGCGCAGGGCTAATAAGTCACTCTCTCCCTCTGCCTCGCTGCACCGGGCCGCCCCCACCGCTCCTGCTCCCATATTCATCTCCGTCATTAGGCTGTGGATTATTAATGATGCCCTGGGTGGAGGGACGGGGCTGAGATGCTCTGAAACACATGGTGTCGGTTGTAACTTGATTTCCAGCCGACCCCTTGACAGGAGATCCTGATGGGCTTTCTCTTCCTTCCCAGCGGTGGAGGGGAGACGATGCATAATAGGGGGTGGGACTGTCCTTTGAGGTGGCTCTGTGTCCAGGGGCCTGAAATAGGCAGCGGCATAGACAAATGGGGAGACACAGCACAGCGTTATCTATATATCAGGTTCCCAGGGCTGTGAGTCTTTTAAATTAATTAACTGATCAATTACTATTGCAGTTAGTTACCTCTTATGTACATTAACGAGAGAGGGACCATCTGCTTCAGATGGCCACGTGGGGGCAAGGGAGAGACCCCATCTTGACGTGAGCTCTACAGCACACTCGGGAAGGAAGGTAAAAGTGACTGGGTATAATGGGGGTCAAAACATCAGGGGGCTGCTAAGCCTTAGACATCGTCTGTCATCTGAGACCTGTGATGACTAAGGTCAAGGGTTCAAGTCCACACACCTGTGTGTGACACTGCAACCCCCAACTCGGACGGAGACGGGAAGGGCAGTCAGCAAACAACAGTTGGCTCTCGGAAACAAGTCCTTTCAGCAGTGGGACCAGTGCCTCTCTTCCTTCACGGGGAGCGGCTCACCCCCAGGCCCCAGTCAAGCTTGGGTCCCTGGGCCGTTCATGCAGTCGGCACAAGAGCACTGGTGAAAATGGCACATCCAGAGGGGAGGCGGAGGGTGAACTTCCCCTCTGGGTGCCTGGGCTTTCGCGTCCTCCCTGCCAGGCATCTAGACAGGAGGGATGTGAAACAGGGGGCTGGCGTGGAAGGGAGGCTTGGGTGGCTGACCCGCCGCAGGACTGACCGAGGCGAGTGTGTCCCGGTCACCTGATTCACTGCCCTCCTGGCACAGGTGCACCAGGAAGTGGACACCTACAGCATGTTCAACTGGCCAGACCACAGCCACCCAGCGCATCACAGTGCTACCTGCTACTTACAGATCTGTGCCCTCAGGCAGGTAACGCAGTAACTTAGAAACTCTGAGCCTGAGTTTGTTTGCTATAAAATGGGGGTTCTGGTCCTGCCTCGGTTGCTATGAGAGCGTTGCACATAGGAGGTCTCGTTTGGAATGTTTTACTACTCATCAGCATCTCTTCCGAAAGATAGAAAGGAGGTAACACTCAAGGCCTCCCAAACTGGCCGCTTGCTGGTGTTGATTTTGTGGGAGGGGAAATTAAAATGGACACCCCAAATGAGAATTTAGAATTGTTTCTAGAGTCATTGCAGAGGCATTTAAAAGTTAAATGGGATATAAAATTTAAATTTGGATTTCACACTAACTGTGCCACATGTCAGCTGTGTGACTTTTGAGAAGTCATTTAACCTTTCTCATCTGTTACATAAAGATAATGATGGTAACTTCAAAGCATTGCTGGGCAGGTTCAATGAGGTATTGTGTGGAAAGGCACCGTGGAGATGGCAAGTACTAAACAGACCCATGATATCATTTCATTTGCTACCACTGTCCCATTAGCAAAGATAATTTAGAGTTCGCCTGTATCAAGCTTTCTAGGGAGCATAAATGATAGTCACTATTAACTTCTTGATTCAGTTCTTTCACTACCTTCCATTAAGGCACCAGAAGAGAAATCATTTTTCTTTTTTCATTCACTCATCATCATTTCATATATCCTGCTACACTGAGATGCAAGACTGAGGAGACAAGAACATGATAGAAAAAAAAAAAAGAAGAAAGAACAAAAATGAAAGAAGAAAAAGCAACTAAGCTCAGACATAGATCCCTAAGCTGAAGAGTCAGTTTAATTAAACTGAAAGCTCTGGTGCTTGTAGTAATTACTATTAAGAAATCCATATCCTATCAGAACCCCCTTCTCTGGAGTTTGCTCCTTCTACTTTCTACTGGGCACTAAAATCGCTTCTCTCTTTGGGCAGATACAGCTCCAGAGCCCAGAGATCACTGTAGGGAGACTGTCTAGTGTGGGGCTTGGGTAGAAGCAGCAAAGAATTTGGTCCCAACCTGATCTCGTCCTTGAGTTTCCCTGACTTGGACCTCACTCGTTCCTTCTGCAAAAGGGCCACATGAGTCCTCTCCTAGGGCTGGTGATCAGGGACATGTAAAGTAGGTAACCCTCGTTCTTGGAGCCCTTCTACTGCTCTGCTCTCTGCGAGGGAGTTGGGTTTCTAACACGATCCAAACCACTGACCCTGCTGGGTTCCTGATGTCCCTGACCCCACTTCCACCTGTTTGGGGGGGCACCAGTTGGCTATAAGAAATGCCTGGTCTGTCTCTTCTGATGTCACTATAGCAGCTGGATCCCAGAAGTAAATAGCGGGGGCAGCAGGGGACAGTTTGGTAAAGTGGAAAAAGCCCTGAAGAGACTTAGGTTTGGGTCCCAACCACACCATTTTCTAGGTTCATAACTTTGGGAAGCCCCACATACTGATTGTGAATTGTGCTTAGGGGTCAGCTGAGTCTTGCCTAATTCAGGCATAAGTATGTGTATTCTAAAGCATCTAGATTAAAATGGATGGATGGAGTCCATATGCTTAAAATAGTATTTTGCTTATCAATGATCAATTATTAAGCATTTATTGGATCTTTATCCCAGGCTAAGTACTGTATTACAATTGATCACATCAGGCAAGAAGGCATCTTAAAAATCAAAGAGAAGCCTTCAGAGCCATTATTCATTGTGGGATGGTCAATTGGCATCACGAATTCATTAAAAACAGGGCAGCAATATGCTACGTAAGAAGGACTGGAGAGCAGGAAAAAGCAATAGGCCAGGATTGGGGTCATTTTCAGTTTTGGGCAAAGAAGTGAGTCAGGATAGGGCAGAGGAGATCTATGTGGTCCTCCCTGGGTGGGATCTATGACTCCCAGCATAAACATCCTGGGGCAAGTGTACACAGGTCCTGGCTGGTAGACACGTGAGTTGGACGGCCCTTGAGGAACAAGACATAGTTGCAAGTGCTGTGCACCATGATCCTGCGAGGCCACGCACATGGGCATGAATGTCCTGGGCAACCAACAAAAGGCAATGAGCCACAGCAGGATGGAGGGCCCAGAGAGCCTGGGAAATCCTTAGACCACATGCTCACATGCTTGTTAGTGAAGAACAGGGTACATGGAGGCACACAGAGGTCCTAACGATAGCATGGAAAAGGATGAAATGAGAATAAGGAAAAAATTCATTAGAAAGAGGGGAGGTCTTACATGGCTCAAAGTCAAGAACAACTTGACTCAATATCAACGTGGGGCTCAGCAGACCTCAGACGTCATGATGCAGCCCTGCTTCCCGACGTCTGCTGGGCTGGAACTCAAAACGAATCCAGCTCAAGGGAAAGAGTGAGTAAGTGTGTGTGTATGTGTGTGTGTGTGAGAGAGAGAATCAAGGGTGGGGGTTAGACTTTTAAATTCCATCACAGCCAATTATCACAGCTATGTCCATTTTCCCAGCCTGCCAGACAGAGTCAAAAACTACGTGCATCTGACATCTCCAACGTTTGAAAACGTTACTGTGAAGTTGGAAGTTTCCGGCGTCTTTTGATTAAACATTGTGCTAGGTAATGACTGTTTTACTTGTTACACTTTTTTGCCCCCTTTAAATTACTGATTGTTGTCTGACATTAGGGCCCCATTTGCTCTTATTAAATTAGCAAGCCTACAAAACTCTTAATGAATTGAAGCTCATCAAATGTTTGGAAACGAATAGCAGTCTTAAGATTCTCTCCCTCCTGATGCATCTCTGTGTGAAACGTCTCACTTTCCCAAACACTCACTTGGGTTCAGACAGCTGCACAGAGGGAATCAGGTTTTGATCCTCAGCCCACCTGAAGCAATAGGGCGTCAGCTGCCCACGGAAGCACAAGAACTTGAGTGCCTGGATGGCTCCTCCAACGGGCAATGTGCTGTCCTGCGTAAGCACTGGCTCTCTGGCTACATCAAGTGATTCCTACTTTCCTTCTGAGGTGCCTTGAGAACTCTGATGCATTTGAAGACATTTACTAGGGTGCAGTCTGTGGTCATCATACAGACTTAATTCCCCTTTTAGGACAACCTGATTGGTCTGCAAAGGGCTGAAACTTGTACATGGGCCATGCTGCCTGTTAGCTAACTGTGAGCTGATGGGATGGGGATCGTGGAACCCAGTGTCCTGTCTTCTCTGGACATTGTTTCTTTCCCGATGCCATCCTCATCCAGGACATTTACAGAGGTTCCTATCGAGATCCTCAGCTTTGCAAAGGACGGGGAATCCTGAAACCATCACAGGACATGGGGGCCAGTGAATAGCACAACACCCAATTAGGGAGCATCCAGGGGAAAACTCTATACTGCCTCTTACCCTACAAGTTAGAAAAGATAATCAGGTGGCTGGGCAACACTGCCCAAAGTTCAGTCAGGGGTTTACCCTCGGAATGGTGTTGCTAGGTGAGCTCCGTGTGTGCCTTCAGGAGGAGTGAGAGGAAGGCAAAGGGATAATGTGCACAGCGCAAGGGAAACACTTTTCTCTCTGGCCACCAACTACTCCCCAGCTAGCCTTGGACCACCACAGAGTCTCAAAGCCAGGCATCCCTGGACAGGTGTGATGGGGCAAAGAGGTATGCTTGGCTCACTGAGGCTTCGCCCTGAGAGGAGCTCTGCTCTTGACTTAACTGTGTCTCCCAGCTGCTCATGAGTCCAGACACACAACCCAAAATGTCTCTGGTGAAGGCTTTTCAGGTGGGTCCACCTACTGTTAGGACTACTTAGCATAGTTAGGAAACACCTGGCAGTCTTTGGGAACATGGCTAGACACTTCATGTTATGGTTCCATGTGTAGGTCTTTTTAAAATGTAGAGCTCTGCCATTAGCTTGTTATAGGATACAAGTACCTTAGAACGCTGATCCACAGGATGAGAAAAATGGCTCCTTTTATGTACTTGGAAAACAGTACACACTGTAGAACAAATAACACTTTAACCCAAAAGGAGGTTGCTACAAATCTTCACTGTCATTGGGCAAAGGAAAGAACTTGCGGGATTTCTGCCCATGTCTGACAGCCAAATCCTGGCCTCCCTGCTCTCTGGCCATCGAGAGTTAACTCCACCTGGCTCTGAAGCATGGGCTGCCACCCAGAACAAGGAGCTGGGCAATGGAGAATCCTGCCAGGACCAGCATTGATTGGCTTGCGTGATTAGTTGGTTAATTGAATATCACTGCTTTCTAATATAATTAAAACAAGATAAATACTGGGGCTTCGTCCCGTAAGCAAGTGCCATTAATGATCACAGTGCACACCCTGATTAAAAATGCAATCGACTGGGAGGATAATTTATGAACTTGCCAGCCTCTAGTACCACTCCATGGTTTGTGGGGCCTTGAGATACGATGTGGCTGGCATGGAACTCCCTAACCTGCCGTGACTGCCCTGGTCTCCTGGTGAAAAAAAAAATTATTACACAGGCAAATATATGGGGTGGTGTCTCCTTGCAGGCAGCCCCTCTCTGTGCCAGCCATGATCCTTTGTAAAGTAGCAGAGAGGGATGCCTACACTACCATGGGACTGTCATGACCATCTTCTCCTTTGCTTCCCTTCCCTCAATCCCAAATGTAATACTGCTTCCCAGCCCACTCTCTGTAATCCTTTGTTTCATCCTCATCAGGCTATTCATGAAGTTTGAAAATGTGTTTGGATCACTGATCTGATCATGAAATACTTATGGAGAATTCCTTGAAGCAAAGCAAGTGTAGCTAGCGGAAGGGGCACATAACTTACTTACTTGGGGGCTGAAAGGACCGATTCACAGGCTGCTAAGAGAAGTAGGTATACGCCCTGTGCTGTTGGGCTGCATATGCACAGCGCAGGAGCCCGTGGAATAACCCACTCTCACTGACCATCCCAGACAGCAGGTTCCTCCAGGGAGAGGAAGGCTGCCAGACCTAGTGCAGCAAAGGTCTCAGCCCTCTTCTCTGGGACGTCACATGTTGCTTCCTCAGTCAACTGAGGCACGTGTTTTGGCATGTCACCTGCCAGCCTGGCTAGTGAATGTGTGGTAGAGTAGCATTATGCCACCTTTCCTGAGTCACTCCTACTGATGTCTCAGCTGTCCCTGCTTGTAGCAAAGGGAGAAATCCTTCACTGAGAGCTGGTGAGGGTCTTGGTGAGATGCAAAGCACTTGGAGTACCTCCAAGGAAGGTGCTATATAAATACAAGGTGTTATTATTCTATTAGTTTATGTTCTTAATTTTTGGAATGTGTCCAGATGTGCCAACTGGTGAGCAAACATTACCGATTGGAAGGAGTTGAAGAATGTTGTTGCTGACGCCTAGAGCAGAACACAACATCGGCTCTGCCTCAGAACTGGGCAGTGTTCTCATGAGGGGTTAGATGTGTTTGAAAAAGCCAGTACGATCTGAAGGTGCAGGTACAGCCCTATTGTAGAAATAACAAAACACTGAACTGGTGATATGACTCTGATACTTTTTTTTTCCTGCCAAAAAAAGGCTTTTTTTTTTTTGCCAACTGTTGCCATTCCAAAAACATGTCCCATTATTGGCTTTAATTTATTTTTATTTTTTCTGAGAGTGGTTTCATCTTGTTGTCCTTTTCTTTTCCCTGAGATGCTGCCAGGTTTGGATAAAAAGGGGACAAACTACTGGGATGTCTGATATTTCTGTCACTAGAGAGAAGAGAAAGGAATGAGGCAAATAGGGAGGCCTGCAGAGGGCAGCAGGAACTGCCCTTGGTGCATGATGGGAAGTCAGGGCTGAGCCCCCCACCCTTTAATGGGAATCACAAAGAAACGTGCTCGAGGGGTTGACAGGAATAATCTAGAACACCAGCATGCTCAGAAATCCATTCTGTTCACCTTTAGGTTTTCTAAAAGCTAAACTCATCTCCCTAAATGCTTATTTGGAGAGAAAATATTACCTGTAAAGAGATATGTATACACAGAGAAATGAAGACATATGTCTACCTACAGCTTTGTTATTACCTTGCCATAAAATAAATGCTTATTAATTTCCATGCCACATATGGAGGGAGCTGTCACATGTGAATTTCTTTCATCAGTAATTGCTGTGCCTGTGACTCCTTAAGTTATGTGTACCACAGAGATGGTTTCCAAATAAGAGCCTGGAGAGAGGGACAGATTCACAGATGATAGAAAAAAACATCTAGAAATTATAGACCGATTGAGGTCAGCAAGAAACGAGTTACTCAATATATCCCCTGGGGGTTAGAGCCAGACTTTGCCCCCATGGTTCCAAAATTACTTGACAGTTCATTAGGGTGAAAGGTAGTGTAACCTCACAAGTGCAGAGAATAGTGGTTGTCACTTAAAATGTAGATGGATTTGTCAACAAAACACTTAGGATGGCATTTTGACGTTCTATGCTTTCCTGCTCATCAAAGAAGTTGCTCAAATTTGTGGCACAGAGGAATGGGAGTAAGGAGGATTTTACCTGCAATATTTGACTGTGTGTATGTCTATACTTATATATAAATTCAGGAAATCAGTACTGCTAAGAAACCTGATATCCAGGCAGAATCATTTACATTGTAAGGGAGCTGTCCTCAACTTCTGGTGCTGAAATATAGAGCCACCAATTTTATCCTATGAAGTGCCTCCACAATAAGAAGGAATGCTTTTTTCCTGGCTCTGAGTAGAGTTGCTGCTCAACCATCCTTGACCAATGTAAAGCTAAAAAGTACTTATCCCATAGCTAGAGGATGAAGTTTTCGGGAATATATTCTGGGAAAATATTCTTTGGAACTTTTCAATGTGGTAGAAATGAGTAGTGCTCACTCACGTCTGGTTCTTTCCTTCCTAGGCACATAAAAACTGAGCTTTCCAGCCTCTTTGCAGTTATGTGGGCCCATGTGTCTAATTCTGGTCAGTCTGGTATGAGACGTGATATGTATAACTACTGTGCCAAAGCACTTAAGGTATGTAACCACCCAGCTCTCTTTTCTCTGCAGCAACAATGATATAGACCGTGCCTGATATAGCAGAGGCAAGATGGAATTGGCCTCTATCCCCAAGTTCCCATTTGGAAAGGATCTTCTCTGGAGAGTTGCTGGGATTTGAATAAATGAGAAATAAAATGTAATGTGTCAAGTCTCTGAAATTTTGAAGCTTATCCTATTCTACCCCATCTTAATTGATACACTTAGCCATTTTGGTGTCTTAAAACAAAGACCACCACAATAAACTTCATGCTGCTACCAAAGACATCAAATAAATACACTGGGAAGAAATGTAGCTTGTTCACTTGGACAAAAAATGAAATATACTTGACAATATCCCCAAGTTGGTTTGTTTGGGAAAGCTATGGGAAAAAAAATGTTTCCAAAGGCCGAGGTTTCTACTTGGCATAGAAGTATATTTCTGAACTTCCTTTTAAAATAGTGAAAGAATCTATGTTGGATTTATGATGACCAGAGTTCTACAATGTATGAAGAAGCCAAGTTAAGGTCAACACCACTGCCATGAAATGATGGATGTAACCATCAAGCAGAGGTCAAAGAGGATGAGAACTGAACAGAGACCATGGGATTTGGTCAAGAGGCAATCACAGGCTACCTTTTTAAGAGAGTAGTTTCATTGGAAAAGCCAGATTTCCGAGGATTGAGGAAAGAACTAGCAGTGAACAAATGAAAAAAGAAAGTCTAAACTACAGACTCAAAGTATTTGGTGGCAAAAGGAGGAAACAGGATGGTACTTAAAAGGAAAAAAGCAAAACTTGAGTTGATGAAGGTGGAAGAATAAGATGACAAGAAGAAATGGAAGATAAAAAAATGTGGACAGAAAATCCCTTGTATATTTGAAGAGGGTAGGATTCAGAGAATAGGTAGAAGACACTTGTTACAAAGAGAGGAAAAACACGGAAGTTTGGAAGGGCTTTCCTCCTGTACTTCTTATTTCTTATTTGAGTCCATGGCATCATCATACAACTAGTTTCTGAGAGCTAGGTGGCTAAGAACCCCAGGAATCATCTTAAACCCCTTTATCTCCTTCAGCCTCCCCTATGTGCTTTTATCACCAAGGCTGTTTAACCTCCTCAGTATCCCTTAAACCTATGGCTTTGTATAGCCTTAAATCAAGCCCTTAATTCTGATGGAGCTATCATAATCACAGCTTTACCCTCTTACCAGCTGGATGACCTCAGGTAAATCACAAACCTCTCAATTTCTCATCTGTAAAATAAAAGTAAAAATAACTACTTTGCAGCACTGCTGTGAAGATTAAATTAAATAAGTACCTGGCACGATAAGAGCAAAAACTTCTTACTTGGTCTCACTAGCTCTGGATTTCCCATTTTTTAATTTGTTCACTATATTGCTATCAGAATCATCTGTTTGACATTCAAGTCTTTCACTGTCTCATCCCTGCTTGAATAATGTCAATGAATTGCTATTGTTTATGGAGTAAAATCCAGTTTTGTTTTGTTTTGTTTTGTTTTTTTAGTTTGGTACTTAGAATGTAGTATGATCTCATCTCTGCCCAACTCTTCAGCTTTCACCAATCTCCCATTGTACTTACGTTCCAACATTAGACTCCCTGGAGCTTCCCTTAAGGTATCATAATGTTTCTAAGTCTTTCTTCACTTTGCAATACTGTTCCTTCTGCCTGGGATGTCCTTTTTCTCTCAGCAAACTCCTATTCATCCTGGAAACCCAGCTTATGTGTGGCCTCCTTCAGGTCCTCTTTTGTCACTCCCTTCTCTGTGCTCCTTCTCTACAATGTAGTCACTTCTGTTGTCACACTTAACTCACTGAATTGTCATTTATGTGTTTACATGCTAGTTGGCAATACATCATCAACTTCTTGAAGGAAGGGCTGTTTTTTATTTCATTCCTTGCCTAGAACAATATCTAGTACTGGGTAGGTGCCCATCAAATGTTTGATGAATGACTGAATGAATGCATTTACCTGCATGGGGTGATAATAAAATGATCAAGTTGTACAAAGGGTAGAAGGGGTAAGATCATCCACACATAGTCTACATCTTCAGGGAGCAGAACTCACTTGCTCTAAGCGATGTCTGTGTTTCTGGAATTATTGAAAGGAGAGACATTGGGCCTAAAATTAGGGGAAATACAATACACTAAGCTCACAGTTGACATTCTTTAATTCATGCCTCATTGTTTTTGAACACACACACACACACACACACTCCTTCTGTCACTTTGCCTCCAGAATCACATCATAGGCTATTCTAGCTTTGAGAACAGCATCTAGGTTTGTCAATGACTAAACTCAAATGTGTAATTCTCAATTTTCCCTCTCACCTGAGGCCTTGGTTCTGGGATATATAAAAGGCTATGTTAATGAGTAACAGAATCTACACTTAATTTTCTGCTGAGGTATTATCATGCTGCATGATAATCCAGGTTTAGAGGCAAAGAAGAGAGAGAAAGCAGATGACTACCTCCCATCAGGGAAGCTGATAACTGTGGCTCTGACCAAGGACCCAGGACCCCTTGGATATGTTTCCTCTCCACAGCCATGACTTCTGGCTTATTTTTCCTTACATATAAAATACAGAGAATTCTATAATTCTAGATTGCACTTAGCCACAGAGATCCCAAAAGATAAGAGGCAGGTTCTAGATCTTAGATGAGGGAAGGCACTGGGTTCCAGGAGTCCCACCTGCAGAACCGCAAGTTGCAGAAGAGTCTGTCATCTTCTGCAGCCCCTGCAGGAATGTGCGACAGGCTCTGACTTTCTGAACACTTGAGGAAATACCTAATTAGGACTGCCAAGCTGGGCTCCATAAAAATTACTAGGTAGAGGAGACTAAAATAAGTCCAGGAAATGGCTATCTTTAGAAAACAGTTTCCCTTGTATTTTCTGAAGAAGTGGTTGTTATATGTGGTTAATGTAGTTTAATGAGTGATCATCCTTATGGAATCCAGAAGCCTGCCAAGGCTTATCCTCCACTGATAGATAAATGTTCTGGAATGGAGTTCTACATGTAAAGGCATCAGGGCTGCTAGCTGGCCCCACTGAAAAGATTCCCATTGGCTCTTCCAGGGTCACTTTGAAACTTCCTCAGGTGGAAAGGGCTACCAGGGAGTAAGCCTGGTCATGCTGATTATCAAACTTTGTCTCCACCTAGAACAGTGAGAATCCACAGAGGCAGTACAAGAGAATGGCTAAGGGTATAGACTGCTGAGATGGAATCCTATCTTCATCCTTCATGAACTGTGTAATCTTGGGAAGGTTGCTTAACCCGTCTGTGCCTCGGTGTGCTATTCTGTTAAGAGGGGCCAAAGACACAAAGACACAAAATCATGTGTCTGACAAAGGGTTTGTTTTCATAATATACAAAAATTCTCAAAACTCAACAATAAGGAAAGAAATATTCCGATTTTTTTAAAGGCAAAAGATCTGAACAGACACGTCATCAATGTAGATATATAGATGGCAAATAAGCAAATGAAAAAATGTTTGACAACATCAGTCTGTAAGAAAATGCAAATTAAAACTATGATGAGATATCCTTACATACCTATGTAAATGGAAAATAAATAAACAAAACCATCCCCTGCAAAACAAACCCAAACTCCCAAAACCAGATAATAGTAAGTGTTAATGAGGATAGGAGAAGACAACTGTGACTCTCAGACTTTGCTAGTGAAAATGCAAAATGCAGCCAGCCTGGAAAACAGTTTAGTAGTTTCTTATAATACAACCTAGAAACCCCTCTCTTAGGTATTTACCCAAGAGAAATGAAAACTTATGCTCATATAAAAACCTGTTTGAGAATGTTTATAGGAGCTTTCTTTATAATCACCCCAAATTGGAGACAACTCAGATATCATTCAATAGGTAAATGGGTAAACTGAGGTGCAATCACATCATAGAATACTACTCAGTAATAAAAAGGAGCAACAACATAGATGAATTTTAAAGATATTGTGTTAAGTAAAAGAAGCCAGATACAAAAGACTACATATTGCATAATTCCATTTACATGAACTTCTAGAAAAGGCAAAACTATAGTGAAAGACTGAAGATCAGTGATTTCAGGAGCTGGAGATGGGGGAGGGGACCAACTGCAAAGAAGCATGAAAGAACTTTTGGAGGTGGAATGTCTATATTAGAACTATAGTTTTGACTGCATTATTGTGTACATTTTCTTCAATTTTAAGAACTATTTATTTTGAACTAGTTTTAGACTTACAGAAAAGATGCACAAATAGTACAAAGATTTCCCATCCCTTTCACCCAGGTTTCCCTAATGTTAAAAGCTTACGTAACCATGTTACATCTTTGAAAACCAGGAAATGCACATGGGTAAAATACGACTAATTAAACTCTAAGTCTTATTCTAATTTCACCAGTTCTTCTACTTAATTTCCTATTCTGTTCTGTGATCCCACATCCAATTTATTGTTACTGTATCTTCTTAGTCACCTCTAATTTTTAACAATCTTTCCTTGTCTTCATGACTTTAACACTTTTCATGAATACTGGTCAGTTATTTTGTAGAATGCCTTTATTTTGGGTTTGTCCAAGGCATTTGCACAGAGTGGGTTTATGCATTTTGGGCAAGAATATTATAGAAGAGATCTTATGTCCTTCTCAGTGCATTTTATCAAGGAGCTCATGATACTGATATGTCTTGTTACTAACAATGTTAATCTGGGTCACTTGGCTAAGGTGGTTTCTCCACTGTAAATTTACTGTTTTCCCCTTTGTAGCTAATAAATATTTGGAATAAATATCTTGAGACTATGCAAATATCCTGTTTCTCCTCCAACTTTTGCCCACTAATCTTTGTATCCAATGGTGGATCTTCTCTGCAACAATGATTACTGTAGTGCAATTCAAATTGTTTTTCTCTTCCTTTTTACATTTAAAAAATTTTGATTTTGCTTTTTAATTAAATTTTCTTTGAAATAATTGTGGGCTCATGAGAAGTTGTAAAGATAGTACAGAGGGGTCCCATGTATCTTTCATCTAGTTTCCCCCAGTGATTACATCTTACAAAACTGTAATATCAATATAAAAAAAAAGACATTGCTGTAAAGTGCATATATAGTTCTGCCATTTTATCACATGTATAGATTCATGTAGCCACCACTGCAATCAGGATTCAGAACTGTTCCATCACCACCATATAGCTGTACGCTTTAAAAAGATGATACTTGGCACAAGACACAACCCCACCCCCAAACACTGCCAGGATAACATTAAGCAGTGTGTAACTATTAGCTCTCATCATTGTTGCTGTTTCATCAAAGAGCATCTCTTTCCTGCGCTAGGAGATGTTCAAGCAAAGGCCAGTCCAGGCTATAAAAGGAGAGAAGAGGCCTCTACATTTTTTGCCCGACTCCCTGACTGTTGCTATACTAGATGAATTAGAGCAAAGTTAGTCACTGACACCTGGGGCTAGCACTACCCTAGCACTGTTGGAGGTTCCCAGAGTTGCCTCCTGCACATCAGCGTGGGCTTCTGTTTGCCCCTGTCTTCTCTCTCCATGGTGATTATCTTTCTCTTATTTGAATATACCAGGTACATCCTGCCTCAGGTCTTTGCACTTGCTGTTCCTTCTGTCTAGAATGTTCTCCCCACCGATAATCAGTGGCCAGCTCACATGTCTTCTATTCGGAAAGAGCTTCCTGGGCCACCTAGCCTAAACCTAGCCCCTGCCATCGCTAGTCCCAGCTCCTCTCTATCATGTGACTCTGTTTTATTTCCATTAGGGCACTTACCACCAGAAGAAAATTATCTTGGCTGCTTATTTGCTGACTTGTTTGTTTTTCCAGTTATATATCTGTGTCTATATCTATGTCCATATCTATATCTATCTCTCTCCATATTACTTTCCATTATAGGTTATTACAAGATATTAAATATAATTCCCTGTATTATACAGCAAATTCATATTGCTTACCATGGTAACCATTTTTTTTTAAATCAAAGTATAGTTGATTTACAATATTTCAGGTGTACAGCAAAGTGACTGTTACACATGAACATATATATATTCAGACTCTTTTCCATTATAAGTTACTACAAGATATTGAATACCTCCCTACTGCTATACAGTAGGACCTTGTTGTTTATCTATTTTATATATAGTAGCTTGTATCTGCGAATCCCAAATTCCCAATTTATCCGTCCCCACTGCCTTCCCCCTTTGGTAACCATAAGTTTATTTTCTATGGCCAACTTGTTTATTGTTTACCCCCACCCCTGTAGAATGCCAGCTCCAGAAATGCACAGGCACCATCTGTTTGTCTACTGCTGTATCCTTACTGTTTGACAAGTGACCTTGGCCGTACTCCCAGAAGAGTCTTCCTGCCACTTCCCTTCTCATTCTCTCTCCTTTCTTCTGTTTCCTCGAACTCTCTTTATGGCCCCTCCCCATCCCAAAACATATCCACTGAGATAAAAATGAAGTCCGTGATTACACTGGAGGGATCACCAACGAATCCAGCAACTACTCCCTCCAGTCCTTTCTGCAGTGACTGCCTCCTTCCCAGCCCTTCTCCTTGGTTCTCTTCCTGCCCTTGACGGGCGCTTACAGGAGAAATGCCCAGAAAGGAGGACTTCCACTAAACTGTCTCCAAGCTGCTGGTTCATGGACTGCATTTCAGCTAATAGGAGAGGTTTCCCTGGAAATCTGCAGGCTCCTCACCACCCTTACTCTTGCCCTTTGCCCCACTTCAATCTAGTTAGCTCTGTTATTATTTCTGTGGAATGGCATATATCGGTGCCATTAATTCTACACATTTCTAGGGGAGAAGGGATTGAGAGGAAGGAAAGACTGATTATTTATCAAATAAAAGACATTTCTCCTCTGTCTGGACAGCCAGGTGGATTTTCTGAACTCATTTCTGCCCTGGAAATGGGGCAGCTGCTTCTGAAATGAGTCCTCTGTGTTGGGGTGGGCTCTGTTTTTATGGCCAGTGGGTAATAGCATTTCCTGATTTATGAATTGGTATCTGGGGGAGGTACTGAGCCCCTGAATGGATTCATCATGGGGAGAATAGCCATATAAATAATCCTGTCACATAAAATTATTGTTCTCATTTTGATTTTTTTAAAAATTCCTTTTGTGTGGTGGTGGGATTTAGGAGACACTAGTGGGAAAGCAGGAGAGGAATAAGTTATTGGGCCCCTTTTTTTTCCTATACAACAAAAAATGTACAAAAGATATTCTTCAGAGACAGTGACTTGTTTAGAAGACAATCACCAGCACGGTTTAATTATCTGGGGACCTCTCAGCACTTGGCTTAAAGCCAATGCCAAGGTCTTGGCCTTAGATGCCATGTAGGGAGACCTCATGAGTTGGCCCAGGCTCCATCTGGGATATTTTTTTCAAACTGGCAAAGAGAAAGGCACTTCATGTAGATTTCCCCTATCTTCCCAAATCAGTGTGAGGATCCATCTCAACGCTCCAAGTGTTCACTGAGAGTCTGCATGGTACAAATCGGGTCTCCTAGGTAGGGACAAACAAGGAGTGCACAGTCCAGAGGTTGTGGGTGAGGATAACTCAAAGGGGGATGTAGGCTTTGAAGCATGCACACAATTTCCCTGGTGAGAGATCACAGGGCACCCTGGAGAGACAGCAGGATGGAAGCAGATGCCTCAAGTGAGGACATACACCGGGTGGCTGAGCAGAAAACTGGAAATTGTTGGCAGTTTATGCTTTATAGAGAAGATTCTTCTCCCCCATGGATTTGTAAGGTCCCTGAAGACAAGGACCCTAGCAGACTTCTTTCTTTTGTACCCACCTTTTTTTCTCCCTGACCTTGAGGCTTAACAAGTAGTAGTTCAGGAGAAATCACTCTATTGTCTATAAAAGGCCAGCTAGTTTATATTTCAGACATTGGAGAGGCCATATGGCTTGTCTCCACTACTCAACTCTGCTGTGGTAGTAAAAGCAGCCATAGATGAGATGTAAATGAATGGGTGTGACTGGGTTCCAATAAAACTTTATTTACAAAAGCAGTGGCCAATCAGATTTGAATTGTAGTTTGCCCATTTGTCTAGTAGGTCAATAATAAGTGCTTTTTGAAGTGAGTTGAAAGGCTATCATTTAATAACATGTGCATCTTACTTGTAAAAAACATCAAATATGACCTGACAAAGTAAATGACTGCTGAATGTGTTAAAAGAGTTATTTTTTATGCAGAAAGATTTCCATGGTACTCCTAACATACAATCTGTTTTATATGCATATTTTAAAGAATTAGTCCCTTAAATAAAACCAGAATTTCTGAATCTTCTCTAGTAAGCAAGATATTACATAGACATGATCTTTTTTCATGTTACTGAGCTCCAGAGGGCAAAAAAAATAGGACAGGAATCTCCAAACTTCACTGGTCTAGAAGAGGAGTGTCAGGAATCTGGGAGTGAGAATGAAGGGGATGGGAGGCAGGATTATTTTGGTGGGTGTGGCCTTGGGGAGGGGACCCAGCAGAGGTTGTTGAGCTAGTTCTAACCAGTGTGTCTAACCATGGGGGCTTCTGTTCATTGCTCTAATTTATTTCTTTGTTTTCATGGCAGAATAAACTCCAAATTCCAGGGGTCAGCTAAGCGCCTGCCACCAGCCTGTGCGCAGCCAAAAAAAAAGCTTGGTGTCATCAGTCAATGCCAACTAGTTAATAATGACCAGCCTCCTCGCTAATGGCCCGAGGCAAGGGTCCTCGGGCAGCAAAGGCTCTAGCAGAAAGACTTGCAGGCAGCTGCATGGGGAGAATGGTTTGCAAGAAGCATTTCTGCTGGCCACTTGCAAGGGTGTACACACCCATGCTCAGCTCTTTAGGAAGGTAGTAATTAGTTTTATTCCCTTCACTACCCACAGTGAATGCCGCAGAATCTGGCATTTGGAGAGCCATTGGAGTCTGTCCCTCTCATCTTGGCTTGCCTCAGGTTTATGATTATAACTAAGAAGTTCAGGGGTTGTGTTCAGTTCCCACGGAAAGAAAAGAAACTTTCAAGTGTCAAGGCTCCAGGCAAAAGAAGCCACTGCAAAGGAAAGCTGACCATGACTCCGCTGGCCCTGGACCATGTAATGTCTCTTGCACACTGCAGGTGGTGAGGACAACCACTAAATAATAAGCTTGCATGTGCTGTACACCAGGAATTGACACAACATTGTAAACCGACTATAACTAAATAAAAAAAAATTTGTGGGGAAAAAAAATAGTAAGCTTCCAGAAGCTTGATGTCATCATGCACATCTGTACGTTTCCAGCACGGGGACCTACACAAAGAGCGGCAGGGACAAAGATTTCCAGGCCTATTTGTATGCTGTGGTCATCTGGACAGTGTTTCCCGACTGAGTGGTGGCACGCCACAGCGTTGATGCTGTGGATGGGCCATAGGTGTGCTACCATTTTGATCCATTCAGCCCTGGGGGCAGTCGGGAAATGACTAGAGAAGTTGGGCCCCAGAGCCTGGTCCCCTCTAGTCAAGAGGGGACCTCCATCACCCCAGTGAGCTCTATAAATACATTCACTCCCTGTGTGTTCCTTAACAAAATAACAGGCTGGAAAATGTTGACCTGGTATACAAATGAGAAAACAGAGACTCAGAGGTCCAGATTCCACAAGCTAAGGCTTGATTCCAGTTAGCCTTACTCTGCCCAAAGCCTACCCACCACCCCACAGCTGTCACACTAAACTGTCAACAAACAGCTATTGAAGCCAAATTGTCGGAACTGAGAAATCACTGGCCTAAAAGCTAGTGGAGGGTCAGATGATGTTATTAGCACTGCTTGAGACGTGAGCTGGATGCTCAAAGCTGAAGTCAACTTACTGCCAGTGTATACAAGACGTTATCCCCTAGACCAGTGGTGACCATTCTGACCATGACTCATGGCAAGAGATATTTTACATTGCAACCCAGGGCACACACAGACATGCACATGTGTAGTTTCACAGAGAGAGTACTTATCCTTACTATGTTTGACAGACACTGTTCTATTCGATTTTATTCTGTTCCATTAAAAAAAAAATTCTGGTCATGACCCTTTAAATTGATTTCGTGACCCACTAAATTGATTTCTCGACCCACTAATGTGTCATGACCAGCAGTTTGAAAAACACTGGCCTGACCCCATTCTGGCTCCCCCACCCTCCCCAGAGAAGGGTAACGTGGAAAGTTTATGTGGAGGGGAAGAGTGAGATAAGAGACTGGGATAAAAGTGAGGACGCCAGTGGGAGGAATGCCAAAAAACAGGACAGAGGAAAGAATGGGGATGGAGAAATGAGTAGGGATTGGGAGACACGATGAGAAAAGGCTAACTCTGGATGGACAGATTTATGTCCACGCAATGGTTCTCCAGCTCCATGGTCATTCTGGCCATATTTATACAAGAATGTTTCCCACTTGCTTTCATGGCCATAGCCATGGTAAAGCTACCTGCTGGTCTGAAGATTTTCTATCTGATGGCACCATCTCAAATTCCTTACTGTTGATCCCACAGGGGATTTTCCGTCTGCTGTTCAGAGATCTGGGCCCTAGAAGACCTAGAAGGCATTGGGTAAATGATCCAGCAATAAGGAAACTGACCACAATGACTCTACCCACACCAATGCACCAACACACAGGGGGCTCTGTGGACATCTGAGCTGGCACAACAAACTCTTGGGTACAAGGGAGGTGGTTTTGTAAGGTAACAGGAAAGTGAAAAATCAGAGATTAAGAATAATTTATAAAGCAGCTGCAAATTTACACATTCCATTGGCCAAATTCTAAAGAATTTTGATTGCACGCCCCATGGTAAAAAACAATTTTTGAGCATGTACCTACAAAGGGCAGATATTTGTTTATAAAGACTACACATGTTCTACTTATTAACATCATTACATTATCAAAAATACACAAAATTAGGGAAGAATGAAGCAAGATAAAGATAAAATACCATCTTAATTTTCATTTTCCTTTATTAATGAATGACACAAACATTTTACTGTCACCATGAAAATTATTAATAATGATGAGGCTGATGTGTTATGATTGGCATCATTATTTTTGAAAATCCTTGTTTAGCACTTAGTATTATGAGGTTTTGAGGTCTAAGGTTCAATTTATTTCAATAGTTTGCTTTAATGGCTGTCATAACAGAAAAAGACACCTCACAGAGACACAGAGATGCAAAAAAGCCCATTGCTGGCTATGCTGACTAAATCAAGCTATATATTTTTTTCAGTTTCATGCACCAATTATGCAAAGATTGTTGTTGAAATTCAGCTAGTAGTAGATTTCCATCTTCTCTGATGTCAATCAGGGTTCTTTCAACTAATTGGAAGATGCTGAAGTTTTATATTTTTTAACAAATGGGTCAAAACTCTCTGAAAGTATTTGGAAGATTTTTAGGGAGGTAGAAGATTCTATTTCCAAGTTTTTAAAGTTTTGAGATACGAGTTTTTAGTGTCACATTTCCTCATTATCAAATCACATACAAGTGAAAATATTTCCAAGTATCCTTTTCTCCCCCTTCCAAAATGGTCTCTCCATGCCATGAATTCTTTCTGAAAGTAGTTACTTTCCAACTCATTGTTAACACACTACCTTTATATTGAGGGGGCAGATGAAGTGTTTAATTTTTCACAGTTATCAGCAAAGTGGCATAGTTCTGACAGCTGCTTGTCAGAACTGAAAAGGTCAGCAAATGTGGAACATTTTGGTTCTTTTAAAAGAAAAATCTTTATATTTCTATAACCAGAAAACCTCTGGGTTGTACAAAATGTTTTCATGCTCCCTCCCAGCTCATTGCAAAATAGTGGAAAGATTGTATTTAAGGGATTGTGTTTTTTTTCTTTTTTCAATATTGATAACATCAGTTGCACAGAAATTGCAAATTTGTTGTCATGTAGTGAAGCTAAATCAGCCAGGAAGATCACTAGTGTCTACCACCCGGAGATGTGGCCTTCCCATGTCCCTCCACGCCTTCCTGACACATGGACAGCTGACATGCAGACCAAGGTAGCAAAAGAACACCCAGTATCCACTGCATATTACATAGGAGTGAAGCCTAAGTTCTTGTTTTAAACAGAAAAATAACTAGGTGTTCTAACCATTTCTTCCCTGGCCCCATCCGGTCATTCTAGCACCACCTAGTCTCAAAATGCAGCTTAAAATTGCTACCCTAGAGAAGCAAAAAGGGTGCCAAATGTTTGAGAGTTTAGTCTTCGCTGTTCTGGAGCAAAACGATATGTAAATGAACTGTCTCCTCTACACCATTGTGAACTGAGGAATATCGAGCTGTCAGCGTTCATTTGATTGTTACAGATGCAATAATCAAACCAGATTAAACAATGGCTCCTACGCTAAGAACCACCTGAGCAGATGCAAAACGATGTAATCCAGGAACCCAGGTAAGAATCGTACATACGTCTGAAAGGTGACAGCAGGCAAGAGGCAGAACTTTAATAATTTTAGTGAAATTGGTGACTTTCAGAGAAGGACAAGGAACTACAGATTAAGGCAGGGGAAGCTAAGCTCGGAGCTGAAGAGGCCTCTGTGCACGTGGGATAGAGGAGAGACAGCCTTGGGAGCGCTGAGTCGAATGAACCCGGGGTGGGGGCAGGGAGCGGGAAGGAAGGAAACTTGACCCCGAAGCCCAGCTGTGACCTTGAGGCTCAGATCAAAAGGACCCTCCTTTCCTGAACTCAGAAGAGTTCAGACCAAGAATTCAGCCTGGGCCTAGAGATGGAACGGCACAGAAGAGGGACCAGGGTCAGGCCTAGAGCCCGAGAGCCCAGTTCGTGAGAAGGGAGAGAAACGGGAAAAGCCGGGAAAAGATAAAAATGTAGTCTTCCCCAACGAAGGTTCCGCTCAGGGTGCTCCTGGTAAAGTGAATTCTGTGGTCAAAGGAATCTGGGAGACATAATGTCCTAAATTTGCCGCCCACCCCTAGCTTGGAGATTTACAATGCTCGTTAGCACACTTATGGTTTAAGAAATGCCAGTCAAGGTATCTGCTTAACTCAGACTTCCCCAAATGCATTTGATCAAAGAAAGCTTTTGTTTTTATTTTTTCTAATATCCTGCAAAACTTTGGTTCTGAGAATAAAATGTGGGGAACCCTGGATTACAGTGGTATCTACAGTGGTCCTGAGGCAAGATTCAGGCAGGAGGCTCTGTGTACACGTCACACGTCAGGTGCGTCCTGCTCCCATCCTGAGATGCCCTACAGTGAGTGTTATCTCCAAGTCTTATGGATTAAAAGTGGCTGCAGGGGAGGAGGATTCCCTGCGGGGGCCTCTCCCCTCACCCTGAAGGCACCTGAGGTGTGAGTGGTGACCTCCTTTCCACAGCGGGATCAGCTGAGGGGCTCAGACTCAGGCTGGGAGGTAGCTGACCGAAGAGTGTGGCCTGCGGAGGCCACCATTTTGGGCACCAAAACAAACAAACCAAACCAGGTTCCTGATATGTCCTGGAGGAGATAGGGGTGTATGAATGATGGAAGTAAAAATATTATAGTTGGAATTTTTTTTTCAATAAATTACAGGCATCCTTCTAACAGACCATCACACTAAAAATAATAAAGGCTAGGATTTGTTGAGCCCTTGTTAAGTGCCAGGCACTGCGCTAAGAATTGCATGTACATTTTCTAATTCACTCATTGTAACCACCCAGGCAGTGGGCACTGGCCTCCCCATGTTACTGTTGAAAAAACTGGAGTACCTAGAGGTTAAACAATTTGCTCCAAGTCATATAGGTAGAAAGTGGCAAAGCCAGGACTGGAAACCAGGGCTGGTGGTTCCAGCTCATGCTCTGGACACCCTCAAGTCACCCAGCAGGGACGGGACAGGCTTCAGCACCAGCACCGAACCCTTTTCGAGGAGGCTATACCTCTTCTATACCTGTTTCTCCACTCCTTCGCTGTTTTGCACAACTGTGTTTAAATGAATATCCAGACAGTCTCCCCATCAACCATTATGCACTCCCTTGAAACAATCACATCCTCTCTGAGTTCAGTTTCAAATTCTTGTCTCCACTGTTCACCAGTAATAGTGGAATGCACTTAAGGGACTCAGATCAGATCTAATTCTGCCATTTGTAATGTCTACTTTTACACCTATATTGTGTTAAGTAAAGTCCTGTGATATCACTAACACTAACAAAGTCATCTTGAACAATGGCACAAATTAACACATATCTATTTACTGTTGAAAACATCTCATCAATATTCAGACTGAGTACACAATTTAAGTATCCGGTATTTCCAGCCTCTCTTTCTGCAGAACTTCAGGCACAAATCAAATCAGTTGTCACCGAACTTAAAAACTTCCATTTAGATGCCGTCCCGTCTGCACCCACTATGAGAGGCGATGGGGCACCCACAGAGCTGCAGCTCATCTTGGGAAACACCCCAAGAGCTCCAGCCTCTGGACCAGAGTCCTCATGATACCCACCCCACCTGGGAGGAGAGCAGCCCTTTGGGCTGACATCCTCCTCTTCTCAAGCCCAACTGCACAAAGAGTTTGGGGTTCCAGGCAGTTCTCACAGTGGGACCCCATTCTTTCCCTATATGCCCTATAGTCTGGAGTTTGTGCCCACCTTGCTCCTACAGAGCTTCCAGAACAGCCCCTCCTCTGCTCTTCTCCATGCTGCCCAGAGCCAGACAGTGGGCACTAATAAACCCACATGGGGAGGGGCCTGAAAGGCGGCAGAGACGCGGCCCCTGGCACGGCCTGTCCGCACTGTGGAGTCTTCCCATGTGCTGCTAAGTGGGACATTCCAGGTGGTCGTCTTCACAACAGCACTTCAAGTGCTCAGAAAGTATCGGGACACCACACAGTGTAGAAAGGAGATGTGACTGTCAGGGCAATTGCCAGAGACATGCTGAATGGAGCTCAGGATCGGAGAGCCGCCAGGGCATTTCCCCAATCACCTGGCCCTTGGATTTCCTGTCTTTCCTCCCGCTCCACACTCACTCTGCCTTTATATATGAGCTCTTCTCTTGCTTGGGGCACAGCGAAGGAGGACGAGCCATTTTCTCACCTGCTCAAGAACTCCTGGCAGGTGCGGAGCCAGAAGCTATTCAGGTGCCAATCTGTGATAACGTCAAGTCCAATGGGGCTGGACTCAAATTAAATTATTTCCCTAGAGTGGAAGCAGAGCTGCAAAAGAACACCCAGCAAGCCCCGCGGAGAGAACAGCTCTGTCCGATGGGGCTGGCAGCCCAAGGCCCCGGACCCTCCAGGCTCCTGGGATGCAGTGCTAACAGGTGGGAAGGGAGTGCTCAGCCCTTTCTGGGGGATTCTGAAATGGACTGGGGGTACCCAGGAATCCTGGGGAGCTGGTGACCAGAGCTGAACTGGCCCTTAGCCACCAAACAGCAGTTTGTCCAGGTGTCCCTCCCCCCAGCAGCAACCATTTCCGGGGAGTACTCATAATCACAGTCAAGATAGGGATGACCCCGCCCACGCTAGGCACGTCACACGTATTACCTTTAATCCTAAAAGCCCTGGAAGCTGGTTATTAGCATTTGTGTTTCACACATGAAGAAACTGAAGCATAAACTGTGCTCTAGTGCCTTGTTCTGGGTGGTGGAGCTGGTGAGCGCTGAGGGTCAGGATGAAACCCCAAGTTCACGTCTATTCATGACCATCCTGTGGTCTCCATCCTGCACACATTTCTGCCTCCCAGTCACCCCCATGACTGTCTGAGAAATGTCAGGCCACGGTCATTTCTTCGTCTCAGGGAGGCTACTAACCTTGAGCATATTCAGATGTTAGAGACTTCAGACCTCTCGGGTGACCCCGTAGAAGCACGTCTGTTGGGAAAGGAGTGTGTTGGTGGCAGGGTGCTTCTCTGCCTACAGCCTTTATGGGGTGTCCCGGTTGTGTCTATGGCCCTGTGTACCCCAGTATGTTCTAGAATAGAAGGGGGCTCTTGTTCCAACTTGCATCAGGATGGGGCTAAGGAAGGGTAAACCTTCGGGCCTTTCTTCAGGGGGCAGCGTGGTGGTTCTGAGCTCTTCCTATCACCCCAGCACCCCATTCAGCCCAGCAAGTCCTTTTACCTTCTAAGGCTTGTTTCAGCAGCCGAGGATTGGGGTACAGAACTGTCCTGCTGGGTAGACTCGGAGATGAAGAGGGTCTCTTGCACCCACGGAGAGCTCCACATTCCTCCTTGGAAGGGGGGCCTGGCACAGACACTGCAGTAGGTGCTGAGCTGGGTTCTAACCTGGCTCCTCTGCCAGCCTGCTGTGTGACTCTAGACAAGCCATGCACCTCTCTGGGCTTCAGTTTGCTCACCAATCGTAGGGAGAAAGGCAGCAAGAGAGAGTGGGACCTGAGAAGTCTTGAAAGGGCTTTTCCAGTTCTAAAGTTTTATGATGCTATGGAGAATCCAGGTACCAGCACCGAAGGAATGCAGGAGATTGGAGTAGGAAGTCATCTTTCCCATCTGGGTCCCTTCCAGAGAGACATTCTGCATTTATTGAGAAGGAAGGGAGAAGTGGAGCATCTCAGTAATGATGCACAGGAATCTGTGGGATCAGCTCCAGACAAACGGGAAGGCTTCCGCCTGAGTGCAATTGGGTGAAACACGGCAACAGCTTTTCTCTTTCTGTGAATGCCTGAGGTGGCTGGCGTGCTGTCACTCACTCTCAGGACTGTACTTCATGTCCCGTCTCCCAGGAGCTATCAGAAACAGCCCCGTCTGGGTGCCGGGAGCAAATGTCCAAATGAGCTTGTCAAGGTGTCAGCCATCCCAATGCAAACTGGAGTGGACAGCTTAGCCCTGCAGAGGTGGCAGGAGGGACGACACATGCCTGGGAACCCAGCACCAAGAGAGTGGAATCATTCTTACAGGAGACCATCACCTTGGGCAGCAGGAACTATCTCCACCCCTGCTCCTTGTTTGAGATCCATGTCCATTGACTCCCAAGATTGTCAGATTTCACATTGGCTACTCTTGGGTCATTCTGGGAAGCAGGCAGGGGGCAGGAAGGGCCACTGAGGCACAGAGGAGAAGTAACGGTCCCCTTATCACACGGAGAGTCCCCAGCAGAGGCTCCACTCAATTAGGGGTTGAAGCCTATCTTGAACCCCAATACTACCTTCCCCTGAACTGAGCTTCCTTCTGAAACTCACAACATGGTACAAATCACATTCACAAAGCATCCTCTCACCAACCCCCTCTCTCCCCCCATGCTGCAGGCTTCACCATCTCTCAGTTTCACATCCTCAAGCAAAGAGCTCGAAAAGAAACACAAAAAACAGGGAAGGGGATCGGGGTCCTCAACAGGCTCCTTCACTTTGACACCCTTGCTCCCTGGGAAGCCTTTTCTGATCATGCTGTTTAAAATGTCAACTCTTTCACCCTGAACAGTCCTCCCGATCTCCTGCCCCTGCTCCGCAGCACTGATCACCTGCTAACCTGCTGTAGGGCTTATCCCACAGGCTGATTCTTCTTGGCTCCTTCCTCTTGTGAAAACCGCAAGCTCCTGAAGTCAGGGCTATTTACCTGTTTCTTCACTGTTGAGTCCCCAGCGCCTAGGCTGGTGTTTGGCACATAGTAGGTACCTAGTGAATATCTGTTGAGTGAATGAACGAATCAGGCTTGGTGATTTGTTGTAAAGCAAGATGGCCCTTGCTGCTTCACTACTGGATTATGCTGGGAAGCCAAACAGAGCTGCCCCTGCCTGGCCCTGCTTTCCTAGGTCACTCTGACCACAGGTGGACCCACCTCCTCAGCTCCTGTGGATGGCTGTGTCCTGGTTCACAGCTAGGACTTGAGTGCCACCTGCTCATAAGGGAGACTGGCTGTGATGTTCCCAGGCACCTGGAAGCAGATCCACTGTCAACAAGCGTCAATAAAACAAAGAACACCATGAGAGATGGCTTTCGCCCAGACACAACTGAAAGTGTGTCTCGAAAGCAGAAACATGTGTTTAAGGCCTCTGGCTCTCAGGCGGGGGGAGCTGGTGTGTGGGGTGGCAGGGATGCTGAAATTTACTGAGAAATCTGCCACTTGCTCTGAGGTCTATCAAAGAGACTCGCCTTGTGGGGGGAACAGCTGCTTCTCCCCACCCCCCGGCAGGGGGTGGTCGTTCCAGGGCACTGGAGGATAGCCCCGGCGCTGCCACCCCATCTCCTCGTTTGTCTGCCTCACTGACACTTCCTCTCACTTCCCTCCCATCAGCTTGGCAGGTTTTTATCGCACTGGTTTCAGTGTGTACAGAAATTCCTCTGGGAGGATTGCAGCTGTAGTAAATACACACCATAGACATACATGCAGATGTGCACAAAGCAAGGAGGCTGATGGAGACACACAGGGACAGACACGGGAAAGTTGTGCATGTGTGCACACGCATGGACACACACACACACACACACACACACACCCTAGGGAGACATCCAGAGTTATGCAGAAGAAAGGAAAAAGATAGAAACACAATATGATACTGCAAGAGAAGGCAGACCCTGACAAAATGACACTGATACCTAACAGGGTGCACTCAACCACTCCAAGAAAAAGTGTGCATGGAAAGCAGCCCTTGCTGGGTGAGAAAGAGAGAGGATCTCACACATCCATAACTACAGAAACAATATCCCAGCCATAGGATTATTCAGTTTGCAAATAGCTGTGATAGTAGCTCCTGTTGCTCTTATTACTCAGGAAGTTCCAAGGATTGTGGTGGTGGTTCTGTGCCAGCAATGGGGATGAAGATCAAATATATACTTCTTACTATAAATCACAGTATCACAATAAGGTATATTATATACAACCAGCACGTCAGATGCATAACATTATTATTTAAGAACTAGTTAAAGTAGGCTACGTAAGTTTAACCAGCAAACGTATGTAAATGGAAACACAAAGCAAGAAATAGTTCAGAACAGGGCGAAAGTCATGGCAGTCATAAACAGATCACTGAAGACTGAGAGATGCTTCCTGTATCTGAAGTAGTCTTTTAATTGTATAAATTCAAACTTGGGGTTAAGAAAGGCAATACCCCATTTGTATCAATCCTTCTCTTTCCCAGTTCTGGTTCAGTGAAGACACTGGGGATTCATTCATTCATTCATTCATTTATTCCTTCATTCACCTATTTATTCATCAAAGAAATATCGAGGGCCTATAAGGTGAGGTTTAGGCAGACAAAGAGGACACAGGGCTGTCCTCCAGCTCCTGACAGTCTGGTAGAAAAGACACGAAAGCTCAGCTCAGTCTGGGAAGAGCTGCCACAGAGGTGTAAACCACAGGTCAGGAAGAGCTCATTAGAGAACGTGACGGCAGAACGAAGTTTCAAGGGGCCAGAAGAAATCCACCAGATGAGACAGCAAAGTGCCTCTGAGGCAGAGCTGACATCACTGCTGAGCAGGTACCCTCAGTCTGCAGTCCCAGCCTGTTCCATTGGCTGACGCAGGCGGGCAGGTGTTCGTCCTGAGGCTCGGGTCTGGTATACCTCCAGACAAACCAACCAAGCTGCTCTTGTCCGCTCAAAACAGCAGGCGTGGGTTTGCTCTCCTCTGGGACTGGACCCCTGCTAAGTAAAAAGCCTGCCTCGGCCTTGACCTGGACTCCTGAGCTCCACCCTGACAGATCACCCAGAATCTTGATGCCACCACCTGCCCGACTTCAAACATGGCCATTTCCAGACACTCCCATTGCAATGTCACAAGAATAGGAGTCTTCGTTTATCGAGCCCACACTCTGTGACGGCTTGGTTCATGCTGATTACATGCATTATGCCATTCGATCTTTGGAACAAAGCAATTGGGTTTTATTATTACCCCCATGTGACAGCTGAGAACAAAGAACCTTAAAGAGGTTAAACCTGAGATCACACTTAGTAAATAGTAGAACCAAGGTTCATGCTCCAATGTCCTGACACTGAGGCTTGAGCATGACCATCGTGCTGTATCACTGCTCCCCACAAAGGACATGCAACCCAACTGGATGTCAGTGTTGCCCAGATGCTGGGGCCTTGGGACCGTGATTGGAGGCGGGCCACCCCTCCTCTGTGAGGAGCAGCTCCATAATGGATGAAGGCCCTGACTCTGTGAACTCCGTACCTTCCTTTCCTTCCCATCGTGCCCATAATCCAGAGCTCCCCGTGTGCCTTGCCACCAAGCCTGCTCTGCACTGGCCGTGCTCTCAGGGAAGTGCAACCACTGAGGTCAGGGAGCTCAGAATCCCAACCCAGAGGAGTTCCGCATAGCTCTTGTATTTTCCTCTTTGGAAGTTTTTAGATATTTTAAGTCCCAGGTGCAGAAATCCTGGCTTTCAGGTCAGGTAAGAAATCCTGAAATCTTCAGTGCCTGAGGAGGTCTTGGATCTTCTCCAAAGAACTCATTCCAGCAAGGAAAGCTGCTTCCCCTCAGTGTCTGGGGCCTTGGAGGTAGGCCGGGAGGGGGGGCATGGTCCCGCTGAAAAGGAGTAGGGAATGAAAGTATAGGACCAGCTTCACAGCGGTCCTGACTCCTGGCATAAAATGCTCCCCTCTCGGCCCCATATCGGGCCATTCCCAAGCCATGGCAGCCTCCACAGAGGCACCACAATGGGCCCCAGTGTGGCTGAATGGGGGGTCCCGCACCACAAGAAGATGTCATCGAGCTCGTGGGGTGGGTGGAGCTGCTGTGGGCTATCAAGGCATAATGCACAAGCCCCGTGGGTGGCATAATGTGGCATTTATCTCCCCCACGGAGCAGACGGGGGGCGGGCAGAACAATCCAGACTCTGTCAGCAAGGCCCTCTGGGGAGTTCAGGCCTCGCTAATGAAGATGAATAAGACGGGGGAATCTGCCTCTGCTACTCAGAGCTGATGTATACATATTCATGGGCTGGAAGGCCAGCTCCCAGAATGACCCATCCCACACGGACACGGCGGGGCAGAGGTACGGCAGCGCTAATCCACACCTGGGGTGGGCTGTGTCTTGAGGGATGGAACATTCTGGGCAGTAAATTAGGACCCTCCAGGAAATACCCTGAAATGTACAGAATTTTCCAGGCGAAATGGATTTCTTTGCCCGCTGCAAAGATGTGAGTCCTGCTCTGAGCTCAGGGGCCCCTGAAGAACTTAGTTCTCAGCTGAGTTCCAGAAGCAAAGCCAACTTGGCTACTTCCTACTCCACATCAGCTAACAGCAACCCCTGCACCATGTCTGTTCTGCAGGCGTGACCTCATGGGATTTGCTGGAGGTTCCATGTCAGAGCTGCAGGTACACATGAAGGCTCGGGACACAGGCTACATCATGTCCTCTCACACGCGTAGGCCCTGTTTTCTGACTCTCCGTCCATCTGACTCTTCCCTCAACTAAGTTTTTCGGCCAACAAATCCTCGCCCACCATAGACCTCCAGGATCCAGGAAGGTGACCTTGACAGGAGATTATACAGTGTGTAGGGAGATCTGGACCAAAACCTTGGGCACCTGTACCACGTGACTTCAAAAGAGCGCAGATGTTGGCCCTGCACCTCTACACACCATCATTTTGAAGTTAGTGGATTTGTTCTTGACTCACGGATATTTTGCTATTTGAAATGTTTCATTCCCTGTTTCAGCGCTCTCAGCCTCCGTCCCCAGGCAGCAGAACAGAAGGATACACACTGAGCCAAATAAATCACATTCCCTCTCTGCAGCCGGCCTCCCGCAGGTTTCCAGGAGCCACAGCCTAGTCCTTAGCTGCAAGACAAATGTCCGACAGAGCTCAGCGAGCCTTACCTGCCTTTCTGACATGATGTAGAGCTGCTCGTGGTCCTTGGAGAAGGCCATATCCCGGAGGACGGGGCCCGGGTCTACCACCTGCACCGTCTCATACTGGAGGGCATTGCCCCTGGGCCCATCTACCCGGATCTGCGGAGAAGAGGAAGGGGACACCAAGGTGAGTTCAGATCCTGCACTGCCCACAGTCGAGCTTCAGCCCAGAGCCCCTCCCACAGGCAAGGCGGATGCGGTGAGCTCTGCCTCCACGGTGCCCAGAGGCCAGGCCCAAAGGAGCAGGAGTGACGCCCGCCCACCACGGGCCTCGTGTTGAGAACGGCAACGAGAAGGCGAGAGGGGGAGACCAAGCCGGGCTGCACCGAGAATCTGGCGTTCGTCTCTCTGGCTCACTGTGCCTTTCGCTTGAGTCTCTGAGGCTTTGCTTGTGCATCTTTGGAAAAGAAGACGGGGCTGATGCAGGGGAGAGGAATCTGGGGCTTGGGTGAACAGAGGATAATTGAAGCTGCCTCAGATCAAAACATCATCCTATAACAGAAAGGCAGTATTATTTGCCACATTTGTTAGCAGAAAAAATTTGGATATAAGGATGTGGGTTGATTCTTTGAAAATGCAACCCAATATCACTGCTGTACCTTGGGGGGACCCAGCAAGGATCCAACCCCAGAAGTTTTGTACCAGGTGGGCTTGTTGTGGCCATTAACCCACTGGCTTATGCCTCAGATTGTG
Source organism: Vicugna pacos (assembly GCF_048564905.1). Classification (NCBI taxonomy): domain Eukaryota; kingdom Metazoa; phylum Chordata; class Mammalia; order Artiodactyla; family Camelidae; genus Vicugna; species Vicugna pacos. Next base: position 18,363,341 of record NC_132993.1, on the reverse strand, counting down.
GAAAAGATGTAGGGTCCCCAAACCTCCTAGAGTTTCTATTCATGTCTCCAGGGAAGGGGATATGGGCATTCCAGGAAAATGTGTTTTGGGCATGAGTCATTCTCAATCTTCCGAGAACACTTAGCAGACTAGGTCATCTCTTGGCCGTCTACAGGTTTTTTTCCTAGAGCTGCTCGGGTAATGTGACAACCAGGAAAGACTTTTGTCCACAGTCCCCAAGTCTAGAAAAGACAAAGGCTCCCCAACCTGACGTGATGCTAGCCTGGCCCAGGTCTCTGGAATCATCACAAGTCTGAGCTCATAGGTTTGCCACAACCACTGCCAAGAGCTAATAACCCCATCCATGTAAGCTGGGACCAAACATTACCCAGAATGTGGGAAGGGTGAGAAAGCCAGAGGGAGACAGGGAGAGACGATGGCTGGGGAATCACCAAACTTGAGTAGATGCCATCTGTCTAAGCATAAGATACTGCAGTGTAATTGTAGAGATTTCAATAACAAAACTAAAGGAAAAATCACAGTCCAAATATTTCCTATTATATACTCTTATTTTAAATTTTTAATATTTAATTTTTAGTCTCTCACGAGATCAAGGAGAACAGAAGAGTTATATCAGAGGAACTAAATCACAGAAGGTACATCGCATCAGTGTCATCTGATGGCATCCATTCATCTGAAAGTCTGCTGCCTCTCATTTCTGTTGAGTTCAGTGAACTCTGACACCGGGGTAGTGTGGGACTCACGTATTCGATTTTAGGTTTTTGATTCCCCTGTTGGTTTGCTTGTCTTCCTCTTAAGCATGATTTTTCAGCCCTTCCTAGACGTCAGGTACTGGGAGATGGTTTTTCACATAATTCCTTGTTGATATAATCCTCTCAGCCCGATGGGTTTAGTGCTCATTTGTCATGGCTTGCATGCGCCCTGCCCCCACAGTATTCCTCACACCCTCTCTCACCTTTTAAATGGGACTGACCCCCTCCACCCCGCTTCCTGGGGTGGCCTTCCATGAGCAGAAACAAGCCTCTTTAATGTTACTCTCTTGCCACAGCGATGGAGAGAGAGCGGACCCAAACCATTCAACAAGTGCAATTAGAGCGAAGCAGGGACTGTGTTTCGTGACAGGGGAAGAAAGCATCTCTCCTCACCCTTGAGAGGGTCAGAGAAACAGGTAGCTCTGAGAACTGTTGGCAGCTCTCTCATTATAAAAAGGGGAGGAGGGGAGCTGTAGCCAGGGAAGGTCAGACACAGAGACTGAAAAACACCGGTCTTTGGTGACGTCCCTGAGCCACTGAAGCCTGCCATGCGGCATGGACTTTCTGGTTACTCAGGACATGTTTCCTTATTGTTAATGTAAGAAAAAGGTTTTCTGCAACATCAAAAGCCCCAGCTAATACACTGATACAATAGATGAGAGAAATGAGACGCAGAACATCAGACAACTGGCCTGAGTATTCAACCTGACGACAGAATGAGAATCCAGCTTGACTCTGAAGTCCACGCTTCTCCTACCGCTCTAGTTACACGAGGAAGCCTGTTCCCTGGTGGGTTTCACATCTGCTTCCTGGCGGTGCCACCGAAAGGCGGGGGCCGAGGTCGGCGTGTGCCTCTGGCCTATCCAATCCTGGAGGCTTTCGCCAGTCATTCCTGATTCTAAAGCGGACACACTTGAGCTTGAAAAATATTTATTTTAAAAACGAAGAAATAAATGAATGAAATTCAAATTCTTCTTTACAGGTTTCCCGTTAAGCTCATGAAAACAACAACAAAAACTGGCAAAGGAATGAAAAAGAGATATGTTTATTCCTGAAAATCAAAATGCCTTGGGTTCCAATAGCCGTCCTCCTCTGTCCCCACCCCCAAGCCACCAGATGTCCACCCCGGCCAGGTCCTTCCTTAATCTGAACGAAACCAGAGCTCATGCAAAACCAGTTGGGATTACCACCCAAGTCTGACCGCACAGTGATGGCCTTGGCCCCCAGCCCAGCCGGGCTTCATCCTCAGCTGTGAATCATCCCTGGAGCAGCAGCACGAGAGTGATACTGCGTGGCCTGGCTGGGCTCCAGCCCCTTAAGGCTGCCGGCAGGAGCAGGTGCCCCTCAGGAACGCTGGCAGAACTGAGTCCCGTCCAGTACCTTGTGGTCTGAGCTCCAAGGGAAATTGGATTCAGTGCCTGAGTGATTGTCTTTATCATTTGGTTCCAACTTCCCTGCTCTTTAGGATGAAGTGATAAGCTGAATGTGGGTGGATATCAGAGGAAACTAGGTGAATTAGGGCAGGGACAGAGGGGTGGACCTGGCAGCACCGATGGGGCAAGTTTTCCCAGGGAGGCAGGGTGGGGTTGCAGCCCCCTCTCGAACACTCTGCCAGGGCAGGAAATCAGTCATTGAAAAGGTGGTTCTTCCCCTCACCCCACCTCACTCCATTCCACTGCTTGTTTCAGAAAACAAAAAGCAAAGCATCCATTCACCCGTCTGCCGAAGGAATCCCACACGAGACATGGATGAAAGGAGTTGGTGGTGGGATGCACTGAATGATGGACAATCATAAAACTTAGGTAGGTTGGACCAGCTGCTGGTTTTTGGGCTGTTACCTGAACAACAGCAACAAGAATTGCTGTGACCGAGGAACGTATGTGTCAGGTACGACGCTGGGCATTCTACATGTATTTACCGTCCCACTTGAAACTGCGTAACTCCATGAAGCAGTAGTATTATCTCACTTACAGATGAAGCACATAGAGGTTAGAACGTGTCCATGGTCACACTCCTAATGGTCAGCATGGCCTCCACCTCTCGAGGTCTGACCGATTCCAGCGTCCACACTTCTATGCACTTACATACTACACCAACACACGTTGAACCAGACTCGCCCAGTTATATAAACCAGCATCTCTTCAAGGAGTGAAAGTAGTTACTGCTAAACAAACAACATCCTGGGAGTGCTGGAGGAACCATGTCTGTATCTATTGCAGTCCTTCTGGGAAAGAATCATGCATATGAATGAAAAAGACGCAGCCATAAATTTCCAAAATAATGATCCCTTATATTTTTGTTTTATACCTTGCTGAGAATGTTATTCTTAAATAACATTGTCTCATCTGATGGCTGTAAAATTTTTATGATGTTGACTGCCAGCCTAATCATTCTCATTTTAGCAATGAAAAAACTGAGATTAGGGCTGTTCTCTGCCTTGTCCAAAGTTCAGTGATAAACCAATGACGGTCAGGACTAGAATCCAGGTCTCCCGATTCCTAGCTCAGAGCTTTCCACTTAGCAATTTAGATTTTCCAAGAGCCTTAGACAAGGTTCCACATGAAAAGGTACTTAAAACTAATGAGTCTCCATGGGATTTTGGGCAGTTTGGCCATGGAGAGAGAACCAACTTAGAGACAGAAAAAAAAAACACATTCCTGCATGGACAAGTGGAAACTGGGGGACTCCTCAAGCACTAGTGTTATGATAGCCTTATTTAATATTTTTTATAAATGGTCTGCAGCAGGAAACAGGAGCTTTTACAGCTAATCCTAAGCTCTTTGGAATAGCAAGAAGGCCATTGATGGAGTCGAAATGTAGAAAGATGGTGCATCCTCTGAGGCAAATGAGAGAGGAAGGCGAGCTCTATTTGGGCAAACAGACAAGCCAAGTTTACATGGACACAGAAAATCATGTTCTGTCCACCCTGATGAGGCAGAAACCACCCAGATGCCTGCAACTCCAGGACAGCCTGGGAAAGATTTTCCCCAGGCCACAAAGACACACAGGTGAGCTGAAAGGAGACACGGTGGCCAGTGGCTGTGGTTCAGTCACCATTACAGGGGCCACCCTGAAGCTTGGGAGGTGACAGCTTAGAACAAACAAGATTTATTATCGTACACATTAGGACAAAGAAGATTTATTATTTTGTGCAGTGTAGACGATCCTCGTGGATCATCTAAGCAATGAGAAGGAAAGAAAATAGACACTGATGGTTTTTAAGGTAGAAAATATAATGTAAATGTCGGTGTTTAGAAAATGCTATTCTCCAGGGCTGACACGGAGGAGAAAACTGCACCCTCACTCTGCGTGTCCCTTGACTGAGTGACACTCCACACTCACTCATCACCCACCATGCGTCTATGAAGGCCCACTGTATGCTAGGCTCTGAGCTAGCTTCTGGAGAAGAACAGTGAGTCTCAGCCCGGCCCTCCACGAGGCCAGTCTCCTGAAGGGCTCAGATTTCATGCAAGTAAGGCCACGTGGCTAACGCTATGGCAGAGAGGTGTTAAAAGGCCTGTTCCTTATTCCCAGGAGACCCGGCCAACCGACTGGAGTGGAGCCAGGAATTATCAGCCCAGCCCCAAGGGAGGCTCAAGGGAGCATGTGTTTGTTACAGAACAAAAGGGCCACCCGTCTGGCACCATCAGCTAGGAGGGGTTCACTACTACAACACATAGTGGGTTGTACTCTTCAGAGACAAACTCGCCTCAGTCAGTAGGAAGACTGACCTCAAGTAACACAATTAGTGGCACTAACAGATTTTATAAAGATACGCTGGCAGAGGGAGGTAAGAGGAAAAACATGAAGAAGGGGGTCCGCGGGGAAAATGCGATCACCTTCAGGCAACACCGTTCTGAGGAGACAGTGCCAACATGTCCCTTCAGGCCACACTGTAGACCCCATGGCACGTTCTTCTGGACCAGCACTAGACAGCAGAAATAGAATGCCAGCCACAAATGTGGGCCACGTGGATAATTTTAAAATTTCTAGTGGTGGTTACATTAAAAAAAGAAGCAGGTAATATGAATTTTAATAATCTATTTTTACTAACCTAATGTACTCCAAATATTATCACTTTAATATGTATCTAGTATAAAAAATTGTCAATATTTTACATTTGTTTTCTCATACTAACTCTTTGAAACCTTATGTGTAATTTGTTTTTTTTTAATTTTTTTAAACATTTTTTATTGAGTTATAGTCATTTTACAATGTGTCAAATTTCAGTGTAGAGCACAATTTTTCAGTTATACATGAACATACATATATTCATTGTCACAGTTTTCTTCTCTGTGAGCTACCACAAGATCTTGTATATATTTCCCTGTTCTATACAGTATAATCTTGTTTATCTAGTCTACATATGCCTATCAGTATCTACAAATTTTGAACTCCCAGTCTATCCCTTCCCACCCCCCCTCTACCTTGGCAACCACAAGTTTGTATTCTATGTCTATGAGTCTATTTCTGTTTTGTATTTATGTTCTCTCTTTTTTTTTTAGATTCCACATACGAGTGATCTCATATGGTATTTTTTTCTCTTTCTGGCTTATTTCACTTAGAATGACATTCTCCAGGGATATCCATGTTGCTGTAAATGGCATTATATTGTCATTTTTATGGCTGAATAGTATTCCATTATATAAATATACCACATCTTCTTTATCCAGTCATCTGTCGATGGACATTTAGGCTGTTTCCATGTCTTCGCTATTGTAAATAGTGCTGCTATGAACATTGGGGTGCAGGTATCTTTTTGAAGTAGGGTTCCTTCTGGATATATGCCCAGGAGCGGGATTACTGGGTCATATGGTAAGTCTATTCCTAGTCTTTTGAGGAATCTCCATACTAAACAAGCAATTCTCCAAGGAAGAAATACAAATGATCAATAGGCACATGAAAAAATGCTCAATGTCACTAATTATCAGAGAAAATGCAAATCAAAACTACAATGAGGTATCACCTCACACCAGTCAGAATGGCCATCATTCAAAAGTCCACAAATGACTAATGCTGGAGACGCTGTAGAGAAAAGGGAACCCTCCTACACTGCTGGTGGGAATGCAGTTTGGTGCAGCCACTGTGGAAAACAGTATGATGTGTCATTTCTACTTAAAGCAAAACTCAGCTGGGACCTGCCCCATTTCAGGTGCTTAACAGCCACGTGTGGCTGATGGCCACCATATTGGACAGCACATTTCTGACTTCTAGATGATTATCATCCCTGAGTTCTGATTCTGCACTCACCAAGTGATCCTGTTAGTAGCAGTAATTTGGCTTGGTGACTCTCTTCCTAGAGGTACCCTCAGTTGAGATTTTGCCCACTCCCCTCCCATGCACAATACCCCATGTGTCCCAGAACCTTCTTTATAACACAGTGAGTGTGCCCCATCATCCTCACTTTTTTGGAGCTCATAGGCTGTCAGCTCCAACCAGCTGTACAGTCTGCATCAGCCCAGGCGAGTCACAAACGCAGCTGTGTGGGCGCAGTGTGGGTTAGGCTGGTCCTCAGCAGGGTCATTTGACATCCCCACGCCTTCTCTTTCCACACCCAGACTGCAGGCACTCCTGACACACCTCTTGTGTGGCAGGAACCCCTGTATCCTGGACGATGGTCAAAACATTTAACAGCTGCTAGAGGGAGAGGACCAGCCAGTTGGAAGAGGTGCTGTGGGGTCAAGTGGTCTTAGAGGCTCCCAGCTGGGCCAGGTAAATACTACTGGGGGTGAAGGGAGGGACCTGGATGGTGTGGGCACTCAGGAGCCTGGGGCCCAGCTACCTACGCATCACAGGGATGTACTTCAATATTTAACAACGGGGAAGTTATCTGCAATAGCCAAGACTTGGGAACTACTTAAATGTCTGTTGACAGCTGAATGGATAAAGAAAATGTGACACATATATCACATAGATGCAATGTAATGTGTGTGTGTGTGTGTGTGTGTGTATATATATATATATATATATATATATATATATATATACTACATCTGCATATACAGATACATACAATAGAATATTATTCAACATTAAAAAAGAAGGAAGTCCTGCCCTTTGTGACAACATGATGAACCCAGAGGACATCATGCTAAGTGAAATAAGGCAGACACAAACGGACAAATGCTGTATGATCCCACTTTTACGTGGAATCTAAAATAGTCAAACTCAGAAACAGAGAGTAGAATGGTGGTGGCAGGAATGGGGGGAGGCGGGAGTGGGGAGATGGCGGCCAACAGGTACAAAGTTCCAGTTCTGCAAAACGAGCGTGCTCTGGAGATCTAAAGTACAGCAATGTTAACGATGCCAACAACACTGGATGCTTGAAATCTGCCAAGAGGGTGGATCTGAAATGTTCTCATCTCACACACACTCACACACAGGAAGGGAAATGGTAACTGTGTGAGCCCGTGGAGATGTTCACTAGTGGCAGTTATTTCAAAATGCAGATACATATCACAACATCAAGTCGTACACCTTAAATATACAGTTTTTACTTGTTAATCATACCTCAACAAAGATGAGAAAAGCAACAACGCAGAAGGCCACATGAGGACAGAAAGACTGAGCATCACTCCTGCCTGTACCACGTGGAAACCTCCATCAAGCGTGCAGCAGGCCCTGCACCACCCGCTTCACGTGTCCTACCTGGGACAGACACACTTGCCGAGGGCACACACTGGCCTCCCCAGCCACTCGGCCTCTGCCTGGGATGATGCTAGGCAGCACAGCCCCCCTTCCCCCCCAGCCCATCCCCCAGGCAGCACCGCCACCTCTCTCCATCCCTGGCACGGTGAGCGTCTGCGCTGCCAGGCAGACTGCTATTAAAACATCAGCAGGGTGGCCTCCACAAAGGTCAGCCATCCAGGGAGCTCCTGGCAGCTGCTTGTTTGTTTATTGGGACATTATCTGGGCCGGGCTGTTTATTTACATCCATTGAAGGATTGAACAATAAATACCGTCTCCCAATAGCAGGCAGATGCTTGCATGGAGCATTCTGGCTGCCGTCTTGCTTGAAATAATCTTCCTAATGAGCAAACAGTGCTATTCATCTTTAGAGATGCAAGCCACCCCTGGATTCCTCTTTCCTCTCTCCTTTCACATTCTCCCCAAACTTCCAAGCAAGGTCTACAAGGGCCAGATCTCTAGGCAGGACCCCGGTGTAAGAAGGCAAGGTGGGTCTCACTGGCAGGCAGGGACATGGAGCTGGGACTGAAGAGGCAGGCTGGGAGCTGAGGAAACCCGGGACACTCCGAATTCTCCACCTAGACTCTTGCACCTCCAACACAGAGATGTGTGGAGAACCAGACGTGTGTGGACCCAGGCTCTGCTCCTCCCCTCAGAAGCCTTGAGCATGCAACTTTGGGTCTCTTAGGTGTCCTGGGCTCGACCCGTCTCCCACTGAGGCGGACACAGAACAGCAGTGAGGACCCTCGGTGGGAAACAAGCAGCCATGACCTGCTCCTCTGGCACCTCCAGGGCTAAGGAGTCCCTCAGGAGGGAAAAATAAGGAACCTTTTGGATCTCGTTTATGTAGCTTATGCAGTTGGTCCCCAAAGGCTCAGAGTGTCCTCTGGTCAGTGTCCCTCAGCATCTTGCCACACAGGCTGGAAAGCAGGTGAAAGGAACAAGGAGCCCCCGCACCAGGGATATAGTAGGTCTAGCTCCTTGGTGAATGAATGAATGAATGACGAGAGACGCTAACTCTAGGCCTGAGCTGCCAGAGTTGGAAACTTTAGACCCACATACACACTCACAGGCACAAACACACATGCTCTCTCTGTCTCTGCAGATGAGGCCATGTCTCAACTCAAACATGGCCTCTAGAACTTTCCACTTACAATTCTATGACAAAATGATGGATGAGAAGGAACTGGAAGGGTGCAGGGGGCCAGAAGGAAAACAGACACAAGTATGAGGTGTGAGTATCTTGGCAACTTGCTGGTTGTGGGGTTAAATCTCCTTAGAGCAAGAGGCCCCTCTCCGTATCCCGGTGTTAGAGCTGCCGGGTTCGCAGGGCAGGTGGTGGATGGGATGACCTCTAAGTTCCCGCCAGACTCCCAGGGGCGCAAGTCTATCCTCTGCCCAGGGCAGCTCCCTTAGGCCCCAAGCACTCACTTGTTATCACTATTCCTATAACCCCACACCAAGGACACCTGAAAACAAACCTTCACTCATACTGTACCTGAACTGTCCCCACTGCTTTCATTTTTAAAATCATGCCCCTCTCTCTCCTCTGGCTCTCTGATCTCCTCTCCCTGCTCTACTTTCTCTTTTTGCCACAGCACTGATCGCTTTCTCGTATTTATTCATTTATTATGCTTATTATTTATCTCCATTGCTAGAATGTAAATTGCACAAGAGCAGAAATCTTTATCTCTTGTGCTCATGTATGTCTCCCAAACTCCTGAACCATGCCACATGGTAGGTGCTCAATGAATACTTGTATAGACATTTCTCCAGTGAAGACAGACAGATGGCCAACAGGCACGTGAAAGGATGCTCAGTATCGCTAATTATCAGAGAAGTGCACATCAAAACTACAATGAGGGATCTATCACCTTACACTGGTTAGAATGGCCATCGTTAAAAAGTTTACAAACTATTCGTGCTGGAGAGGGTGTGGAGAAAAGAGAACCCTCCTACACTGTTGGTGGGAATGTAATTTGGTGCAGTTACTATGGAAAACAGTATGAAGATTCCTTAGAAAACTAAAAATAGACTTACCCTATGATCCAGCAACCCTACTCCTGGGCATATATCCAGAGAAAACTCTACTTTGAAAAGATCCATGCACCCCAGTGTTCACAGCAGTACTACTTACAGTAGCCAAGACATGGAAGCGACCTAAATGTCCATCCACAGATGAATGGGTAAAGAAGCAGTGGTATCTATATACAATGGAATACTACTCAGCCATAAAAGGAATGAAATAATACCATTTGCAGCAACATGGATGGACCTAGAGATTATCATACTAAGTGAAGTAAGTCAGAAAGAGAAAAACAAATATCATATGATACCACTTATATGTGGAATCTAACAAAATGATACAGATGAACTTATTAACAAAACAGAAATAGAGTCACAGACATAGAAAACAAACTACATATAAAATAGATAAGCAACAATGTCTACTGTATACCACTGGGAACTATATTCAATATCTTGTAATAGCCTATAATGAAAAAGAATATATATGTATAACTGAATCATTAGGCTGGATGCTAGAAACTAACACAACACTGTGAATCAAACATACATCCATTAAAAATTTATTTGTTTAATAAATGAATGAATGGAAACGCTCAAACTACTCATCAATGTCTTAATTTGTCCTTATGATGCAGATTTCTTCCTTATTTTACAGCAAGGGAATCAGTCGGGGATGTTCTAACTGGGAGTTCAGCAGCAGGAGAGGAGCTGGAACCATCCAGCCCAGACCCAAGGGGCCTGTGGTGCCCGTTCCACCAGCAGAGAGGATTCTGCCGCATGCCACAGCCCCGCCTCCTTGCCTTGAATCCCAGGACTCAAGCGGGCAGAGCCCCTGCTTCTGCGTTCACCCTGCTTAATCCGCCCCAGAATAGCACAGTGAGGGCGCTTTGTTTTGATTTCCTGATTCCAGCCAGGAGAAAACTCATGCAAAGGGAACTGAAGGTGTGTAAACAGTAATTAATTAGACAAGCCCTATGTGCGTGCAAAACCTGCGCTGTGTTACCAAACACTGCCGGGGGACGACGGGTCCCTTTGAGTCTCTCATCACACACACGCACAAGACTGAATGATGATGTCTAGGTTGCCATTAGGACTTCTTGCCCTGTGTGGTCCAAATGAGAGAAGTCAGGGACAATGGTGTCCGTCCCTCCACCGCCCACTTGGGTAGTGACACGAAGAACAGGCTATGACTCCAGAAGAAAAAGATATTGATGAAATAAAAAGGAAAGACAACACGGTTGATATGAAGGAAGTGCCAGAAAAAGGTTCAAACCAGCGTATTTCAAATGCAAAATATTTCAAATCAGCCTCTCTTGTTGCATCTTTCCAAAGAGTCTCATTGGAGACACTCGCACGCACAAGTTACTGGTTTGGAACTTGGTGGGTCAGCCACACTGTGACCCTAGAGTAGCCTGCGCTCATGGGGGTACGCCCATGAGCAGACGGTGTGGATCCCAACTCTGCACTTAGGAACTGTGTGACCTTGGGTGGCCTACCAAACTTCTTTGAGTTTGCTCTCCTCCAAAGTAAAATTTTAAAAACCTCAACTTGGTTGTTATTGTGGGAGTCTGAGAATGTCCCAAGCATGAAAAATACTTAGCAAAGTGAGGGGGTAATAGTTAAATTTCAATGAACGTTCAGTGGGGTGGAGGTAATGCTCAGTGGCAGAGCGTGTGCTTAGCATGTGTGAGGTCCTGGATTCAATCCCTGGTACCTCCATTTAATAAACAGATAGATAGACAGACAGACAGACAGATAGATAGATAAGGCTTGTACTTAAAAAAAATTCAACAAATGTTCAGTAAATTTCAGTAAGTTTCAGTAATCTCACTGATTATTATGGAGCCAACTCTAGTGACTCGGTCTCCATGATCTCCATTCATCCCCAACAGGAGCAGCTACCTTATGTGCTTTAGAAAGAGAGGTTAGGGGATGTGGCCCACAGGCTGGCCTCCCAGCACCTGACAAGGTCACCTAAGGGCTGGACAGAGAGAAGAGGCTGCACGGCTCAGCTCTGGACCATCTGGGCCACTAGAAAATGGGCACTGATGGACAGAGGGCAGGAAACCAGGCCAAGAAGAGTCTGTACTGATGATGGAGGGCTCAGAAGGGCATCCCACCCACATGGACCAGAGACCATCACACGGATTCCTGAGGCTGGAGGAACTGTTCGGGAAGCCCTGAGCCTGATTCAAGTCGGGTGTGATTCAGAAAGCCATCAACTTTATGGAGAAAGATGAAAGCAGCTTCCTGCGTATGGTCTGGGCAAGCGCAGGAGGGGTGTGGGGAACAAGAGTCTAGATCACAGAGAGGAGGGGCATCTTTGAGGACCTCACAGTAACCAATGAGATTACCAAAGCTTACGGAAACTTACTGAACATTTGTTGAATTTTTTTTTTTTAAGTACAAGTCTCCAGGGCAGGAAGCAGAGTTTCCTCCTGCCAAATGGAGAGGCGACCTTCTCTCTTCTGTACCCCCACTACTGCTGCCGTCACCAATGGGTTAATGAACAGAGGTGCATCACGACTGCAGGGGGCTGATGTGAAGTCAGCCTTTCTCTCCTGCTGGAAATGGAGCCTCCTCCGAGTGCGATCCAGCAGCTGCTCAATGCAGCTGTACAGGAACCAGGGGGAATCCCCTGTCCAGCTGGAACACCCAGAGAAACCAGAAGTGGAACAAAGGCTGGAGACGGACAGACTCTTGCATGAGCTTTTACAGGAATTTCAGGAGCCCTAACTGATCAGGTCCTAACACAGAGCTCGGCGTAGAGCATAGACTCAGTAATTCAGCGTTGACCAAATGAGGAAAGTGAGCTTTGTCTAGGTTTTCTCCCGGGCTCAGAAGCAGCTGTGCCTCCCCCATTCCTTCATACCCTAGATTTCGCTGGACACCACATGCCCCATTCCTCCACTTCCTAAGTCCCAGCCCTCCTCTCATCTGGGGATCCAGACTGCGGTCTTCTAGCTACTTTTTCATCCTGACCCCAACTGTTTCCATCTTCAGATCTTCCTTCGCATATTGTCATCTTTGCCCTAGAACAGAATCAAGCTCTCCATTCTCAGTGTCCCCTCTCAGCCCTCGCCCACTTCAGGAACACCTCCTCATCGTCCACCTCATCATCCAGCAACCGCCGGACACGGACCAAAGCATCTGTAGTTGCAGCATCCTACTCAGTCCTCTGAGCAGCCTTGCATTTCTTGCCAGGCCTGGTGCTTTCCTGTTTCCTCGAGGAATCGAACCCATCCTCTCTCATAGTTTCCTCTCTGATTCCTTTCACCCAACCCAGGCACATCTGTCCCTCTGAATCTGGTCCAGGATGCTCCTCCAAAGGCTTTCTCCATAATACCCGCACCACTCTGATCACCTGCTCATGTCACATCACCCTCGACCACACATGCACAATCACTTACAGCTGTCTCATGTTTCGGCTCGTGTGGAAGTCTACTCCTCTTTGCTCTCGTGCTTTGTGCTTGTTTCAGCCGTGAGAGTGTCAGCGTCTTGACGGCCAGTCTACAGCCTTGAGTTTAAGCACAGGGCTGTGTAGCTAGCCAAGCTGGCGTCCTACTTCTGCCCATTATTAGCATTTCCAACTTCAGGCAGAATTTTAAAGATTTGCTGAATATCCTCAGCTGAAATATGGCACTCAGAATTCCAAGCTCAAGGTTGCTGTCAGGATTTCATCAGCTGCATTACGAGCTACTCTTACTAAAATGCCTGGTATGTTGGAAATAAGTAATGCACATGACTGCTAGTTGTGGCTAGTTAGTACTCATTTGTGCTCAGTGAGTTAGTATGAAGATAGAGATGAGATAATGTGATGATGGCAATAATGTAGCAGAGCACAGTCCCCAGCCCCCAACAGCTCTGTGAACACCAGAGTTGCTTAATAGATGTTTAGGAAATTAACAAGTGAACATATGAGTTCCAATAATGATGGAAAAAGCTCAAAAGCATCCTAGCATCCTCAGAGACTCTCCCAAGCTTACATCTCTTTGATGTCCTGTCTCCAAAGGACAGCCAGTCGTCTTTCTAACACCAAGGGCAGCAGTGGCAGCCAGCCCTATATGATTGCCCCTCTCCAGACTCAGTTCTGAGCTGTCTGCAGGAAGCCCCACGGGACTACGGCTCAGCCCCTAGGCACTGTTTGTCAATTTCCTTGACAAATAAATAACCCAGGGAGCATCAGACAAGCACACATCACCTCGACATCTGCTCTCTCTGATGAGCTCTGCTGAGTTCATTCCCTGCAGCCTCATCAGGTTTCTGGGGCATCAGCCACTTCTCCAGGCACCATCCAAGGACAGCTGTGTGTGGTTTTATGAGCTGAAGAACAGCCTGTGTTTACTGAGTGCAAAGGGCTAAGGTGCCAGCTTCCTTGTAGGTGGAGAACATAGTCCCTCAAGCAGGGATTGGCATCCCCATCAACAGCTCACCCGATGTACACAGGCTACCTCCCCTTGGGAAGCACATTGGTCAGTGGCACCACCTGGCTCCTGGCTGAATGGCTGAGGGTTCCTTTCAAATGTCAGTGGACTTGAAAAGCCCTGAAACAGGCAGAGATTCAAATTTTGCTCACTTGGGATCTATACCAGGACCTCAGAGCCTCCCTGGCTCCTGGGCCACCTAGGATTTTTTTGTGGCCAAAATGAGGGGTCAGAAGTAAGTGTGTTTACTCAAGACAACTGAACTGCAGCATCACTCTCTCCAGGAACTCTCCCCATAGATTCCAGGCCCCCTCCCATGCTCCTTCCGGCTTGCCTGGACCACGGCCCCTGTGACGCCTCACAAAATGGGGTAATGACCAGCTTCCCCAGCTTTCCACCTGCCCACACAGGGCTGAGCACAGGGCTCTGTCTTCGTCATCTTACCTACAAAACCAGTGAGAAGAGCCCCAGATGGGAGTTTAAGTTTTCTGGCTTCAAATCTGTACTCAGCAACAACTGACATGAAACACACAATTGACATAAATTGACATAAAACAACAATTGGCACAAAAGTAGGTGGTGTTGTGTGCCATTGTGACGTCTGCCATTATCTAGTTAAAAAAAAAAAATCTGGTTCTTGGAAGAGTGGACTTCCCTCAGTGCCGCCTCACAGATCCCCAAGTGCTAAATCCTTCCTCTCTCTGCCCCACGCATCGCCACTGGCAGCCACTGCCCGCCCGCCTTGACATTGTTTTTTTCTTGTTTTGTTTTTTTTAAAACAGCAACTACCCTGATAAAGAAAGAAACACTTGGAACCATTTCAAATAAGAAGCCAGGAATCCAGGAGCCCTGGGTGAGGCATGTGAATGGTTTGCAGTCAGAAAATCCATTCCCAAAGACACGGTGGGGAACGGCCGTCCCCAGGCTCAGAATTCTGGAGCGGAGAAGGGCGTCCCTGTCTGAGAATGACATCAGCAGACAGAGCTGGAATGCATAGATGCAGAAAGCGAGGGGCCCCGGGGCCTGGAGGGAGCCTGGCTGTGATATCACAAAGGGTCTTTTGACCATCCTTCCTCCCGGGAAAACCACAGAGGCCCTGCTTTTAGTAGCCCCCACCCTTAGCAGAGGGGCCTAAAGACACTCTCCTCAAATCAGACGGGTGACCTTTGACCCCAGTGAGGGAGAGCCTGGAAAAGGCAGGAGGTCTCAGAGCTGAAGAGCCTCAAAGGGACAAAAAAAAAAAAACCCCACAATAATCAGTGCCTGTGTAGGATACTCCTTCTGCCAGAAGCATGTGGAGTTAATTGTAGAGAAATGCATTTTAAAACAAGATATTGGAAAACCATCCTCTCCGTCACCGGCCACAGTTATTACAATTATTTACACGCCATCACCACGGCCCGTGTGTTTCACAGCAATTAAACTATTGATCTTGCAGCTCTGAGGCACTGAGCAAAGCCCACAGCCACCACTCCTGCTCCCGCGGAGTCGTCTGACCCCACGCTCCATGTGGAGACTGGGACCAAGCAGGAAGTAACTCAGCGCAGAAGAGTCAGGGATTGGAAGGTGAATGTTAAGAATCAACATATTGGTATAATATGCTAATGTTATACTAACATAGTAATAGTAATATGTTCCTTCTCCATCCGACCAGCCTTCAGTCTGTCATGATGCTATGTTTCAGGCCTGCCCGGGAAATCACATGGTGTAGTGAGTGAATACGTGCATGGGTTCCAGAAGCCGTGACCGTGGGCTCCCAACTCCGCTCTGCCATGAACTAGCTACGTGACCTCTGGGAAATGAGTCAGCTTCTCCAACTCCTAGCGTCCTCATTCACAAAATGTGAATGATAACAGTACCTACCATGTTTAGCTGATGTGGAGAATTATGAGTTAGGAGACGAAAAGCATCTAGCACACGGGCGGGAACCTAACAAAACACCAGTGTGAAAGCCAAGTTCTCCACTGTCATCACAGCACGTCCACAGGACGCTCATTCGCCCAGGACACCTCTCGTAGAACTCACGCTTCACATTTATATCACTGGTGAGGGACAGAGGGCAGGCTTGGTCTCCCGTGAGTCTCGACACTAAGATTTGCAGTAAGATGAGTGACACTAGTTCTTTTTTTTTCTTTTTTCCATTCTTTTTCGATAGCCCTGAGGCAGAAGCTGCACCTGACCTCTCTTTACGGCTGGCCATCTAGATGTGGGTGGGATGCTCCCTGGGCTCCAATCTTCCCTCTGCCTACCACCCTCCACCCCGGGAACATGCCCTTGTGGCTCCATCACCTTTCTTCAAGCCCAGAGTCAATATTAAGTGAATAATTGTTCCAAAAAGCCTTATTTATGAAATGCATTTGACGTATTATTTAATATTTTTTGAGGATATGTTAAAAGGTAATATATGCCGAATGATGGGAGTCTGGGACCGTGTGGAAATATTCCACTTCATAAACCTTTTATAGAAAGTTGCATGTTCCTGGGCCATAATCTCTTACATTGGATGGTGTGGATGTGGAGAGGCTAGAAATAGAGCAGTGTCCACTTTGGTGTAGCCTCCAGACTTGGGAATCAAGAGGATGGATGGCGGTAAGAGGTGACAGAGCTTGCAGATCAGTGACAGCTCTGGATTTTCATGCCTATGACCAAGGGAATGGTAGGACCAAGGGGCAAGTTGGGAGGAAACACTGGTACGGGTGGGAAAAGGAAGAGTGAGTCTGAGATTGCAGGATGTGAAGTGATGGGGACAGGGCCAACTGGCCTTGTCTGGCTGCCTTTGGAACTCAGGAATGGTGCTTAAGTGGAAGGTCATTGCCTTTGGTCATTGCCACTCTAGAGGTGGACTGGGAAATCATGACACGAGACCCTTCCCTGAGCCAGAATTTAGGCCACCTGGCTGATTGTCTCACCTTCCCTCTGAGGGTCAAGTCTGGCACACTTCATGGATTACAGAACATAGACTGGAAAGCCAGTGGTGAAGAGAAGAACACACAGTCACATTTCCCACTTCCCTTTACGTTGCCCCCAAACAAGCACAGGTGAGAAGTGGGAACGTTCTCCCATTCCCCAGTTCAGCCACTTAAATAGGCTCCATGCCTTAACCTATATGAACTTACAAATACGCAGGCAGTCACTTTGAGGAACACACGACAGACATGCCTATCCCCGCATCTTCTCTGCACGGTCACCACCATCCTTGCATTCCAGTGTTGGAGGAGTTTCTCTTTGGGTGAAGCATCTTTTATGATATAAATATTGTGATGACGAAGGAGGGGCAGTTACTTTTGGGCAGGGGAGTGGGGTGGGGTTAAAGTGAAAGGTCCTGGCCCGGAAGGGGTCCAGGAGATGAGTCTGGTCCCATTGGCCAAGTCTCCCCATCCCTTAGGGCACCATCAGCAAAATGGCGAGTTTAGTTGCTCTCTGAGGTCCAGGTTATACAATTATATGGCTATATATATATTGTTAGCTACAGTTTCTCCATGACAAGAATAAATGGTGCCTAGTGAAAGGTTAACGAGATGACAACAGAAACCTGGATGGTTCAGAATGGGGAAGTGTGGGGGGGGCATTTTTGAGGAACTAAAGAGAAATCTCATTTTGCACCACAATTTTCCCAACTTTGCTTGGGGTGGATTCAGGAATTTCTCTCCAAAGTCTGTGTCATTTTCAAAATCTGAATTTATCTATCATTAACCCCCACCAAAACAAAACAAAACAAACAAAAAACCCCCAACTCTCAGGGTTTATCTTTTGCCCTGATGTAAGACTTAAAACCAAGTGAAGTACTCTGAGGGTTGAGGAAGACGGTTGCCTTTGGTCGGCCTCATGCCCGTGCCTACCACCAGGGGTCGCTGCTTCCCTTCTGCTCCATGGGGACTCCCTGCTTTTGCCCCACTTAGCAGGGAGGGAAAAGGGAGCCAATGGCGAGAGGAGGGGAAGGGTCTGGAAGCTGAGGGCTGGGAAAGGAGGAGACCGTCCAGGTGTTACTCTCTAGGCTCCAAGAGAGGCCCCACTGACCACTCCACCTCACAAGGCCCCAGGGCCTAGATCTATCAGAAGGTCCCTCCATCCCGAGACTGCAGACTGGACTTGGGCCGCGATCACTAGGCAGCAAGATTTATTTCCCGTCCCTCAAGGGAGACCAGGGAGAAGCAGGACTCTGCTCACTTCGGCTTGGCGTGTTACTCCAGTGAGAGAGGGACCAAAAGAAGCCAGCAACGGATGGTCTCCATCACTTAATTTCCTCCCGGATTTCTAAGCAGGCAATTGTTTCCTCAGAGTCTTGGGGGAGTTTTTATTACCGTTGTCATTACAGACACTACATAAACAGAGGTATCAGATCATTAAAAATCATCTTACCCCCGACCCTCCCAAGCATTTTCTTTATCCAGCAGAAAACCAAGCTCTGCCTCCATAGTTTCCCCTCCCTGACTTTTTCCTTTGGCATCTAAGACGAACAGGTTGGAGGATCTGGAAATAAGTGGGTGCAAGGAAGATATTTCTGTGGCAGAGGCCTGGGAACAAGAGGACCAGTGGGCTCCCACCCTGGCCAGCCGTGTGCCACCTCTGGGGGTCTCTATTGCAAGCCTGCTGCATGAACTCCCGCTACGGAGGACTCAGAGAGAAACTTGCAAAGGAGTCAAGGGAATTCGGCAGGTTCCCACCCTCAAGGGGGTCTTGTCTAAAACATCTCAGATGCCAAACACAATTCAGAGAGCAGTTCCACATTTATTTTCTGATTTAATTCACTACATAGAGCAGGTGCACAATAAACACTTGGTTTAAGAAACGAGCTACAATCCGATGAGGTTAGGAGAGCCGTTATTTTTACACACATTTCATGTGTAAATAAACTGACTCAGACAGGACATGCCTGAAGTCAGATACAGCTAACAAGTGGTCATGTCAGACTTTTCTACCAGCTCTTCCGCCAATGTGCCCTGCCCCCCACACCAAGCCCCTCCTGAGTGATGCACATGCAGAGAGCAGGCTGCCTGTGGCCAGGGAAAGGGAGGGACAGTCATGCAGAGGAGGGTTTTTCACAGAAGAGTGGCCACTGGAGTTGACTTTTCCAGAAGGATGGGGTTCTGAAGCAGGGGCTGTAAGGAGGAACGTGTCCTAGGACAAGCTGGCTTGAGGCATGGAGGCCAGCGTCCTGGGTGTGCAGTGGGCAGGGGCCAGCTGTGGCCAGGCCACGTGACTGCAGAGGGACACAGGGGGAGGGAAGCCCGGTAGGGTGGATGCAGGTCCAAGAGAGCCTCGAATGCCCTTCAAACACTAGGCTGTCATCTGTAGGCAAAGGGGAAGTGTTGTATGTTGCAAAGGTGGGAACTGATACAATCCGACTTTGGCAAAATGTCCCTAATAATCCTTACTCCACTTTGCCTACTTGGAGAACCTGCTATAAGACCCTTGCAGGGGAGCATTTTCATTCCTTTCACGAAGGTGAGAACCTGCTTATTGTCTAACATAATTGAATACAAAATCCTCCTCTCCTGCCGTGAGGCTGCCCGCTTTGTATTGAGAGTGGGCGGTATTGAATCATCCACAGCCCCCCAGTTCTCCGGGGACCACGTCTAGTGTTTGGGTTAAGGGAACAACACATTTCTTTGCACCAAGCTCTCTAGCTGGAGTTTTGGAAAACTTTGATATTCTTAATACAAACTGAATCAACCAATGTAGACTCACGGAAAATGGTGAACACATTACACATCATTGTATTTTAGCACTTCCCTGATAGAGTCGCCATGGGGCAGAGACCCCAACTCTCCCAGGCCTCCAGGCCAAGATTTTAAGACAGATTTCACTTTTCTATAAAGCACTTACTCAACTAACAATAGCTTCGCATTCAAACTTTGAAAAGAGATTTTGTGACCATTATGTCAGTGCATCCTGCATCAGTGTCGTGAGCCAGGTTGGCAAAGCATACTCAGCCGCTGCCCTGCAACAGATGAGGAATGAATTCCCAGGTGTTTGATGATCCCCGAGCCCACATCACCATTGCAGTTCCATCAGGTCTCTTCACTCCGAGCCAGCTGCCCTCACCAAGTTGCCTTGGTGTTCACTTCCTTTTAACAATCCTAAGTCAGGGACGGAGGTATGACCAGAAAAATCCACTGCTTAGTTCCCCACCTCCCCGGTTCCATCAGTGCAGGGTGAGATGAGTAAACAGGGTGCTATGAAACTGCCTGCTGCTCAGGCTTAGTTATTCTGTGTGTGTGTGTGTGTGTGTTTATTTTATCGTGTTGTGTTATGTTGTATTGTGTTGTGTTGTGTTGGATTGGGTTGTGTTAGATTGGGTTGTGTTGTGTTGGACTGGATTGTGTTGTGTTGGATTGGGTTGGGTTGGTTGTATTGTGTTGTGTTGTACTGGGTTGGATTGGATTGTGTTGTATTGTGTTGGATTGGATTGTGTTGTGTTGTGTTGGATTGGGTTGGATTGGGTTGGTTGTACTGTGCTGTGTTGTATTGGGTTGGATTGGATTGGATTGTGTTGTGTTGTGCTGGATTGGATTGGATTAGGTTTACTGGTCTGTGACACAGTAGCGTGGAATCCAAAGTTTGCCCTGATGCTCATGCTTTGTGGTATGTGATGTCCCTTTGCTGGCTCTTGCCAAGCCACAGGGGTTTCACAAAGACCAAGCCCTAAGTCATGCACGACAGGAGCAAAGTGGGCACCACAAGCTAAAGTCAGCACTCGCTGCCTGGACACCAGCTCCGGGGCCCCCCAGCCTGCCCCTCCTCAGCTGGCTCCGGTTGCAGCCAGCCAGGCAGCTTCAGGAAAGGGTCGGGAAGGAAGCCAAGAACGGGTGTGGAGGACAAGAGCCGGGCAGAGCGAAGGCGGGGAGGGCAGGGCAGGGCAGAGCGCGCAGCTGGAGAGCATCCTCATTCTGGAGGAGCTCGAGAATCTGTGACTCCCGGCAATGACTGGGATCTGTTGATCTATTTTCCCTGCAGACCTGAGGCAACCTGCTCTATGGTTTTGACATAAGGTCATGGCCCCAGACGCGGCAAGGTCAGAAGTTCAACCCTGAACGCAAGTGGGCCCGCAGGTGATCGGACTCGGATGGGAGGGTGGGTAGGCAGAGGTCGGCCCCCTCTGAGCAGCTCCGGGTCCTCTGGAGCCCATCCTTGCCCGACAGGGGATAGCTGCGCACTTTCCTGCCCTTGCGAGCACTGGAGAAGGTCAGACTCAGCTAGGTTCTGAAGATAGTGTGCACATTTATTCACGCCACAAAAGAGGAAACTGAGGCAGAAAAGACCTCAATATGGGCCAGCAGCCCCAGCCTCAGGGAGGGGAGAGTCACCAGACTGTGCTCACTAGCTCTGGCCCCGGGGGAGCCTGGCTGAGGGATGGGCAGCCCTCCCTCCCTCCCTCCCTGCCCTTCCTGCCCTTCCTGCCCTGCCCTGGGGGCTGGGAGCCTTTCCCTCCCCCATCCCTGCAGTCTCACTAACGTCTTCACCTCCTCTGTTCTGAAGAACAGGAAGGAAAGAGGAAGAGAGTATTTTAGAGCCTCTGGTTACCATCATTTACTTTCTTTCCTTTTTCCGTCTCGTCCCCCTCCAACCTCATCCAGCCCTGAACGGAGAAATCAGAGGCATCTGCACTTGTGACAACAGGCGAACCAGCTACAGGCCAGCCGCGGCCAGAGGAGACCTGGTGCGTGCATGCGTGCATATGTGTGTGTGTTTTCTGAAGCTGCTCTTTAACCAGAGTTAACGCTGCGTTGAATTCTGCACCTCCTCCTACAGCCAGTAGGTGGCAGAGCTGCAACAGGTCGGTGATCCCACTCCTGCGGCTGTTGGTCCAGCAACACTGGTCAGAACTGGTCCCACTGTGGGAGGAAGGTGTGTCCACAGACATCCCAGGGTGGCCCACACAGAGGTCCAGGGCAAGATGATTTGGGGGAGAGCTAAAACTCTTCTGAAACCCCCTCCCCTCCTCTCCTGTTTCTCTGTATTCCCCTAATTTTATCTAAAAAAGGGAGAGCCTATTAACATCTAGGAAGCATTTGCATGAATGTTTTTCAGATTTCATGGGAGTTTGTGAAAATGCAGCTTCCCCTGTCCCCTCGGATTCTCACTCAGCACGGCTAAGGTGGAGCCCAGGAACTCGCCTTTCAAATAAGCATGTAGTGACCAGGGAACCCCAAACCGAGCAACGGAAAATTTGGACATCCCAGGTATCCTGGTGAGGGCTTCATACTAAGGTCTGTCCTCAGACCTCACGTAATTTTTCATTCTCTCCACTGGTTTCTTACACTTCAGACGTCTTGCTACCTCCCTCCTCCCCCACGAAGGTTACGCTCCACATTCCTAAGAGGTCGCTTTTCTTTTTCCCTGTGTTCATTTCCTGGTGCTCTGAGATCACTGGACTTCTTGTTCCTTAATAAGGTTTTCTCAGACTGCAGAGCTCTCATCCTAACTTTTCTTTCATTCCGTCTAGAGTCCTGAAAAGCCAAGCAACTTCCCCCGCCTTGGTGGTCAGGGGGTCTGCTGGAATTTCAGGCCAGTGGCCACACCCCATCCTTCTCCCACTCTCCATCCCCCATGGGATTGCCTTGGCAGAAGGTTCCACTCCTTTGGGGTCCTCTGAACAGGGTTCGCAGTCAAGCAACCTGAAACTGACCCACAGATGTGCTTGGGGAGCAGGGCATCTCCCAAAAGTCAGCAGGCATAAGACCCCCGCGTCTCTTCTCCCGCCCCAGAGCAGTTATGCGGGTGCTCCTATGGCAACAACACAATCAAATTCTGCAGACCCCATGGATTCGTCTGCTGGGGCTGCCGTAACACATGACCACAAATTGGTTGGCTGAAAGCAACAACCTTATTCTCTCATAGTCCTGGAGGTTAGAAGTCTGAGATCAAGGCGCTGCTGGGGCCATGCTCTCTGAAGGCTCTAGCGAAGAATCCTTTTTGGCCTTGTCCTAGCTTCTGGTGGATGCTGGCAATCCTTGGCATTCCTTGGCTATGGCAGCGTAAGGCCAGTCTCCGCCTCTGACTTCACATGGCATCCTTCCCTGTGTCCCTGGGTCCCTGCATGCAAGTATCCCACTCTTTTCCCTTATAAAGACATCAGAGGTTGGATTCAGGGCCCACCCGGATCCAGCACGACTTGGATTACATCTAAATAACTTCACTGCATCTGCAAAGACTCTGTTTCCAAATAAGGTCACATTCACAGGTCCTGGAGGTTAGGACTTCAGCACTTCTTCGGAGGGCATACAAGTCCACCTATTACACCCCAGAAACCCTTCACAGCTAAACTTCTGATTGAAAGAGGAGAGCAGCTTTAGGGGTCCAGTGCTTCCCCCAAGCATTTCACATGTATAAAGGTACTTCTTTTGGTGGACACAGTAAGGAAGCCCAGGTAACACACAGCTCCTCGTGACTTCCTGGATTAGGAGAATTTAAAGCACATCAGCTTTGTGGGTTCCCTGGAGCAGTGGTTCTCAGAGTGCGGGGCCCTGATCAGCAGCATCTGGGAACTCGTAAGATGCAAATTCTCCAGCATCAGTGCAGACCTACAGCATCAGAGACTCTGAGGGTGAGGCCAGCAATCTGTAAATAACAACCCCTCTCCGGTGAGCCTGATGCTCGGGGAAGGCTGAGAATGATCACTCCGGTGGGAGGGGGCCCAAGGGCCTCCCCAGGGAGAGCCAGCAATGGGCTGTCTCACTCGTTCGCCAAATCTCCTGCTCTTCTGCCCTCCTGTTCCTGGCAATGCCCACTCCCAGCCACCTGCCCCATCTCCATCCTTGAGCAGCTGTAGGGTGCCAGCACATCAACTCCCTCCACACTCACTGGCCGGCCTTTCTCTCAGTGTCTTCCTCTCGCCGTCTCCCCTCCTGGCTCTCCTGCTGCCCCTGCACACACCCCTGGGATGCCCTCCCCTCCCTCTGGATCTTTCTCTTGACAAAGAGAAGGGCTTGGCAGAGGTTGGTTAAGTTAACTCTGATCACACACAAAACAAACTGTTACTTTTCTATCCGCCAAGCTGCTGAAGACAAGGATGTCAAACCCAGGATCTGCGTGAACGTCAGAGCTACAGTTACCCCAGTGTGTCTGTGTTCTAGGCCAGCTTTTCACATTAAAAAAAAAAATCATGATCCAACTCCCAGAGAGACACCGGTGACAACCTCTTGGATGTTCACTGCACTGGCTGTGACACACTCCCTGACCCGGGGGAGGAGCGACTCCCATAAACAGCAGACGGTGGGTCACCTCTGACATCTACTCTCCACACGGCTGACCCCCTGGCAGGGCTTGTTCAAAGAGATGCTGAGTTGAAGCGCTGGTGCACCATGTGTTTGCTACGTAGGAATGCGCCAGCAGACAGACCTGCAGGAAGGCAGACAGACAGGCAGGAGGGAGCCCTGGGGGACATGTGTTGGAGTCTGGTGAACGTTCAAGACAAAATTTTAAAGCTATTTCTGTGGGTTGCGGGGGAGGAGCAGAAAGCACTTTGGCGAGAGCCAGGATGCAAGTCCAGGGGCACCTGCGTGTCGGTGACCCACCTTTCAGGACAGTTCCAAGTTCCTGGAGAGAGTGTCCATTTAAGCATGGGGAAGGAAGTAAGTATTGGGAGGAGGAGACGGAGGAAACCCCAGAGCTGCACCCCAGAAGAAGGTGGCAACAAGCAGAGACTGGTATATTTGCCTGTCTAGCCAACTGTGTTGATGTCTGGGCAAATTACCATCCCATTTCCATGCTTTTTTCCCCCCAGTCGCCAAATGGGGCACAATTATAGTAGAATCATAGTGAGGGGAAAAAAAATCCATGCAATCAAAATGAATACGGTGACAAAAAGGGTTTGCAAAAGGAACATGGCATAGAAATCTGGAAATCTTTGCATGCAGGCACTCTCGTCTGAGACACATTTTGCACTGAGTCTGGAAACCAGACAGACAAAGGCTTGAGTTCAAATTCCTGAAAACGGTTGCCTTATTCATCTCCATTCTTCTAGACGGAGCATCAGAATGTAAGAGGCTGTGACCCTAATCTTTCTATCATGAGACAAGAAGGTAGCAGGGCTGGGTGTCCCGAACCACAGCTCTGTCCCCAGCAATTGAGTCTGATGTGATGTCAACGTCTCGGGGCCATTCTTCAGCCTCAAACCTGGAACAGTGCCTGGTCATTTCAGGGTCCATCACTCTATCACTGTTGTTCATTTAGTTTAAAACACTCCTTCCCTCTTCATAAGCACATCATGTACCGAATGCATTTTTAAACTTTTGTGACTTACTTTGCTTTGGGGATTTAGGAGATCATTGGGCCCCTCTCCGAAACAACCAGAGACACTCACTGTCCTGGGTTGATCTACAGATCAACTTCCTGTGACTTATAGATCCACTTAGACTTTAGACAGGACAGTTGATCCATCACTTCTCCGGGGTCTCCTTTAGACAACATAAACCAGAGGGGCTTTAAGATCAGAAACACAAGGGTTGGGGAGTGGGGCACTTTTATATCGGTGAACTCTCCTCTGGTACCGATGAAATACACTGGGTGACATAATGGAAATTCATGGAGGGAAGAGATCTGTGGAAGGAGAGACTCATAACTCAGGTGGTCACTGAGCTGTGATCCCCACGAGTTCACCTTTTCCAGCCCCTCTTCCCTCCCGCTCCCCCACCCCCAGCCTGGCTGTAAATCACCTGTGTGTGTACATTACTGAGGGCTGGTGGGTGATTCATGAAACCCAACAGACAGGTGCCCTCGTGGAACACGAAGGTGAGGGATGGAGGTGTGCATGGGGGAAATTCCAGGATTGTGACACCGTGGTTTCCACATTCCCTGTCTGCGTGCCTCCAGAGCCCGAGGACCTGTCTTCTCCAACTGCTGGCTTCTCAGGCTCCCATCAGCTGGGTGAAGGTGGCCAAGAGTCTGCTCCAGCAGAAGACAACACACGCTTCTCCCCAGCCCTGCAACTGCTTTCCTTCCCAACCAGCTCTCTCAGCTCTTCTCCCCTCCTTCCTACTGTCCTAACATTTCCTCCTCTCTCATCACCTTACCCCCAATAAATTGCCTTCATTTACCTCTGCTGGAGGGGAGGAGGAGGGACTGACGGTGGAAATCATTAATTCCTAGTTCTTCAGACAAAGCAATGGTGGGGTGTGTTGATGTGTGGTTACCGTGATACCATGAGGTCCGCTTAGGTTCTAGCTTTACAAGGTGGAGTACCTGTAGCATCTCAGTCAGTCCTCACAGTGATATGAGGAGTTAACCATCACTATTCCCAAGGCCTACGAGGGGGCAGTAAAAGCAAAGCCTTCAACTCAGAGGATGGACCTGGGTCTACCTGAACTCTCTCGGGACAATTCTAGGCAGACCCTCCCTCCAGAATGGGTCTGCCAGACCCTCCCTCTAGGTGGGCTCTGCTGGGCAGGGGGTCACAGTTCCAGGGGCTCCTCTGGGCCATGGGTGAGTGGGTCCCTGTGAGGTCACTACAGTGTGGGGTTTCCTCAGACTCCGCCCAGAGTTCTGAACCCAGGGAGGAGGGTTGGTGATCTCATGTTTAGATGTGTCACGCTGGGAAGACTTGTAAGTTCCACTTTTTTTGCTACTTCACTACCCGAGCAGCTGCAGGAAAGACCTGTCACCTTCTGTGTCTCGGCTCTGTCATGTGGAAGTGATGGCCTCGTAGCTCTGCGGCTCCTCCAAGCACACGATGCTGCCATTCTACGAGAGGTGCAAACTAAGTCAGCTGCAAGTAATCACAACATACGCCTGGGGACTGAGGAGCTGGGCTGTGCCGAGCCGAGCCACGCAGGCATGATCAGAGATGGGGAAACCATGTGTTATGAGGGCCCCGAAGAGGAACGTACAAAACCCAGGCTCCTTCTCCAAAGTTAGTGGAGCACGGGGGACAAGGACGTCGACCAGTCCCGAAACTGGGACTCTAAGGCCTTCCTAAGAGGACAGTGAAAGGAACGGATGGGAAGGGAAGAGGAGGAGAAAGCAGAAAGGAGAGACGGGAGGATGGGAGAGAAAAAGAGAAAAACTGAAAAGATCTGCCAGGGTTGACACATGAAACTGTCCTAGCAGATCTGCATTTCCTGTTAACAGTCATTTCTATTTTTATTTATTCTGTCAGGGTTTGCATGTCATATAATCACTGTTTTAGTTCATTTCCCTCCAATGATAGATTGTGATAAGTCAAGTTGGTTGTTAATGACGCTACAATTTACCTAACAGATTTTGAGCTTGTAGTACATCTTCATTAATATGGCTAATTTATTGTTACAATTCCTTCAGGTTAATGGTTTGAGAGTATGTTGGAGTTTAATCTGAGCAGTTATTGTAAAGCACTTGTTTCTCGTTAAACTGTAAAACTGAAATACCCAAGATTTACTTGGGAAAAACTGGCCAGAATAAATCTCTTCCTTTTGCATCGGGAAAGAAGTGACTGCTGGCTATTAAAGTGCTCAGAATTGGAGAGCCCTTCTGATAACTTTAAAGTAATTTTGCAGATTAAGCTGCCTTTCCCTAGGGCTAACAGAAGAGATGCCTGCGTCCAGAATTTATTCTGGCAGGATTCTCTCTGGATACCACAGGGTGGCCGGGGCATCAGAAAATGGACGGATTCTGCCCAAATGTAGCCATTATGGATTCTGGCAAAGTGTCTGGGAGCTGGGTGCTGGGTGCTGGGGACAGACTCCAACTTCTGAGCTTTTCTTGTGTCCTCAGGAAAAAGGTTAAAACCAAGAACAGAAGCCCTCCATAGAGAACAAAACAGGACAGCAGGCTTCTCTTCTCTGCCTGGAATTTTGGCGGGGTCCTTGGCCTCTCAAACTGCCCAAAATACACTTGTGGCAGCTCAGACACCTGCCCCCACCCACCTTCACTTCCAAGGCTTCTCAGACTGATTCATTCTTCTGGGTAGCTTTTAGCTCCACCCAGGAGAAGAAAAACACCCTCACTCTGCCTCCAATTTAACCACCCAGCTTCTCAGGGTCACTTCCAGGGTGTCTAAAACTTCCCCTGGATTTGGGGTGTGGAGCTGCATAAGATGCTTTAGAATGCCTGGCCATCTATAGCCAGTGGGTTTGCTGGTAATGGAAAGATGGCAGTGGAATTCTTGAAATTTTAATAATCAGGGCCCCCAGACGTGTCTCTGGTTTCTCAGGGAAGCTCAGGGAAACAAGTGTTATGGGTTGAATTATGTCCCTCCAAAAATATGTTGAAGTCCTAACCCCCAGTATCTATGAATGTGGTTTTATTTGGAAATGGGGGCTGTGCAGATGTAATCAAGATAGGATTAGGTTAATAGGGTGGGTCTTAATCCAGTATTGCTGGTGTCCCTATGAAAGAGGAAGATGCCATGGGAAGATGAAGGCAGTGATTGAAGTGAGGCAGCTGTGAGCCAAGAAAGGCTGGCCACCACCAGACACTGGGAGAGGAAGGAAGGAATCTACCCAGGGTCTCAGAGAGAGACCCTGCTAACACCTTAATTTTAGACTTCAAGTCTTCAGAACCATGAGACAGTGTTTCAAACTACCCGGTGTGTGGTACTTTGTTACAGCAGTCCTAGAAGCAGAGGACTGTAAACCCGCAGGCCATCCTCGGACGTCAGAGATGGCCGTGTGCGAGGGGAGGGAGGGATGTGGGCGCAGAGCCCCCAGGCCTGGAAGGCCGTAGGTGCCACAGGAGCTGAATTCCTGGACACAGCAGCCCTTCCTATCACCCCTGCCCAGTCTCTCTCCTCTTCCACAGACCCTGAACTGAGTCCCCTTGCGTCACGGTTAACTCTATGTGTCCACTTGACTGGGCCCCAAGCTTTCCACACTCTGGGTGTGTCTGTGAGGCTGTTTCTGGAGGAGATGAACATTTGACTAGATAAACTGAGTAAAGCAGATAGCCCTCCGCAGGGTGGGTGGGCCTCGTCCAATCTGCTGAAGGCCTGAATGGGACAAAAAGGCTGCAGTAGAGAATTCTCTCTCTCTCTCTGCCTGTCTTGGAGCTGCGACATCAGTCTTCTCCTGCCTTTGGACTCAGGCTCAGCCTGGAACTTACACCATCTGCTCTTCTGGTTCTTAGGCCTTTGTGCTCAGAGACTGGAGTTGACATCACTGGGAGCTAATTTCTTATCATCTATCTTACTCTATCTATCTAATCTATCTATCATCTGTAAGTCTACCAGCTGTCTGTCTATCTGTCTGTCTCTCTGTCTCTCTATCTCCTGCTTCCATTTCTCTGGAGAACCCAGACTGATGCGTCTTGGAATCAGATGCCTGAAAGCCCTTGAGGAACGGGTCCCTGGCATTTCCGTGGCCGACGTGGTATGGGCCCCCCCACACTCATCCACACTTCTTCCCCTTGCGCATTTCACTCCCATCTCTCCAGCCTTCCTGCTAAGCCTCCAACCTGAGTCTCTGCCTCAAGACTCTTCTGTCCACTGAGGATGCTTTCCAGGAGGACTTCATGGGGCTGCCCCTCGGTTCTTGCAGGTCTTTACTCAAATGGCACCTCTCCTGGGAGAGATCTTCCCCAATTCCTCTGATTCCCGTGGCCCCAACCCCTAATCCGCTGCCATCCCCTCACCGTTTTTTCTCTGTAACACAACCTGCACTTCTAGCTGTTGGTTTATTGTTTCCCCTGCTAGAAGGGAAACTCCCTGCGGGCAGCAACCATGTCTGTCCCATTGCCCACTGTTCCTCCAGCATCTGTGCCCAGGGTCTCGGAAAGTTCTGTGGCACGAAAGGAGTGAAGAGGTATTGGGAGAAGGAAGGAGGGAGGGAGGGGAACAGCCTTGCAAACCCAGGCCCCTCGTCCACCTGCAGGATGGATGGAGCTCCCCATTCTTCCCGTTGGGCTCTGAGAAAGGGAGACCCGTCCCTGCTGCGGACACAGGTGAGCTCTCTCATCCACCTGGAAGGAAACCAGCAATGGTGGCAGAGACTTCCGCTCCCCGAGGAAGGGATGGGGGTGGGAGATGTCTCCCCAGTGAGGCGCCTGGCCCTGCTCTTGGTGGTTGGGTTTCCCGTCTCCATCTCCACATTAAGTGAAGGGTCATGGGGGTCGGGCAGGCACTGACTTCTCTTCCTCCTGACAGATCCATAATTAGAAGGAGACAGAGCATTCAAAAGAGGAGTGTTTGGCTCCAGGCACATCCTTGTCAGCCTGTCAAGCAGAAGCCTGTTCTCCATGAGCTATTTTGAGCCACCTTCTCAGCTGCGTTTCTGATCCTCTTGGCCCATGACACCCTCCCCCTCCATCGCCCTCCCCACCAAGTCTCCATCATGACATCACCGAGGCATGTAGGTCTGGGGGAGGGCTGCACAAAAGGAGCATTTTTGTGCAAGATGCTCGACCCCTGGCGGCACTGGGGCAGCCGCCTGACCCTGCCCCACCCGTCCTACCTCTGGTCCAGGGGGCTGTGCGCAAGGACTAGAGGGTGTGGGGTCTTGACTCTAGGAGGGGTTAGTACCAGAAGAAGAGGTTCAACAGGGTCCTAGCCTTGGAGAAAGTAAAGGGTGACAGTTCCCAAGAGAGCACTTCATGGGAGCCAAACCAGGATGAAGAACAAGAGAAGGTGTGTTCTCTCTGCCTAGACCTGCTCTGCAGGATTCCCGGGGACACACCGTCCATGAGTCCCCAGCACCATGCCAGCTGGACGAACACCCCAGAAAAGAACAGCTCCCCTCCTCAGCCCTGAGGGGAAGGTGTCCTTGGGGAGGTTTATGAGTCAGCCCGTAGGAGACGTCCATCACCCCAAGTATCCGCCATGCAGAGCTGCCAGCACTGGTCTCATCACCCCGCCCATGTCACACCCCGCCAACCTGAACCTCCAAAGCTCACCCAATATGGGCCATACGGGCCCCACAGAGGGCCCTCGCTGAGCACTCCTGGCACTGTCGGGGCACGCAGGGAGCAAGGGACTGGGCCCCGGGGATGGGCTGGCGGGGTGGGCTGTGGGGACAGAGAGCCAGCTCACAGAGCGGAAAGAGCAGGCATTAAGAGGTGAAGGCTGGATTCTGCGCTACAGGGTGTGTCATCAGCCGCAGCCGCAGCGCACGCTGAACCGACTACCTGACGTGTAGAATAAACACAGCACTTCTGTCCTCTTAAGTCGTGCTGCTGGCAGCACCTATTGTGGGAGAGAGGCGCTCAGGCTCCTGCTTTCAGTATAATAAAGCCCTTCACCGCAGCATCCTGCTGAGAAGGAGGGCTCCTGATGGCTGCGGGTGGAGGGCACAGCCCTCCGTGGGGGATGGCTTTTCACGGAGAGGGCGTTCCTCCTCTGGGATGGCCTGCGTGGAGACCCTCACGAGCTCTCCTGGGCCACCAACTGCCCGTCCTTACGAGAACGTTGACTCGAGTGAGGGGAGAAGAGCATGGCTCAGAACCGGACCTTCAACCCAACTGACCGTCTCAAAACAGCTGAACAAGCTGATAGTAATCAAAATTACCGCGTGCATTATTTCAGGTCACGTTCACGGCAACTCTAAGAGGTAGAGAGCACTGCAGACAAGGAGAGGTTGTGTTTCACCTAGACCCAACCACGGAGGATGCCACACCCTGCCAGAGATTCCCATGGTCTTGTTCCCAGGGGAAAGTCGGTTTGGTTTCTCTAAGGCCGTGGTTCTCCAAGGGTGCTCCCGGGGCCAGCCAGCAGCATCCGCATCGCTTGGCTGGTTCAAAATGCAAATTCTCAGGCCTCCCTCCAGACAAGAATCAGAATCCAGGGTGGAGCCAGCAGTGCGTGTTGTAACAAGCCTGAGGCTCACTCAAGCTTGGGGACGTCACTCACAGGATACCTGACTGTCAGCCCACACAAGAGACCTCCAGGCAGAGTCCGAATGCCCCCACCCCGCCCCTCACTGCACGTGGAGTCTGTCCTTGAATCCAGCCCAAACCTTACCCTTCAAGCCCTCACCCCAAACCCACTCTGATCATTGGGAATACCACCACCATCATTCCTTCACCCCATGCCTGACACTGACTCTTGGTGTATTTTTAAGTTTTTTTCCTGTTTCCCCTTTTATACAAGGAAGTAGTGAGCTCCTTGGGTTTGCGTCCACAAGATTCTGCTGCCCAAGGGTGCTCAGCCCCACACCTGTCTGTCCCCCTGCTGTTGGCCCTGAGACCCAGTGACTGTCACACCCTGCCTTGATGGAAGCCAGAGAGAACTGGTTGAGCACAACCCTTAATTGTGGCAGCATCGCCCAGAGCCCGGAGCCAGTTACAGCTGCTTCGCCTCGTTTGCATCACAGGCCTCCAGCTCCACGGGTAGTTTTTAATGACCAAAACAATGACAATTCAAAGCCCTTCACACCAGCCATTCTCCAGGGATCACAAGACATGGAGATAAAGATGGGTTGACTCCTGGCCTCTGGAGGCACTCTGGAAGTCTGAGGATACTGACAGATGAGTGGGGCTGCACCCAGGAACCAGAGTTCCCAGGTTCCAGTCCTGCTGCCCCTGACCCAGCTCTCTGAGCCTTGTGATGAAGATTTTCTGTTTACAAAACAGGGAGGATTCCATCGTTCATTCAACAGATATTTTTTGAGCTCACAGGAAGTCAGGTGCTGTGCTGGGCACTGGGTACAAATAAGCTATATGAGACCTAACTCTTTCCAGGGGTGCTTTGCATTGTGTGTTGAGGGCTATAGTTGGAATCTAGAAAGTGGGTGTGCGGAGAGGCAAGGGCAGGGGTCACAGAGCAGATGCCCCTGAGCTGATTCTTAAGGAAGGAGTGGGCCTTCTGCAGATGGAGAGAGGCAACAGTCTAGTTTAGGGAACAGCATGTGCAAAGGCTAGAGGTGGGTGGACCTGCAGCGTTTGGCTGAGCAGAGGATGCTTGAGGGGGTGGTGGAAAAAGGAAAATGAAGCTGGGGGCGGTGGGGAGGCCTCAAGGATGCTGCCCACCTCCCGTCAGGGGCGGGGGGCGCTTTGGGACACCAGCAGGGATTTAATTGATTGTCTCACAGTGGCAGAGTAACCACCAGAATGAAGCTTTTACACCTTTCCAGTAATCACCACTCAGAGTGAAATATAACCCGCTTACCAATGAATGATTCAGAGGGGACAGGAACTGAGGAAGGGGAGAGAAGTCCTACAGTCCTTAAAAATAAAATGTGCCCTCTGCTCTGTGCAGGGAGCCCCACTGGGGATACTTGCCATTCCAAATTGTGTCCCGTGTGTGGCTGTGAGGAGGGGAGTGGCCCAAATTGAGCCCCTTATGTGAATGCCATGGTGGGTTAGGGGCCGAGTGCCTGAGCTGAGCTGCGGATTAGACCTGTGGGTCACGAGTCGACAGGGCTCGCAGGGAGGGATTCGTCCGAGACCACACGGCACCACTAACCCTGGCAGTCACCTTGCCAATGACCTGGTGCATGATGCCTCCCTACTCATCACAAAAGCAGCCCAAGACACCTGTCACAGGGGTTGCAGGTGGTGCCTAAAAACATAAGAAAACATTTTTTAAATAA
The DNA here is from genome assembly GCF_048564905.1 of Vicugna pacos. Taxonomy (NCBI): domain Eukaryota; kingdom Metazoa; phylum Chordata; class Mammalia; order Artiodactyla; family Camelidae; genus Vicugna; species Vicugna pacos. The sequence goes on along the minus strand of NC_132993.1, from coordinate 18,330,017 downwards.
AGGAGAAGGGCACCGAAGGGCAGTGACAGAGGAAAGCTGCTCCCTCCTGCGATCCCCTCAGTCACCTTTGACTCCCAAATTGCTGCCTGGGTCCCGGGATCCGCCAGTCATTTTCCAAGGTTCAAGGCTCCATTCAAGTCAAAACAGAGCGGAGATGGCAGTGGGGCAGGGTGGGGGAGGGGATCGACCCTGGCAGGAGCAGCAACTCCCTGGCCATGTTAATGAGAAGCTTTGTTCTGCATCACCTGGCTGTATAATAACACCAGGAATTAATACGACCACAAATTAACAGCACAGAAGAGCAATTGGGAACCAGAGATACATTTCTAATGGACTCGGCTGAGCGTGGGAAGGAGACGGATATGGGAGTCTCCCAGGGCCCCGAGGCCTGAACCCCCCGACTGGGGCACATACCACATATCTCACCTTTGCCAAGGACAGCATATGCCTCTGCTAAGAGCCCTCGGGGCCTGCAGCCTCCTGCCCCCTGCCCTCATCCCTTCCAGAGTGCCAGGCCCGGGAAGGGGCGAGATGCTCTGCCCAGCTGTCCCCAGGGACCTGGGCTGTCCATGCCCAAGGCTGGCACATGTCACTCCCCAGCAAAGGTGAGAGCATTCCTTGCCATCGCCTTCCCCAGATCCTGCACTTATGGAGAGCTGTCAGGAGCAATTTTCTACTAGGGCCAAGTGAACTGCTCACTCGGCCATTAAATCTAATAATAACAATGATAAAAGTAATAACCTCAAGTTTACAGTATCTCCCTCATAATAATGCGAGGCCACTGTTTGCCGGCTCTCCATCCGCGCCTCCCTTCAGGGGCCCAAGGTGCCAGCTCTGGACCCCACCGGCCCCAGCACCATCTTTGGACAAGGTGATGGCAAAACCAGGAGTGGCCCATGTGCCTTGAACAGTGTGCAGTGAGGGTCCCATAGGGCGAGGACTGCTTCCCGCAGGAGAAGGAGCAGCACCATGAACGCCGGAAGTGACAGTCAAAGATCCCCGGAGATGCAGGGAGCGCTTGGGTGTCGAGAGCTGGGTTCTAGACTCTGCTCAGCCACAGGACTGGGGTGCCTGTGGGCGGGGCACTGAACTCAATGGGCAGCAGGCTTATCTTCCATGTAAGCAGGCACAGATGATTCCCAACTGTCCCTCAGGCACTCACATCTTGTTCATAGTAAGTTCACTGTTAATCAAGAGACCATTCCCCAAAGCCTCTGGAATCCCTGACGCATCTCTGTGCCTTCCTGCTCCTGTGAAGGGGGTGCACGGGCATCACTGTGTCCACCTCAGGTGTAAAGACGTTACGGTTCTTTGCACAAAATGACTGAGACCCTCAGGCCAGAGAATGGATATGCCTGTCATTTAAGTTAAAACTTCCGCTGATGCATTGCCTGGGACACGGCCTTTCCCTAGTCCGTCCCTGGGACCCGCTCAGCTCTGAAATGAGGAAGGAAGGCCGAGCGCCATCTCTAGTAGGTGTGCTCAATTCCCAGCTGAGGAGCTGGGCTTTCTAAGTCCCTCACTGCGAGAATTTCATCAGGATTATGACATGAAGGGTGGCCAGATTTCTATAACCAAGTGAGAGAAATGGTGTCAACTGGTATTCAGATGGGACAGCAGGGAAGAGCCTGCTAGAAGTGTGGTGTGTTTGTGAAATCAGGACAGGCTGGCCCACAGGAGTGAGGCGTTTCCTCAGCTGAAATCTTTGCATCCTGGGTGGTTCCCACTGGTTCAGGGAACTTGGAGGGAAATCAGAGCGGAAGGGGTAGGGCTTGGCTACCATCGTCTTTCTCCAGCTTTTTCTTTAAGACTTATAGTCAGAAATGCATGTCAACCCAGGACACACATACTTATAGGTGACAAAAGGAAAGGTTCCCTTTATATGTGACATGTATTCTGATATTTTCCTGTTTTTTTAAAGCAAAATGCTGGTTACGACCCACTAAGTTGCTTTCATGACACATTAATGGGTATCACACCACTATTTAAAAGTCATTGGATTCAATGATCTCAAAAGAACATGACCAGTTTCCAATTCTGGGTTCGAAACTAGGATAGGCAGCCGTCCTTGTCTGCTTGTTCCTCCACAACAGCCTTCCCTGGGCAAGGCTGGTGGGGGGTTTGTGGGGAGGGGTCTCTGGCGTTGGCTTGTTACCGGGATTCCCCGCCTGATGCTCATTAGACAATGTGTGTGCGGAGTGATAATGGGCTCCCCCAGCTCCTCCCCATCCTGCACCTGCTCCCAGCCCAGAGCTGGTACTCCCCTGGATCCTCAGCGAGGAGGAAGAGGGAAACTGGGGAGGCAGGAAGGTAGCACCAAGCAACTGTGGGGCAACCTAGGCAAGGGTGGGTGCCAGGGGAGGCTATGAAGGGGAGGTGTTGGACACCCCCCCAACCTCCCAACTCCTCGCTGGTTCCTGCTGCTAACAGCTCAGCAGGGAGAGCAGGTGTGGCTGGAGCAGCACTGGGCTGTCTCATTGTGCCTGGTACTCAGCTGCCGGAGGGCGAGTCCACTGTGGGGGTCCTCCAGGAAGTGTCTGGATTTGGAGGGGTGCTTCTCTCCCAGGGGGAGGGGGGAAGAGGCAAGGGGGGAGGGGGAGAGGCAAAGCCTTGGGGGCCCTGGGAGAAAGAGATCAGAGGAAAGCCCCTTTCTCCTCTGGTCTGGAGAATCAGCTCAGTAACCCACTTCCCAAGGGTCCAGTGGGGACTTGCTAGGGAGACGTCCCAGGCCTTCCCACTGACCGTGCCTCGTCCCGTAAACCCTGACAGCAGAGCTTGGTGGGAAAATAGTTGTTGGCACAGCACAAAACTCATTCCAACTGCCAGCCCCTCAGATCCTTCCTCTCTCTCCCACACGGAGAGACTATATGTAACTCCCTTTCCTGGGTCCTGTAAGCCCTGATTCTTCCCTGTTTATAAGGTGCTCTGAGCATAGCTGTGTACACATACTTAGCCCCTGTTGTTACACTAATTAAGTGCATTTAATAATTTTGATGATTTTATAACATCTACAACTCTTTGTTTTTATACTACGTAGCATCTTCTTAATGGAATTCTTGTGGCTCAGTGTAAAATATTTAAGCGGTAGGGAGTGGAAGGCAGTCTTCCCCCCCCCCCTTCCTCTCCCAGAGAACGGTCTTGCTGATTGTATATTAAAAGAGGCAGATCTATTGCTAAGAATTGTTCTCTGGTGCTTTCTGAGACTTCGGCTTACTTTAGAAAGTGACACCTCAGTTTGTGTCCTGATTGCAAACAACGAGGAAGTCAAGATATAGGGACCATTCACTATGTTAGGCCCAGGATCACGATTGGACTTTGTGGGTTAAACAAGAGGGAATGGGGGGGGGGGCTGAAGCTCCTTTATGTGTATAAATGTTGGGTTATTTCTTCAAAGCTACCACCCTCAGAGACCCCACTACCCAGTGTCTGGGACATTGGGACTGAATGGGGGTAGGACAGGTGCCTCTCATTAGAGTCTAATTTGCCAATCATAAAATAAACCAGATTACAAAACCTTAAAAATGCAGTACCATGTGTTGTTTTTGTTATTCTATTTACCAGATCTTTCTATGAACCAGAATATCTGCACGTTTACATTGATGGGTTAATATTGGGGTGATTGCTCCAGCCCTGTAAAAATCTTGACTACTTCCAGATAATTTAAAAAAATATAGATTACATTCAGCATAGATTTTTTTGTGAAGGAAAACTTGTTGCTTTTCAATCTTTCAAAACTTCATCACCCCTTGCCCCATATCTGTGCTTCAGTGACTCACAATGACTCACAATATTGCAAAACCCCAGCCTTAGTCCCTAAACAGTCTTCACAAACACGCAGTTCTCTCCAGCAACCTCCACAGTGATCATGAGCTTTATCAGAAATTAAGGACAGTACGAGTATTTTGAGCTGGAGGGAGAACACTAAATAAACAGTTCCCTTCTCTATAATAAGGGGGTTGGTCTACTGATGGCGAAAATTGCCAGAATCTAATTATTCTCTAATGCTGTGACCTAGAGACCTGTCTTTTCCTCCAGAGGGTGTCCCTTCCCAAGTCCCAGCCTCCTCTCCCTGCTACCCCAAAGCACTTGACTCAGTTCTCCTTCAATGAGTCAGTCTTGCTGGGTGGTTTTCAAATACTTTCATTCTGGGGCTTCCTAGACCAAAATAGAAACTTTTTTTTTTTTTAGCATTATAGCTCAAGGTCAGCCTACATTAAATTTGAAATGGGTGAGTTCTGACATAATCCATGAAATGATGAGTCTCAACTCTGGAAACAAAGATTTCACTGTTTGTTCTTCTCTCATCCACACCATCATAGAAGATGAATTGATAGTATGTCAGTGCTCCCAGAGCTCTGCTAAGACAGGGCAAGGAGACTTCCAGAAAACAGGCTCCCAAAGAGGAGAGCCTGGATCAATGGAGGAGTAAAACCGCTGACCCAAGCACTTGAATTGGCTGGTCTTTGTCTGTTTAGTCTCCTTATTTCAAGAGTCCCCCCACCCCCATCCTAGGCGGGAAGCAGGGGCCTGCAGGTGGTACATCCCATCTAGCACACGCCAATTGGCAAGACCAATGGGAGTTTCTGGGCTCCAGCCCGCTGAGAACAAGGGAGTCACTAGCAGAGAGATAAACAGCCTCGCAGCCCGGGGAAGAAGCTGCCAGACCTTGGAGGAATGATAGTGAGCTTGACATATTCTTTGTCATCTGCTTGCCCCACCATTGGTGGCGGGATCCAAGGACCCAGCTGAGAAGAATAACAAGGAAAGCCATGTTCTTGTGCAAATAGCTTCTGCTCTCCAAGTTTTCCAGTCCACACCAACTCTGTTTCGGATTTGAGATTTAATTAGCTTCATTAGTAGTATAAATAAGAATGCTCATAGCTCTGCTTCATTCTGAGTGACTGACGGCGGACCTCCCGACAGGCCACTGGCTTTCTGTCACGCTCCCAGTCTAGGTGCTCAGCATCTGACCCAGGCAGCACCTATTCTTCCAGAATAATCCTTTCAAAGCTCTCGGACTGTATGTCCTGATTTGGGGGTTCAGGAATTATGGGCACTACCACCTCTGTACTCTTCACCTCTTCCCATTTGTTACTCAGTCTGATTTCAAAACCCCACCTACACTGGCTTTCTCTCGCCTCCAGAGAGATTCTGAAACAGAGAGATTTCCTAGGCAAGAGGGGAGAAGAGGAAGGAACACTTACTGAGCACCTAATGTGTTCTAGGAGCTTGTCTCCCAGGAACCTCAGAGGGTGGCCATTTATTTCTATCCCACTTTACAGATGAAGAAACTGAGGTCGGAGATGCAGCAGCCAATAGATGGCAAAGCTGGGAGTTGAACACAAAACATTCAGACCGCAAGGCTCTCTTCACCAAAACACGCTGCTTTCCAGCAAAACAGTTGAGCCCCTGGTTGTTTTCTCACTGTCTAGGAATGCTCCTTTGATTCCCTGACCAAGATATGCACTCAGTGAGGGCGGAAGCCAAGCCTCTGCTGACCAATTAACTAACGCCCATAAGTTACACAAGTTAAAAGCCACTTAGAGCAGCCCCTTTGCTTCTGCGCGGACTTGGTTTCTGACTGCTGCTAGCTTCCTGCTCTGACTCCCATCACACCCAGGAAATTTGGGACGTGGAGCCAACAAAAGCTGCCTCTCTCAATCCACTCTGCTGTTGTAATAACAAACCATAAAATTAACTAAATTTCACCACGGTGTAATGTGCAGCATAAAAATGGTGGCAATGTGTCTGCAGGGCAAGGGAACATTCCACTGAAATCGGTTTCTCTTTATTGCGCTGCCAACATTAAGCAATTTCTCCCCCATTAAGGCAAGGAGAATAGCATGAGCAAAAAGAATGGACATTTGCAAATGTGCTGCAGATACCTGCACAGACATGCAGCCATGGGTCACTGATGAGGGTCACATGCCCGTGTTCACACACCCACATACACATACACTTTCCATATCCATATATGGTCCCCTGGCTGCAGAAGCACATATGATGGTGCAACGAATCCCCAGATGCATGTGCAGAAATAAACAGCTGACCCAGTGCATGTATATCTGCGGCGTACACATCATACACGCTCAACATGCGTATACGAATGGACACATCACCAGTCACCACCTTGGACAATTCTGCAATCAACTGCAACCCAAGAGCAGCAAGTTCAGTGCATTTCCAAGTAACAGTGTTCAACAGCCAGAACACGCTCTTCCTGACCTATTGCTAAGAAAAGACAGCCAAAGCAGCTTCCACGGTTTCGGCAGGCTTGGCTTGATCCAAAATGACACAACCAGGGCTGTTTAGCGAAGAGCAGAAAACAATGAGCTTAGGGGACATGAGGATCTGCTGAGAACGTATTTCCAGGCTGAGTAAACATGCCTCTCTCACTAACAGGGCTTCTCTTGAACTTTGGGAGAAAACAGGTGTGGGAGAACAGAAAACACTCCCTGCAGCTGAGTGAGTCAGCGGCTGATAGGATCTACCTTTGATGAGTTCACAGAACCAGGAAGTTCTCCTGACTATCTGCCCTCCATCCTTCCTAGAGCAATTTAAGTCCACTTCCTCCAGTGGAGAGGGAGAACGGCTGCTGACTACACTCTCTGTGTACACACTGTAGAAGCCTGTCATTCATCTGCCTCTCAAGGTCCTCTCTGAAATTCACTAACACATTCAGCCCCTACCCATCGCACATCCCAGCTGCACCCTGTGGTGAGGACAAGTTCTTAAAACTTCTAATGTCTGCAAGGACCATGGGATTGAAGCCTTCTGTGTGCCTTAGAGAAAGAGCACTGGGAGAGGAGTCAGGAGGGCTGGCTCCTTGCCAGTTCTGCCAGCAGCACAGGGACCTTGACAAGTTCAAATTCCTCTCAGCCTCTCAATGAGGCAGTGACACTTGAGCGGCTCAGGGAGGCCCCTCCAAACTCTGTGACCCCCAAATGTTTTGAAATCCACTGGCGAAAGGCAGATGTCAATTCCTCTTTTATGGAAAAGAGCATTTTAAAAAAAAACACCTCTTGATGTTGTCAAAGCCAGCCAGCTCTTAAGTCTGGATGAAATGTAACTGGTAAGAACGACTTGCTCCACATGTTTAGGACAAATTGTCTTAAAAATGCTGCCAGTGCAGTAATTACTCAGATATTTACACAGTGATTAACATCCTCACCCTCCAAATCACATGAGGATGTTCTATAGACAGCCAGATATCCTTTTAGTCTAGCTGTGGAATGTCTTACAACGCTCAACATTCAACAAATAATTCCTGAGTGACCACTCTGTAAATACTGGGGTGTGGGGGACGTTCTGGCTCTGGGAATGCAACACTGAACATGACCTGCGCTCAGATACTAACTGTGGAAACTGATGACTCCAGCCACCCACTTCCCTCATCTGGCACTCATCCCATTCTCCAGACCAGAAAATAGTCCTTTTCTTCCCCTAAGAAGACACATTTCTGCATCCCAACAGCATCCTAAAGTGACACTTGGATGTTGGGCTGTCCACTTGCCAAACGAGGGGGGAAGGATGGCTCACGTCACTCTCTCTAGAGGGCACTGACCATACGTCGCTGTTTTCCATGCCAGGCCCCTTCAGGGGATGGATCGCTGAAGCGGAGGAATGGAAGCCCAGGGACCCTTCCATGATGAGATGCAGCTTCGCCTAGACTGCAGAGCGGCCCGGGGAAGAGAGGGATCACTCGGGCTCTGTCCTGGTGCAGGTGATTGCTCAGCTAGTAACACTGAACGAGCGGCATCCTTGCCATATTACAGTCCAGACAACTGAGACCCGGCAAGAGAGAGTGGTTCACTCCTGGAATCACAGAATGTGAGAGCTGGACTAGAGCTCAGGGGTCTGCTACCCACGCCACACTGTGTAAGTGAAAATTCTAAGGGCGGAAACACGACTTAGTTTCTATTGCCCAATCTCCAATCTCAAGTTTTCTACCGCACCATAGCAGAAAATCATGAACATTTAGCTCATGAAATAATTCCCCAGCTTACACTTAATATCACTTCTCAACCATAGACTCCACAGATCAACTTTCCATGTTTTAGCCCATGAAAAGATCTGTTTCAATAAAACCATCAAGCTAGAGTTTCATTCTGTTCTTCCATTCACAAATACTTATTGTGTATATACCATAGGTAAGGCATTGATAAAAAAGGAAAAAAAGTGAAAAGCAGCAATTATGAATGTATTTGCTCACATATAAACAAATAAACCTTAATAACATAGCATTCGTCCCCCTCTCCCCTTCTCTGTCTCCCCTCCACCCCATCTCTTCTTTGGATACAATAATTGGAACTGATTAGACCTGAGTTTTCCACCTTTTCAGGTTGGGACAGAATACTCAAGGGCTCCCACACTTGGTTTGGATGCTGAATTACATGCCACGCCTGCATTCAAGGCTTACTGCGACATGACTATAGAAGACTAGATTTTCACTGGAAGCTTCTTTGAAAGCATTGAAAAGAGACTCCAATGATTCTGACCTGAAAGGACCTAGCAAAGAGGCTGAATCTAATAATGAAGACTTTCTTTCCATCAGAGACCCTGAAATGTACACACCCATCATATACAGTAAACAATACAGATCAGGACTGGAGACACCCACTTGGCTTCTCTGTCTGGCCTTGGCAGGGGAACAGCGAGAGAGCAGAATTCTGGACCCTCCAGACCCCAAGTGGACTTTTTTTCACTCTCTAGGTCTTGTCCACGACCTTTGTTAACCAATCCCACAGTGAGTCTGTAGTACAGATGAGATGGAGAACTCAGTGGATTCCACTCAGAGCCTTTAGTGGCCTGGTTGAACTTAAGGGGTTGAGGATCCAAGGAAAATCATACCACACACTTCTCTCACCTATCTGCACTATATTAATAAATCAAAACTTGATCAAAATGAACTTCACGCACTGGTCTGAAGGGAAGCACGGAGAAGGAGAGACGATGCTGAGGAACCCGTGTGAAAAGAGCAGAGGGCACTGTTGCTAGGCAACCAGTCTGGTCCACCGGAGGGGTGTGGCTTGTGTCGCCGGGATGTAGATAAGCCTCAGATAGTTCTGAGCATCAGCTGGTGGGACCTCCAGGTTCTTCTTTACCGTCTGTCTCCCCATCCTTGTCCCACCACAGGGGACCCATTGACTGTATTCCAAGGACAGCTCTGCTCAACAGAGAGAAGCAGAAAAGAAGGGCATAACGAAGCATGGGAGGAGACGGAAGAGATGGGAAGGCACACGAAAGAATGGAGAAACCGAAAGCAATACAAGATCCCTCTCCTAGCATCGTCTCTTCAGTACAGTTTTCTGCCCAGGTGCTTAACTAATTGTGCAGGAGCGACAGCAGTTGCACACAGACGGCGAGATCCAGTCTTGGAGGCAGTGGCAAACATTTCAGGGAGCGCGGGGATGGGGAGACAGCAGGCGTCTGAGTGTTGCAAGTCATCCTGGAACACGCTGCCCCTTTCTCAGCACTGTTGCTGACTTGCTTGCACTTCTGATTTTCCATGTGTGGCCCTGTGAGGAAAGACAGTTCACACTGGCTGGGGACACAACCCCAGCCAGGGCCCCTCCGCTGAGACGATGGCTGTTAAGAGTTGGGAGGACTCATGTCCTTTATCAGCACCGAATTACATCTGAGCACAACTGGGCATTTATTTACCACACTGAACAAATCTCTGGAGTAGAAAGGAAACAATAGCAGCATGAAACTTTCTCCAATCGGGCCTCGGGTCCTGCAGCCTTCTTCTGTTCTCCCATTCACAAATACTTATTGTGTACATATCATAGGCAAGGCATTGACAAAAAAGGAAAAAAGTGAACATCATATTCACTGTGTTACATCATACTTCACTTACTCTGGGGCACCGATCGTATGGTACACTATAATTTTGTGTACTACTGAGAAAGGAAAAAATGCTGGCAATTAACTGTGACAACATATTGTAAGATGCATTCGGTTCAGAGATGCTAAAATGTGAAGGAAAATGTGTCTTAGAATTGTTAAAATACAGTAAAACCCAAAGCTCTTAAGACGGCATTCAAGCCCTTCCCGAATGGTCCTAAGCAACATTCCAGCCTCAGACCCTGGCCCCCCTTGGAGTGCTCTGGCCAGATTCTCCTCCGTTCATTCGCATGCTCACCCTGGCTCAGTTCTGGGCCTGACTGATGCTGCTTCTTTTGCCTGGAAGGCAGCCCCTCGGCCCAGGCTCCCCTCTCTGCCTGGACTAGTTCTCACATGCTGATTCATCCTCAATATGGCCCTGACTCCACCCCTAATAGCACAGTCCTGGGCCTTCCAGGGTCCGGCCCTTTTTCTGGGTTATGAGCTCCTTGAGGAGGATAAACCAATCGCAGTTAACATTTACTGAGTACTTACTACATGCCAGATAATGTAAGCGTTTACTATATACATTTTATATGCAAGTGGGTACTATTGGTACCTAACGAGGGAAACAACATACAAACAGTAACTCTGCCAGATTCACACAAGCTATCGACTAAATATTTTAGTTGAAATGGAATTCTTTGAACCCAGGTCTGGGTGACACTGTTGCCCCACTTTTAATCATTTTGGATCTTAGTGGCCTAAGCACCCGCATCACATGAGACATGAAATGAACCCTCACTAAATGTGTGTGACATGAATGAATCAATCTGTCATGGATTTTCCCTTTGGCATCGACATGGCTTCGAGGAGGTCAGCTAGTCTTGCCCCGTCTCTTACTATTCTTCTTCCCCATAACATCAGAAAAATTAAGGAGTTTATAAATAAGGCCATTAAGATGTTACTAAAAACCAAAGAAGAAGGCAACTCAAAAAAAAAACAAACCCAGTAACATGGATCAAGGTATGAGTAACAGTGCCGATAATAACAATAGAATTCACAAGCCATCGTAAGAGACTTAGGCAAATAGAGTCTGTGAATATTACAAGTTACAAACAGATTCATCTTGGCTACAAAATAAGAAGCTTCTGTGATTGTTGCTGTTATTATAAATTAAGCCGGGCTTTAACATTCCTGCTATAGACGAATGTGTGCTTTAATACACTCTCAAAAGCACAGTCCAAAGCAAGAGTCCCGCCTCCTGCTTCTCGGGCTCAGGGATTTGGGGGCACAGATGTGAGGCCGTGATTCTGCCGAGCACCTCACGTGACCGAGACTTTTGCAAGCTGGCTTAAGGAGAAGGGAGCCTAGCTGAGCCTGACTGGCCCAGTAGGTGCTTTCCCTCCAAAGATGTCCACGAGAGGGCTGAGGGGCCCTGGTGTCTGGCAGAGGTCCCCTGGGAAAGGGGAGGGAGAGCAGAATTCAAAGCTCCAGGGCTGAGGATCTATCTAAAAGAGTAAGGTTTTTTGGTTTTTTGTTTGTTTGTTTTTTCAAAGGCTAGAAAAACATACTATAAAAAGAAGAGAGGAAGCTACTTTGAAACAATAAAGAATACATGAGGTGCGCTTTCCATGGGAAGCCCCTTTGAAAAAATTTCTTTAATTGTGGTAAAACCCATAAAACGTAAAATGTACCATCTTAACCATTTGTTAAGTGTATGGTTCAGTCGTGCTAAGTGCATTCCCACTGTTCTGTGACCACCACCTCTGTCCATCCACAGAACTCTTCATCTTGTAAAACTGAAACTCTGGACCCATGAAACAAAAACCTCCCTCCCCCCAGCCCCAGGCAACCACCCTTCCACTTTCTGTCTGGAATGTTCTTTTTAAATGGCCCACTTCCTAATCATTATTGCACTGTTCTTTCCGGGGAGCCCAAAGTCTTTCTGAAGCTTCCATCCTTTTAAAAGGGAAAGGTCATCCTTCCAGAGTCCTCTGGCTTAGAGAGACACTGGTAGGAGAACAAGAGGGAAACTGAGGCTTGCCTGAGAGCCCACAACCAGGAAGTGCACCAGCAGGGGCGACCTCTGTGATAACGAACACTCAGACACCCACTGGTCACCCTCCCTCACTCCCACAGGAACTCCCATCATCCCACCAACAACTTGACTGCTGTGCCTCATTGGAAAGACCAAGGGCAGTTGTGGCTTGAAGGAAGGAGAACACGTTCCATGCCTTCTTGAAGGCACCTGTCCTTTCACATGTGAGACAAGTCACCTGGAATGAGCACGTCCCTGCAGCATCCAGGGCACCCACAGAAGGCTGGGAAGGGGCCACAGGTGTGTCAAGACAGGGCTTTCCCCCTCAGCTCCTGGGGAGGCTGCCTCAGCATGCCCCACAGAAATGATAACCTCCCATCTGGCTATGATGTGATAAAGGACATGTGGATCTTCAAGATAAAATTCAGAAAAACTCTGAGCATTCGGGGTGGGAGAACTGGGGTGGGGTGGGGATGCCAGTGCAGTAAAGGACCATTTAGAGTCTCAGCACCTGGAGAGCAAGGACTGTGCTTTGCCTACTTTCTGTGCCCAGAAATAGTCAGCACTGGCCCCTGCAAACAAGGGCCAGCATCCAGACCCCTCGCACTCTCTCTCAGGGGCAGTCTTCCGCTTTCTCCTTCCTCTTCTCTCCTTTTTATGTTTTTCCATCATCTACACGATTGGTTTGATGCAGGTTCCCAATAGCTGTTTATCGGAACATCTTGTATTTCTGCTTCTGTCTTCAAAGTGTTGTCAGTTTTGATATTCCAATTTAATTATGTTTCCAGGAAGGGAGGAGTTGAGAAGAACTCATTTTTCAGTGAAACTTGGGGAAGTATTAATTTCTCCAAGGTGTACAGGGATCCTGTGTCGAAATACAAAACCCAGCAGGAGGACCCTTCCCCTAATAAGAAAAATGAGGGGGCACTGGGGATTCGGTGTGCCCTCTAGGACAGCTTACCTCAGCTTTCTCACTGGAAATGTGTACATAATAAATATATCCCCCAGCAGAATAGGTACCAGCAATCGATAAATGTTGGTGAAATGAACAAACGGAAATGCATACGTCTATTTGGATAGGTCTTCAATCTTTACAATAACTCCTTTTGGAAACGGGTGTAGGTGTGAGCGTAGGATATCCCATTGATGAGAAGGATGTTAAAACTCATAACCAACAAAACAGGCATTAACGTCCAGAGGCTGATCCCATTTAGACTGGTTACTCTGATATTAGAGAGCTAACAGGACACGCAAAACTACGGCATTGGTTAACTCACTTTTCTGCTAATTCAGCACGCCGAAGGATCATCCTTTATCCTAGTAACTGAACAGCTCCAAAGAGTTCTTTGGACAATGGTGACCTGTAATAATTTCTACGTCCATGGGTGGGTTGTTACAGATAATGGTGAACTGTAACAATTTTTACATCCATGGGTGCTTGTCATCCTGAGCACTGAAGATGAACACTTTGCTCTTCCTTATCTCTTGAGGCCAGGAAAGCTCAAGTCTACCCAGGACGTTGAGCTCTCCTGTAGAAAAGACAGGTTACATCCCCTCTACAGGGATAACAACCACCCAGCTTGCTGCTGAATGAATGAACGAATGAATGAGTCAAGAGGAGCACCTGTCAAAACCCATGGGGGAAGGAAATGATACAATGCATGGTTCCAACACACGTGAGTCCAGGTCAGTTAGCTGCTCTGGAAACTCCACAGAGTCGTGCCCTCTAAATCTTCTGGGCTCTGCCAGCCACCTCTACTTGGGAACTTCCCTCCAATAACCATGACTACATCAGGCTCCTGGCAAGGCCCCAGGGCTGCAGTGTCTCACCCCTAGAGTAACTCTTCTGGCAGTGCCAGAACAGCCCCGGCCTTGCGGAAGAGCCCAGCTGGACCATAAATTGTACAGACAAAGATAAAGACACACATTTGCTCTGGGCTCAAAGGCCTTCAGCGGGGTACATCACCCTCCCCTCTTCCAGGCCCTCACGGGCGTTCACGTGGCCCCCTCCACTCTTCCTCCTCTCCACGCTGTCCCTTTCTCCCCTTCCCCATCTGCTGCAGCAACCAAAAGGCTCTTCTAATTCCTGGTCACCGGAGCTGCATACCATTGCAGAGCTGGTACAGCAGGCTGTTTGTTGGGATGACCTTGAAATGACCCTGTCTCTGGGCCCGAGTCTCAGCGCTGGTTTAACCTTGTTCCCACAGACAGCTGTGGGCTGATGAAAGGCCCTCAAGTTGAAGTCAGCAGATCCTGGTGCAGACACTGCGGCTTGCTACCTGGGTGACTCTGGGCAGGTTGTTTGATCTCTCTGCACCTTAGACTATAATGCCAGCCTCACAGGACAGTCGTGAGCACCAAAGGAGATGTCTCGGAGCTTTAATTAAACTTAGCATTTCTGGCATGAAGGTTACAAAGTATCTTCACATCTTTGGATCCCCCTAGAGGGAGGCAGGTCGGAATTTTAAACGAGTTTTTTTAGGTGGGGGAAAAAAGTTAAAAACCAGAGTTCAAAAATATTGCGTGACTCTGCCCAGTCGGTAATGGAGGGGGCAAGATTAAAGCCCAGGTTACCGCGTTCCCCATCCAGTGCTAATCCCATCCCACTCTCTGTAAAGCAAGTCTTGCAGCTAGAATTTTTGCAGTAGGCTTGCTTTTCAAACACGTCGGCAAGGCCACGGAACAATCAGGAAACCTAGATTGTTTTCCCTTTGTGGCCACTAGATTTCAACCTGGTTAATTTCCTGGAGTCTCGGGAAGGACACGCATCCCTTACTTACACTGTGTATGTCAGACTCCCTCATCTGCCCACTGCAGGGAGCAGGTGCCCTCTCCTGCTGACAGGGGTTAGGTTACCTAAGGCACTGGCTAAAGTCCTTTGAGATGCTTAGAGATCAGTTCTGGATAAATTACACACACACGTATTCTACTGGAAATCTGGACCAATCTAAGCTCCTGGAGGAAGTGCCCTTGCAGAGGTGAAGGTACATATTATTGACGAGCTGTCTATTCAGAGCCTTGAGTGAGAAGGTGAGGTATTTTTGATGATGATATCAATAGACGGTAAGATCTGCTCTGCAGTAAGAAGATGACATTAAATGAAGGGTCAGACAAAGAAGTAAAACTGCATCCCTCTGTTGACCTTGCCAAAGATGATAAAACATAAGTAACATGGACGTTACTCTGATTCCATTGTTTTCCTTTTCTCTCTGATCACTGCTTGGGATAATTAGCTAACACACCAAGGCAAACAGAAAACCTCCTGGATTTTTTGCCAGCCATTGCCCTCTCCCTGGTGGAAAGACTGGGATTAGGTAGCATCAGAGCTCTCTCTCCCCTCCTTGCAAAGAAGGAGGAACAGAGGGCAACGCCTGATCTTTCTTCTCTAGCCCAGAAAGGTTGCTGGGAAGAGCTCAAGGGCCGATGTGGGGTGGGAAGCAGGGATGCGTCTCCATGGCAACCACCAGGCCCAAGGCCAGTTTCATCACCTGGAAACTAAGCAAGATGCAGACAGAGGGAGTATCTGTCGGGAAGTTTGAATTCTCCAAAGCGTGAGCCCATTTGTACGCAAGTGTGTGTGTTTGTGGGAGGGTGCCGGGGGGTGGGGAGGGGAACAAAAGATTTGAGAAAGGGACTAGAAAACAAAATCAGTGGGTCAAAAATCAATGCCAGCACAGGGAAGAGGTGTTTCTGGAAGAGTTTTGCTGCCCAAGAACGCCATCCAAGATGGCCAAGCAGAAAATGCTGGGTGGGTCACAGAAGGGGAGGCCATCTAGTGTTGAGCAGGTCACCCAGAGGGACAGGGGGTTGTATGCTCCTGGAAAAGTCTGCAAACCACACCCGAGTCCCAGGAGGGAAGACAGCAGCCCAGAATCACATAGAGAGCTACAGAGCCCAGATTGCATGCCACGCTTCTAGCTCCCGTGCCAGGGCCATCCTTGTTTCTTTCATTGGCTTCACCTTCTCCGTCCCCCCTTTCTCAGTCTTTCCAGGTAGCATGTGACCTTCCAAGGCACTTCAGTGCCACCAGTGTGTTCACATGAACCAGACTTCCCCCCCACAAAAGCATGGACATGGGATAGCCAGGCACTATGATTTGGCAGCCTTCCCAGGTGTGGTTCTTCTGGGACAGACATGGGAGACAGCATGCCAGGGAAGGAGGTGGAAGTTTCATATGCTTCATGGTTTCGCCTTCGGCTGGTGCTAGAGAAGTGATTTCTGGGGGTAGAAGGCGTCAGCTCTAAACCTGCCCTTCCTCCCCTGCCTGCCATCACTCAGCTGGAGAGATGAGGGTGGAGGAGCCAGGCTGCCTGGGTGAAACTCTGGCCCTGCCACTGCTAACTGAATCACCTTGCCCAGGTAACCTCTTTGCCTCAGTTTCCTAGTATTTAACACAATAACAAAACCCATATAGGCCTAAGATGTTTCAGGCCACCCTCCTGCCTTTCCTTAAGGGAATTCTGTCCGAGGAAACAGCCGGCAAATCCTCGAGGATGTGAGCGAGGGCCTGAAGGCATGCCCATCTCCCCTTCTCATTCTCCTCTCCTCGGCTCAGAGTCCCCCAACCTTTTCACATCACGACACCTGCAGTAAAGTCGCATTTGTAGAATACGTTGAGGTAAACCGGAGGGTTGCTCACAGGGGTAGGCAGATGGCCTCAGGGGTTCTGGCTGCCCCAGGCCCCACTCCTGATGCTCCTGGGGCTGTGGGGAGCCCTATCCAGGTGCACTGCAGCCCAGAGAAGGCAAAGAAAGCACAGCCCAAAATATGGGGGTGCAGGGGTGGAGGCGGGTTGGAGGAAGCCCCAACCTCTGGGACCAGGGACATTCTGGGCACTTACTGGTTTAGGATTATCTGGATCAAACCCTGTGAGACAAGGCAGAGAGGATTATCCTGATAAGCTCAGGCCAATGGAAGTCCAGCTGTGGTCCTGGGGGTGGAGACAAGCCTCCTGACATTTCCAGATCACTATACTATATGGGAGTCAGGTGGGATGACCGCAGTGGAAGCTACAACCATGTCCCCCACAGAGAGACAGGGACAGGGTTCTTCATGGGAGCAGCGCCCAAGTCAGATATGTTCCCTCTGTGACCCTAATGCTATGCCTTCCCCAACAGGTACTTTGATCTGCTCATCCGTAAAACTGAAGTAGCCACCAAGTTCCCCCACTCAAAAAACCTGCTAAGGATAATAATGGCCACAGTGAGCCATCAATTAAAGGACCAAACATTTGAGCTTTTCTTGAAAGTTTTTTTTTTTTTAAATAAAAGGGTTATTTAGCTTTTTTTCTCCCTCTCTCTTAAAAGCACCTTTCAACCCAGGAGCTGCCAAAGAAGTTATAAGCCGGGGCTATGTATAGAAACCACATCACTCACTACTAAAACAGAGCAGCAACTCCCGCACAATTAAGGGTGAGGAGAGAGCAGGAAGATTCAGCCCAAACCAGGGTGGGGGTGGGGTGAAGTGATGGAGGTAGGGGGAAGGGGGAGGGGCAGGGGTGGGGAGGGGAGGAGTCCCCACAACACCACCAGGTACACGTGGAGGGTGGTTACATAGAGGGCCTCCAAGGGTGGGCACTGCCAGGAAATACAATGCTTTTGTGATGGAAGGACCTGCCTCGGGGCATCTCATTCATGCTCCTGGATGCAGTTTATCATATTTGGAGAGGCCTTCAGGGACAGGAAATTTGATAAATTCCCATTCCTATGTTTCATGACCCTGACAGCAAAGCAGCTCTTCCTAATAACTAAGCTACAGGCTACTTCCCACAGTTTAAATGCATTTTTCCTTCTGATGTCCTTAGCGGGGATGGGGAACAGCTGGTCACCATCCCCACATAATAACCTCTCTTATATTGAAGATGGTTATTATGTCACTCCTCACCTTTTGATTCTCCTTGTTAAAAAAAAAAAAACTTCAATTTCTTTATCTTGGCATCAAACGCACTTTTTCTCTGTCCCAACTCAATCCATCATCACCTTCTTTTTCTTTTTGAAGTTATAGTCTTCCTCCTGACCTTGCTGTAAAATTGGTGGAGCGCATATCAATATCATTCCTATTGTGCCAGGATGAAAATGGGGGTATAAGTATCAGGGGTGAGGGGAGGGAAGGAACGTGAATTGTGAGCCTACCCTTTGCAAGCTGGCTGCTTCCCCTACATTCTCTGTTATCTTCACAACCTGAGGAGGTATCTCAGCCTCAAATTCAACAGATCTGGAAACTGAGACTCGGAGAAATTGTTACCTATTCAAGATTATCTGGTTAATAATCACCAGAGCTGAGGTCTGAATTCATCACTCACTGTTTATATTAGCTGACAGGCTAGTTGAGACCAAAAGTACATTAATTCCACTCAGGAAAATTCAAATCAAAACTACAGTGAGGTACCACTCCAAACGCCCTGGGGTGGCCATAATAAAAGACAGACAATAGCAAATATTGGCGAGGAGGTGGAGAAATTGGAACCCTCACATTTATAGTCTCACGTTGCTGGTGAGACTATAAATGATGCAGCCACTGGGGGAAAGTCAGTCAGTTACCTAAACGGTTTAGCACAGATTTACTGCATTACCCCGAAATTCCAATCCTAGATCTATATCCAAGAGAAGTGAAAACACATCCATGCAAAAACCTGCACAAAATGTTCACGGCAGCATTATTCATAATAGCCAAAAAGTGGAAACAACACAGAAGTCTATCAAATAAGAAATGGCTAAATAAATTGTGCTACACCCATAACAGAATATAATTCAGCAATAAAAAAGGATGAAGTACTGACACATGCTATAACACAGCTGAAACTTGAACACTCTGTGCTGAGTGAAAGAAGTCAAAGGACCACATATTCGATGATTTCATTTATATGAAACATCCAGACTAGGCAAATGTGTAGAGGTGAAAAGCAGATTTGTGGTTTTCTAAGGCTGGAAGGCATGGGGGTTGGGGAGAGTGATGGCTAAGGGTTGTGGGGTTTCTTTTCAGAATACTAAAAATGTTCCAAAAGTGATTGTGGTGATAGTTGTACAACTCTGTAATTATTCTAAAAGCCGTAGAATTGTATTTTTTAAATGGGTGAATTGTAAGGAATGTGAATTATATCTCATTAAAGCTGTAAAAAAAAAAGTGTACACTAAATCCCAAACTCTGCTTTTTAAATGTTTGGAAATCCTTTGCTCTCCCAAGAACTGGACCAAGGTTCTATAAAGCAGGACCTGAAGCAATTTCTAGCCCATGTTTATGAGACCTGCCCATAGTTATCCATCCATCCCATCGGCCCCAGAGGTGGGCGTGTGAGAGTGGCCACTGGCGGTCCTGTTCTGGGAGTGAAGACCCCAGGCCTCGGAAGAAGGGAGGGATGAGGCCTCTCTCATCTCCTTGAGGGATCCCACTTCCATCTCGCCCACTGCCAACGGGAAGGAAAGCAAACAGCAAGCACCCGTCCTGGCGTGAAGTGAGTCACGCGTAGGGTGGAGGACCCGGAGTCGGTGCCAGAACCACCTTCCCTCCCGCAGCAGGACCAGGAGCCTCTCAGCCGGAAGCTCTGCGGGGAAGGCAGTGCCCACCTCCCCGGCTCCCGCCTCGCCCTGTCACTGCTCGGAGATCCAGAGAAAGAGGAAGAGGGGGCAAGGAAAGAAGGGAAGAAAAGAGCATGCAGGGACCAGTTGGAAAATAAAAGGGGGCCAATTCCCTCTTATTAAGCCTGTTACTAGGCTGCGAATCGCATTAAACTACAGGGCTTTCCACTTGCAGAGTGCTATTTTAAGGCTTATTAGACTATATTAGGATTGGCATACATTTCCACTGACATAATATCGGCCTTTAATTGGATTTAGGGGCGAGGAGGCTGCTTTCAGCTGGAGTCGGCCGCTGCGAGGAGAGAGTTGGTATTCTCCTCACAGCCTCCCCACTTCCCCTGCTGGCGGCCAGCCGAGGCCGAGCGGGCCGTCACCCATTCAGACCCCAAACACAGCTGTCCGCCTCCTCCTCTTCCTCCGCCCTCTCCTGCTCCTTTGATAAACTGCCCAGAGGCCAGCGCGGGCCCCTCTGGTGCGAATGCGCACCCATCACTGACTGGGGTCTCGGGGGCGGGGCCCCGAGGCTGGGCAGACAGCCTCTGACACTGAGAGCGAGAGCGAGCACCAGGCAGAGAGGATGCCGCCCTTCCCGACCTGACCGGCAGTGGGAGGTGCTGGCGTTGCCATGGTAGCTGGGGAAGAGGGCAGTTCGGGGCTGGAAGCAGTGCTGGCCCTGGCCTTCGAGTCCCCTTCCATCCCCTCTCCTGATGGTTAGAGTCTGGGAGATAACTCCCCCTGGGCAATCCTTGACTGCCCCTCAGGGCAGTGGCAGAGTTTGAACAGGGAAGAAATGTGGGAAGGAGCCACACTGGATGGAGAGAGGATTTGTTCTTGAACATTCACCAGGCAGGTATTGGGTCCCAGATGCTCGGAACAGCGCCCACAGGAATCACCTTATTTCCTTTTCTGCAATTTGCAGCGAAGAGTAGGCGTGTCATGGCCATGCCCTTGGCTTCTGGAATCAGACCCTTCTCTGCCACCTACCTGGCTGTGTGGTCACCTTTCAGAGCTACTCCTCTGTAAAATGAAGACTGGAAACCTTTCCTTCCAGTCATGATTGCTTTGAGAATTAACCGAGGCAATGCAGGGAAATGGTGAGTATAAGGCTTAGTAACATGAGTGCCTTCTCCCCTTTTCTGAGCTTTAAAAATTCCAAATACTTCTACTAAAAGGCCTTATAATGGTAACAGACCTCATCAGTCAAGTACGTTGCAAAATAATGTTGGGAAGAGAAATATCTTGGTACAGAGAGAAGTATGTATGAAATACCACTTCCCAAAATATTGCTCAAACATGAAAAAAAAAATCCCAAATTCCTTAGGATTTTCCACTCATATATGTGAACATCTCCTGCTCCCACTTGCCAAGATGCTTCTTGGCTTTACTTTGATGTCTTCAATTTCCACACTTGTTTTCAGCATTTCTGCCAAAGCCATGTGCTTGTTTATTTTTTACTACATTTTTATGACGTTTCTGCTATAGCAATAAGTTTTGCATTATTAGTTTTATCAAATAACAGAATGTCTGGTTGGCTGGTGGAGATCGTTGGCCCGGCTTTGCCGGCTTCATCCCAGAATGCTTTTTTGTGACTACTTCCAGTCGTTCTTAGATCTATTCTTAACTACGTGTTTATGCCCCTATTAACTCACATTTAAGGGCTAATTGTTATGGTGTAAATTTAGCATCGGTGTGATGCCAACTGCTATCATCTTATTGTTATTAATCACATGTTTCTGTACTCAATTCTATGCAACGGATGTATGTCAGAAAAGTCGCTTGTAAGTCTAATATTTACAAACTGAATCTCTTTTTATATTCATTAGGAAGCTCCCCCCACCCCCAATACACATTACTACACCTTAGAATATGTTTGGCAAGTTCAGTGTATCTGGGATATTGAACTTCCTGAAGCTGGAGGGAAGCCTGATTACAAAACAAAGGGGAACAAACAAGCATGATCTTCTCTCCACAATGTGTAGCTTCCTTTACTGCTCTTATCTGACTAAGTCTATGAAAGACTTGGCTCCATCTCTGAGAGGCAGAGAAAGCATGTACTCCCCCTGCCGATGGAGGGGGGAAACTGAGGCAGAGCCCAGGGAGCATCTTGGGTCCCCCTGTCCTGTTCTTTGCAGAGAAGGCCCTCCCAGCCTGGCATTAACCAAGTCTGCTGTGCTTCTTGAGGGCTTTGCATCCCGAAAACGTCTGTGCTCTTTTCAGATCTGTTTTCCTCATGGAACCTGAGCCCAGGTTTTTTTCCTCACTCCCCCACTCCAACACATGTCCTCATTGCTCACTGACCCCCAGAGAGTTCCACATCAGTAAGAGAGGGGACCTCCTGGAATGTTCCCCCCAAGGGAACATCAAAGGAGCAACTAACTGTCCTGGTGGGACTGCATTAATGGCATCTGAATTATTACAGCCAGAACTGTGCATGCCTGGGAGCTGGGGGCACCAGCTGCGTGTGTGTGTGTGTGTGTGTGTGTGTGTGTGTGTGTGTGTGCACTGAGCATGTGCATAGTAAGGGGTTTAAATCAGGAATGAGCTCAAATCCACAAACATGTATTGTGTCATTGGAGACTCAAGCCCTCACAATTAAGGCACGAAGAGTTTTTATTTGAAACCCACTGGGGTCTCAAATCTTTTTAGGGCTTAGATATCTGGAGGAGATGTGCTTTACAGTCACATTTTTCTGCCATGCCATTACAGCTCTTCTCTTCCCATCAGGGAATAGAATATTCAGATGGTGGAGGGTGGTAGGCTAGTGTCTTTCATAAAAATTACTTTTGATCAGAATGTACCGTCATGATCATCAGCGTTGTTTAGCACTAATATGTGTGGGTTGCTGACATGGGGGGCAGGCTGCTTAGTGCATGGCTCCGTGGGCGTGTTTGTTTGTACACATACGTGTGTCCCTAGTGCACCTCTGCTCTGCAGATGGTTCTAATTAATCTGGGCAAGGAAAGCTCTTGGAGACGGATTCCATCCCTTCAAAAAGGAAGATGTTCTAGCTCCTCCCTCTGCTTAGCAACCAGCACGTACAGATGCGGCAGAGGCAGAGAATTAGAGAAACGGTCTGAAGTTCCACAAAGGCCTCCTGGGAGGCAACTTGCTGACAGGCAACTTGTGGAGAAGATGCCTGCATTCCTTTTCAGCACCGGTGTGGTTCTAGGGTGAATGAGTCTTTGAGCGGCTTTGAAACAATGATTGCTAAAAGATCCGGCAAATGCATGCCCTCCTCTCCTGGACTTATTTCAGGGGTGTCCAGGATCCAAGCGCCCCCTCCTTTGGAGAAAACCCCCGTTAAGGGAGGTCTTGGTGGCAGGCAGGACCAAGCGCCCCTACTTTGGAAGCAGAAAGAGCCAAACACTCCTCCTTCCTGCCTCTGGCAGCGAGGCCCTGAGCTGGTCAATAGAGTCTTGCTTCTAAGACGTTGCGTCTCCGGCAGGCAACGCACATGAAGGACGGTTAGAAATTGTTCAGGATGGCAGTGGTGAGTCACAGCAGGAAGAGCACATCCTGCAGACTGTTCTTGCTAAAAGACGGCTGTCACACTTCCAGCCACCAGAGTGCCCTGATTCCTGTACGTTGTCCAAGCCCGCTCCTCCAGTACCCATCAATCTGGGAGCCCTGATATCCTTGCCCGTAAATTCTCTTTTTGATTAAGATAACTCGAGTCAGTCTCTGTTAGTTGCAACTGAAACATCCTAACTGATAAATCCCCAAGACAGCTGACGTCAGATTTCATTAGTTGAAGGGCGAGTCCCACTGGCTATGAGCAAGAAATGTACCCAACAGCAATCTCCATTTCCGTATAACGTCCAGACAAATGAGACCATTAGGTGCTCAGCAGACTCTTTTATTCATTCATTTAATTAACATTTATCTAGCACTAACCATACACCTGGCCCTGTTCTAGGTACAAGGGATACATTGACGAATAAGAGAAAATCTCTATTCTAATGTGGTTTATATCCTGATGGCGGGGGAGACAAGCGATCATTAATAGGCATATAAGTACCTCCTGTGTCAAGTGTTTATAAGTGCTGTGAAAAACAATAAACCTGGGAAAGTGGGGCAGAGAGTGCCAGAGCTGGGGGTATGGCTGCTTAACTCAGCAGGGTAAAGTGACAGTGGGACCTGAAGGAAGGAAGGGAGCTAGTTATGTGGACAGGTGGGAGGAGAGGATTCCAGGAAGAAGGAACTGAAGATACAGAGACTCTGTGGTGGGAGTCTTTGGGGTGTGCTGAAGAAGTACGCAGGAGGCCAAATGTGGCTGCAGACTACTGAACAGCGGGGGTGAGCCTGGAGAGAGAGCAGGAGGCCAGCTGGTGAAGGACCTCAAGGGCCCCCGTAAGAACCCTGGATTTTATGCTGAGTGAGATGGGAAGCCACTGGAACATTTTGAGCACAGGAGTAACGTGATCCCACAGATGTTTTAAAAGGTCTTCTCTGGCTGCCTTCCTGAGAATAGACTATACTTCAATAAAAAAATCAACAAAATGAAAAGGCAATCTAAAGTATGGTTAAAAAAAAAAACTTGCAAGCCACATATTTGATAAGGGGGATAATATACAAGGAACCAATCCGAAATACATAAGGAACTCAGTAACAAAAACCCCCAAATAACCCAACTTATTAATGGGCAAAGGACTCGAATAAACATTTTTCTAAAAAAAGACATACAAATGGCCAACTGGCGATGCAAGGCTGCTCATCAGCGAAATGCAAATCAAAATCACAATGAGAGGGTCCCCTCATACCTGTTAGGATGGCCACTACAGAACAAACAAACAAAGCAGAACAAAACAAAACCCCAGAAAATAACAAGTGTTGGTGAAGACGTGGAGAAATTGGAACGCTTGTGCTATGTTAGCGGGAATGCAAAATGGTGCAGCCACTACTGAAAACAGTATAAAGCCCAAAAATTAAAAATAGAGCTACCCTCTGACCCTGCAATCCCTCTTCTGGGTGTTTACCCAAAAGAATTAAAGACAATATCTTGAAGAGGTATTTGCTCTCCCACGTTCACAGTAGCATTATTCACAGAGCAGGAAGAAACACTCTAAATGTCCATCAGTGGATGAATGGATAAAGAAAGAGTGGTAGATACATAGAAAAAAATATTATTCAGCTTTCAAAAAGGAAGAAATCCTATCATATGCTACAAGATGGGTGAACCTTGAGGACATTATGCTTAAGTGAAATAAACCAACCACGGGACAAACGTTGCATGATTCTACTTACACGAGGTAGTCAAACTCAAAAAAGCAGGAAGTACAATGGTGGTTGCCAGAAGCTGGCGGGAGGGGAGAATGGGGAGCTGCTGTTCAGTGGGTATAGAACTGCAATCGTGCAAGATGGAAAAGTTCTAGAGACCCCATGAACAACATTGTGCTTGTTGTTAATACTGTACTGTGCACTTAAAATGTTTCTTAATAAGATAGATTTCATATTATGTGGCTCTTAACACATACATTTTTTCAAAAAGGAGATAATCATTTGCTAAGTGACAAGAACAGCAGACAGGCGGACTAGAGTAAGGACTGAGAAATGACCACGACACAGCAGCAGGCAGCGGAGGCTGGGTTGAAGGGCGGAGGAAGCGGGGATTCAGGGACAGGAGAGCAAGCAGGGAGGTATTTGACATCCCTTTTTAAAAAGCACTGACAGCATCAGGATGTCCAGTTCTCAAAAGAACTGCTTTAGAAAGTGAAAACATTTTACTAACACTGAGTGAAGATATTTGGAGAGTTGGCTTCTCTGAGAAGCCCTGACAGGTAGGTGAGAAACTGGGGTTCCCTCTTCCTTCCCAACTGTGCCTGCCAGCAAGCCTGTTTTCCTGCCCCCGGTGCTCAAGTATGAACACTGGCAGCTCAGATGCGGCTGTTTGTATAAATGGTGAAGTTAGGTTTATAGTGACTTAATCAGCAGCATTAATAGTGTCACCTAAGCTTAATGATACCAATTATAACCACAGTAAACATTGCCGAACAGCTTATAAACAGTGATATTAAAGATGAACTTCCCGCATTCAGTCAAAGCTGTTTTTTAAAAAACAAAAGTAGAGGGGTTTTTGTTTTAAATATTCCTATATTCTCGCTTCTTCTACTCTGAACCAAGAATGACACATAAACACGTACCTTTGCATGGGAGTAGCCCTGTTTGTCTCTTTATCACCGGTAGCTGTTTTTGGTGATTTGGTGGGGACCGATCTAAGTTCACCACTGTGGGCCACCATAACCCGGTGAGACCCAGGTTGGGGGTATTACAGAACTAATCCCCCAGGAACAAGGACATGGCTGGATAATTCTTCTGGCCCAGGAAATACTGGCTCCCTGTTCTCAGCAAGTCCTGAGAAGTTCAGAGGCAAGCAAAGGAGATTCTTAAAGGTCAAACAGAGAACCTATCAAAGCTTTAACCCAAACCAAAAATCGGAGGCAGGATCGATTAGGACTGTTTCTCTGTATGTGCGGCTCTCTCAGGAATGATGGCAACCAATCTTCTTCTTCCTTCGAACATGTGTTAGAGAGTCAAAAATGTTCCTGGAGGGATTTACATTAGAGAACGAAGAAGACAGGGATACGGGGAAGGATTCCCAAGGAGAGGTTGTGAATCCACCTGTCTTCAAGGGCTTCAACACTCTAGGCAACATCCCTGCTTACAGGGGCAGCAGCATCCGAATGGACAGACTGGCAGCAGGGAAGGGATGCTTCTCAGCCAGAAGTCTCTTCCAGATGTTAGAGCCTTGAAATTTTACTTGTGTCCATTGAGACCTCCATCTAAAACAGCAGAACCCCTTAGCCTTCTTTACCACAGCCACAGGAAATGCTGATCTTTGCAGAGCCCATGGGTGTAAAGAGAGGAGGCAGCTGGGGCCCCAGAGCTGTCGAGCAGAGAGCAAGGGAGGTGCATCTGTGACCCACGATGCTGTGCTGAGCACAAAGCTCTGTGCCCCGCATTCCCCCACCCTTCCTCTTCTCCACATCCTCTCACCTTTGTAATCCCCCTCTGCAGAGGGCTTCCTTTGCCTTCTGCTGGTGGTCGGGGGTGTGTGACTCAAGGAATGATGCTCATATCCAGGACCCCAGCCACACAGGAGTCCCCCCAAAGCCACCATGTCGCATAGCTCTTGAGGACACAAATCATACCTTTTTTGTAAGTGACGCCCCCCGGAGTTGTATAGTAGCTTGGCTCTGAATCCACATCCACTTTGGGGAATCTTAAGATACCAGGACACCCAAATTCACATGTTCTTTCTCTGTCCAGGTTGCCGTGAGGAAGGGCTCAGAAGGAGCCTTTGATGTTTCATCTCAGGCAGGTAGGGGGCTCAGAACATTTCCCAAGAAAGAATGGGAGAGCTTCACATCTCCCTCCCTGTTCAATTCATAGAAAGCCAGCCTTCTCTTTGCCTCCAACACAATCCTTTTTAGTCTAAGATCCCTGCTGACGGCGGACACTTCGGGGGAGTTTACTGCAGTGTTTGGCAACTGCATGATGTGTTTTTATAGATTTGTGCGTAGGCCCGGTGGTCTTAGAACTCTGCGGGCGACGCAAGTAAGTAAATAACAGTGCTGGGCTGAGCCTGAGTTAGAGTGAAGGATTCTGTCAGGCCAAAGTCAGAGAGAGGAATTAGAGGCAGATCCCTGCCAGAAAGCAGGAGTGGGACAAGAGCACCCCACTCGGGGAAGAACAGCTATATATCTGTATTTATTTTCCCAGTCAGCACATCTCCGTGGAGATGAGGATTTGTGAACAAGATTCAAATCCCACTGCCACCACTAACTAATTTTTTAGACTCGGAAACCAAATCTTTCTGGGGTTGCCTCTCTGTGGCATCAACCATCTGGAAGTGAATTGAGAAGTTTATTTAATTATCCAGATATTTTGAAATATATGAGTCCTTTTTCTTCTCCCCCGCTTCCAATTTAATCCAGATGTTTGTCATCTGTAGAGAGTGTCCAAGATTCAGGTTTCTCATCTAAAAACCGGAGACGGGGGTAGGGGTGTCGGGGAGGGTGGGGGGTATGGGGTTTAAGCCCAATGTCTCAAAGGAACGTCCTTTATATGAACATGTGACCCTGAAACAACACACCCGCATGCTTTGGGAAGAGCAAAACGTGAAGAAGAAGCACTGTCAGACTAACTAGATAGCGGCCAGGTCTCTAAATAAAGTAGCAATTGGCCAAAGAACTTGGAGGGAGAAGAAAACAGAGTGAGGAGATGATTGTGTTTTATTAAATTCTCTGGAAGTAATTAGCAGTACAGGATCTTCAGGGATGGCGACTTCAGAGGTTCCAGGCTATTATTTATTCACAGTTAATTCCTTAACGCACAAGTTCATTCAACAAATATTAATTTGATGCTTGCTATGTGACAGGAACTCTGGCAGGTGTTAGAGATAAAGGAGAGAAACATGCTCCCCCCCCTTTTTTTTTTACTTTTGCAAATGAGTTGTTGCAATTGTGTCAAGTTCTGTGACGAAAACGTGAAAGGAGTTATGACAAGGGGCACTGATGGCGCGTTCTCACCTGCCTAGCAGGTAAGCTGCGTCTTGAAGGGGGAAGAGGAGCGGTGCCCGACTAAGCAGGGTCTGGAGCAGCCTAGGATCCTGCAGGCCACGTAGGCGGCTTTTGGTTTTATCCTGAACGCAGTCAGAATTCACTGAAGGGTTGAGCATCACACAGAGCAAAAAGCACCAGACTCCGAAGACTTGAGCTCTACACCCAGGTCGATGTCTTAACGAGCCAGGCAGCCCTGAGAAAGCCTCTGACTTCCCCAGACTCAGGCTTCTCATCTGTAGAAGGGTAATACAAACGACTCAAGACGAGAGCTGGAGGGCACTTGAGAGTTTTGTTTCATTTTGTTTTGGTCCTGCTCCCTCCTAGTTCAGAAGAAAAAAAACAAAAACAACCCCCCTCCCCAAGGCTCCTAATATCCATTCTGTCTGCTTCTTTGATTGTGGCAGTGATCAAAAGAAATAGTGCCTGCAGATGCATTCTGTAAAATAGAGTACAATATATACCTAAGCTATTATTATTAATTAGTTCTGATCTCTCCCACCCTGGGCACAAACTCACACATCTCAGTGTCCCTAAGTGTTAAGACAGAGAGAGAGCTGGAGCTGTGCCCGTATGTGTGGACGTCCGTACACATCTGTGTCTGTGCATCTGTGGCTTTATCTCATCATCTCCATCTAGAGAGAAAGGAGGAAAGAGAGTTGGGAGTCGGCTGCAGCTCTACGGCATTATTTACAGGGTGGGGGCAATCCTGAAACTGCCGTATCCCCTTGAGAGCAGTGACCTAATCAAGATGTATAATTATCCGCCTTATCTAAATGAAAGCATCATTTGAGGAACAGTAATGGGCCTCGGTGTGGCTTCAATTGCTATATAGTTCTCAATTGCTATTGAGTTCTCATTTGCCATGGAGTTCAGCTGCTGAAGGGTAATTATAATGTTTAACAAATATATTCCCTTTAGGGACCTGATGTAAAAGACACAACATCCCTTTTCTCATTTTACCGAATTACCCAGCTCTCACGACCACGGCTACAAACCCCAGAAACATGGGCATCTTCCCCTCCTAAGCTCACCTTTCTGCCAGTTCAGATGCTCAGAACCACACGGTCTCAGGGGGCAGGAGAGAAAGCAAGGCGCTCCAGGTGGGTCTGCCCCTCACCCACAAATGGCCGTGGGAGCTCCCGGTGTCCCTCAGGCCGTCCTAGTGAACTCTGAGAAGGCGTGGGAAAATATGCTCTCTCAATTACTTACTCCCCCCAACCCAGGTTCCAGGCGCCATCCCTTCCCTGTTACACCAAGACAGAAGGCTGTGAAGATCAGTGCAAAGGAGAGGCTCACCCTAAAAACACAGATCACAGATACTCAGTTACTCTGCAGACTACAGGACTACACAAATCAAGGGCTCTTTCATTTCTTTCCTTTAGCAGGCATACAGGATATTCTTTACAGGCTGAGCCTTCAGAGCTGAATGATGCATCTTACAACCAAACACACACACACACACACACACACACACACACACACACACACACACACACACACACACACACACACACACACACACACACACACACACACACCTGGAAGAGGACGCCCAAACTCATGGCTGTTGCAGAATGGCCAGTGCCTCTGTCCACAATGGAGCTTAGGCGATGGCACAGAGGTCTACCTGGAGAGGCAGGTGGTGGGTGCTGCCCTCCGTGTCTGGCTGATTTAGCATGCGCAGTTGTGGACCCTTGTCTAGCCCTGGGCCCCTCTATATCAGTCTGCTGAATGCATGCGGCAAGAAGACAGAGCCCACACCTGCCACATTCACATTTTATCCCTGGTGGCTGGCCCTGTTCTTAACCTGGTAGAGGTGCTCCGTAAACACTTGCAGAATGAATGCTAAATGGAGAGCAGAGATGAGTAAAATGTATTGTATTACTGCAAGCTGCCTGACAGCCTGTTCCAAGATGCTGCCCTTGGCACGATGGTCCTCAGCGCCTTCCCCTCTCCCCAAGGAGTCAGCCATAATGAGCCCCAGGGGGAGGGGTGCTGTCACACCCTAGGTGTGAACTCACAGGCTACCTTCCAGGGAATACAGGGAGGAGCTGGGAGAGAAAGGATTGTTCCAAGTGGGCACAAGGCAGCGATGACAACCACGGGGGCCATTCACCGTGCCGTCCAGTGACGGAAGCCAGCACCCCCAAAGGCCCCTGTGGGCTCGAGATGTCTGGTGTGAGACTCACCGCTGTGAGTACAGAAACCTACTGTGTGGCCATTGTAGGTGCCTCGTGAGCTCACAGAAAATGATGGATGGATTGATTTGTTTATCAGGCCTTTTATTTCTTTTTCCCAGAGTGATGGATGAATTCAGTAAAGAGGGAAGGAGAGGGGGGACAATTGGGTTTGCAGGATGGCTTGTCAGCTGTGGAGTGGCTGAGCCAGCATCCCGTTATTAGTTTGGGAAAAAAATAACATTTCTCTCCAGGCCTCACTTAATCCTTCAGTGGGAGAATATTTTTTCCAACCCACGTTAATGAAAAACAATAACGAAAAATGTGGACGGCGGAAGGGTTAGAGTAGGAAGCGTGAGTGAGGCAAGGAATTCGTTTAACAGAATCATTTCTGTGCCTCTTGAACACTTTGATTAAAGCCATGGGACCTAAATCAAAGCCACTGAAAGGAAAAATAAAAAGATGTCTGAGAACAATTTTGTTTGCTGGAATTTTCCCTCCTGTCTTATATTATGATGGAGGGGGCTGTAAAAAAAGTTCTAGTGGGCCCTCCTTTGATCTTTCAAAGTATAGAAGAACACTAGAAAAAGAAAAAGAAGACTAGAAATCGACACCCATCTTGTTTCCTTTCTTTACTTGCATCAGTAACTCAACTGGATATGAAGTGAGGTGTGACCAGCTATTGAGCCCAGGATGCCCGCAAATGAAAACCAGGAACATGCAACTAGAAGGACTTCAAAAGGCCACTAGGTCACGAAGGACCCCCTCTCAATCACAGTTCCTCTCCCCTTGGCTGGCCTCCACATAAGGCATGAGACAATTTAGAAGATCTGGTCGCATGGTCAAGTCAGACCAAGATGGGAGGGAAGCGATTGAGAGACTTTCAGTTCATCTTTCCACTGTGAGTGGATTTTCTGCAGAGCCACCTGCAGGAAGGGGTACCCACCTGCAGACAGGGATGCCACACCAACCTTGAAGAGGTGGCCGAAGGCAGCAGTGTTCAAATGAGACAGGGCTGAAAGCACTTGACTCATTCCTGGGTCAAGAATCCGTGTATCTAGCCCCACTGCTCTCCAATGAGGGTCATGCCCTTTCTACAGTTATGAGTCTTCAAAATTTCATGAGGAAATAGTGATCAATCAGGGTCACCCAGATTAAGAAACTAAGGCAAATGCTAGAAATGCAGAGATGGAAAATAAGCTGCAACTTGCATGCTAACTCTCACTGATGGATGGTGACTGTGTTAAGAATGATTCTGAGGATATGTTTGAATTTCATCAGAAAAAGTGTAGTGATCAATTGACTGATGTCTGCTATAAGGGTAGAAGAAGGCACTGGTACCATATGCCACATATATGCCATCCTTGAATTGAAAAGAGTACTGGATATGGAGTCAAAAGACCATCATCTATGACCTTAGAAAAGTTTTCTGAGCCACAGGTGCCCTGTTACTAGGAATAACACTAATGATAAATGTAAATGGGCTTTGAAATTTGTGAAACATGTTCACATATACTATTCTTTTTTAAAATCATGGTTTTATATACATATAATATAAAATTGACTATTTTAACACACTTTTAAGTGTACAGTTCAGTGGCATTATGTACATTCATGTTGCTACGCAACCATCACCACCATCCCTCTCCAGAACTTTTTCATCTTCCCAAACTGAACTTCTCCTTCTATAAAATACTAACTCCTCATTCTCCCCTCCTCCACCTGGGGCACCCACCATGGCATTTTCTGTCTCTGAATTTGACTACTTCAGGATCTTATAAAAGTGGAATCATACAGTTTTTACTCTTTTGTGTCTTGCTTATTTCACTGAGCACGTCTCCAAGGTTCATCCAAGTCAACCAGGTTGTAGCATATATCAGAATATCCTTTTTAAGGCTGAATAATATTCCATTGTCTGTACAGACCACATTTTGTTTTTCCATTCATCTGTTGAGGGACACTTGGGTTGCTCCCAAATCTGGGCTATTATGAATAATGCTGCTATAAACCTGAGTGGGCAAATATCTACTTAACATAGTAAGCATCTAATCAAACTTTGAATGCATTTTATCCAGTCATTTTACAGGAGATATTGACTACTGTCCATAAAGTAGTAGTAATGATCACAAAGCATGTTAAGATTAAATATCTTAAAATACTCAAAAAATATATTTAAGTCCCTGCTTTAAATTCCTTTCGGTGTATACCCCAGAGAAGAAATTGCTGATCATATGATATCTATGTTTAACTTATTTGAGGAACCAACATACTGTCACCACCTCTTTTTAAATTTCAATTAGTAATGCCTGTTTGGGAAACTTCATGGAGAAGTTGAAGGATCACAAAGATGTCAAGGTTGATGAATCTCAAACTGAAGTCAGCCAGGTCTGACCTGGGCCTGGCCAAGGGCACGTGGTTCATTCTCCTTGCTCGCTGCTGCCCCGGCTGCAATTGGCCACCATCTTGCTCCAGCAGGGCCCCGGGATGGGGGAGAACCAGCTTGAGCCTGGTATGCGGGGAGCACATGGTCCCTGGGCCAGGACCCGCTCTCTAGTGGGAAAGAACATCCACATATGGGCTGCAATGTTTCCCTTGGCAGAGGGACGGCTCAGATGCTGCCTCCTGGAATGCAGAGCCTTCCGTGGGAAGGGCCAGGGGGAGGGAAAGATGGAGAAGGATGGACAGCCATGGTGGGAAGAAGCCATTAGCATTTTGGTTGTGACATATTTATGCTCAGGCTTTGTCACATGGAGCAAATAACAGGATATTCTGATAGAGACTCAGCTTTGAAACAACAGACTAAAAAGGAAGAAATACATGGTCTTTCTTTGTTCCACAAAGGCCTGGCAGCTGGCAAGAACACAGCTAGCCTGCCAGAGTACAAAGGTTTAGAGTTCTTGTCCTTCCTATGATGGGCAGTGGTTTAATGCCAGCTCATAGCCATTAAGTGGCTGAGCTGCCTGGACGCTTCCCAGGCCAGGGCCCCACTGGCATCTGGGAATGGCAACTGGCCCAATGGACTTTCTTTCTCCACAGAGTTGTCTCAAAGTCACCAGACTTAACATGGCCTGAGGTGGGTCATTCAGCCCACATTCCTGCCTAGAATGGACGCTAGCCAAACCATTCCAAGCCAGCAGGGATTTTCTTACTACCAAGACGCCCAGTCTGTGGCCTCGCTCTAAGGATGTGGAGAATGATGGTCCCTTTGCCACATCCTTTTCCCAGTCTAACGCTGTGGTTGAGCAGGTAGGGTCTGGGATCCAGCAAACTCAAGAGGACTCCCAGGGCTCACATTTACTAGTTTATGAATTTAGGGAAATTATTACAATGACTACATTGTTTAATCCTCACCTTCTTCGTCTGTAAACTGGGGCTAAACAAGAATGCCTGCCTTATCTCACTGAGTGATGTCCACCTGCAGGGGATGCCCTCCCACCAGTGCTGCCAAGAGCTGGATTTGGGCAT
Organism: Vicugna pacos; assembly: GCF_048564905.1. Lineage (NCBI taxonomy): Eukaryota > Metazoa > Chordata > Mammalia > Artiodactyla > Camelidae > Vicugna > Vicugna pacos. The sequence goes on along the minus strand of NC_132993.1, from coordinate 18,296,374 downwards.
TTGCAGGATGGCAACGGCTTCTCACCAAATTTGAAGGTCTAGGAATCCAACCAGAAGCTTCGTCTCATCCAAGTCTGCATCTGGCTCATTTAACAGCTCCATCAATAACCTGAGAGCACTCAGTAGTGAGTTAATAAAAATGCTAGTTTATGATGGCCCCTGCCTGCACAGGGGAAGACCTCCTTCAGACTGCTTCCATGTCCTGTTCCTTATCTTTCCAGGGGCCATTAGGGGGCTGATGGATTCTGGGCATACCTCTATCTGGAGGAAGCCACCCCACCTTGGAGCTCAAGTTCCTCATCTCTAAAACAAGAGGTTGCACAAATTCATTTCAGGAATGCTTTCTAGTTTAATGGATCCATGATTCTGGGATGGCGGCTGACGGACAGGAACACCAGTAAAGGCAGGGACAGGAGAGGAAGGGAAGGCTACTTACATGAGGCAGAGGGTAGAGGTGGAGCCCAGATCCAGGACTCCTGACGGTCAGACCACAGAGGAGAAGGAGATTCAGAGAGACAGATAGGACAGGCACCAGCAAGGAAATAGCTCCTCTGCCAAGTTGTCTCAGACAGAAACCTGTATCCCTAAGCACGTTGTTGAAACTCAATTCCTCTGAGAATTTAAAAACTGAGCTATTACACCACATTGCAAGAGGAAAGCTGGGTGGCCCTGTCCCTTTCGTATCACTAACCGCAGCCCCTTCACCCCCTCGGTCCCCTGGGTACCTCCCTGTCTCTCAGGGAGCTTGGTGACTCCCGAAGAGAAACAGTGAGATTAGTTAGAAGGCGTGAGCCTGTCCCAAATATGACTGGTCACAGGGAGCTTCACACTGAGAGAAACTGGAGGCAATCTGTAATCCAGGAATTAACTGGGAGATAATGGCGGGTGTGACCCCTTACACACGCTCATTGTGCGCACAGCCGTGAAGATGAGAAGATGCTGTGCAGGACCTGGAGAAGGAGAGGGGACCAATAATGAACCCCCACCTGTAGGGAATATTACGAATCACTCGGTCTGGATGAAGAACCCATGTGGCTGGGACAGATGACCACATAAGGAGGCAGCATGTCCGTGGAGGACACATGTCCATGGGGACAGCACAGACAAGGATGCAGGGGACAAGCAAAGGGGCATTACCAGGAGCTGAAGGACCCAGGCCCTTTAGCTCAACTGACGTGAGCTGAGTCCTCACAACAGACAGGTGTTTTCAGATGAGAAACCTGAGAGCAGGAAGGGCTGGCATCCCCTACAGGTGAGCAGCAGAACCACACGCCCCATCCAGGTCCGCAGCCCAACGCCCACCCTCCTACCACTGGCTCACTTTTCTCTTCATGCTCCAGACCCACAAAAGACAGAAATAATAATAATAAAAAAAAAAGGTGCCGCAAGGAGTTTTCCGCGATGACATAGAAAACACCCGCACAGAGCAAGGAAGGTGGGCAAGAGAGGAGCAGGTCTTGGAAGTGGACTGTAGAGCAGGGTGTTGATGGAGCCAGTTAATCCTGTGAGCATGATCAAAGGTGGGAAGGGGGTCGCCCTGAGAGGAAGGGAGCGTTTTGACTATTTTATGCTAGTTAGGCTTTTTTTTTTTTAAGTTGGATGTACAAAACCTATTTGATCAATTATTAAGATCTGAGAGAAAAGAAAGGCAGCGAGGAGGTAACAATGTCGGAAGAAAGGAGTAGTGGGGAGGGGAGAGGGAGAGAAGTGGCCGGGTCCGCACCGGCCTCAGTCCCCCATCACCCTGCTTCCTGCCAGCAGCCCCGGGGCCCTGTCAGGCATCCAGAGGAGCAGCTGTGTGAGCCCAAGTCCAGCTGGTTGGACGCCCCACTGGCCTGGGGACCAGAGGAGGAGCCAGGGCCCTGCTCTCTCCTGCCACCCCCGCCCCTGCTCCAGCTGGCATGCTGAGGGGTCCAGGGCTGGGCCCTCAGCAGCTCTTGCCTGGCCGCGAGGGCGCAGACACCTGTGTACAGGCGTGGCTCGGCCTGCCTGGCTCAGGGACGCCTCACTCTGCTCTGGGCACCATGCCCAGCTCAGCCAACAGCCACAGACAAGGCCCGAGCTGAGGGGAGCTGACAGGCACGCATCTGCCCAAGCGCGGGCACGGTCCTGAAGGACCTCAGCCTGGGACCCCAGGCGGCATGGCCACCAGAGTGGAATTTACAGTTGCCAGTGTCGAGTCATGCGATGACATTGGATTTCAAGCACTGACCTTGGGCCCACAGCCCATCTGTGGCAGCGTCTGCATTCACCTCACACCCGTGCTGTGAAGGTCTGTAGCTCACAGCACCACCTGAGGGGCCTTGCGGGCAGTGCGCTCCCGGGCCCTCATTCACATGTTCCGACGCTCCGTCCCGAGTAGCTGGCTCCTCCTTTGGGTCATCTGCTTAGATCTGCCTGGGGCCTGATGAGCCTGGCTGCTCAGGGGAGCCCAAGCCTCCTCCAGCCCTTGAACAGGAGCCGAGATCCCCAGCCCCTCTCTCATTTGACCAAGACAGCCCCTTTCAACTCTGTCTTCCCCTCAGGCAAAATCAGCAGCAAAGACAGCGTTAAGCTGAGCGGCCTAAGACCCCTCCTTTGATTCTCAGGCCCCAAGAGCCACCCGGGCGCCAGCAACCTGCTAAGATGCAGCACCAGACCCCTTGCTGGTGTCATACGCCTTGTCCCCCTTCTCAGCTAAACTGATGGGACGTGGCTGCAGCCCGGAGGTGAGCACAGCGCTCCCCGAGCCTGGTGAGGACGGAGGAGCGTGCGTTGATGGCTCCCGCTTCTCAGCCACCGTCTGGAGGAGCCTTCCAAGGGGTCAGGACAACGAGCCCTCTGGCCCTGCCAGCAGGAGCAGCCCTGGTGGGTACAGCATTCGCCACCAAGACAGCACCTACGTTGGTGTCGACAGAGAAAAACATTCCACCGAAGCCGCAGCCGCAAAGCAGGCACTGCGTGTCTGCCCTGAAACCATCGCTTTGAACAATGCGCTCATCAAAGAAAGGGAGTTTTTATAGACTCTCTGCTGAGGAATGATTCTGATGCCTAATCTGTCCATTACGACCCGCTGGGAAGGAGGTACAAAGAGGTGTCTGCAGTATGGCCAGAGCAGCCAGCTTGAGGCCGGCTCCTTCGCAGGAGAGTCCGAGCTTTTAATACTGAAGTGACAGGAGTCCACCTGGGTGTCCTTGCTTCCCGGTCTCAACCCTGTTTGGAAACTAGAGGATAGGAAATCCAGACATGTTCTGCCCACAAAAAGTGCTCTTTTTGTGGATTCAGAGAGACTGCATATGGTTCTTTTGCAGGGGCTGCCCTAGTGTGGGGCTCCAGGGACGCGGAGGGTAGCCAGCCGGGAGGGGGTCACCCCAGAACCCACAGGCCTCCAGGGCTAGAGACACCAGGGGTTCTTACCTTGGAAGTGGGCTTTCAAATGCTGGAGGACATCCAGCCCATGGACTTCAGTGATGCCCCTGGCCTTGTTTAGAACCCTTGCAAATAACTTTGATAAAATCATCCGTTTGTTTGAAAAGTCTATATTTAGATAATAAAACTTGTCTTGCTCTGCCTATATTTGGCAGTGCCAGCTCTTCTGGACTCTGTGCGTGTGTGTATGCGTGTGTATGTGTGTGTGAGCGTGTGTGTTGCCTTCCTCTCAGATCACTAATATAAGAGAGCATAAATAAATGCCTGCAGGAAGCAAATTCACTCCATGGAGCCATGAGCAGATGCTTTTCTTGGGTTCTGTTGAGTCCTTCTTAGAGTCGTTCTCCCCACCCGCTCCAGCCCCTGGGTGCTGTGACTGAGCTCGGCCATCCCCTGCATTTAGGGAGAACTATATTCCCAAAAAGGCAAAACTGTCCCAGGAGGTGACGGGCCATTTTTGCCCCAAGGGTCCCCAGTCAGGATGCATAAGGCTCGTGGCAGGTGGCGAGTGCTGGTGCTGGTTTGCAGGGGCAGCTGGATGAGTGTTGGCCACATGTGCGCGGCCACACTGGTGGGCAGAGCCCAAGGCAGGAGAGGAAACCCCAGGGGAGAAGAGGGGGCTGGGGCGGGCACGCCTCGGGGGTTCGGATTAGACTGCGGAGGAATGTGCCTCTGAGGTCGGGTGGAGAGGCGGGCTGGGGCGGAGAGGGAGTGGGGGCTGCAGGGGAGGGAAGGACGGACTAGGTTATATGTTCCTTGGCTCCACGGCGTGTAGGCAGTAGACACAAAGGTGGCGGAGGAAGGGATGCAGTGAAGATAAGAGAAAAGGATGAAGTTAAGACAAGGGCCATTTGAATGGATGAGAAAATAGTTCACTGAAAACTGCCCAGGAGCCCCTCAGAGACGGCCCAGGACCCTGAAAGGGAAAGTGGCCCCACCGTCCACAGCTGCCGGTTTCTGACCTGTAGGGTCGTGAATCACTTCTTGCGACACTTCTCTCTGACAACCTCAGTACCTCCCAGATGTGAGAGCCTATTTCTGAACAGAACTCCATGAAGGGAGCGTTGTGAGGGCTAGTCCACCCCGCCGCCCCCAGCAGGCGTCGAAGCTCCGAAGGCAACCCGTGTCTCCTCTATCTTTAGATACCTCCCAGGTCGGGAGATGTTACTGGTTATCTCCAGTATCTTGCAGACTGGAAATCAGCATGATAAGTAGGAAAGATGGAGGCTTCCAGAATCAAACCCAGGGCGTGATGTGGCCTGACAGTGGGAGCAATGGGAAAGCCTATAGGAAGGGCAGACTAGCCCTGGCTACCCGTGAGTCCTGCCCGAACTTCACTGCTGACTTCATCCCCAGTCCCAGCAACCAGTGACCCAGTCGCTGGCCATGCCCAGTCTCATAACATCCTCCCCAAGGTCTGGAGGAAAAGTCTAGAGAATGGGAAAGAAACGGCAACCATCCCTCGCACACTAGGATTGGAGCCAGGCCACCAAGTTCTAGACGCACTTAGAGTGAGCTGCTGAGACCAGGGGGGATGTTTTGGCGTGTGTGGGTCACGGACACCTCCGGGAGCAGGAGACCCAGAGGCGCACGCACCTTTCTGGTCTGTCTTCTTTTTTCCTGGAAATTCAATTGTACTGTTGCTCTGAAATTCAGGAGCATTTTGAAGTCACTGTGTTCAGACTGTAAACCTCATACGTACACACAAAACTGCTGGCCTTCACTAGGGAGAGAAAAGGCTGTTGGATGGTTTGGCTACTAACTGCTTTTTGACATTTTAGCAGTGGCTTTAAATAATGAGGCACCCATGGCAGGGGAGGGGGAGGGGAGGGGTGATGCCGCGGCAACAAAAGAGAGGAATCTGGGAAAACGGGAAACTTTCATCTGAGATAAGAAACCCTTAAGGCTCTTATTAGGCGTTCTGCTCAGTCAGGGAGGTCCCCTGGCTTTAATAAGATCTCATTTTCCCCTTAAACTCTCCCATGTGGTAGGGGCCCAGAGTTTAATGGGGATATAAGCGATGACTCCAACCTGAGGCTCAGGTGGCTGGGCGCCCCCCCCCTCCAGCCCCGCAGCTGGGATTGATCGCGAGCGGCCGGCCGGGCAACACACAAGTCGCCGCACATCAGAGAACAATCACGAGCCAGTCGATGCTGACCTGGGCCAAACGAAGATGGCAGCCCGGCTCCTGTGCATTCCTGCTTTGAGGATGGAGAAGCTCATCCTGGTCTTTATTAAGAGTGGACCCAAGGAGTAAGCTGAGCAGTTCCAGCATGTGATTTATTAGGGAGCATCTGCATCTGAAAGGCTCTGTGGCTTTAATCTATGCCTCATTCCTTACAGTTCCCATCAGTGCTGGGTGATTGTGTTCATTAGGACCTGCGCGTGGTGGTGAATTCATCTCTCCTGTCACAGGCAATTCTATCGGGGGGTCTCACTCTCAGCTCTGAGGGGCTGATCCACGACACCTAGTACTGCCCGACAGACTCCTTCACCAGACAAGCAGGATGTCAACGGCGAAGTTGTGGGGAGATGCCAGGCGTGAGCCAGCAGAGGCAGGAGGGAGGGGGAGCGTGAGCAGCTGGTAATTAGAAGTCACCGGTGGGTATCAGAACACATCCATCAGAAATCCGCAGAGATGAACACGCCCAGAGTCTCCGTGGGTGACGGGAGCTGGTGTTGGCTCTGGGCTTTTATTCTGCTTTTGCAAAAGGAGCACCACTTATTAAGCCCTTGAACCCTAGCCCCAAGATGAAGAGACATCTTGACCAGCAACACGGTTTTCACTTCTAGACCAATCTGTGTGAAGCACGTGCACCATCTGGGAGCCCCTCACTTCCACCTGCAATTTTAGTGTCAGTTCAGACAGGCACGCTTGCTCTTAAACCCACAAAAATGTTCCAGCTTTCTCCAGGGGAAAAACCCGCGAGGTGGTAAAGCACCAAGAGTTAGCTCCAGCTATTTCCTACCAAGTTAATTTCTGCTCAGGACGAGTTATCTGTTCTTTCCAAGGTGTCAGAGAGAGACTCCGATAAACAATGTGTTCGAGAGTGCATGGGAAAGACCGACAGAGGCAGGACTGCGCCCTGCCCTGCCTGTTTCTGTCCGGAATAGCACAAGCTCACTTTAGCAAGGCCCCTGATGTGGATGCCCCACAGTCTGGGGTCCGTATCCCAAAGCAGAGAGTTTAGCTGGGACTTTGAGTCCTGGTGGAGGCCTGGGCAGGGCCATGGTAGGAAAGGTACCTGGTTAGAGACTTCTTGGAGCAGATGTTGATGAGACTCACTCATCTAGATCCATGTCATCTCGATCTTCGCCTTTGAGCATTCTCTAGAGGCCCAGCTCTCAAAAAGAACTTAGGACAACATCATTAACTTTACAGAGACAACTTCCTGAGGCACCAGAAGTCTGGTTGTCCCCCAAGAAGTGGGAAAGTCTCTGGAGGTTCAAGGAAAATGCCATGTGGACCGAGCTCCCCAGCCCTCAACTCTATTCACCAAAAACAAAGGCTGAGTGCACTCTCACTAGGTATCACTGGAGACTGAAGACAGGTGTCATTGTCCTCGCCCCACAGCATCTCACACAGGGCCCAGTAAGAAAAGCAGACAGACCCTTGAGCAAATGACCATAACACAGTGGGACCTATGCAAACATGGGGATATGGAGGGACCCAGCAGCAGTCCATGAAATGGAGTGATGTGCTCTGCTCCGGAGTGAGGAGGGAGAGAGGGACAGACCAGAGAAGGCTTCTGAGAGGAGGTGACATCTGAGCTGAGAAGGGGCTCCTAGAGCAGTCAGAAGGGTGGGAGAGATGCTGAAGACAGAAAGGGCAAGATATATTCAGCAGGGAGGGGGGAAACAGAACAAAACACAACTTATAAATGCTGGCGTGTAAGTATATGGAGTAGGGGGGACTTGCAAGCAATTTAGAAAAGAAGAGCGTTAACAGGAACCAAGGGAGGCAGGGAGCAGTATTTCCTTCCGGTTCATGGGACAGAAAGGGGTGGACAGCGGGGTTGGAGTCCCCGTTCTGTGGGCGTGACCTGAGACAAACGCCTGAAACTTACAGAACCTCAGTTTCCTCATCTGTGCAAAAGGAATGGTCACTTGCCTTGCCTGCCACACAGTGTCGCCATGAGAATCAAATTCAAGTAAGGTTTTAAAAGCATTACTCATGAAGAGGCATTATTACTCACCACCAGGTATGCCGGCATCAGCCCAGGACTGGTCAAAGGTCCTGGAAAAGTCCTCGGGGTTTACAGCTGGGGCAGGGGTGGGGGGCGGGGGGTAGGGAAGTATCCCCTGCACCATGAGGCAGAGCACAGCCAACCAGGGACACAGGAGGGGAGGGAGGAAGGCATCCCAGGCTCTGCGGCTGCTCCATGCAGGGGTCCTGCGCCCCTGCGCCCACTGCTTCCCAAATGAGTGGCCGTTTCTCCTCATTTACACTCAGCTCCACTCTCCTAAATACCTTCCTTTACATCTGCTTTTCTGAAGGCCCTTCAGACTCTGACTATAAACAGCGATGTCAGGCAAGGTGCTTTCAGCAAGAAGCAACCACAAGGAAACGAAATTACTGTTGTGAAATCTCCACTCGCAGGAAGTGATTTGCTCAGCGATAACCGTTTGTCAGGCGCCCTGATCGATCACCGTACAGGCAGGAGAGAGGGCCTCCGAGCCTCCTAATAACTCCGCCTTGTAGTGGGGTCAGCACCCCTCACCTTGAGTTTCATCCAGGGGACCCCACCCGTGACTCTGGCCTGGGTTTGAGATCAGAAGACACTGTCCCTGTGACTGTCCTAGAAAGGACACAGGCTGACCATCACCCCCACTGGGGCCCACCTGCACCCCAACTTCCTTGTGCCTCTGTCCCCCTAGGTCAACCTTTGGCATTCAGGTGCGAAGCTGGGTTAATCACCTCCCTGCTTTCGCTGGGAAGAGCTGAATCCCGGCCTGGGCAATGTTTGCTTATGGAGAAACTTGTCTTCCCTGCACTGCTCTCTCTTCATCAAACATGGATGCCAGCAAAGACTCCTCTCCCAGCCTCATGAATTTTGTAAAAAACAAAACACAGGGAAAAAAATTCTCCGTAATATTCCCCAGATGTTTTCTATGAGACAATAAGAGGACCTCTCTCTCCCCCTCCCCGCCCCGGCTAGGAAAGGCTATTTAGGAAGATGCTTGTTATTAAACAGTGCCCAGTAGCCTGCTTTACAGGGACCCACTTGGAAGAGAGCCAGGCCTGAAAACACGTAAGTTCTCTCTTCCTTTTACCAAAAACGTTTCAAATGATCTCAGGCCCAAAGATCATTTTTTTCCAAGCCGAATGCCGTCTGCCTCCTGTTTATAGACTCTCATAGGATGGCACTTCAAGAATGTGTTTCTCTGATAAGCGCAAACTTTTCCAGACACAGATTTCTTCAAACTCAAAATTGAAGAAAAAAAAAAAAAAGGAAAAAAGAGCGCTGGGATGATCACTTCCACGTAGGGAGGAAAACTGAGGTGCAAGACATGACTTCCTCCCCACCTGTGGTACCCAGGTGGCGCGTGAGACGGGGGCTGCCAGGCATCCCACCAGAGGCCCAGCACTGAATCCTCATGGCGTCCGCAGAGCCAGCCTCTGCTCTCCCACTGCCCATCGCGCCCCCTCCCAGCCTCAGCTGTTGGCTGCTTGGAGAGACTGTTTGATTTACTCCTCAGCGGCCACCAGCACAGAACCCGCAGAATAGGTTTTTCTTTCTACTTGAAAATCCCTTTGTTCTCCAGGAGGCATCTGTGAGCAGGAAGATGCGGCTGGAGGTAACGATTGGGACGAGAGACCTGGGCTGAGTAGAGGAAAGGGCTGAGGTGGTTGGCGTGACTGCTTCTCACAACACTGTCTGGGAAGAGAGAAAAGAAGAGCAAACACACTCAGGCTTCAGGACAGCTGGGCTGGGTGCTGAGAGGAGGGAGCTGAGACTCCGGGAGGGGCTCATGGGGCTTTCAGAACAATGCGCCAACTTCTGCCAATGCAGCAGCACTGCTTTGAGGCGACAGCTGGGTGATTCCGTCCCTGGCCCCATCATCACGTGCTCGTGGTAAAGTCATCTAGGCTGAGACTAAAGTTCTCCGATTATCTTGTTTCTGTCAGAAGCACTGAAGTTGTTCTCAAGAGTCACGACAGTACCTGCACGTAGGCACTAACTGTCACAGCTCAGCGTCTGACATCGCAAAACGGATTCTTCTTGCATGTGCCAGAGGTCTTGTGCTCTTAAGCCATGAAAGGAGTTATTCATCCCATGTAGGACTGGAGACATGCTTTAGAGCAAAGAGGAGGAGTATTTAATTTGGAGTTCCAGCTTCACACCCGCCTCTGGCACATGGCTGGCACGTGGAATGTTCTGGGTGATTATTTCTGAGTTTTTGGTTAATGCAAACCCTCTCTAGTATAGCATAACCACTGGAGATTTGGGTGGTTTGAGGAGGAGGCATGGGGCATGCTGTGCCGTGGGCTGTCCCTGCTCCCCTGCAGCGGTGTATTTCTGTAGACTCTGCTCATCCCTGCCTACCAGAGGCCAGAGCAGTGCCCTTACAAATTCCCCATTCCATGCAAAATGACCAGACATTCCAAGAAGTTTCATGGATAACAGCCAAGGTAAATTCCAGCCTTGGGCCAGTCATTCACTTCTCTGGTTTGCAGATCTCTCATTTGTAAAATGGGGTTTAAGTAAAGAAAGAATGAGAATGACTTAGGATAACCAAAAGCCCCTCCCACTTCTGATTTTCTTGGGGCCATTGAAACTTGGAATTCCTCTCAAGGGTATCAGGATACACCTCTGGTTGGATTCAGTCTCCTTTAAACCAACATGGCAGCGAACATGATTCTGAAATGGGTATCCATCCTTTCGTTTAAAAGTTCTGAAATGGTCATTAATTCTCTTGTTTGCAACAGATGTCTATAAAATCTGGTGCAGATGTTGAAGAGTAGGCAGGACAGAAATTTGGCTGAGTTGTTGTGTGCAGGCAAGGGTGAGCGTGTATTGCAGGAGGGGGTATGGAAGTATCCAAAGCTGGTTAAACCAGGCAACTTTTCATCCCCCCGTCTCACTCAGGGAGCCTATGATACACAAGAGAGAACTAGGACTACACTGATGAGATCAGGCTTTTACAAAATCACTGGAGGAGAACAAGGATGGAGGCAGCATCTTGAAGCTCTGACAGAGAAGCACCTGCCTCTCTCTCTAAAGCAGCCATGGCTCTGTCCTCCAGCTTCACACTGGCCTTTGTGAGTACCTCTGTGGAAGTGCTGGCTCTGTATCCCTCCTTAGACTGTAGGCTGCTTTTGAACAGGGGTGTGATATACTCTTTGATGCATCCCCAGGCAACCAGCATAGTGCCAAGAGCATAATCACTGTTAATCCAATGTGGAAGGAAAGAATAAAAGAATGAATGAAGAAATAATCTTGCCCAAGGTCACAAACCATCAGTGACCAAGTCTATATTAGAACCCCGGCTCCCTGAAATCCATACTAACTCGGCAAATTTCACAAGCAATGAAAGATAGCATCCAAAAAAACGGTCCTTCTTAGTCTGCACACTGTCTTTAGATTTCAAGGCTTTTGGGTAAAGACGAGTTTTTTAATGAATTCTTGCCTGACCTTTACTGCCTGCACACATGACCTTGGAGCCAGCCACCACCATCTCCTCAAAGTAGGCTCACTACATCATATAAAGATGTTGACTTACTCATGGCTTGAGAATTGGTTGAGAGTTGCTGAAACTGGCCCCATATGGGATTCCAGGAGTAGAAGCAGCCCCTCCCTTTGGGGCTTCTGGGAACCACAGACAACTTTTTTAATGAACCAAAATACCAAAGAAATAACCCTCCGGACAGTTGTTATCTATTGCCCAACTCCCTGCAGAGAGCAGCCTGTGGAATCTGCAGCAATGGAGTCACGTGCAGAGGGCAGCACCAGGCCCCGCGGTAATAACCAGGAGGCACACTTAGCCAGCACTTCTCCCCCGAGAGCTTGTTTTTCCTCCACTGCAATACTGAGGCCCTCTTGGCTCAACCCACCCAGTGCCTGGCAGGAGGGAGGCACTGGAAGCAGATGAGTGGATCTGAGAACCTGCCCAGAGACACAGAGGGAGGCGTGGAGGGATCAGATGAGGTGATGTGGCCCCGCACCCCTTCATCTGTTGCCTAAGCATGGAAGGTTGCCAGCCTTGAACAATTTCATAAGCCTGGTTCTAAGAGACCTGCCAACATTCCAAGAACCCAGGAAATAGACAACTGTCCTTTGTAGGGAGGCTGCAAAGGAGATAGGACAGATGTAAAGCATCAGGAGAAGGGCCCTGCGGGAGGCCGCTCTGACGGTTCTTGGCAAAAGCAATAGAGACAATCCCTTAAAGCAGTGTTTTTCAAACCTCTGCAAGCATCAGCATCACCTCGAGGACTTACTAAAACCCCAAAGGCTGATCTCCAACCCCAGAGTCCCTGACTCTGTAAGTCTACGTCCAGAATGTGTACACATCTAACAAGTTCCTAGGTGATGCCGAGGCTGCTGGTCCAGGAGCCACTGTCGCAGGGGAAGATGGCATTAATTCCAACTAGAGTGAACTAGGCAAGATACCTGGAAGAACTCCCTACAGAGAAAGTTAGGAATAAAGCAAGAGATCCGATTACTGAGGATGGGGTGGAAGTCTCTCGAGCTAGATACTCACGTTTCCACAATGGATCTCAATCAGTTCTGCTTAGCTCCAAGGTAACTTTATCTACCACCGGCTATGTTTATATTCAGCTCCAATACGAGATTACAGAGAGTCTCCTACCTTCCAAGCGCTGTCATAGGAACTATCACATACAATACACACAATAGCACATGACGCTGGGGGCTTCGTTGGTCGGTTGGTGTTTTTTCCTTTTTTTTAAATTAGGGGAGGTTTTTTTTGTTGTTGTTCTTTTTCTTTCTTTCTTTCTTTTGTTCTTGTTTGTTTTTATTTTGGGGGTAATTAGGTTTATTTAATGGAGGTACCAGGGATTGAACCCAGGACCTCGTACATGTTAAGCATGTGCTCTACCACTGAGCTATACCCTCCCCGGGGCTGGTTGGTTTTTAGCTCTGTTTTAGATGAGGAAACTAAGGCTCAGAGACTCCTGCAAAGTCTCTCAGCTGGTATGAGGCAGAAACAGGATTCAAACTCACATCTCCAGTATCAGTGAATGAGGTGAGGGGCAGAGCTTCATGTACCAATATTTCCCTAAACTGTATACTATGGGCCAGTGTGTTATAAGATGTTTAAAAAAAGAAAAAAAGAGTGATACACAATGTGGTCCTACGGTCAAATAAGTCTGGAGAAAGAAACGTAAATGAAGAATGTACTGCTAGACTCCAAGGGTCTTTGAATATACTTAAGTGTATAGCGAATCTCAAAGAGAAGGCTAGGTAGCATCTCCCAAATTTGACCAGAGACTCCTATTAAAAACAACTGCATATAAATTTCAAGTGACATTACAGTCGTGTAGAACACAGTTGGGTGACATCTGGCATCTGTATTAATAAGGCAAAGAATTTACACCACTAGCCCATATTCTGCCTCACACACACTCACACACTGGCGTAAGCATGTAGACCATGTCTGGGGTGATCCAAGTCAGATTAGAACAGAGGAGAACTTTCCAGGATCCTGCACCTCTTCCCCAGTGCCATCCGAGGGTTGGGGCCCAGCCAGGCGGTCACAGGGCTCAGGGGGCCCCCCTGCAGCACCTCCAGGGTAGGGGCCAGAGGGGCCTGGCTGTCATTCAGATCACCTCCCCATGCACCTACCCAGGCTTCCCGAGCGAGAGATTCCATCCGGAATTGTTAGTCATCGCAGCTTCTCGCAATCAATTATTCACACTTGTGTTCGCTTGCTTTGAGGCAGAAAAAAGAAAAAAGTCATGGGGATGTGAAAACACAGGGGAGAAGGGGAAAAAGGAAGCCAGGAGCCTCTTTTCTGTGAGAGGTGTAGGGGCAGACCCCTCGATGGGCTTTCTAAGGAGTTGCCTGCATTTGCCCTCTTGGACTAAGCCAATAGGCTGGGGGTTCCTTCGTTCCCTGAAGCCCCAGGCAGAGGAAACAGGAGGAGACTCCAGCCAGGTTTCAGAGGTCAGAACAATGCCGTCCTTGGCTCGAGCGAGAGCCTCTCGGCGGCTGTTTGCCTTGCCTGCCTGGTAATGTTTGACCAGCTGAGGAGCACAGCGATAGAAGCAAAAATCACGTTGCTGCGGGCTCCCATCTGTCACGCAGCATAGAGCAGGAAAACGAAGAGGGCTGCTCCAACTCAGCTGGAGCGCCCAGGTGAGAACCAAACATGAGACACCTGTGGCTGGGTCTCCCAAGCCTACCGCAAGCCTTTCGCCCTACGCATGCCTTGTCAATTTTGGCAAAACGATCATGATTTTTCAATTGCTACGTGCAGCATTTTGCAAGTGAAGATCACTATGGCATCAGCTCATTAATAAGAGAGGAGAGTATGGGCATGGTCTGCAATCACTGTCATTGCCATCGAAATGATCTGCAACGATACACTGTCCTTTGTATTCAAAGACAATGCTACTAACACAGTACAGTAAGTGCTTATTTTCCATTGCACAATTACCATGTATTGTCTGAGCTACCAATACATTTGAGAGAGTGTTTGCAGTATGCATGTGCGTGAATGAACATATATATATACGTGTGTGTATTCATACATACCCATATACACACACAAACATATACATAAAAATGTAGTTATTTGCAGTAAATGTACAAAAAAGTAGCTATGTTTATGAACTGTTTTACGTGTATATGTGTTGGTAGTGTTTTATCCCTAGATAAAAATGCAAGTTCTTTTGGGCAACAGTTTTCCTTTGCACTTCTTCTGTATCATCTTTAGTTCATAACAGGATGCATCCTTCATAAGAAGTTCTTAATAAATTCTGGTTGGCTGTTGGATCTATCCCAGCAGTGGGTGAAGGCTCATGCTGACCCCTCCACTCACATGCCATCTCGGAGGTGCACGTGCCATGAGATGGTCCAGCCACCAAGCAAACCCACTGACCTAACCCAGAAAAAAGACCCCCTCCCCACTGAGTTAACTGGCTGGCTGAAGACTTTTGGGCTCATTGTCGATATTTTAAAATCTCTCTGACCTCAAATCTATAGGCTATCTAAACAATCCTCTGGAGTTCCTTCTCTTTCGAAAATTTTATTTTTTTCCATTATAGAAGCAATAAATGCTCATTTAAAAATTTAGAAAAAGGTAGATAAATAGAAAAAAAATCACATCTTGTCTCATTTTCCAAGCATGGCTATTATTAGCATTTTGGTGGATTTCTTCCCAGTTTTTAGTTTACATGTTGTAAAAAGTTTCAATTGTATCATGCTTTTTCACTTAATGTTATTACACAAGAAATTGGTTATTATATTGGCCTTTATAAACTGAAATTTAAATGGCTGCATAACATGCCAAATTTACCTAGCCATTCCCCTATAAATGGGTATTTAGATCAATTCCAGTTCAGCTAAATAATGCTGAAATATGTATCTTGGTGATTAGCATCATTTTTAAAAGTTTGAATTGATTTCTATAAAAAATTATCACTAGTTCAAAGGACCTGAATCTTTCAGAGGTTCTTGCTAAATATTTACAAATTGTTTTCCAACAGTGTTGTACTAGTTAGAATTCCCAGCAGCCATGCTTCCAATGCAAACAGCGCCAGCTTCACATCACACTCCCGGGATTCATTTCTGAAGACCTGTTTACAATGCGTTTCGACTCCTTCGAAGTCCCTGTTTACCTGTCCCTGTGCAGGCTCAGATGGCCTGTGACGAACCTCCACCCTCCAGATACAGACAGTCTGGCATAGAGGGGTTATCTCCAGCATTGGGACTTATTTCCAACTGGAGCAAACACCCAGACCAAGGTTCTTAAGCACCCTCCTGACCCATCACCTGCCATGGGACAGGAAGCTACGACCTGCCGTAACCAAGACCTGCACCCATGCACCTCCCACGGGAATCATCTGAGGGTGCCCTATGGTCGTTCGTAGCACGAGATGAATCCTCCACAGCACTTTCACTACTCATATTTGAATAATCAGGTCACATCAGTCTCTAACCTTACACTTTGTCTTCATGCACTCTTCACCACATTTTATCTCCTAGTGAACGAGTAGAATCATGGGAGCATGTGACGCCAAGTGTTCTCACCTCCTACTCCACTCCACTCCTCCTCCCCAGCTTTCCTGATTGAGCATCATAGAATTGTACTGGATACTGCTCACACAGGAGATACAGACATGCATGGTTACAGCCCATCCTGTTAAGGAAGGAAGAGTGGATGAGACTAGCGTTTCTTTGGGGGCCTCCTGTTCTAGATGCTAATAGAGCTTTAGTGTATACGATGGGCCACAGCTAGCACTTCCAGCTTCCCCTTTCTTTCCTGGTTCTGAGCCATGAGTTAATTACTTAATGCTGCAATAAGATGGACTCCTTCTGCTCTGCCCTGTGTACATACACACCCCCCACACATACACACCACACAGTGTCCAGGGGACTTTGGCTGCAGAAGTGGACAAATGAGCATGAGATTATCCTGCCATATCAGAGAAGATATAAACCAGGTCTAAGAGACAACTTTGTACTCTGATCAAGGAGTCAGTTTTGCTGAACTTCACGAGTGATAATACAAGGGTGGACCATCCCCGACATCCAGTGTCCAGGAGCATCCACACGGTGCCTGAGGCAGGAAAAACAGACCAACTACCCAACCAACCTAAGTGGGGAGACCCTAGGTGGCCGGATCTGAGCTATGTCTGGCTGGGTCACCCTGAGTAGACGCCGGCTCCTCTGTTTCCATTTTCCAACATCCAAGGCAGGTAATACGCTAAACACGTCCCTGCCGCTCTGAAATCTGTCTCAGTTTGGCCATAGCTAGAGAGGGGGATTTGCAGAGCAATCGTGGCTCTGGGGAGCTGGGGCCCAGTGTAGCTGGCGGGCAGGGAAGAGGCTGGCACCAGCATCTACACAAGGCGAACCCCTTTAGTGTCAACAGACCTGGACCATGGTGCATAGATGTGGCCACAAAGACCCTTCTTCCCCTTCTCGTTTTCAGTTAATCTCTGTACTAAAGTTCAGTTTCATAAAATAGGTTAAGAGACCTAACAGCTATGGAATGGGGTTAACAAGGTCACAGTCGTGGATCCAAACATTGGATCAACCAAACTACTTTGCTTCCTCGGACATGGACACCACACCCCCAGCCCCAGACACCTGTCTCAGGAAGGTGTGTGGTGGCATCTCAGACAGCAAGGGAGAGCAGCCAGGGCAGGCTGGTTCGCCTCCATCCCTGGAAGACCAACTCACAAGTCTCACCTAATCAAGCAGCCCCTTTCATATGAAGGTGAGCACGCGCACACACACACACATAAACATTCTCAGTGACAAGTCCTCCTGTGGCCAAACGAGAACCTCATTAACGAATTAGACCAATTGAAAGCTAAAGCAGCTTCGGGCCAGCCAATAAATCACAGGCACAAATCAAAATCTAACCACTCAATTAAATCCAGCTTAGCTGAAATCATATCCTTTTTAAACACTGGAGTGGCTGATTTCCAAAGGATGTAAGAAGATCATTCAACACATAGTTATTCAATATCAACCCCTTTTCTCTGTGATTTTCCAACCTAATTAGCGTTTAGTAAAGATGGTGAGATGTTGCACAGAGCTTCTGTCTTTGAGGGATTATCAGTTCAGAACAGGGGAGCATATAAAATCAACCTGTGAAAAGGCATTGCTGGAGAGGGGCAGCCACGAGCTGCCCAGCGCTGAACCAGCCATCAAGGGTTGGGGGTAGAAGAAAGAAGGCGAGATCTGAAACGGGTCCTGCCGCCCTGCCTGCCCAGGGTCATCCCCACCAGAACTGTCCAGCGTGTGTGACAGCCCGCAGTGGGCCAAGACCAACAGAGATCGCCGCTGCAGGGAGAAAGCTGACTGCGTTTTCATCTCTGGTCACGCCCCCAACAGCCTGGGTCCTGCCAAATGACCGCGGGTCAAACGTGGGCGGGCTCCAGTTGGCCCCATTCCTGTTGCGACTGCACTTGGTTCATTAACACCCGGCCCTCCCTCGTGGCAGGAAGCCTTCTCACTGGCCTATTTTGCAGCCTGGCTTATTCTTTCTCAGAAGCGGGGCAGGTGGTTGCCAGAGTAGAGTCAAATCCTGCTCAGGGATCAAGGAGTGGGCTGCCCAGACCCGGTGTGGATGCCTTCAAGCCGGTGCACTCGGTGCTCAGAGGCTCTTTGGCTGGCATTCTCTCCTGTTACTTGGCACTTCCTGGCATCAGCAGAGGCTGAACTCCCCTGATACGTTCAACCTTTGTCTGAAATACCCAGAATACTGTCTGGGAAAGAAAACACTGACTGAGCTTGTAAAAGAGGCAATGCCAAGGACAGGGACTCCACAGGGACCACATGCCACCACGGTCTGTCCTCCACGGACAGGACACCTTTGTACACGAGCTGCAGAGAATCAGAGAATCTCAAAGCCTGCAAAGCAGGTCAGAAATCACCTAGTCTCTGGATTTTCACACTGTCTGTGGTGGAGAGCCTTTCTGTAAAATTTCCAATCCACTGTGGATGGACACTTTTGTTAAATACCATAACAACAAATTACTAGAAAAGTGAAATTTAAAAACACAAAATACAAATGCACCGACCAGGCTCTGGGATGTGGCAGCCATGCTGAAATGCTTTACAAATTTCTAAAAGCTCATTCTCAGTGTCTACATATCTCACTGCAGACCATTAGCAAACAATTCACAGACTACATTTTGAACATCACCAACCCAGACCTTTGTTCCTGCAATGTGGTTCAAGGACCAAGAGCATCGGCATCACCTGGGAGCTCATTAGACATGCAGGATAGCAGGCCCCTCCCCAGACCTCTTGAACTGCAACCTGCATTTGCATGAAACTCTCAAATGATTTATGTACACGTTCAAGTTTGAAAAGTGCTGGGACAGACCAGACTCACACGTTAATAGATCACAAATGTTTTCTTTACATTCAGCTCTTATGATGCCTCTGAATCAAGGAGATACATCAATGTTGAAGCATCTTGACTAAGTTGGAGAGTGGGAGGGGTGGGGCATCAAACTCAGCAGTCTTCAGGCTGAAATATTTCGTGGGAGTTGAGCTGCACAGCCCATCGATGGCTGGGTAACTCCATGGCTTAGGAGCCAGCTGAGGATGACGGCCACGCTGGCCAGATCTAAAACGAGCCCCAAGGAATGAGCACAAAGGATGAGAGATGTTTGTGAATCTGATGTTGGGAAATCTGGCCCTTCACCAGGGTCAAGTAGGGAGTCCAAGGTCAGGATGTTGGAGCAGAAAACCTGATTCCACCATGGAGAGGGGGGCCCGCCTGACTGGAGACAGAAGCGTGTTTATTTAGATTTTGTCTGCTTAGCTGCTTGACTGGCTGCAAGAAGTTTGATTATCATTCTCCAGGGCTCTGTGCCCTCAGCCGGAACCATGTTCCTAATCTGCTTGGCCATTAAGGGCTCTCTGCGCCCTGCTCTGTCTCCAGCAGAGTGCCAGAGAGGCTGGCGGCCCCAGGGGCCCCCCTCTGCACCTCCTCCAGTGTCTCTGCCTCTGTCTGGAGCTGCAGACCCCCTTCCATAAATTCTCACTCAGAAGCAGCCCGGGTCCTTAATTAAAACAGTGACCCTGCACACGAGGGAGGGAGAAGTCACAGCCCTGTTAGTCCAGCCCACAGAAATTGCCAGGGATGTGCACTGCCTCACCAGGGACCTTGTCTCTGGGCGCAGACTGGGTTCCCCCAGCTGAGTGCCACCCTACCCCTTTGTGTCCCACCTGCACCGTGACTCTCTCTTCAGATCCTCACAGGTCCTCTTTTCCTCCACCAAAAATCATCAATTCCTGGAGCTGAGAGAGCTTTGAAACCGAGGTCCCAAGTGGCTAAGTGTCTTGCCTAAAGTTACGCAGCTGGTTTGTATCGCTAAGATAATACAAGAAAATTGGTGATCTGTGTCTATCACTCTTATTAATCCCAGCCCCCAGATATTTCACCACAGTGACAGCTTCTGTACTCAATATTATGTCATAATAATCCACCTCAACTCTCAATTTTGGTTCAGGAAAAAAAGGTCTCATTATGAATATATTTCCTCTGGTCCTGACCACGTATTTGTCACCTACCCATTGAAAGGGTCCGGCCATCCAACCCTTTGGAGAATGAGTCATGAAGAGTTTCACCCAACCACTTCTCTAAGGGGTCCTGGGAGGCCTCAGGGGCCAAGGTGGGGTCACACGCGCTCCAAGGGTGGCACAGCAGGAACTGTGTTGACCTCTGGGTGTGGGATCCAGGACCTGCGCAAGCCAGGGGCTCATCAGACCACCCCTCCTCCCCTCCCTTCCATTTCCGGGAGATTCCAGGGAGCTTTAGCTTAATTATTCCATGCTCCAAAGCCAGGCTGCTTTCCGCCAAGTCCTGTAACACATGAGAGGAACTGGAGTCACAGAATCAGTGACAAGCAGCTTGGCGCAGAGGCAACGGCCTTCCCGAGCTCAGGCCGGAAGTGACAGTGTTCTCAAAAGGAAAGGCCAGCTGCAAACACAGCTATCACTAACTTCTCCCTTGGACAGGGTGAGCTCTGGGATACGTCACAGCACGACCCCAGTGTTTTCGCCCGTGCGCTCTCACCCCCGTTCTCACCAGCAGCATCCCATCCTCAGTGTTTTCTGAGAAATGCCCACCCACACCCAGCATCGCAGCATGTGCTTGGGATTCCCTGGAAATTCAGTTCAGCTTTTACTTCCTCACACTGGTGGGGCACGAGACCGGCAAAGGCTCGCCCTTCCTCCTTTAGCGCTTTTAATCTTAGAAAAAATGATGCTTGCAATGAAAAGGGAAATTCTTTTCTGGCGACTCAAAAGCCAGGAAGAAGAGAAGACTTGGTGGGGAGGAACGTGGAGCGTGAGCCGGAGTTGTCTCTTGCAAGAACCTCCAGTCAGTTTTAGGACGTTCCCCTTTCACCCTATTCTCCTTCTGGAGGAAGCGAAGGGATGACAGATCTTGTTTCTGCCCCTCCCCCAGACAGAGTTAGCAGCACAGGAAGGTGCGTGTGCCCCTGGCCAGGAGCTTGGAAGGGCTCTCTCCCACCCCAGCCTCCTGCCACGGCTCCTCCTTCTCCGACTCAATGGGAAGTGAGAGGCAAGGGGGCCACGGAGGTGTCTTTACGGTTTATAGAGGATGCAGAGGATCTGGAGCACAAACAAAAGACAGGAGACAGGGGCACCCTCCAGGAAATACTTGTTCACATTCCTGTCTTCCTTCCAGACCACAGGTTCCTTGAGGACAAGGTCTTTGTGCCCAGTGCACAATGGACACTCAATAAACCTTTATTACGTCGACAAGCAGGTGTATGAAGGTAGGAAGGAGCGGCACCAAGGGTGGGAATAAACCCAGCCATTCCTCATACAGTATCTGCGAACCCGGTTATCATTAGGCTGTGATCTGCCTTTTGGGTTCACCTTCCAATACGTGGACGGCTGTTTCTCCCAGCCTGTCCTCTGACTCCTGCCAGGGAAACCACTCCCTGAGCTCGCCAGGTCTCTGGCAGATCAGTCATGCTGCTCCAAGCTGGAAAGAGCCTCACCTGGGGAGCTGATGCTCTGGACAGGTGGCAGGTGCCCTAGAGGCCCTGGCAGCCACTGTCGGGCCTCAGTGCCCTTCTGCGGAGAGGTGGGGAACCAGGCATTGCATGCTGCCACGTGCTCTGCTCAGCAGTTACTGTGGCAACAGCCAGCATTCAGCCTCCTCTAGACTGTCCCGTGGAGCCCTGCTGCCAGAGGCTGCGGTGGTTCTGTAAACCAGGGTCGTCTGCTCACTGTGCAGTTCCGGGTGTCTGTGTCAGGGCTGGACACAGACGCCAGTGTCCTGTCGAGCCAGCGGTCGGTCAGCAGACAAGACACAGACATTCCCAACACCCTACAGCCCAGGGATACACGGCTTCTCCTGGCCTGTCTGAGCACCCAGCGTCAGGCCCAGGGAAGGTGCCTGGGCTGGCATGGAACCACTTCACAAGCCTCTCCCCAGCCGTGCCCTGACCCACCCCTCCTCAGCCCACACTCCAGCCAAACAACATATTCCAGGTCCCCATACAGGCTGTCAGTCTGCTCCTCTGAGTTGGCTTGGGATGTCCCCCCTCCCCCATTTTTCACTTGGAAAGTTTCATCTCCCCTCGGGGTCTGGCTCACTGCCCACTTCTCTATCAGCCCCCCTTTCCATTACCACTGACCTCAGAGCCTAACCCAGCCCTCCTTCCCAGGAGAAGCTTCATTCCCATCCAAGCTCCCACAGCAGGTGGTGAACCCCTCCGCTCCAGCCTGGTCATTTCCATGTGGTACTCCCCACCAGACTGTGATCCTCTCAAGGTCAGGGAAACCGTCTCTTTCATTTTATTATCAACCAGCACCTAAGATGGCGCCTGGCACTTAGCAGTTTATGGGAAGGATTTTAGCCTTAAGCGTCCACAAATCAGAGGTGGTGTGTTTGACTCTGACCTGGATGTCACACCAACACGTGGAGAGCAAACAGTACCACACAGGAGCTTTGGACAGGGCTGATTATTGTTGGAAGCTCCAGCCAGCTCACCTCTCAGGTCCTGATTTTGTCAGCTAGATATTCATTCATTCATTCATCTGAAAAATTTATTGAGCACCTGCTGTGTGTGCTCAGCACTGGGAATTCAGCGGAGAACAAGATACAGCTTCGACTCTCTGAACCCTGAGACGGGAAGAGAGACGGAAAAGGAAACAGACACGGCAGGGCAAGCAGAGGGGCAGTCGGATCCACAGAGGAGGCACCTGGCTGCACGTGGGAGCAGAGAGCCCGGAGTCATTCGAGGCTACAACAAGTACAGATGAATCTGGGCGGGTTCAGTGAGTGGCAGTCCAGCCAGGCTTGCCTGGGAAGGAGGGCTGTGTTAGAATCCAGAGTCTCCAGCCAGCTTGTAGGGAGGCCTGTTACAGATTCCAGGCACAGAGCTGCTGAGACACAGGCCACTAATTTACACCCACCCTCTTTTTTTTCCTTCATGCTAACTGGCATCCCTGTCTGACCTTCCCCAATCCCCTGACAACCTGGGTGTCTGCCTGGCTAGCAGCCATCCAGAATTTATTTTTTCCAAGCCCTGGCTGAGACTCACCACACATGGGGGTGGGGGGTGGCAGGAGGGGGATGTGAGCAGTGTGTGCTTGTGCAAAGCCGGCTCTTCCATTCAGCCTGGGTGCCCGGATGGGGCCAGCTTCCCTCTGAAGTGTTGCCCAGGCACTTGGGCTGCCTCTGTCCTACCCTCTTGGGACACCCAGGCCGATTTCAGTGCAGATGGCACCAGCAGATGCCAGTCCCTGGGAGGACCCCTCCTCCCTAGCTAATGAGGGGAGCAGGTGAAGAGACCAGTGAAACTGATCAGGGATGGGAAATGGAACAAACACAAATTAAGAATAAGGAAGCCTGGGTTCTAGTCCCAACTCTGCCACTAATGAGCTGTGTGACACCGGGCAAGTCACTTCACCTCTCTGAGCCTAGGTGTTCGTGTCGTCGGAGTCCAAGATTCTAGCTGTCAGGATGGCACCTGCTGTTTTGAAAGAAAAGACAACTGGGTCCTCCTTTCTCCTCCACTGTTACCGTACTGTGTGGTGCTGGGGGAGTTCCCTCACCTCTCCGTGATCAAGTTAGCCACAGTTTATAAATCACGCAGCATACGGTGTGGGATTAAAACTAAGTTGCCATAAAGCCAGGGTCACACTGAACCTAGGAGGGAACCGTGAGGATCCATGAAGTGCTCTTCCTCACTTTCTCCCACTGCCCCTGCCCTGGGCTTCCAGGCCCAAGGAAGGAGCTGGTCTACCTGTTCTGTGTTCAGTATCTCCTCTGAACTCCCACCCTTCCTCTGCCCTTATGAATCTCCCTCCGCTTAGCCCGCATTTTCTGCAGCCTTCTGTGGCTCAGATCCGCCAAGCCAGGACCTCCGGGACCCGCTCTGGGAATTCTTACCTTCAGGGACCTAAGTCCTCACCCTGTGCAGACAGGGTCCTGCCTTTCAGGGGCAGGTGAGGCCGGCTGCACACTCGGCAGAGGGGATGCTGGGCCTGTCTGCGGCTGCACAGCCCACGGTAACAAACACTGGTGCTATTGATCAGAGAACCCCACTTTTCACTCCTAGAAATAGTGGAGAAACACCCACTTAGGCATTCAGGTCTGGACTTGAGTGCAGGCTAGCCAGAGAAGCCCCTCCAGCCTCTTAGAAAATGCACAGGTGTGTCTGCTACAAGAAGATTGGGCAATGGAGGTCGTTTGGCATGGCTGGTGGGTGGCCGTCCAGGCAGAGAAGGGCATGTGGAGGAGGGGAGCAAGATGGATGGCGATCTTCTTTAGACTCTGAGGCCCTGTGAGAGGAGGAAATAAATTAAAGCCTTGGAAGAGAAGACCCCAGAGAGAGTCCCGCTGAGGGAGGGTGCTGGCCATGACTGGGAACGCAGCAGTGGGCTAGGGGCACGGAGTCCTTTACCAAGTATCGCAGGCAGCCAGGCACGTCCAACCTACAGGGCTCACACCAGGGTGGCGCGGCTCCTCATACACTACTGGGGCAGAACCAGAGTGCCCTGAAATCTGAAGACGCCACGGAGGAATGGGGAGACCCAGGGCTTTCCTAGGTATCCATGGAAGAGTCTGGAGTAATAATGATAGCCAACATTTATGCAGTACTCACATACATTAACTCTAGTTTTCACAACAGCACTGTAAGTTAAGCACTGTTATTCCCCGAACTTTATAGAGAAGGGAAGGAAGGCACAGAGAGGTTAAGTAACATGCCCAAGTTCAAACAGCTGATTAGTGCCAGAGCCAGACTCTGAGTCGTAGGCGTCTCCTTCCAAAGCCTGTGTTCTCAACCACCACGCAGCACAGCCTCTCTGCAGTGAAGCAGGGAGCTGTCCGCCTCAGGGCGGGGCCGGGCCTCTGTAGGGGTGAACCCGCTGGAAGGACTGGAGACTTCAGGGCCAGCCCTGGCCCACATCCACCTGGGGCCTGGGGGAATCGGTCCCAAGTTTCAGCCCCGGGCATCTGCCACTGTGACAGCTGGCCAGGGATGGGGGCTGGGACCTCACACCACCATGTTCTCTACAGGGATCCCCAGCCATCAGTTTTAGGCTGAAACTCTCCTCTGCAGCCCAGCCTTACTGAAAATTTTACAAACACTGGAAGATAAAAGCGCAGGAACCGGCATGAATGGAGTGGGTTTTTAAGAGACAGTGTTTAACATCCAGATCCCTGTGATGTGAGTCATTTGAATTCTGATGCATTTCTGGATTGTTTGTTGAATTATGCATCAGCAGCTTCTGGTGCCGTTAAAAAAAAAAAAAACAAACCACGCCAGTGTCACGCGGCTGCTCTGAAACCTGCAGCAATGGAGATGGTTGGGTTCACAGTGCAGATACTGAGACCCATCTTTGATGATAGTGAACCAGCAGAAAGAGGCCGAGGCCAGAAGTGGAGACAAGGTAGCAGGAAGAACCAGGGGGAGGGGAGTGAGATGAGATGTCTTCCCCACCATCCACTGTCTGCTCAGGAAAGCCACGCCCACAGGGAGAGACCCAGAGAGAAGGTGGACAGATCTGAGCTTCCTGGAAGCCCAGCCCCATCACAGCCACATCAGGGAAGAGAAGGAAGACAGAGAGCTGGGGATTCCCTGGGGAATGGAGCAGCGCCTACCATCTCTACCACCGACATGCACTGCTCTCCTCCCAGTGGGAGCTCCTGATGGTGGGGCCTTCCTGCTGGGCCAAGGGCAGTGACTGCTGCCATTATTAATTTTTCCTAAGTGTTTTCACATTTACTGCACCCTGGGTTCTTTATTTAAAAACAACAACTAAGAACAGTATGCCTGTTTGGCTGAGGACACAGAGCAAGGCAGTAACACACCTAACATCACACGGCTGCTTAGTGGCTCGAATAAAGTCGGAATCCCAGTTTCTTGACTCCCACCACCTTCTCTTCCATCAGCCCAGGCTTTTGGTCTCACGGTGGAGGGTCCCAGCATCTCTGACACCTGTCAGACCCATTTCTTAGGCTGGCAATGCCAAGTCCTGGGCCCCGGGCAGTAGAAAGCAGAAACACCACATCTGAGCCAGGCTGCTTGGTCCACAGATGAGCTCTGACTTTACCACGGGGTGTCCTTGAGCAGGTTCTTTAGCCTTCTGTGCCTCAGTTTCCTCATCTGAATAAGATGATACATTTGGAGCCTTTAGCTCAACACCAAGGAGACAGTAAGCAGTCGCTACACATCACTGGCTGCTTTCATTATTGTTATTCTCTGGCAAAGATGTTGTGAGTTCAGAAGGCTGATCCCAAAGTTGGCCTGTGAAAACCCTGACAAGTGTCCTGCCTTCCTGAGGGTGCCAGGGGTTCTGCTGAGTCTCCCAAATCAGAACCCTCACGCCCAAGGAAAGCCAGCCAGGAGGCCCCCAGCATGTGCTGGAATCTGCTCTGCTGGTCTGGCGGGAACCTCCCCCCTGCATTGGGCCTTTCCATGAAGCCAGCGAGCCCAAACCACCCTCCTGGACTGGTCTAGTTTGGGAGCCTGGGCTCCAGGGATGCAGGGGGGCCCTCAGCTCAATTATACATCAATCTAGCAGCTCTCGCCAAGCCCATTGCCATAAATGGCTCTAAATGCTCAGGCTCGCCCAGCCCTCCAGGCTTGGAGCCCCAGGATTAATGAGCATCAGCTGCAGGCAGGCTGATGGGGACAGATGCTGACCTAATGAGCAGGGTGGCCCGGCCCTTGCAGACTCCAGGTGGACGGGGCTGATGAGCAGGTGTCATTGTCATGCTGCCCCTTGGCTGAGTGTCACTTTGAAGGGCAGGGTGTTGTCATCAAGTGGCATCTCATTACCCTATCCTGGGGTGCCATGGGAGACTCAAAAGACACCATCCACAAAGATCAGGCCCTCTGAGGCCACACTCTCGTGGGCTGTTTGGGGACCAGGCTTTTCTCAAGGTCTCTCAACCCTGGGGCTGGAGAGAGGTCTGCGAATCCTGGCATGCCTTCCCTCCCCACACCACCTGGCTGGTGCTGCATCTAAGTGCAGAAGTCTCTGCTAGAAGGTTCCTCACTCAGGTCTCTGGTATAGTCAGATTCCCCAAAGGCATGGGCTTAGAGTTTCCCTGGAGTTTACACACATCTGTGCAGATTTCTATGAGCACAAGCATCCAGCATCTTGCTGATCCCCCAACAGACACAATCGAGCCCCCACCAGACCTGCATGTCCATCAAGGACACAGGCGCTAGGGAGACGGGACACAGCATAAAATATAACAATGATAACAATAATGATAATCATTTATTGAGAACCTATTATGTGCCAGGCACTATTCTAAGCTCTTTAACGATACTAACTTAGTAAATAAAATGAAAGACACTGAGTAATCTAGTGTCAAATCACATGAAGGCAGTCAGTGCAGGTGAAGCCTAAAAGGGAAAGGTCACTTAGATAGACTGGAGATGGAGAAAGGCTTCACGGGAGAGACAGGACCAGCCTGGCCCCACTGGAGTACAGAAGGAATGTTCCCAAAGCAGCAGAAGGCACACCCAGGTTGTGGTAGAGCCAGTCCCCTGAAGGGCACGTCCCTCTGCTCTGGAGGCAGAGACTTGGGGCCGCCATGTGTGGTGGCTCCCACCTCTGAAAATGTTGTAGGATGAAATTTCACAATCTGGGTTTTATTTCTGATGAAAGCTGTCTTCTCTTAACTATGGCTTCGCCACTTCTTTTCCATTTCTTTCTGGAATGTGATTTTTTTTAAGGTAAAATTTACACATAGGGAAATGTACCCATCTTGAGTTACACTTCGATGAACTTTTAACAACTGTATTCACCTGTGCAGCTAACACCCCAGTCAAGATCTAGACACCTCCATGGGGCCTGACGAAGAAAGGAGGGGGCTTTTCAAATCTGATTTTTCTGTCCTGACATCTTCCGGGCATTTGCAGATTGGAATAAGTCAAAACGATCAACTTCCTCTCCTGCCCAACTCTGATCCACCCTCCCATCCCAGGAGGAAAAATAAAGTAAAGCCATATCTAGAGAGATAAATGCCTAGCAAGTGTTTGTGCTTCTCATCTTCATGTCCCCAGAACCAAGCCCACGATTACGGCACAGAGCAGATAATCCATACAATATTTCTTAAATTAGGGAAAGAATGAATACCCTCAGGTTGACATCTCAGAGAAATAATGGGACTCTACTTCCTCTAAGCTCCCATACGACACTGACAATCATGAAACCTCCTGTCCTGTCTCTTGAGACTGGAGAGGAGTCCCCAGCAGGATACAGAAGAGCATTTTCCTATTATCCCCGTAGCCCCGAACTCGACTGTGCTTTCTAGAGCCAGCCCATCTCAGGCCTCAAATGCCAGAGTCTTGAGAAAAGCAGATCTGGGGCGTAAGGAATGACTATCTGGCCCCTAAGCTATTCAGGGTACAACGTCTGAGATAAAATGTGCCTCTACCTTAGACACCATCACTCTTTTTTCCCAGCTCCTTCCCAGTGTGGAAGGGCCAGTCTACTCATTAACAGCTTTCAGGCAAAAAGCATTACAAAGCTTCCAGGACCAAGAGAAGCTTCAGGAAGGACCATCCATATGCATGTGGCCCATTTACTTCCTGGCCTCATCAGCACCTGGATGTGGCCGAAGTTGCCAACATCGTCCCAGTCCCTGGGAAAGCTCCCTCTGCACAGCTTGCTGGAGACTGCAGGCTTATAAACAGCAGAAGCCAGCATTCCAATCAGATTATTTCTCACTTGCAGTATTGCACAAAGAGAAAAAAAAATAATGCTGAACATTCTGTTCATGGGAGAAAAAATAGCAGCAGAAAACTGTCACATTGTTTGGTCTATTTTCAATTTCATTCCCGAGCCCTGGAAATAGCTATCTGTGCAAGCGGGCCAGAGGGGGACTTGGGCAACCTGACACGCGTGTCCCAGCTCGGGGGTCTCAGGGCTGAGGGAGGGAAAGGGGGAGGGCTGCAGCTGGGAGAGTGGGAGCAGCCCGATGGGCCACCGGGGCCCGGGTGAGTCATCTGTGGGGAAGAAACGTGGACTCAGAAAGGTTGTGCAGAGCATCACCTGCTGGGCCCTGTCGGATGCAAATGGGGTGGGGCTCGCAGAGCCATGGGTCTCAACCTTGGTCACACAGGGAGATCACCCGTGAGTTTGGAAAAACTATCAAAAGGCAGTTACACGGATCTATGCATGTGATAAAATCTCTTGGAACTAAATACGTGCACACACATAAACACATACACAGGGGTCTATGTAAAAACTGGCAAAATCTAAAAGGGCACCTTTGGTGGACTGCACTGGTGTCAATTTTCTGCCTGTGATGCTGGGCTATAGTTACGTAAAAGCGTTATCTTGGGGGAAAACTGAATGTGTGGCACACGGACAATTTCTCCGTTCAATTTCTTGCAATTGCATGCAAATCCACAAAGATTTCAAAATAGAAAGCTTTAAAAAAAAAAAAAAACTGCTGCTGGGCTCTGACTTAAGGGATCTAGGGTGCAGCCTAAGCACCAGGGTTCTCCAAGCTCTCCAGGTGAGTCTTTGTGCAGCCAAGGTTGAGAACCACCGCTCCCGAGTGAAGGTGCTCATTGAGAAGGCAAGACAAATAGGTGAGACTCGGAAACAATCTGCATATAATCCTGTTCTAAAGGCTTCACTGATACCTGTTGAATAAATAAATGAACGGCTCAGCTGTTGCATAAAGCGTTACAGGCATTCAGAGGAAGGAAAAGGTGGAATACAAGGGAAAGCTTTGTGGAGGAAGCAGGATTTAACCAGGATTTGACGGAGATGGAGAATTCAGACAGAGGAGCCAGGGAAGGACATTGCAGGTCAGCAAAGAAGGGCTTGGAGATGGCGTGGCCATTCTGGGGAGGAGGTGGGGAAGAAGGGGGAGGAGGAGGAGGACTGAATTTGGCACAGAAGGGAATGAGAATGGATAAAAGTGGCAATAAGCTGGCTCTCTCCTTGTCTTGAGACAGGTGACTTTCTCGACCATCTGAGCCAGCTTTAAGTCCCTGTAAATTGCCAAAAGCAATTGCCAACAGAGACAATTCTCCAGAAGACACACGGCCTCTCTTGGGTAACACAATGTGGAGAACTTGGAGAGGTTTCAGAATATAGCACCAATGGGTATAAACATAAGCCATCCTGATCACGGCTCAGAACTCCTTGCCTATCTGCACTTCAGCTGGCCTTAGCCATCTCCAACCCAGAACCAGCCAAGTGCCAGAAAATATCAGAAATGGCCTGAGGAAGGCTAAAATAGAAATCTCAGTGCCTACACACCAAAGCTAACGCACCGGACTGAGCAGGTCCCTTGTGCGCTCACTCACTGCCTCTTTACCCTTATTTTACACACAAGTCTAATAAGCTTGATGATCTCCTTCCAAGCACATGGAAAATTTCAAAACACAATTAAACGGGTAACACATCAGACAGTGTCCGCATCACGGACAACAGTGACAGGTGACAGGTGTCAGACACCCCAGCAGCAGAGGGGAGACAGAAATCTACACGAAGTAACCTGGGCTGCTCATCTAATAGGGGAAGGCCACCTCAGCGAGGCTGAGGGGCTCCACGGGGAAGACAGAGAAAGAGCTTTAGGATGCTCAAGCCGAAGTTCTAAAAGCCCTGCAAAGCCCTCCTTGCGCTTCCCTTGTGTCTGTTACTAATTTATCCAGTGTGTGTACAAGGTGAGTGGCTGCCGGGGGTGAGGGGCAGCTGGCCAGCCTTTCTGATTCCAGAGAACGCCCTCTGCACCCAAAGGACCAAAAGCACCAGCGCCCATGGTGAAGCTTGTTCTCCTCCCTCGTAACACCCACCGCTGCCCTCCCAGGGCACGCAGCAGGCTCTCAAACTGACGGTCTGTTACGTCAGTCAGCCTTAACAGGCAGGCATCCGAGGACCAGGAGAAGCACCTCCCACATCACGACTGAGAAACCATCACTTTGCATGTGATAGATCTGACTGTGAACTCCAGCGCTGGCTTGGTCAGAAATTCTGTGGGTCTTTGACCTAGTTGCTTAATTTCTTGTGCTGAGCACCCCGACCCACTGACCCACCATCCGGGAGCTAGTGTAGAAGAGCTTATTAGCAAAACACAAGCCACTTAGCTGACCGGGTGCTAGCACGCCAATGTGCAGTAACCAGAACTCTCCTCCCACCGGGGCTGACGCTGAGCATCTCCCAGGCCGGCTGCATCGCCTTTGCTTTTCATGTCGGTCAAAGCCATAGAGGGCAGGCCTGCCCCTGAGGGGGCCAGGCAGGCTGGCAGTCCACCACCGCCACATCCACATCCTAGGAAGTGGCGCTCAGAGTGGAGACTACAGAGAAGTCAGGTCTCCCCTACAAAACAGCCCCCAGATCCCGGCCCTGGACGCGGAGGCCTGGACACATACACAGAGCCAAGGGTGGCAGGGAAGGGGGACGGAGGCTCCAAACCCAGGCATCCTGATGTGTGACTATGCAGTGTTCTCAGAGCCCAGCCCCCAATCATGTGCTCTCGGGATGCCATGTCCTGCTTTCATCTAAAGGTGAAAGTTGAGAAAGAGAAATCAGGCAGGGAAGAGAGGCTCTTAACAGCCCCCATGCACGCAGGAGCAGATGAAAATATTAGCCTAAAACCAGGCAGGCAGGTAAGTGGAGGGGGGCCCACGCACAGTCTCCGGCTCTAATTGCTGCTAAAGGTCGCCGGGCAGCCCGGGTGACACCTGGAAGCCTTCTGTGGATCCTTGGGCACAAAACATAAATCATCTCCCTCTCACTTGTTACTAATCTCGCTTTCCTGCTGTGTCAGCCGGATTCCTGCATCGGCCTGAGTTTAAATGAGGACTTTTGTTCCCTCCTAGCATTTTCTGTTCTTTCTCTCCAGTCTCCTCCCCTAACCCCATCGCCATCGAAAGTGATGACAGAGGAGCACAAACTCCAAACAGTAGACCTGTGGCTTCTCCCTGGGGGTGAGGGTGGGGATGCAGAGAGAGAAGGAAGAGGGTGTTTGGGTGCCCATGTCAGGGGACAGAACCTGAGTGACCAGGATGGAGAAGGTGGCGCCTGGACCACCTTGCAAACTCTCACCATCCAGTGTCCCTTCCAAGGCAAACCCTGTCTCAGTCCCCTGGGCGGCCAGGTGAGCGTGCATCAGACATGCCGCTTTCCCGTGCGCAAAGGGGAACAGAACTCACTACTGAGCGGGGGGAAGGGCCTGGCACGGGCCCGGTCACTTCTCAGGGAAAGAAGGGCCCAGGCTCCGAGGGCGGCTGGGAGAAAAGGGCTGCTTCCACTTCTTTTGTTTCCACGGGTCTCCAAGCACCAACGTGATGCAATATGGGTCAGGTCCCCTTGGGGGATTCACCCGGAGGCCTGACCCTAAATAGCTCCCTGGGAACCGGCACCTTACGTAACCATCCCGCAGGGTGACAGGAGGCCGGCTGCACGTGCCGCCACCTCCCTGCCGAGTCGGGCTCCTCAAACCCCAGGAAACATCCCCAAAACTTTTCCCAAAGACTCTCCCTTGAGCCATGGCATACTCACCCCAGTGACGTCGCCACCGAGCCCCCAGGGGACGAGGGGCTTGCCCCTTGGCCTCCTGGGGTGGACGAAGAGGCTGGATGGGGAGCAGAGCAGCCTGCATCCACTCACTGCTCACAGTTGCAAACCTGCTCTTACAGACCTCGAGCCGGGGAGGCACCGGGCAGGCGTTACCGGCCGGTGACAGAACTAGGACGCTGCCCGTCCAGCACAACTTGTGCTGGGTTTCAACTGAGGCTGCTCAGGCCCCATCACGCTGTACCCAGCTGTGAACCCGGCCACAGGGAGGCCACAACGTTACAGGGCAGTGGTTACGAATGGGGCTGCCAACCAGACTGCATGCTTGGGATCCAATGAGCTGTGTGACGATGACTTCTTTAACTTCCTCGTGCCTCGTTTTGTGTCCCTTCTGGTTAAAAGGGTTGAGAGCAAAAGCACCATGCCACAGAGGTACAAGGTTAATGGAGGCGATTCATGTCAAGTGCCTGGAACAGCGCCAGGCCTGGACAGGTGCCCGGTGCAGGCTCTGATTACTCTCCTGATCGCCACGGTTTCCTTGTTACTCGCTATTATTATTACTATTATTATCTCTCGTGGCGGCTGAGGCTAGAGGCATGGAGGGCGGGTCGATGGGGCTCCAGGGTCTGTGTGAGGGAGCAGTGCAGAATGAGGGATGCCAGAGGCTCTCCTCTCACCTGTCTCCCCCACTGGCTGCCCCAGTGCTGGTCCTGCTGTGGGGGTGGGACTTCAGTCTGCCATTCTGCTCTGAGAACCTCAGGGAATGGGTTGTTTCTGGGGACAGTCAGAGCGGGGCAGCTGGAGGAGGGCGCATGTGTCTGGGGAGGGGGGATGTTATCCACGTTCCCCTCCCAGGGGTATATGTTCAACCCAAAAGCTCTCAAAGCCATGTGCTAGAATGTGGAGCCGCCAGGCAGGATGAGGACAGCACGCAGAGTGGGTGGAGCCTGAGCTTTGCTGACTGAAAACCTGGGTTTTAAATCACCCGCTGCAAGTTGCTTGCCCACGACTTCCCTGAGTATCAGGTCCCTTGTAAAATGACGGGCAGGACTAGGCTATTTCTGCAGCTCCTTCTAGTTATTAAATCTAGGAACTGCGACGACCTTCCTGCCACGTTTGACTCACATTTGAAATGCTCGACTCACTCCTTTTTCTCTCTGATTTTACTCCTCCTCAATTCAACCCCCTTAGTCTTGAATGTAGCAAGAGGAGCAAGGATAAAGGGAAAAGGAGAGTTACCTGCCAGCCTGAAAGGACTGGTGACAGGTATTTGTCCTCCTGGGGAGGAGGCAGGTCTCCGGAGTCCGGAGCCCAGGCCACAGAGCTAGGAGCCACGGGGCTGAGCGCACGGACCCCAGGCCCCACACAGCCCATCACAAGCACAGCCCGGGTGGGATTTCTGGTTCTCACCACACATGTCCACTTGGTATGAAATCCACACTATGAGGGTGTACAGAGAACCTCCGGATTCCTTATTCTTGATTCCCTGTCCTTTAGACTGGTTTTATCTCTTTTGACTGAGACCTACCCAGGAGATCTCACTTACATTGCAATCCAGGATGAAACAAAACTTCTCAGGAAAACAAGTCTCACCCTCGCTTCCTGCAGTGCACTCTGATCCTTTCTTACTCTATTTTTCACAATATTGATCACAGCTCACGAGGTGGACTTAATGACTCACTCAGAGGTTGTGACCCTGGTTTGGAAAGCATTGTTTGAGAGGCAGGGAAGGGACGATGACTCCACATGGCTGCACTGTAGGCAAAGACTCCATTTGTCCAAGGGACAGACTGCCCGACAAATTCAGAGACAATATCCCCCGGGCTAAACTACAGGGGGACACAGATTTTCCAGAGGCCTGGGCCACTTTGGAAGACTTGCATCCATGTCACTCCAATGACTAGCTCTCAGCACAGACCTCAGCTGGCTCACTTGAAAAGGATGGCACACCCCTCCTGCCACGGGACTCCACACACATGGGACCTTGTGGGTCCTGAATGAAGCTGCCTTAGGGAAGTCACATGCTCTCCAATAACTCCTTGGGAACCGCAGTTACTAAACTACTCCAGTTGAGGTTTCCCCTCACTTCTACGACTTTCAGGAATGCAGTAACCCAGGCCCTTTCTAATTCACCCGCTGTTCAGCTTTAACCCCTCTTGCTTGCCTTTTGATGCTGAAGGACCCCCAGGGGCTCCCTGCTCACATGAGACAGAGGAAAAGGACCAGTTCCCTGGCCTCTTGGATTCAGAGCAGTCGCTTCCTTCTTGCCAACATGTCACTTATTTAGGAATACTTGATTTTTAAAAAATCATATTACAAACTTATAAACTTTAAAAAAAGGCCCAGTGTTCACCAAATCCAGACTCCTATTTTCAGGTGAGAAGAGCAAGGCCCAGGGAAGTTGGAGACCGGAGTCAGATTACTGGAGTCAGAACTCAGGTGATCTGCCTCCCTGGCCTCAGGGTCCCACACATACTCTCCGCGAACGGAAGCCACAGGGGCCGTGTCTCCTATACTCTTGGGCTTACCCCTGATGTGTTGGCAGAGAAGGCTGGGCAAGTCCCAAGAGAACTGAAATGAAGTGGGTGATGATTTTGAGGGGGAAACCCAACCTTCCAGGCCTCATTCCCCCTTTTCTAAAGAGAAGGAAAGCAAGCCCGAGTCGTGTATCTGCTTCTGTAAGAACCACTCATCCCAGCATCCTCACGATCCGGACAGAGTTGCTGGGAGAGGAGGCGGTGGGGTGGGGAGCTCCAGAGTCACCTACGCTAACAGTCCTGGATTTGCGGTCCCGGAGCAACAGATACTGACACTCTCATTTGTTCCGAGTGGTCCCTGCCTGCCAGACCTCCTGAGATGAGCAGGGCCTCATTATCACAGCTGGTCTTCCCCTGACCCTTGCTGGCACACCCCACCCCCAGGACTGGGCCGTTCTCTGAACAGCAGGGCTGAGATGGGCAGACGTGGCTCGTCACAGAAGCCAGTGAGTCACCCTGGTGATTTTCACAGGACGGTGCATCAATCCCATTTTCCACTGTGAGCCATGTGTTTACGAGTCCATTGATCCAGCTCTCTGGTTTCCTCTGGGGATGGAGATGCTTTTGGGGGAGCACGTGCACACACATACGTACACACGCACACGGACCGTTCAGGTCCTACATTCCAGCACAGCGCCAGGAGACCAATCAACGTAAAAAAAAAATTCCTGGGTCTGTATCAACACATCACTCCCGGTCCGGGGTACAGGCATCCGTTTGGAGGACTGTCCTAGCCAACCAAGCTAACTGGGACTAATTCTTTGCTTTCTAGGGTGGAGCCAGGGCTTTGCTGAGTTTTCAAAAATGTTCAGTGGAACAGTTTATTCATATCCCGGCTGCCTCACAGCCACCCTTGAACTTAGAGCACTAAGATTTCTCACATCGGAAATGAGGACTGTCTACCACATTAGCAAAGATTTAATAAAATTTCATAGCTTTCTAGTGGGAACATAAATTGGAACAATACTTTTAGAAAACAATTTAGTAACAGATAGCCAATCTTGAGCGTGTTTATACCCTCTGACCTAGAAACACCACTTCTGGGACTCCAGCCAAAGGAAACAGCCTGACATACAGGGATTTAAAAAAGAAGAAAAGTTAAGCCTTTACGCATAATCATTTTCATATTAGTATTATTTATAATTTGAAAATGAGAAGTAACTTAAATATAAAACAGTAAGGGAGTGGGTAAACTATGATACATTCACATGATAGACTATTAAGTACATGTTTGAAATTATGTTTATGTAAAGTTTACAACAAGTGGGGAAATCACTTGAGTTATGAGGTTTCATATATATATATATATATATATATACATACACATATGTATGTACATATATACGGTTTTCTTTCCAGCCTATTCAGTGAATATATACACATGTGTGTGTGTGTGGATAGATAGATGATAGATAGATAGAAAGTATAACCTTAACTACAGAAAATAATTAACATAAAAAATTGAAAGGAAATATTAACAATGGTTATAGGATGGTAGCACTCTGGGAATGTAGTTTCTTTAATCTTCCTTATCCATTTCTGTATTTTCCAAATAAGACTGAAAGTTTTCATTTTGAATTCATTTTTTTTAAAACTCTGAACAAGAAAGTATGTTCTAAAGGGGAAAAGACCAGTCACATCTCTGTCACCACATCTGCAGGTGACCTCAGGGAAGTTACGTGACCTTTCTGCCTCCCTTCTTCCCCTACCCGTCACCCTCCCTCTCATTTCTGCACTAAGTGTGTGGGATCACATGATCTCTAAAACCCATTCTTTGTTAACATTCTGTGTCTCAAAATATCACCCCCCCGTGTCTGAGAATGGAATCTCAAAAAAGGGGCCCAAGAGGCGTAACCAACTTACGCGTAAAACACTATAATCATCCTAACGGGCGGTGGACTTGGAAGGGTCTTCTAGAAGATGCAGCTGTTCTTTTACAGTCAGCAGAGAAACATGCTGACATGATGTCCTCGGGTTTGGACATCTGGAGCCAAACACCCGAAAGAAGGGGGTCGCTGGCAGCTGTGCTGTGAAGCCAGGAATGGCTGTGGGGGAGGCAGCGCCTCAGCCCTGAGTCTCCATCCGCCAGCCCGGCGGCAGCCCATCTCCAGGCCTCAGGGCAGACGGCACAACGATCCCCGCTGGGACAGCGGGCAAATCTCACATCCTACAGCCTCCTCTGGCAGCTCCAGGCCCCAGCGGCTCTCCCTGCCCGAACTCCAGGGAGGTGTTTGTCTGTTTTGAGCGTGGGAGCACCTCCTCACAAGTGGACTGTCTCATATCCCTGAGTCCCATGTCCTCAGTGGAATTTTCTGGCAGCCCTTGAAGTCCGTCCCTCTCTTGATAATCCCACAGCACCTGGGTAGTTCTCAGGGGAAGAGAAATGAGAAGAATCCACATACTGAACTAGCTTCCCACCTGGAATGAGAGGATGAATGGATTTCTCAGGTCTCTTCCAAGGTGGAATTCCACAACTGGATAATTTCATGCGATAGTATAGTCATCCCTCGGGATCCACAAGGGGTTGGTTCCAGGACCCCCCATGGGTACCAAAATCCACAGATGCTCAAATCCCTTATACGTAATGATGTAGCACAGTCGGCCTCCTGTATCCATAGGTTCCACAGCTGCAGATGGAGGACCGACTGCATCTCTCCTCTTGGCCATCTCTCCCACAACTCAGAGAAAATATGACTTGCTTCTGGACCTGAAATTTGGCCAGTATGCACCACGAAGCATAGAAGTTAAAATAGCGAAATACTTCCACACTGGTTGGTAAGTAGCCAGTGCCTTCCAACACTTCCCCGTTGCCCCAGCAGCCCAGGCTCTTCCCCTAGGATGCTGCCTAAGGACCTCTCTGAGATATGTCCCCCTAAAGATTAATGCCTGGCCTTGCAGGGGACCTCCAGGATCTCAACCCAGCATTAGGCTTTATGCTTTTGGTGGTGAAATGTTTCAAGTCTCACTTCTCCTCTTGTTCCCTCTTCCTGAATTGAGCCTATTGGATAGAGAGAAGCCAAGGCTGTGAATCTTTGAGGGGAGAGTTGTATGAGATAACTGGGAGAATTTAAAAGTAATAAGGACAAGTTTTGGTTTGGATCACCCAGCTGTCCCTATGGCCTGGGGGAGGTGGGGAAGAGAGCACCATGATGGGCAAACAGGCAGGGAAAGGTGGGCTGCGTCCATCTGCCCCACGCCCCCTGCTTTCTTTGTAGGGCTCATGTTTCCTTCTTACAGACTGCGATGAAAGTCCTTCTGAGGAAGCCAACCCTGCAGGGTCACATGGGCATCACAGCTCTTACTTTCAAGCTCTTCATGTAGCTACTGAACAGTCACTGCGTTTCCCACCTGGCAACCTCAGAAGGCAGAGGGAGACAGAGATGCTTTTCCTGGCTCTAAGGGGAGGGGAGGCATAGAGATGCTGAGCAGGTGGCCTCAGGTCACCTCGTCTGTCACATGTACAGTTGTGAATAGACCCCTGCTTAGCCTTTTCCCCTTCATAGGAGAATCGTAGGATGATCATCTCCATTCCGGTCAGCAGAGAAGACCTCTGGCAGGATTGCATTTGTTCTCTGTAAGTGGGAGCCAAGTTGATGAGATAGAGGCTAGAGGGACTGGTTTCATGGAGGGAGGAGGGGTCAAAGTGTTGCTTCTTAATAATAAAGCCTTTGTCTTTCTGGGCTGCCTTCCCTACCCCCAGGTCCTGGTTTGAAGGGCCACCACCATGTTGTATTTCTCACTAATCTCCATCAGGAGGTGTAGAAGAGGCCAGGGATTCTGGGCACCAGGTCTTGCCCTTGCTGATTGTCCATCCGTCCATCTGTCCATCCCTTCATGGCATGCTAGCATCCCTCCTGGGCAGGGACTCCACTGAGAGCCAAGCCCTCAGATGTGAGCTGCAGGAAATAACAGCCCAGGAGGCAAACCCCTGTCCTCCGCAGCGTCTTGTAGCAAAAGTTCTGGTGCCTTGGCCGTCATCCCAATTATGTTTGCCCATGATATGATCTGGCTGTCACGGATTAAAGGAACTCAGGGGGTTTTAACGCAAGGAAATGTTTAGAAACAGAATGAAAGAAACGAGCTTGCGCTCATGTGTTTTCACTTGAATGTGTTCGGGTCTGGCAGAGAAAGGAGGACGTCTAACTTCTAATTAATGAGTTGCTCCGTTTGTCCAAACAACTCTCCCATCTCTCCCCTCACTGCAGACGAAGGCCCATGTGCTCCGGGAGGCGGTGATGCTCTGCACGGGTTATGTGTCCCTGGGCTCTGTCGGGCAACTGTCACCAACTGGATGGCGTGCTGGTGCCTCTCCACCCTCCTGGGCCTCAGCCCTGAAATCCCTCACCAACAACTGGCTCTGATGCTTAAATGACAAGCCCGTAACCTGTGAAGGACATTTCATGGGCTTGGCTCTTGCCACCAAATCTATATCAGATTGAAACTGCTCTCAATTTGCCAACACCAAAGGGCCCAGAAGGTAAGCATGGGCTGTTATTGCCATGGTTACACGCATGGTAGTTTTTGAAATCTGGGCCTTGTCAACTCATCCCAAGGCTTTAGCTAGGCCCTGCTTTCAAGTTCTGTGCCACACGAGTGCAGATCCCCTGCTTATAGTTACATCATCTTTATAAACAGAAAGGAACAGAAGACACAAGGAAAAAAATGTGTCCATCAGAGTGTGAGCAGAAAAGGGAACCTGGAAGTTCTGGCATCCAGCCCACTGTCCAGCACTGCTTGCTCAGAGAACACCCCTAAGCGCCTTCACTTCCATTTCCATACCTCAGACTTTCCAGGGCCTTATTCTCTGGATCACGTAGATCTTTATGCCTGGAGTAGGAGGAATCCCCAAATTCTATCCACCAATGACATCCCTGTGTGTCTTGACCGCCCCAGGTATTTCTGAAATGGCCCAGCCCCTTCCCACCTCTCCAAACCCAATAAACACCCCCTTTTACAAAATTCTATCTATAGGGAGCCTTTCCTGGGCCCTCAAAGGTGCTCAGCTTCTTCCCCATTTCATCACCCCAACAGAGCTGCTCCCTCTGCTTAGAAAGCTCTTCCCTCTGCTTTGCTCATGGCTCCTCATCGTCCTGCAGATCTCAGGGCAGATGCTTCCGCCTTCCATTCAAAGCAGACACCCCCTCACACCTGATTCTCCTCTATTTCAGTGCCCTATTTGTTTCTCCCAAAGCCTTTATAACTACTTGCTATTATTTTATGTATTATTTGCTTTTTGTCTTGTCTCCCCCTCTGGACCTTGGCTCCATTTGTTGAGTGAATGAATGAATGAACGAATAAACTGGGTGGGTGAAACTGCACGCCTGCTGCATGCCAGGCACCCTTCCGGTGCCGGTGATGCAACATTCAAGGGGCAGATGCCCTCGTGGAGCTTAGCGTCTTGCCGACAGAGGCCCTAGAGCAAACTGAAATTGTGGGAGGCTTCTGCCAAAACGAAGGGCTTAGACAGAGGCAGAAGGAAGGGAACGGTATCTCATAAGCTGAAAGCTAAATCCGGTATAAATATCACAGAAAATCTATTAGCGTTACCAGCTTGGCGGACAATTGCTTTTTAATATAATAAGATCTTCCTTGGAGGCGATGATGAGGCCCTGATAAGGATCAGGTGACATGTTGAGGTTTTGCAGATGGATTAATTTCTGTTTACATCTCGTTGTCGGTGGCATGGGGAGTTCTTGGTTTTCAGGGAGAAGGTGGGAGAGAAGGCCTTTGAAGAGAGCAGCCCAGACATGGTTCTTTCGGGTGTTACTCCAGCGTGTCCACTGCTTGAAAACCAGGGGCCCTGGGGAGGGGCCTCCGCTCGGGAAACACTGGCCAAGATTGGAGTGGGGCGGCCCTTTTCTTCCCTCCCAAACCTCAGGGCTGCCAGGGCACAGAAGTCTGGGCTTTTACAGGCAAAGTCACCTGCCACACGAAAGAACTGCGGGGCTGAGGGGCAGGCAAAGGAGGGAGGGAAACAGAAAAGGGCTTTCCTTTCACACAGCTCATCTTTCATTTATTTATTTTTTAGGGGGTAGGCAATTAGGCTTCATTTATTCAGTTATTTTTAATGGAGGTACTGGGGGTTGAACCTAGAACCTTGCGCTCGCCAGGCTGAGCCACAGCCCCCGCCCCCAACACAACTCATCTTAAACACTGTCTGAAGCAGCAATACCTGTGTGAGCAGTTCCTGTTCTTCCCTGAGTTTCACACAGAGGTAAACTGAGGCCCAGGAAGACTCAAGGACTTGAGTCTTGAGTGGAGTCTGGCTCCTGACTCACCACACCATGACCCAGGCACACACAGCAAACCTTCAGATGGTGACTTTGAAGAGTCCCTGCACGGGGGCTGGTTCACTTCCCCCGCAGAGCAGTGAGGCTGCAGCCCACAGGCTCACTGGCCACGCTTTCTCTCTCGAGTGAATCAGGTCTCTACAGTGGGGGCCAAAGTCCCCCAGGTACGGAGACCTGGGCACACCGCCAGGACATCTCTGAAACAGGACCAGTGAGGCAGGGAAGGGCCCAAGGGGGCTACTTTTCCCACCCTGCGGCAGCAGTCAGGGCAGACCCCAGCGATTATTATGCCACCAAGCGGCAACCCTCTGCCCATGCCTCTGAGTTCTAACTGGTAAAGACTCACCCTCAACATAAACTCAAATGCAATGGAAAACATATTAAAGCAAGTCAATGGTGGCTCATAAGTGGACTTAACACATGTCTCTGGTTGCCTGGAACAGTACTGGATTATGTGAGTGGTCTGGGAGAAATATTTTTAATGCCCCCTTTTACTTTAAAACTCTTTAGTTTGGACAATAAATTCTAAGGTCTTCCTACTTGTAATGTACCTGGAAACCCAAATGTTACGGAATCTCCATAGAGACGATGCAACTTTACAGTATATATGCCCACTACCATTAACACGCCTCATTCCCACCCCCAAATGGGCCACCCACCAAACGAAACCCTCACTACCGCAAACACAGCATGCAACCCTTAACCTATAATGGTTGCATTATACATACACATAAATACTATGTACACATAATAGTAGGCACACAGCCACCAGCTATACTCATGTTCCTAATCGCCACCTGAGGATCCTAATCTCAGCAGACGCAGCTTTCTCCTTTCCGCTGTTCAGACCTAGACACAGCCACACATATCTCATAATCTGAGGGAGCACCAGGACAAATGCACCCACCAGGGCAAATACGCCCATTTGGACATCCATCCCAGTCAACCAAGCCTTGAGGGATTCAAAACCAACAGGCCCTGGTTGCTCTAATGGCTACAACCTTGTAAGGACATGAGTCCAAGTTCATTAAGAAGCTCCGTGCAGATGAACCCCGTTGCCGCTGTGATTAATAATCATAATAGACAGGCAGCTGGAGGGCTTCCCAGCTGCGCCTCCCAGGGCCCGGTTCTGGGATCCGCTCTCTACCCACCAGTGAGTAATGGTTTGGTTTATTGGAAACTCTCTTTTCATTTTTTATGGCTTCAATTAAGGGATGAGGAGAATCCATCATGTAACCTTCTTGCTGCACTGCTAAAGACTTCCGGAGGGGGAAATATTTACCAAACCCCAAACCATCAGAGAAGAGACAGTGGTAGACCTAACAGGAAGCTGGGGTAGCAGAGGTGACCACAGTGGTAGGGAGAGGAGAAAATACCCACATAGAGGTTTCCTGCCTGGACATGAGCCACACTGTCTGCAAAATATCTGTTCAATTCACAAACACCAGGCTGCTTTTCCTTCCTCACCTCAAATCCCATACCCCCCAGGAAGCAGCCCACCAAATATCCCAGTCACGTAGACTCCTGGTGGCACCAAGGACAGAGACACTGGTGAGAGGGGTCATCACCCCACGGGCAGTCGCTGGCCTTACAGTATCCATGGAAACATAGCACCCACTTGAGAAACTGCCCACACTCCTCACGACACCCACAGTCCCTGGATTGATAAGAATGCCAAAGGACCCATTTTCTGGTTGTCACGACAAATTCTTCCCAACACCAGTGACAACAAATCCTCTCCTGGATCAATTCATTAGCATCCACAACCTCCCATCCTTGGCTGGGGTTGGCCCTTACCCTCCCCCTGACCTCTTCCCAGGCAGCCCTGTTGGTAAGTGGAGCTGGCTCTTATTCTGCCCTTTAAATTATTCACACTCCAATCTTGGCCACTGGCATTAATCTTTCATTTGCTATTTAGACATCTGATTCCTGGGGCAGGACTGAGACATGTCACTTGGGAGATCAAGTTGGCCAGAGGGGAGGTCTGAAGGGAGTCGGAGCCCTGCAGAGAAGCAAGGGTCTGCCTGGAATTAATGGGGTCACTGCCCTCTTCCCCACCATCCAGAGGAGGAGGAGTGAGGGACAGGAGACACAGATGTGTCTGAAGGAATGAAATCCCAGGTCCGTCTACCTTATGAGAAGTGTGCGTGTGTGAGGGCGGGGTGACAGTCACTCAGCCCACATCAGTGTAGGCACCGTAGGAGGCTTGTATTTGCTGGGGGCAGAGCACAGGAGTATCTGGGGATCTACGCAGGAGAGCTGGTAGCTGGACAAAGAGACTGGTAATCAAATAAAAAGAACACCTATGTGAGCCCAGGAGACAGTATTGTCTCCATATGCTAATTAGTAATAACTAAAGGTTACCCAGTCTTCGGCCCTAAGACTTCACTCTGATAGAAGAGAAAAGATGAAACACATCCTCGCTCCTCCCCCCACCCCCACTCCTCCTCTTGCTGCTCATTTCTCAGCTAATAGTTACGAAGTGCCAGGCTCTGTGCCAAGTGCTGTATGTTCATTACCTCGGTTAATACCCTCAACAGCCCTAGCAGGTAGGATTGCTAGTACCACATTTTACCAGTGAGGACACTGAAGCTTGGAAAGGCTAAATAAGTTGCCCGAAGTCCCGTGTCTAGTGAGTGGTCGTGCAGGAGTTGAGTGAAGGAAGTTCGACAACAGATACTGAGTTCTCCACCAATGATTTAAGAAGAAATAAACAGATATACACAATAATGACCAGACAGCAATGGGAAAGACTTTAGAGCTGTGCTGTCCAATAAAGTAGCTACTAGATATGTGTATCAAGTTAAAATTAAATAAAATTTAAGGTCAGGTTCCTCAGTCACACTAGCCACCTTTCAAGTGCTCAGTAGTCAGTGTGGCTCGTGCCTGCCGTGATGACCAGTGCAGCCACGACTCCCGTCATCATCACTGAAAGATCTATCGGACCATGGTGGGTTAGAGGATAATGCAAGATGTTGGCAAAATGGAATGCCCTTCAGGAAAAACACCTGGAGGAAGGATTGCATCAACCTGTGAGCTGGTCAGATCTAGAAAGGACAAGAAATGGGGAGACAGGAAAGAAGAGAGCGGAGGGAGCAAGGCACAGATCAACAGACTTCATTCAGTGTCATAGAAGGAAGGGACCTCTGAGGATTCACACATCCAACTCCTTCCCATCACAAATGAGCCCAGTGACCGCTAGGGAAGCCACTTGCCCTGGGTCACACGGTCAGTTAAGTCAGTTAAGTCCAGGGCTCTTCCCATCCCACCCAGCCCCTCACCCTGGGTCCACCCAGTGTCCTCATTCTTGATCCCTCTCGAGATGTATATTCAAGAGGCGATTTTCATCATGATCTCACACTATTCTGACTGCAAACACTGCCCCTATTGCTGCATCTTCCCTTCTTATGATGGCACGAGGCTGTCCAAGAATGAAAAGTTGTGAAAGAGAAGCCATTGGAAAGACAGATGGCAAATCTGGAGCTTGGGAAGCCACCAAGTAGGACGTGTTCTCTGCTCTGCCCCTAGGCTGTGGATTAAGGCACGTTGTGGGAAGTCAGTAAACACTTCTCAGGTAGACCAATGGATGGCTGGTTGGGTGGCTGGTTGGGTGGATGAATGGATGGATGGATGACATCTGTCTAAAAGTCCTTTTTTATAGACTGGTGCCACAAACTCCCCGTCCCCACTGCTATTCACACAAGCACGGGTGCTTCTCCACAAGCCACAGAAAAGGGAAAGTGTCTTAGAATGAAGAACAAATCCAACTGCAATTCAGAGCCCAATACTAAAGAGTGGGTATAATCTTACTGATGATATTAGGACACAGAAGGGGCTTATGTCTCTGCAAAGCGATGCTGTGGGATGCTGTTTTCCCTGCACTAGAAATCC
The DNA here is from genome assembly GCF_048564905.1 of Vicugna pacos. Taxonomy (NCBI): domain Eukaryota; kingdom Metazoa; phylum Chordata; class Mammalia; order Artiodactyla; family Camelidae; genus Vicugna; species Vicugna pacos. Next base: position 18,251,554 of record NC_132993.1, on the reverse strand, counting down.
ATAGACTGTCCCTTAGGCTAAGTGCGTGACCACACTACGGGGACCCCCGCTTCCCTTCTGGCCTCAAAGATCATTACCTATCTCATTGTGCGAGGCCAATCCATCCTCCTGACATCTCACTTAGTGACCGGGACTGTGGGGGAGTCTCTGACAGCCGGATATGAAATGGCCAAAGACACCCCTTGTTTGAAGGCTCCTGGGCATTATTTTCTCCATCCTTAGAGGACCAGATTTGCTCCCTGCCTCACAGGGACTGTGCCTGGGATCTAGGCTGCCCTCCTCGCCTCTCTCTAGACCCTTGCTCCATGATGTTCCCTCAAATGACATATTCAGCCATTTGAAAGATTAAACTGTTTTGAGACAAAATGAGAAATCTCAGGATATAGACTTTGTCGGGTAGAGAAGGAATGAGGTAATGCTTTAGCTCACAAATTCCTGGAGGGCAGAGATTTTATTTCTGAATCTTTAACATCTGAAATTCCAATGTGCAGAAAAATGCTTGGCCTATGATAAACCATCAGCAGACTGGATGAATGAATAAATGAGAGAGAGGGAGAGAGACTGAGAGACACAGACTCCATCAGCACTGGCCTGGGACTCTGGCTCGTACCCAGTCAGCCACTGTTTCCTCTCAGGAAGGCTGGCCTGCTTCTTGGCCCTTCAGTCCCTTTTCTTTCTTGCTGGGTCCCCAGTCTAGGTGACACTGCTTTCTCTGTAACTGCCTGTTGGTCATCCTCTAGAGTTTCTCTTCTTAGGTCATTTTGGTTTACTTGGATCAAATTCCCTGAACCCAGTGTCCCTTGTTTATTAAGACCCTTTGAGCTGATAGAGAATTAGAGATTCTGGGCCCTGAAAGAATCTTAGTGATCACCCATAGCCAAGCTGGGTCCTCCTGGACTCCTCTGCAGCCCCGTAACTCGCACTGAGCCATCCTTCTGCTGCTGTCGGTTCTGTTTTATTACATTACTTGATTCGATTCCGTTAAAGAAAGGTCACACCCTTTCTCAGGTCCTAAAGCGACCTGAACCGAAGAAAAGTTCTCCTCATTTCTCATCAAGGTTCATTCATCCTGCCCTAAGGTTCTCCAGCCTAGATTTCTGCTCTGGTTCCTCAAACTGCAAAGGCATGTTCACCTCAAATTCTCGGAATCCATACCTCCTGATTGCTCTTCCTTATAGGATGGTGCAATTTGTTCCCTACTATGATATGAGGGTCAAAGCCTCCTGCTGAACATGCCCCGCCGGCCTTCCCAAAGTTTCAGAACCATCATGGACCAAACCCAGTTCAGTTTTCAAGGCCTGGAATAGACTGTTTCCAACAAAGCCTACTGTATCATCCGGTTTTTAAGGTCTTTACGGAGGATGCTGATGATAAACAGCTTTGAGAAAGTGAAGCTTGGCTTCAGGACTAGTTCACAGACTCACTCTTTGGAAGTCAACAGACATACTGGGCTCGGTTGGGAGAAAAGAAAGGGAAAGCAGGAAGCCCCGTACTAATTCTGCCTCTAAGACCAAGGCAGATGCTCTTGAACAAATCGACGGCTTTCCTTCCGTTGCATAAGGAAAAACCGGCAGTGATGAGCAGGTGGAGAAGCAGAGGGAAAGGAAAAAGGAGAAAGAGCAAGGTCAGGAGTGGAGAATGCACCAATGTTTCCATCCTTTGTAATTCTTGCCCTTCACTTCCTCCTCACTTGATTTCTGTTCTTTTCTAATGGCTAGGGCCAGTGATTTGTTCCCATTGATCGCTATTGATGTTTTTCAATTATATCCGTGACACTTTTGGCAATATGTTTGTAAACACAAAGCCTTCTCGGATCTTGCCTCTGTTCCCCTGCACGAGAGCCGTCCTCTGTCGCTCGTCACTCCGTATCAGCTGTCAATCGAAGGGGTCAGGAAGGGAGCTCCGTTTCCTTGGTCCTGGGCCTTGCTTGTTTTTCACTTTCTGCCCAAGAGTGAACATTCCTCATTCCTTGTCTCTGGGAAAATGGAAACCTGCCTCTACAAGTGGGAGAAAATTGGGCGTAAATAAGGAAGCAGCCCTACCTTGGGTCAGGCATCTCATCCCAGCCCCTGTGGACCACCGTGCTTTGGGGAAGGGGCATGTGGCGGGGAATCCTGCCCTGGGATTGCTTGAGCCTGCACCCCGAGCAGAGGCAGCTGAGAGACATGCATCCAGATTTTTTTCCCCGATACCCAGGTAGACAGCAGTCAGTTTCCTAGGTTCCTAGAAAGCTACCCGGACCAGTAGCTTTCTAACATTTTGAACAAAGATTCATAAATCAGAGAAACAGTTTGCATCACGATTGATGTGCATCCTGCCTACTTAACTGAAAAAAAAGCTTAAGGACAGAAAAAAAATGTTTAAAGAGAAAAATCCCCTTACAACAGATGATGCACTCTGACACATTTCATCCATTCTTTTTTTTTTTTTTTGATGTTGATCATGTTTTATTAAATTGATTCACGACTGACTTTTGGGTTGTGACCCACAGTTTGAAAAACTCCTGGACTAGGGTGGGGTCAGCAAACTTTTCAGTAAAAGCCAGGCAGAAAATATGTTCAGCTTTGCAGGCCATATTATCTGTCGCAGCCTCTCAGGTTTCTGCTGCAGCGGGAAAGCAGCCACAGGGGATGGGTAAACAAACGAACAAGTGTGCCCATGCTCCAGCACAACTTCCTCGTGTACACCACGGTTCAGGTTCCATATACTTGTCACGTGCCATGAAATACTGTTCTTCCTTTGACTTTCTTTTACACCGTTAAATAACGTAAACACCACATTCGCTCGTGGGCTGTACAAAATCAGGGGGTGGTCCAGGTTTGGCCTGTGGGCTGAAGCTTGCCAGCCCCCAGCCCACATGACGTGGACCAGGGCTTGGGGCGTGCTGCCAACCCTTCCTTCCGAGGGGTCCGGCATCCATGATCAGGATGGGGTGTGGGGAGCCCCAGCAACCCTGCCACAGCCGCCCTCAGTCGGGGCCACGCCTGTGTTGATCTTGTGCCTCTAGGTTAGAACCTGCGTTTGAAAATATTCAATTAACGGCCCCTGTTTCTCTGAACAGTTTCCTCAGAGAGTGTGTTTTCTGTGTTGGGTTTCTCACACTGTCTTGAAGTATCTCTCTGCTTGCTCACCTTCTCCGTGAGCTACCAGATCCCAGAAGCTGCTGGTCCAGTTTCCAACCCTCTTCCTGGCTCGTGTACGCAGTCTCCCAGGGGCTCACTCCCAGGGCTCCTCTCTCGGGCTTCGGCTGACCACACCCCACCAGCTAGCCTAAAGCCACAGGGTCCCCAGCACAACCAAAGACTCTTTACTTCCAAGTATCTGGATAGGAAACATTTGCTTTGTTTTTAATTGCGGTAAAATGCACATAACGTAATACTTACCATTTTTAAGTGTACAGGTCACTAGCATTAAGCACATTCACACTGTTGGGCAACCCATCTCTAGAACTCTTTCGCTCCTGCAGAATTGAAACTCTGGACCCATCAAACAACAACTCCCCATTTCCTCCTCCCCCAGCCGCTGGAAACTAGTCTAACTTCCGTCTCTATGGATTGACTACTCTAGGTGTCATATAAGTGGAATCGTACAGTTTTGGTCCTTTCGTGACTGGCTTCTTTCTCTTAGCACGGTGTCCTCAAGGTTTATCCATATCATAGCATGTGTCAGAGCTTCTTTCCTTCTGAAAGTTGAGTAAGAGAACACTCGCTTTTAAAAGGTGGGTCCCAAATTTTCCTAGGAGGTGACAGCATCACTGGCCTTCCCCAGATTTAACATACGATAAATTTCAAGACAGACTCCCTTCATATTTTCCCCCAGAAATATTGAGATTGGATCCCACTCCATCTCCTCATCATTACTCTGTTCTTAGAACATTCCTGAGCTTGTTCACCCTCTCATTCTTGTTTAGTATGGAGTCCAGCGGAGGGAGCAGGCTTTCTTTGAGGCCGACACTCCCGAATTTAAATCTTAGCTGCTCCATCACTTTATTAGCTAAAGGCTTTGACCAGAGCTTCATCTACCTTATATGTAATCATGTTGTAAAAATAAAATGAGATGAAAAACAAAATATCTAACATAAAGCTTAGAACTTAGTACATTGAATTATAACTATTATTAGCCCAATTAATAATTTCCAGGGTCACAGTCTGCTTCCTAGTATTCCAAACAAACCCTGGAGATCCCCAGGAAAATCCCAGAGGCTTTTCTTTGAGATGCCCATTGAGTTACTACAAAAAGTACCACAGTCAGAGCCTGTGACTCAGATGTCAAATACGCCACTGCTTTCCTGTGACCTGGACAAGCCATCATCTTTCTCCATCCCCCGGCCTCCTCCTCTGTGAAGTTCATCAAATAATGCCTCTAAAATCTTGCTCACAATGAGTCAATGTCTTCAAATGGCTCTGAGCCTTTCACGGGGAAGTCACTGTCAGATATACACCTGTGGTTACAACAAATGCGAGTACTTTGGAAACTAATTCACCCAGTTGGTCCCTGAATGCTTTGAGCCTTCAGCCAATGCGAAGATCCATCCAAAGGGCTGGGAAACAAGGATGAACTAGTGACCCCAGTGCCCATCGCCACCCATGACTGTGCATGTGTGTGATCCAAAGACTATGATTTAATGTACAACAACTCTGACTTATGTGGACCAAGCTGACCACCCACTTCAGCGAGGAGGAAGGGGAGAAAGCGAACATCTGTTGGGGATCTACTGTGTGCTCTCAGGTATTCTACGCCCACAGTGGCATTTAATCCTTCCCATACATGAGCTCATATGGAGAAGTACAGTGAGGATACACAATTAGACTAAAGTCACACAGCTGGTGTCACGTAAAGCTGAGATCACAAACAGGTTTGCCTGTTTTTAGTCTTTGGTGAAAAAGAATATGAAGACGAATATATGTATGTTCGTGTATGACTGAAGCATTAGGCTATACACCAGAAATTGACACAACATTGTAAACTGACTATACTTCAAATAGTATTTATATATACAAAAAACCCCAGTTTTGTCTGCCTCCAAAATCTATAAAGTTTCCACTCTCCCAAGCAGCCATGCTAATAAGGACCCATCCTAAATGTCCATCATAAATTCATCCAGAGATGGATTCACATTGGTCCTATCTAATGGCCTGGCTCTCATTCCCTTTCTGACTCCTTTATGGCTCAAGCTAATTAGTGATGTGCTCAGTCCAACATCCAGTTGCCTATTGATTGACCACTGGGTTCGCAGAGGGAAAGAGTAGCGTTCATTGAGTGCTTTCCAAGACCCCAGCCCTGTTCCAGGAACTCCTGGCAATACATTAGCTCTCTTCATCTTCATAATAACCCTGTAAAGTGGTATATTACCCCACTGGACAGAGGGTCAGGAAGGTTAAGTAACTCTGGACAACCCAGAAGGTGGACAGACAAGGTGGCCCAGCACCGCGGGAAACCTCTGAAGGTGAGACCCTTGGGCAAATCCTCCCACAGCCGAGGGCGCCAGGCCTCTCTGCTTCATCAGCCTCGGAGACACAGGGGAGAGGCAAGTGGATCATTTATCATCCCTGCCCCTCCAGCCCCCTGAGGTGGCTCAGAATTCCTTACACAACTCCTGAGCTGTGTTCATCCTCTCTCGCCTCCTGTGGGAACACACCGGAATTATCCATGAAGGGTTAGCCATAAGGTAAAAGCTGCCCCCCGGAAGGGCTCCACTTTCCCAGCACCGTGCTTTGCATCCATCATCTCAATTCATTTTTATAACAATTATATCAAGTCTATATTTCCATTTTGCACAATTTGTGCATTATTTCATTTGATTCTTCCCCAAAGACCAAAGTTTATAAAGTAAAGTGATCCTCCCAAGCTCACCCAGCTGGGGAGTGTGGAGCCAGGACTCAGACCGTGCTCTGCCCACCCTAACCTATCTGTCCTCTGCCACAGATGTTATGGAGGGGCAGTCCCACCTCCCATTTGACTGATAGGTAAACTGAGTCCATGAGCAGAGCAGGACAGTGGTTGCAGACCTAGGGTCAGAGTCCCAGGCACACTTCCATCTGGCTTTCCTAGAGATGGTAATGGTGCCAAAGAGAGGAGGTGAGCTGGGAGAGATCCTTGATAAAAGCTGATGTTGGAAAATAAACCTGAGCGATCTGCTTAATTGATCATCACTCCTCCCTTCTGCGATAGCACGGGGTTTTAAGAATTCTACTCCTCCCTGAAATGATCCAATAACAAAATATCTCATTGTGACTGGTCCTCCCTCCCCCTCTCTGCTGCAGAATGTTTTCTGTTTATCCCTGTCCTGTGTCTTCGTAATTGTGTTATTCACATAGCAACGCACAGGGATGGCAGGACTAGAGCCGTCAGTGCCGGCGCCAAGGGGAAAACGAGACATCCCTCCAGGAGGATGCACCGTGCATCCCTGGGCTCCCCATGCCCGGTGGGACAACACCCAGGGCAACCTCCCAGCTCTGTGTCGCCCCAGACCATCTCCTGGGCAAGCCCTTTAGCCAAGGAGCCAAGGGTTTGTGAGGACACCATACACCATGGACTCTGCCCCGTTTGGGTTCAATTTGGATTGTTCTCAGAATAAACAGCCTCCCTGAAATGACATTATTCTGCCAGCGTGTGGTTTAGCGGCTATCAAGCTCTGTGCTAGGACTGTGTCCTGGCTGGGGTGTGTGAGTCCCACTTGGGGTCCACCTCCCATGCACCCTCCCCACCCACCCATCCTCCCTGGAAGCCACTGTGAAGGCTCCTCTCAGTCCCACCCTAGGGCTGGATATCTAGGCCCCAAACGTGCCAAGTGGGTGGACCACTACGGCCCCTGCCCTACCCTGGCCACCTCCTCCAGGCACGCCGGGTTGCACCCCCTTCCCAAGGAAACCGTCTGGAACACAGAAAACCTTTCTCCCCAGCCCCCTCCTCACTGCCAAAGCCATAAAAGGGCCGGCGCCTGGCCTCTGTCTTTGGAGGCTGCATGACTGCTAGGGTTGAGCTGGTCTCTTCTATGTCTCCCCAGTGCCAAGATAATAAAGGGGGAAAGTTTTTCTCCTCCTTCCAGAGTGCAGACTAATTAGCATTTTTAAAATTACCATTGGAGAAAATACACCTAATTAGCCACTTAAAAGGAACGCTCTTTTAAAAGAAAAAAGTCATAAATTTCCAACTGGCCACAGCTTGGAGACACTTTTAAAGCTAATTGTGTGTTTCTGGTACCAACAGGGGAATTGGTAAAAGTTAGCAGTGGATTTTATGACCTTGGTGGGAAAGGGGAGGGAAGCGGCAGACTGACCTGGGCCGGAAGGGTTAATTTCTAATTTCTACTTATTGGACTAGATGGGCCCCTCCTCACTCCTCCTCTTCCTCCTCACCCTCCTCTTCCTCTTCTCCCCTCCATCCCTACCTCAAGCCCTGCCTTGGTCAGAGGTGCCTGCCTTTCAGCTGAAGGAGAGGCAGGCCAGCGGGCGGACACCCAGCCAGGCACAGATACAAGAAGAAAGGGAAGAGAAAAAGAGAGAGAGGAGAGAGACACTGGAGGAAACTGGGAGAAGATGGAGCCACAGCCAGATTCTAGGAGCCTGTTTCTCATCTGCACCTCCCATTAAACCATGCATCGTGTGACTGGGTGGGACTCTGGGTTGCACATCAACATGGTGATTTGCTCAGCCTGTTCCAAACTGGAGGCCGCCAGGGGCTTCTGCAGCCTTCTGCTGCCTGCAGGCTCACCCTGCCCTGTGGCCCCAAACTCCCTGGTCCTGAAACGGAGAAAACACTTCATAAAGGGCAGGTGAGAGGTTCTGAGGGTCCTCATTCTGGAGAAAGGCAGTCCAGTGGGCTCTGGTTCCTGGGGGGGTTCCTGGGGAAAAGTGAAAGTCATTTGCTCCAGTAGCAGATTTAGTACCACATTTGTATGTCTGACTCAGTCCTTGAAACCATATTGTTCCTTCGTGAAGATCCTTGCTTTTATATGTTAAAGGAGACAACAGAGAAATTACAGTTTGGAAACATGTTCTGGAAAGCATCCAGTGTGCATTCTCAAGGGGGGCAATAGCGCCCCCAAGAGGGAGAAGATTGAGGACAAAAAAAAAAAAACCCTCTTGGATATTGCAATGGTCTGTGGCCCTCCAAGGCTCAAATTCACATCCCTGGGCATACCTTCTCATTCGGAAGAGTTTGGATTTAGTTTGTTTCTTGTCCTAGTGGAAGAAAGTGATAAGGAGAAAACGCTGAGAAACGCTGGCCTAGGCAGGGGCCCCGGGTCACAGGTCATGGCCACACAGGCTGGATCCGCTCACATCCACCCCCTGGGCATCAACTGAGCTCAGTGACTGAACAGGAAGTGGGGTGCAGGAGTGGGCTCTGCCCTGAAGCAGGTCGGTGATCCCTAGGTGTCCCAACAAAGGCAATCCCAAGCTTAAGAGGTGGCAGGAGACTCCAGCAATCTCGGGGGCTGAAACAGCACCAGAACAGAGCCTGTGTGCGATGCTGCCATGCTGTGTGTCCTGTCAGGGCAGAGGGAAGAGCTTCCAGAACACAAAACATCTCGGAGGCCTCTTCCCACCCTGAGAGAGATGGGGTGCAGGTGGACTGGCCAGGCGGCCTGCTGGGACAGGAATAGGGTGTGGGGCTGAGGTGATTCTGGGCCTTGAACACCACCAGTGGAGCCCTGGTGCTCAAGGTGGAGGACCGAGGGGGAGTGAGGGACTTCGGGTCCCCAGCTCTCCACAGGCACCTCTCCAACTCCCCTTTCCCTCCACCTCTGGCTCCAGAGGCTAAAAAACGAGAGAGAGAGAGAAAAAAAATGCCAGGAAAAGGGACCCCTCATTACACTCACCAGGGATGGGTCCTCGGGTCCACACCCACACCACACCCCACGTGGCCCTGGGCTGAATCCTCCAAGCAAGCTTATGCCTGACCAGTCTCAGCCTCGACGGGCAGCTTCGGTCTGGTGGGAAGAGCTTGGAGTCAGACCCACGTTCAACATCGTGGGAACCTGGAAATGCAGGGCCCCGGAGATGGGCTCTGTCTGCCTCCACCTTCCGTGCCAAGCTAGTGCCCGCCACACAGGGGATGCTTCAGCCATGTTTGTGGAATCAGATTTAACCCTTCTTCCTCAAGGGTTTTCCCAATAGGAAAATTGGCGTCATAGCCTCCCCTCCCTTAGAGGGGTTTTGTGAATGTTAACAGAGATGATGCTGATGATGTGCTGGGAAGGGCATCTCTTCAAGCACCAGGCAGGGTGGGCGTCTCCCCGCCTCCCTGCCCCCGACGCCCCGGCCCCGTCGCTGCTCATCTGCCCTTTCTAGGAAACTCGGCGCTTTAATTGGAAGTTGTCTCATGTCATTTCTGCAGGCAGGTGAGGAAAGGAACAGAATAGGGGGACGACACAGTCACAGATGGAGAAACTGAGGCACATCTCAGGAAGACCTGGTGGGGAGAGATGGCTCTGGGTGCCCCCACCAAGTACCCCTCAGGTGCTGTCCTCTGGTCCCACGGGGCACAGAGCACTGTGCGGCTGGGGGACACATTCCTAACAGCAGGGCCCTCCAGGGAACGTTTATTTGGGTCCCTTTCCTGGGGTTCTGGCCCAAGGAGGGTCGCCCCTCTGCGGTCCTCCCCAGGAGATTCCACCAGGAGCCCTGTTTCACACGCTCCGGCCCGACAGCAAGAAGCCCCACGCTCTCCCTCCGCGGGACCTCCCTGGCTTTCTGGGGGCGATGGGTGGCTCAAGAGTTACATTTTTTTTTCTGTCAAGAAAGCACAAACAGTTCGAAGCCAGGAGGGAAGGGCTGTGCTCCCTGTGGGCCACCGGCAGAATCCCCAGGGAGCCCTACCAGCGTCACGGAGGCTGCCGAGAAAGGGAAAACAGCCGGCCTGTGGGGCCGGGAGCAGGAGGAGAGTCGTTATTTGTGAATGATTCAAGCAACGCTCCTGGCACCTCCAGGAGTGCTTCTTCTTGCCACCCCAGGACCCAGGCACAAGGAACCATGGTGGGGGGGGGGCCCTCTCCGTCCCCACCCTGCGCCCACCCATCAGATGCAGACTCCAGCAGGCGGCCTGGCCCTGGCCAGCCTCCAGGTCCTCGCCTGCTTCCCACTCCATTCCCTGTCTGCATTTGTTTCCAATCAGTTTAGGAAACAGCTCCGAGAACAATTAGAAACGATAACGAGGATGAATTACATAATTACAGTCCACCTAGATCTCGGGTGCTTTAAAAAAAAAAAAAAGGCTGAACTGAGTCCAAACTGGGATCAATGTGAGGAAAAAGATGGTGCTCGTGGTAAGTGTGTGGGGGGGTGTGTGTGTGTGCAAGGGCTGGGAGACTGGCGATGGCGGTGGGGCAGCCAAGGAGCAACTGTGTCCACCAGCTGGCGAAGCGAGGGTCCTTATAGCTCCCAAGGCCAAAGCCTTAGAAGCAAATTCTGGAGGCCCAGGGCCCTACTCAGGCAATGCAGACCATTTTGCAGGTCAGGCCCCACAGACCAAAACCATGCACCCACCTGGAGGACCATGCAGTCCAAACTTACAAGGACCAAAGACCCAGAGAAGAAAAGGTCTCACTCCACACCTCACAGAACTCAAAATGCCAAACCCTAAGCCAAGGGTTTGTCCGTCTGCAGGCCCCTGAACTCTGGCCTTTGATCCCCAGGCCAGCAGCTGACTTTATTCCTGACCGAAAAGGATGGGTATAGAAAGAACTTCATCCTCTAGCTCAAGGCTCACAAACGTATCCTGTAAAGGGCCAGAGAATAAATATTTAGGCTTCGTGGGCGATGTGATCTCTGTTGTAACTCCTCAACTCCGCTGTTACAGCACAGACAAGATGTAAACAAATGAGCGGGGACGTGTTCCAGCAAAACTTTATTTATGGGCACTGCAATTTGAATTTCATATCATTTTCACATGTCATGAAAGCTTCTTTTTCTTTTGACATTTTTTCCCCAACCATTTAAAAATGTAAGGAACATTCTTCACTTGTGGGCTGTACAAAAACAGGTGGCAGGCCAGAGCTGGCCCGGGCGCCGGAGCTGGCTGACCCCTGCTCTAGAATGTTGCTAGAAAATTTGGTGTTTCTCTGAGGGCTCCCAAACCGAGAGCCTAAACAGGACCCTGTGGACTCAGCACGACATTTGGAAAGTCTTAGCCGTCAGTCTTTGCTGGATCCCACTGGCATGCTAACCAAGGAAGGAAATCACCCTACCAGTCTTACTGCCATCTGTGAGCACCTGGTCCCCAGGAGCGAGCAAGTAGAGGAGAGGTCTCCCCAGCTGAGCAAGCAGTCCCTGCTCAGAAGAGGATGGAAGAAGGACAGCGGTCCAATCTGCCCCTCTCTAGGCAAGACAGGTGTCCTAGTATATAAGGTGACAAAGGACCAGCCTCCTGGTTTTCTACACAGCACATCCCAGCTTAGCCCTGTGTCCTCCTGCAGCTCTTGTTTTAGCGTCAGGGAGTATCAAGCACCTTCATTCATTCCAAACAGATGTGTCATGTAGAATGTCTACTAGGGCACCATGCCAGGTGACAGTCAGGCACAGGATGCCAAGCACACACGGCTACTAAGTCTCCATGCACTCAGGACCTTAAGGGCTGGAATCCATTATTCCTCTTTTATCCCCAGCACCTAGTACTACACGGGAGAGGCTCAGAAAATGTTGACCGTGTAAGTGAATGAATGTACGTGCAAGATGGAAATGGTTAGCGGCCTAAGAAAGGTAGATGGAATCCTGGGAGAGTGGAGAGGAGGGAGAATTTGTGCCTCACTGAGGAAATCAACTTAAAGGCCCAATGACAATGGAGGCAGCTAAGCTCAGCCTGATAAGGTGGGTGAGATCTGGGCACGTACAGTTGGGGCCTAGAGGAAGAGGGAAAAAGAAATTCCAGCCAGAATAACCAGCAGGGGCCACAGGCGTGATGACATCAGTAAGAACACCGAGAGCTGGGCCTGCTCATTCCCGTCTGCAGCTAGAGGAGTGCCCGTGAGTGCTGGGAGCCCCGGGGGTGAGCTTTATCTAGATCGCCGAGTGCCCACAATGTCAGGCAAAGGGGTTTTAACTTGTGCAGGTGGCGGGAGGTGTTGTGCCTTCTGAACAGAGGTGGCTGGGTGGCAGTGAGATTAGGAAAATTAACATGGCAGCCAAGTACATATGGACAGGAGCGAGCAGGAAGGACAGAAGCAGGCAGGTTCCCAGGAGAAACAGAAGAGTGGCCTGGATGATGTGGGACCTGCAAAGTGAGAGTGGTTATGAGTGTAGACCCTGGATTCGGAGAAGCTGGGCCCAATGACCAGTCCTTGATGGGACTCAGCCTCCCCATCTGTCAAATGGAAAAACGGAGTGATCGCCTCGTCGGGTCATTGTGAAGTTTAGATGAGGTTACACGTGTGAAGTGCTACACGCTCAGTAAACATTAGCTGTCACTGTGACTTTCATACCAGAATAACTCTGCAATGCTAGGGAAATTCGTAACTCGTAAAAATGCTCTTTGAGTGCTGTGATAAATACTACAAATTTCTATATGACCAGCGGTCAGACCGTGTCCATTGTTCAGGAGTCACATTTCGGCCAGAGCAGCTTCTTTCAAGCAGAGAGATGGGTGGCCGACAGTGTTCTACAATCTCTACCTGACTCCTTTCTCACCCTGTAAACCCTGGATGGTAGAGACCTCACCACATCCTCAAGAAGGTGACAAACACCCTCCCAGCCACCGTCCACCACCACCACCCAGAATCAGCTGGTGGCAGCCAGAAACCAGAAATGTCTAGCCCCACATGAGACCTTTACCAAGGTCCCAAGCGCGCTACAGAGAACTCACAGCTCCCAACACAGGGAGGGAGGCTGGAGGGAGGAAGTCCTGACCACAGGCCAAGCGCCCTCTGTCTTAGAGGTGTTACAGAGGGATTAAGCCAGGGCCTCTGGCCAGCAGGAAAGTCTAGGGGCTCTCTGACATAACAAGCCTGTCCTTCGGGATCCCTCATGCTCAACATTAGCAATCAGCTTCTGGTGAGCCCCTGACCAGCCGGGAAAACGATCAACATCCCGGCAGAGAGAGCACAGGCTGCTGATGCTGGCGGCCGCAGCCGTGAGTTCTGATCTTGGTGTCCCCACTGCCTGGCCCTGTAACTACGGGAACAAGGAGAGCAGTTCAGTGAGGGTATGTGAGATAATGTGTGTTCGGTACACACTGCAGCCCAGCGCTGGGACCTCTGGCGTAAAGGCAGAGGACGCTGGAACTCAGCGCCGTGACTGAGGCCGCAATCACCACCACCGGAGGTGAGGATGAGGGGTCTCCTCCCTAAATCAACGCCTGCCTGGGGCCCAGAAGGAGGAAGTGGCTTTAACCCAGCCCGGGGCTCTGTGCTGGGCTCCACCCACCGACTCTCAGATGGCCCCCATCCTCTTGGGGGTTCTGTTTCTCCATATGGTCCAGCCTCTTCTCTGCCCTGGTCCAGTTTCTATCCACACTCCTCCCTGCCCACCAGCTGGACCTTCCATCTCTGCACGGGAAGGAGGAAATGTGACTCTGAAGGAAGACTCATCAGCCACTTGTGAGCCATCTCCAAAGACGCCCTCAGTCAGCCCTCCTGGCCACTCGCTTCCAATCCCATTCACAGCTGACCATGGCTCCTAAGAGCAGGAATGCCAGCCCAAGGCAGCAGGAATGGAGATTTTTTTTTAAAAAGAGAAGAAAAGAAACATTCTTGGGCTCCCAGGGCACCTCTCCACACAGCACAGCACGGCCCCTCCTCCCACACTGCCATCTGGTTGCTATTGGCAACCAGGCAATCATATTTTTCTGGTCCCAGATAGAATCATCATAATCAATATAGAGTATTTATCCCACTCCTTGGTTTCAAGGAACTCAAAGCTTTTCACATCTATTATTCTTTCTTCACTAACATGGGGGAGACTCAGGGAGGAAGTGTGGATGCGGGGGAGGGGGGAAGGCCACAGCCTCTATTTAACAGATGGAAAAACTGAGGGAAGGGGTAAGAAGGGGAGGCTGTGAAGAACTGCCCATGAGAAGAGAGCATTGTTAACAGCGATTGGCACGTGATGGTGCTTTCACATATATTCTCCATTTATTTCTCACTCCATCTCTGGGAGGTAGGCTCATTTCATCCACTCACAGAGGAGCCTCGTAAGATTAAGTGATTTGTCCAAAGTCATACAGCTAGAAATGGCTTTGCTGAAGCTGGAAGTGGGGCTTTTGAGCTCCCTTTCAGTGTTTTTTCCCCCATTACATCTCTGCAAAGAATTATCATGCGCTCCTAGACTTATTACATCTCTTCTTCGCGCAGCCAGCACACCACTGTAAATGCTCATCATTCTACTGCTGCTCTTATGTAGGTAATTTTTCTCTGAGTTCTGGTTGATACCAGTACTCAACGGGCAACAGGGACACAAATGACAAGATTGAAGCATTTGACTGGGTTGAGAAATTTACGAGCTATATTTAACTTCCAAAATTCTATGGCTATCCCCTTACCAGAGTAAAATTTTGGGAAAAAAAAGATCAACTTTTTTGACTGTGAAAATCTTGATTTTTGACAACTCTGTGTTGTGACCTGTTACCATAGTGACTGGTTTGATGTCACTCTTTCATCATAACAACCAAAGCGATGCTGGAAACATGCCTCTGGGGTCCCAGATGTGGACGAGCACATCCTCAACACCTTCCACCCTCAACACCACCAAAGGCTTCAGTGCTTACCTTGCTAGTTAGTGCTAAACAGGCACCTGGAGGTAAAAGGACCGCAAATAAAACACCAGGGAGAGGACACATGTGACCATGGGCAGAACAGATCTAAATAGGTTGTTTTTCTGGGTTTTATGCACAGCACGGACACCACTGAAAGAAGAGAGTGGCTGGTTTGTGTCTGAAGCCTCCTCTTTGTTCTCAGAACAGAGAATCAGCCAGATACCCCTTACCTTTAACCACCTTCCTAACTTAGAGTGAGGCACGTTCTACTGCTTGGAGGGAGAGGCCCCCAGACAGGAAAGCCCACCTGGGATACCCCCGACCTCCTGAGAAATGAGATGAAGGGACTCGGGCATCCTTTGCCCTCCTCGTAGCTCATCTAGCACCTCCCTGGATTCCAGCAAAACAGCCGCATTGGGGAATTCCCTCCATTTCCTCATTATATTCAATTGAGTAGGCAGAGGAGGAAAATTAGAACAAAATGCACCCCTCACCAGGCCAGAACCCAGGCTAAGGATACACAGAAATGCTGAGGATCCAATCCCCAAGGATTGACGGCCCGTTTCAACCAATCAACGCAGGCTTGTTCTCCACCTGTTAGTACAATGCCTGTGACTGGCCGACAACCCGGGCTGGCCCGCCCACCTCACAGCCCTTCCACTGCACTCCACTCCAGGACACCATCCGCCTTTGATCTCCCCTCCCCTTCGGCTCCCAAGTCTCCTCAGGTCCTGACATTGTGCTTTTGTCCCCTGCTCCCCATCCCCAGCTCCCTCATTGGCATCAGATTTGGTGTTTCCAGCATGGAATTTCAATTTTTCCTTTTGACCACAGTTTGCACCCAACCCTCAGTTGCACAGTTTTCTGACCACCCTAGGTACCCAGCTCGCTTGTAGCTGGGCTCAGCCCACATCAGCCAGCCTGTTGGCATCTCTGCCACACCAGTACCTGCTGCCCACAGCGGGAGGCAAAGAGGGAGGGAAGGTGAGTGGAGGTACTGTTGTAGGCACTGTGTAGTGTCTCTCCCAGAAATTTAGCAAAACTCAAACTGAGAAGTGCGGGTTCTCCAAGACGAAAGCCAGCCTGGGGCTCTTCGTAAGTCCTGCAGTTCCAAGTCCACCTCACGGCAGGTTCCCAGTGACGATGCCTTCCTCCCTTTGTATGAGACTGGTTCCTTTCCAAAGAGCTTGCCCTCTGTTGTCTCTTTTGAGCCTGATACCATCCTTGGGATGGATGCCGTCAACCTGAGGAAATGATCGCCATCTTGCTGTTTGTGGACACTGAGGCACAGAGGCAGGGTGATGCTGTCGGAGTCAGAATGGCACACCCTGCGTGGCTCTCACCTCCCTCAGCTACATGAGCATGACCCTGACGAGGTGCAGGTGCAGAGCAGGTAGAGGATGTGTCCCCCACGCAGGTGGAGCAGTTGAGTCACACCTGACTTCTGGCCTTGTGGGTGATGATAACCAGAGTCCCATTCTGGTTTTTAACCTGTGATGAGGATCCCAAATCCACCTCCCAGTTGCTCTGTTCTGGGGCCACACCGGGGAGCAGGCAGAGCTGGGGTAGCTTCCTAGCCTACCTGCCTCTCCCTCACCCTCCTCCATGCACAGAGAGCACATCCCAGGGCCTCAGATTCTGCTTCTGGCATCCGGACACACTGGCTGTATCCTCAGGATCAGAGCAGGATGTACATGGGCCCTGCCTCAGGCTTCCTGGCCATGCAGGGTCAAGTCCCCATTTAGAAGGGAGGCTGCATAGGGGAGGCTGGCGGAGGTCTGTGGTCCTCACTCTTGGTTGTGGGCCCACAAACTTCTGTCAAATGTGTAGCAATAGCCTTGGGCATAAAAACAAGGAAGGGAGGAAAATAACCAAGGTGGGGAGAGGGGAGAGATTCTGAAATCTGGACAACATCAAGGGCCGGTTTCCATGACAACGCTCTGTATTGCTGCAGCCTGTTCTAATCAGTGCTGTTGATGGAGCCTCCAGCCCCATCCGTGGGGGCCCCCGCCTAGGCCGGCTCCTCCC
Source organism: Vicugna pacos (assembly GCF_048564905.1). Taxonomy (NCBI): domain Eukaryota; kingdom Metazoa; phylum Chordata; class Mammalia; order Artiodactyla; family Camelidae; genus Vicugna; species Vicugna pacos. Next base: position 18,234,841 of record NC_132993.1, on the reverse strand, counting down.
CCGGCAGGAGGACCACTAACGCCCTCCCGTCACCCCATCTCCTAGGAAGGGAAGAGGGGCTGCGGAAAGAAGGAAGATGAGAGGCATCCCAGAGAGTGGAAAGTGGCAGGAAGACTTAGAGCCACCGCCTGACGGAGTGTGGGAGTCGTCGTGTCTGCATGTGTGCTGGGACTGCCTGTGTTGGGGATGCTCACTTGTGCACTGGTGAGCCCCTGGGTACCCGCGGGCTACGTGGTGGCACTGGCCAGCGCGCCAGCATGGCTTCCTGTGGGCGCATCAGCTGAGTCTGCACACATTTCCCTCCCCCTACTCTCTGCCCTCTCCTGCCTCTCGCAAAGCTCTGAGCTGACGCCCAAGGATAAGCCCTGTGTGGCAGAGACGAGGGCTGGGTCAGAGCCCAGCAGGAAACAGGCACCCAGCCTCCAACCACAGCTCAGTGGGTTCGGGACGGAGACAGCAGTGGCCGCGACGTTCTCCAGCGTTACACCACACTGAAGGGTTTATGGCTCAGGGCCTCTGCACAGACTCCAGACTCCTCAAATTCCCACAAAAATGATTGGCAACTTACAGGCTTTGCTCCAATCCACAGATGGGGCCTCAGAGGCAAACAACTTGTCAAAGTCACCCGCTGGGTCTGGTGTCCCCAGAAAGCCAAGCTCCCTTCCCTCTGCACACTCTGAGCTGCCCTCCCCCGTCCTGTGCCCACCTGGAAATCACCCAAACACACTGCAAATCAGAGGACGCATGACACACCTCACTCCGTCCCGCTCTGAAGGCAGTCCGACTGGGGGAACAAGGGATCTGGTTTATATTTTAAGCAGCTAGAGTGAAAAACAGGCGACTGATGAGGTAAGGCCATGGCAATGAACACCGTGCAGCTGCCCAGGATAATTACGTCGCCTCGCCATCCTGGAGCCCGGGGAGCGGGGCACAGGGGAAGGCCTGCCCCGTAGATTATGAGCAGTGGGGACCGAGCCAGCCACTCCAGGAACGCTAGCTCTCCACCTGCACCCTAGCTGTAAGGGCTGCCGCCACTACTGGAAACACAGCAGGAGGAGCCAGAGGGGTGGAAGGTCCCAGTCAAAGCAAGGCTCTCTTCCCCTCAATTCTCAATCCTTGGCAATTCCCAGAGAAAAGTTCCCATTCCAGCCCCCTTCTAAGTTGCTACATAAAGAATCGGGGCCCTGAATTTCAGTTGACCACCCAAAAGACATTGGGAGACCTAAAATCAGCACAGGACAGAAATTAGTGAGAAGGTCATTGAATAGGAGAGGGGGAAGAGAGAGGCTAAAGGGTGGCTGTTACATGTCAGGGATGACCTTTGAAATCCTCACCTCCTCCCTCGAGCTGGGGCGTGGGTCTATGCAGGGGCTTCCCAGCCGCCATACTCCACCCACGGAGACAGGCATTTCAGGGCTAAGGTCACTTGGACTGTTGGCCACTCAGATGGCACCATGACAGGAGCTGTGTGGAGCACCTGGCTTGGATTTGACTGGGCTTCCTGGCTGCAGCGCCCCATGGATGCTCCACTTCACGTGTGTGACTTGTTCTCAACTTTGACTGAATGTCACGGGTGCAGACCATGCTTGTGGCGTTCCCTTCCAGGTCCCCCTTCCAGGTCCTTCCTTCCTTGGTTCCCTGAGTCCTCAGATGAAAAAGGCTACTACTTGACCCTGTGGAGGAGAATCCAATCCAGGTGACCCACCAACTAGCACTGGCTGTTTCACTTTTAAAGGACTTTCTAGAAACACAACATTCAGGGCACGGAGCATCAAAAATCAGATCCTGAAAAGTCTGGGTCTTTGTCAATTGCCAGAAAGCAGCTCACATTTCCTCTCCTTCATGGTCCTGAGCCAAAATCATTAGAGACCCTGATGAAACTGACTTGTGAGGGGCAGAAATCTAGCAGGGAGGGATGTGGCCACAGTGCGTGTGTGTGTGTGTGCAGTGCACACAGATGCACGCATTCGCACAAGTGAAGCAGCAATAATTGGTGGTGTGTGGGTGTGAGTTGTGCCTGTGCAACTCAGGACCAAGAATGGGAGGAGAGCTGCACCTGAGGCAAAAAAAGCTCCCGGATCTCAACCTCCGAACCAGGAGATCCTTAGCCCCCTCTGTCCCAACTGATTCTTCCAGCTCCTCCCTCTGTCACCGCCCAGTGCATGAGGTCTCCCTCATTTCTCTGTCCCCAGGTTAACTCAAGCCACTGAGTGCCCACAACCTGAAAATACAGGAAGCCCTAGAGTGGGGACCACGATGACAGCCACCCTGAGCAGTGTCAGCAGGCTGAGAACGAGAGTTGAAGATGAGGACAGTGGCGTTGGCAAGAGCCAAGAGAAAGCCAAGGGCTCTCTGGAGGGGAGGCTGGAGGCCAGCCAAGGGGACGCGGCAGGAGCCACATGCAGCTTGTGGTTGCGGCGGTGGGAGGAAGACTCCTCTCCTGACAGGCAGTCAGTCCTGACCCGGGGGCCTGCTGGCGGGGGGGGGTCTGGCCATGGCTGCGAGAAGCTTGTCTTTGGGACCCTCTCTGCAGGAACGCCTCAGCACAACTTGCTGATGTGAAAGCACACATGTGGGTTTGCACACAACCTGCCAAAAGCATATGCTGGTAATGTGAGGTTAAAGACTGGTTAAAATGCAACGGTGTGGAGCTTCAGTTTCCTCATCCACGAGATGTAGGTAATACCAGGCGACTGTCTGCGCGCTTTTCTGACGCAATCCATGCCTAAAGTGTGGGGCGCAGTGCCTGGCATGTAATAGGTGCTTAATAAGCACTCATTTCTTTTATTATTATTTTCCAGCCCCCTGTCATTTGAGGTCTAAAATGACGTAGCAAACATAAAGGGGGTGTTGGATACACTATGTTTTCATTTGCAGCACAGCTCCTATTCACATTACCCAGCTACACACGGAATGGCTCCCCACCTAAACATGCAGTGTGGATTAGCATAGGATGATAATTCTAGCCAGAAAAATCTCACTATTAGTCTAACATACATTTAAATTGTCACACAGTGTAATGGAAAATCAAGGACTCTGATATTAGACCACGGTAGTATCTGATCTTTACCACTTGCTAGCAACAGGCCTGGCTTAGCCCAATGCCTGGCTCCTACTAACAGCCCAATAGATGTTTTAAAAAATAATAATCCTGGGAAAAAATAATAATTCTGTATAGTTTTAGATGTATTTTATGTTGACAATTCTATTCTTGATCTCATGGGGTTTTTTCCCCCCCCAATGTCCTTATGACTGATGGTCAGCATATCAAAACAAAAAGTTTTGTTTCAAATCAGCTGGCCACTGCTGAACAGTAAGTCGTTGAAAGACAGGATGGTGTTGAAGGTTTGTTTAAGAGGCCACGATTCTAGGAAGCATGTGGACATATTCATTCTTCAACCAGGATTGAAACGAACTGTCCAGTCCCTCTGAAACTCTCTATCACAGACAGCAAGCATTGACTCACAATTATTACCACGTATACTGTGCTTTACTATCAGCCAGAATGTTGACCGTCCCTGGTTCATTCACAAACTGCACTACTCGTTTTATCTCTGGCCTGGAGGGAACTGAGAAGCAGAAAGTAGGCTCTGCCAGACATCCAGCTGCCGTGACGCTCTCACCTCAGCTGGCAGGTACGGGAGCTTCAGACGCATGGACCACAGATGCTGCAGGCCCACCTTGCTGGGGCTCGGTGGTCAGCCCTTGAGAAAGAGATCATCTCTAGGAGCCTCATGAGATCCTCCAGGCTGTCTGCAGACAGGTCTCCCAAAAGGGGTGACCATCCGCACTTTAGAACACAAATGTGAGTAATGTATTTAGTTATCCATATTATATACATGTATACACAAACATGCATACAAGAATGTACACATGTACATGTACAACACGTACACATGCATATGCATACGTCATTGTGCGACTAAACTTACTATCCACCTTGGGTGACACGCTTGCTGGGGATGCTTGTGGGAGAAGGAAAGGCATTTTCTGTGGCTCAAACAGCTTCTGGAATCAAAATATCTGCAAACCACTGGCTAAGGGGGCAAGTCCTGAACCCAGACCATGCAATAGATGGTCAACCAAAGTCCGGGGTAATAATTCTTTCTGCTCTCTCCTCCCTTTCCCTAAAGCCACGAGGAAATGTTTTAATACAGGTGCCTTTTCACCTGCGGGTCCCGCTGGCTGGGGGATTACCAGGGTGAAAAGCATCTGGTTCCTGACCCCAGAAAATGTCCTAAAACCAAATAAACAGTGTGTTCTTTCTGAAGCTTTATAGGACTAGTATAACATATGCTGGCTGGCTAACTGGAAAACATTACTCTGTGTGTGTGTGTGTGTGTGTGTGTGCGCGCGCGCATGCACGTGCACGTGTGTGGGTCTGCATGAGGTTGGGCCTATTGCCTTAGGACACACTTTTGTTTTTACAGGATTCAGTTCCCTTCTCCCTTTTCCTCACAGTGCGGCCACCGTAAAAGTTTTGAGCTTCAACCTGCAGGAAAATGCCAGGATCCTTGTGTTTAAAAAGAGAGCCTTGGTTTACCTTCCCCACTGCCTTCCACCGACGAAGGTGCACAGACAAACACCTGGCAGGCAGTTCGCAAGCCTTTGAGGTTCTGCCTCTCCCGCGCAGCTGTCACATCGCACCAGATCAACATGACACAGCAAATAACACTATGACACGCAACCGGCAACTTTTGGAAGTACGTCCTCCCCGCCGAGCCCCACCTGCCTCCCCCAGCGTGTGCTGCTGTCTTCAAACTAACCATCCTGAAACTGCTTAAAAGAGCCTGACAGGTAATTTATTCTGCGGCAGAGGATAGCAATTTCACTGTCCAGAGGCAAGATACCCAACTGCATCAGAAAACCTATCCACTCGTGGAACACGGGTTTAATATGATAACAATTCCAAGGGTGTGTGGTCATAATTCTCTCTGCCCCTTCCTCCCTGTCCCTGAAGCTGCTAGCAAATGTCGTTACACAGTTTCCTCTTCTAAAGGCCCTCCAATGAACCTCCATCGAATAAATCAAATATTTCACCGTGAAGGGTGATTATCAGGCACTTGTTTGAGGAAAGAGCCAACTCTACAGAGGTCAGGGCCCAGTTGCTGCCGAGGGATTTTTGCCCCGTAAGTAGGATGTTTTTAAAAATTGTATCTGACTCCCTTTGCCGCCACCATGCTGGGCTTTATAGGTTTCGCTGGGGCACCTGGTACAAAGGGAAGGAAGAGCAAAGAAGTGGATACACAGGATAATACTTACTTCTAGAAGTAGAATCCAGATGCCTTATGGTCTTATTTTTCCAGAATATCCTGACAGCAGTTCTCACATTTTATTTCCTAAAACCCATGTAAGGCAGGGAAGGTCAGCATTCCATTGTTGTTTCCGTTTTACACTGTAGATGGGAAAATCCAAGGCTTGGAGTATTAAAGACTCACTTATCCTCCTTGATCACATCATAGGAATAGTGGATTCGGGGTTCCTCCCCTGGTAAACCACAACGGTGTGGCCTGTCTGCCATCATATGGTAAGTTCCCATCAGGGACAGAGCGAGGGTCCAAGTCTCCTGACTCATCCCAGACAATCTCCCTGGCTAGCTCCTGCTCCATGAGATTGCATCTCGCCTGCATTGCAACAACATGCAAATTCTAAAAATGATTTCTAAACTTGGCTTTGTCTTTGAACTTTCTATGAGATCCTGGACAAATGCTTCCCATTATGGTATTTTGGAAGACTGAGCTGTAAGTGGGGCTGGGAGCCCCTCAGGCCATGGTTAATTCTTTTAGGGTCTGCAGTGCCCAACATGGTGCCTGGACTAGACTGTGTGCCTCAGACCTGCTCACTGAACTGAGCTGAGAACAACAACAGAATCTGCTTACCTCCCACTGATGTCCCTGAGCGAGGAACACATGCCGGGAAGCGCAGGACACGCCCACGGATCCCAAGGCTGTAGAAGGCAGCATGTCCGTTTGCTTGTTCTACTAAACTCTGCCTTTTTAGGTAGTAATAAATGGAATTATTTTTTAAGCTCAGTGTATATTTATGTACATATAAACATAAATATCCTGAATCTACTACATTTAAAGAACCTATTCAGTCCTATAATAATCCTATTGCTAGGCCACCAGTTGGAGAAACCACGGCCTCTCAAAGAATGATTTGCCCACGGCCAGCAAAGGCTGAATGTCAGAGACGGAAGATCCCAAAGGCAGACCCAGGTAATGAGGCCAGTGGTTCCATCCGGCTGCGTTTGGAAAGAGGTCTTTCAGGGCAAGGAGTGCCAGCTGTTTATCAAAGTAGCACGTCACCAACACTCTGGGTGGAGACTGCATGCGAGGGTGACAGTCCCGGCCTCAAGTCATCACACTGTCAGAGTCAGAGGTGAAAGGGGCCCCAGACCTACTGAAGCTGGAGACCATTGATTCATCCTATCTGAAGAGGAGCCCAGCCCTAAGTGCTCACACTTGCCTTTGGGGCTGGCCTGGGAGACCCAGGGTCAAAGCGAGGACACATCCAGGACACATCTGAAGAGGTAGAGAAATGTTATCGGTCAGGAGCAAAGAGTTGGAGATGAAAGGAACGTGTTTGGTGTCCCCAGTCTGGATGTCAAGTCTCAGGGCCACCGAGACCTGGGACGCCAGCAGCCGGGGCGAGCCTGCAGGCTGTGTGTAAGGTTGCTTTAAGCAAGCAGAGAAACAGGAAACAAAGGGGAAGAAACCTGGAAAGATGGAAATGAAGCATCGCCCCAGCACCCAACCCATTTTCAGAAGTTTTAGCAGATGTCCCTTCCGCCCCCTCCTCCTTGGGAAAGCCTCAAGACTCTTCCTCCTCCCCAGTGGGCAGCTTTCCCCACTACCTACGCTTGCTTTCTGGATTCCAATCTGCTGCTTCTCCATAGGGCTCTTCTTTCGCTTTTCTTTTAGATGCTGACCTTTGTCCTCCGCAACTTGTCACTCAGAGAAGTCCCCCTCCGCTAATTCATTTCATGCATTTAGTTAGCACTTATTAAGCACACACTGAGCCCCAGGCCCTGGGCGAAGTACCGAGCATGCGTGGAATGGTGGCAAAGACAAAGACGGTCCCAGGCTTCTAAGCTTTCAGTTTAGTATGAAGGAGAGCATTGAACAGGAACCAGGTTGCCCCCAGAAGCAGTGCCTACTGCCGCCTGATTTCTTCCAATTGTCTCCCCTTGCCCTGATCTGATAGACTTAAGGTTATGGGTTGTTGGGACTGGCATGGCTCTGAGAGGTCAAATCGGTACGTTGAGCTGCCCTGTCTGTGCATCTGACCACTACTCTGGGCTTCATCATGGAGGAGGCTGAGGTCCCAGGGAGAGCAGACCCCTCCACCTCATTTCACACCCTGGCACCTCCCATGGTCCAGCACCCTCAGGTTCTGTGCAGGAACAGGATGGTGTCCCCAACTGGAAGACACTCCTTCACTGATGCTCAGAGCCCCTCCTTTCTTTGTGGCTGTTTTCCCACAGCAACAGCAAATCCCATCTGCAGCATCATTTTTTCACACCCAGTTCCCTTTGAGGGAAGACTTCCATCTTCTGGGCTGCTCCCAGTTGCATCTTAAAGACCCAAGCCTTCACAGAGTGGAGTCATGCTTCCTGAAGTTAAAGCCCACTGGGCCATTTTTTTCCCTAGGCCCCAGTTCCGCCATCACCCTGGGTACCATTTCTTCCCTCTGAATGGTAAGAGAAACTGACGGTCTCATGATGGTGCCTCCTGTGCCCTCTCACCCTGGATGCTTCCAGAGTCAATTTGCAGCTGCCAGTGGGCCCCAGTCTGTCTCTCTGCAGGTGCAGGAATCAATAGGCATCAAGGGAGGTGACGGCGATGCTGCTGGTGTTCACGGCCGCGTTTCCCCTGGGTTGCTCTGTGCTCAGCCTTCCTTTAGCTACATCCCTCTTAATTAACCTCATGTCTGTATCCTTTCTTTATGACATGGAAGGGAAAATATTGTCACTGTAGGACTCAGCAGAGAAAATTTCCGAAGACCTGCATCTCCAGGGTTCCCCTTCATTTTCTAAATTGGCACTTCTCTCAAATTAAAACATCTCTGGTATGGCTTCTTTTTAAAAATGTGTGCTTCCAATCCAAGAAACACAATAATAGGCCGATCCTATCAGTGAGCAGAGAGGACCACGGACCCGTTTGGCGTCAGTACTACCCGTGAATAAAACAGGCACCAACAGGGCCACACACACGTCCATGAACTGGGAGGGACCCCGACTTTGTTCTTTCTCCCCAAATGCCCTGCTTACAAACTGAGCCCAATCTAAAACATTCAGATGAACTTAAAAGCATCATCTTGCTAAATTTCAGCCTTCGTTAAATGTTCTTTTCTAGAATCTGACAGTTTTGTTTTGAAATTCTCTCCCACACGGACTTCTCTCCTTCAAATTAGGAAACCAAACCAAACCCGCACCTTCTCCCGCTCTGAACAACGCTTTTTCCTTGGGCGTTGTCATCAGGAGTCGCATCCCTTCCAGACAAAGCGGACCAGGTGCCGTACTTGGAGTTTGCGGAATGGTGATGGCATCTAAAGGGAGGCACGTTCCAGCCACCCCGGACAGCCTGGAGCGGGGCCGTGCGACGGCTGGTCTTGGAGAGGGGAGAGAGGGACTGGTGGTTTGAGTGAGGGTGTGCCTCTTCGTGGGCGTGCAGCCCCCAACCATACACCTTCCCTGTCTTCTCCACATCGAGAACTCGGCTGTCCACGGCCTGTAGTGCGTGAGGGCTCTCCTCCTGGTCTGTAGGCGGCCGTCTTCTCACCGTGTTCTCACACAGCAGAAGCGGCAGGAGAGAGCTCTCTGGGGCCTCTTTGATGAGGACATTAATCCCATTCATGAGGGCTCCATCCTCATCACCTCCGTCCCTCCCAGAGGCCCCACGTTCATACCATCACACTGGGTCTTAGGTTTGAACACGTGAATTTGGGGGAGCACAAACATTCAGTCTACAGCACATGGTCATCCCTGTATGACTGTGACACCCCTTCTGAATAGATAATGGCATTTCTCACATCCACATTTTCCACAGCCTCGCAGGCTCACATGATAAGGTGGTACAATCAAGGCCACAGTTCAAAGGGTAAAACTCGGAAGTTCCTGACAAGGGGGACTGTTTGCCTGCTCTGAAAGTTGAGCTGAGTTGGACCAGTCAGGTCCAACTCAGCTCTGCATCAGGTTAACGAGTGCACACCAGCTCATATGGAGGAAGAGAAGGCCAGAGGCAGGGCGGCCAGTGGCCGAGACCGAGAACGAGAATGCCAGGTGTAGTCTTCGGCGTAACCGGTCAGACTGACTTGCCCTCCCCCGAGCCGTAAGTGAGTAACAGTGCTGGGTGCTTACAGTTGTTTGTAGTTCAAGTAGGTACTATGTGTAGCATCCTTAGACCAGAGACTGCATTTCATGCACAGCTATAAAGGCACGGTCAGAACCACCAACATCCCCGTGACGTCTTCTATTTCAACCTCACGGCAGCCCAGTAAGCTGACACCCACCGCCACCGTCACTACACATGAGGAAGGGCAGGCCCCATGCCATTAAAATCTGCCCCACGCCGCACAGCTAGAACAGGGTTTGAAAGCAGAATTAGGGAAGAGTGAGATCTGTTGATTCCGTCTGCAGGGCCCAGACTGGATGAAGGCCTTCAAACGGCCAGCTGATGGCATCTGAACTCCAGATTCTCCCTCTCTCTTAGCCTTCAAACTACCCCCAGAAGGGAAAGGAAATTAAGTATATATGCCCAGTCACTATAATATGTGTTTCAAATAAGAAAATAAAATAACAGCTGTTTCCGTATGGCAAGCATCAGCTATCCTGGCGACCTCATTTTATCCTCACAAGACCCCTCCCTGGTCTGAATTTTATTAAAATGAAGGAACAAGAGAATGAGGTAACTTGTCCAAGTCCACATGATGAATAAATGGCAGATTTAGGATTCCAGCCCAAGGCTTGCTGGTCGGGGCGCCAGCGCCCTTGGCAGCAGGGGACTACCGTGGACACAAATACCTTGAATTCCTCTGCAGACCCCGTGCCTGGACTCCATCCCTCCCTTCCTTTCTCTGCCCACCCAGATCCATCACGTGCACTTTCATTGGGCATCTTTGCCCAGTGATCTGTTGATTTGTTACATTAGAATTGCAAACAAATGCTCTCGATCTGTCCCACCTCTCCTGCCCTCCTGGCGTCAGGAATTCAGCATTGATTTTTCTGGCCCCGCTCCACTGCCTGACTGACATTTCTGGTTGATTTCGCCTTAGAGACCTTCAGCTGGCTTGCCCGGCTCCCTCAGGAGCCCAGAGGGAACAGCACATCACCTGGAGAAACTGAACTGGACCTCCTGCCCTCCTTCTCTGCTCACAGGCACCAAGAGTCAGTGCCCCCTGGACTCTGTTCCCACTGTACCCAGTGGATGGGTACACACTCTTCCCCAGCCTTTCAGGGATTTCAGTGTGGAGGGGAGGCAGGGAGACGTGGGACAAGGTAAGCTTTGATCTCTTAAGTACTGATTTTTCAACTGAAACTGGGGTAATCTGATGTCTTGTAGATGAGGAATGGGATACCCTGGAGCAAAATGGACTGAAAAGTATGAGGAAGATGGGCTCAGCAGAAGGGGTGGAAAGGTGAGGGGTCACCATCTTGAAAACAGAGGGGTCCTGATCCCTAACCAATCAGAAGGTTTCATATAAGTGTTCCAAAAATGGATTTAATAGTCCTCAGAGGCCATCTAAGCCAGTCTTCTGTCCAGGCCACACAGCAGACCTCAAAAAGACTAGCTTCTTTCCTAAGTTTATGAACTCAAACAACCACACCGACGCTCTCTCTCTCCGTTTTCAGTTTCTGACTCTAATCATTCTCTTGGTATAATAGGTACCAAATGGAGCTACATTTTCTTCCCTGAACTTCCCGTCCCCAGTGGATGCTGCCCGGGGGTATCTGAGCTGGTATTTCATGGAAGCCACCACTCTGCCAATCAGACCTGCACCCAGTGCTCTGTGCAGTGGTCAGGGCTGACCAACAGGGAGGGAACTCGCAGTGGTGTGCCAGCTCAGGACAGCCGATTGTTCAATTTTAGGAGTTCTGTGATCTGGTTGTTAAACCACTGGTAGCTGGAGCTCACCATGCTGGGAACAGTTACAGCACAGAAAATGGCATAGGCTATACCTCAGGGCTTTTTACCCTGGAGAACCGGGGTTTACTGAGGAGAGTGCCCAGTCACGTGGTCAGCTTAGGTCGAGGCAGAAGACAGAAGCGGCGGAGCAAGGTGGAAGGGATGGAGGCAAGACAAGGAATCCATACTCTCAGAAAGAACGACCTTTGATCTAATAAGCATCCCTCCTTCTCACCTCTTAACCAGGTGCAACCTCATTCCCTCTGCACCCATCTGTCTACAAAGCCATCACTGGTGATGCTCTCAGACCTAACATGGGAAAGCTGGAGAGACAGGTGAGACTTTGGCTTCCTTCATTTCTCGGAAGCCACGAGTTGGAAACTAAGAACCAGCGAAGAGCACGTGACCAGAGAGTGAATTCTAGATGCACATTCACACGTAGCCTCGCCGTGGTTCTCTCCAGCTATTCCTTGTATAAATGTTTATTCTACCCCGTGAACCAATGAGCTCACTGAAAGCAGAGGCTGTGCCTTTCATTTCTTCTACATCTTTGACAGTGCTTGGTAAAGTGCTAAAAACACAACAGGTAACTCACAATTTCTCAGCTGAATTGCTATGAACTGAATTGAGTTGGTGACAAACCACTCACTGGCTTATTATCAGAGGTCAAGCCTTTTCAAAGCCCCTTTTTTCTAATGAGGTGAAAATTAGGTGCTGACTAGACAGACAGACACTAGGTCACACCTAACCTTGACCTTGGAACTTCACATAAGCTCAGGCTTATGGCTCTACCTCATTCCCATTTTCCCGGCTGACCATCTTCCTTCACAGTTTCCTGGCTCCTGGCTCACATGAAGAGCCATACGGTTTGAGACTGTGATTCCCGGTAAGCAGCCAACTTGGTCCCTGATAATATTCAATGGGGTCGCTGGGACACCCCCAAATAAGAGCAGCCCAAAGTTGAGCTAGGCCAAGAGAACAAAAGAGGAGCTGCCAGGTCCACACCCAAAGGGGCTCAGAAGCTAGAGAAGCCACCTGCCCCCGAACCCCCTGCCTGATCAGTGCTTTCCCCTAAGTTGACCCGCTGCAGGGGAACCGGGGCCCAGGGACATGGAGGGACATACCCTGGTCTCACAGCCCCAGCTCTGTGCCCACAGAGGGGCAAAGAGGCAGGTGTACCTTGTTTGGAAGTCTGTCCCTCTTTGTCACACATGACAGCCTCTATTTCTCATGGTTCTCTGTCTTCCCCAAACTTGACCCAGAATCAGGAGCAAGGTGTCCTCAGTCCCCTGGACAAGAGGCTCAGTTGCTGATCCAGACGCTGCCTGGAAGGGAGGCCCATCCTCCAACTGAGTGGCAGCTCTTCTCACCCAAAGCTGCCAGTGTTCACCTGTGGGCACTGAGACCCCTCTGAGAATCTTCCCAAAGACTCTGGAAAGTTCTCACTCACCCACTGTTTTTATAGATGATTTCAGAGACTTCATAAACCTCCAAAAGCCCAGCCGGGCGCCTCAGCCAATGACTCCAGATTAAGGACACCAGATGACACGCCTCTCTTAGTCACGCTGTCCACTTCCTTCCTGGACACCAGCTCCTATTTTTCACCTCCTGAGTCCCTTCCCCCCTCCAGGAAGGAAGAGGACTGCTCCCTGGGGGCCGTCCACATTACAGATGAACAGACTGACATCAAAGAGGCTGTGTAAGAGGCGGAGGCTCACACAGCAAGTTACTAAGAGAGATGGGGTTGGGATGCAGGTCCAGGACGCTCTCTCAATACCCAAAGCAGCTACACAGTCCTGCTCCATAGTGCAGTTTCCATAGATCTCAGAAACAGCCACATCAGAGGCTGGCCTTCTCCTCCTCCTCAACTATGAGTTCCCACCAAAAGGTTTCAAAAAGGAAGGAAGTGCCCCTCCTGGGGAGCAGGCAGGTCTCCCCACAGACAAGGCAGAACAAGAGAGCAGCTCTGCCTGTCCCGGGCTGACCTCTGGAGGACGGATACCAGAAATGTCTCTGACATACTGCCGACTCCTGCGTTAATGGGGGACCTCTCAGAGCTCATTAATTTCAATCCTGTTTCATCAGCAGCAAGTGGACACGCTCCCCTCACCCCGTTTCCCAACTCTTCCCACCAGTTAGCTGCTGAGGAGAGTTGTTCCCCACCAGGCAGCTGCAGGGATGAGAGCTGACTGGGGCAGCCAGGAAGGCCAGGACCCTGCCCTGCCTTGCCCTCCCCTCCCTGCAGCACCCTCGGGGCTGGAGGAACCCGCTCAGCCTGCCGCACAGACGATGGCCAAGGAGGGAGCCAGGGTGGACTCATGATACCCACAGAGGGCCTCTTCAGCCCTCTCTCTGAACTTCCAGAACAATCTCTGCATGTCCTTGAGTGAGGACTCTGTTCTATTTTGACCTGGAGCTGCTCTGGGCAAACTGGAGGCCCAGAGAGGCCCAAGTGAGTCATTCTTTCCCCGTCTTGCTTCATGATTCAGGACCCCAGGCAGAGGCCACATCTTAGAGGCCTCCGAAAGATGATTCAAGCCTGAGGACAATTCCCAGATGACACTCTCTTCTGTATCCATCCCTCAAAATAGGGGTTGTGCAAACTCAAAGGTCTTGGTTGCTAATTCAGGGGAAGCCCTTACCCACAAGACCGACCCCCTTTCTTTTAAATGGCCATTAGCTCCTATATCTACAGGAGGCCATGCACAGAAGGAAAGGGAGAGGCCAGGTGGAGTGAGACCAGACCACATGGAATCAGGGTTCACCCTTCACAGCTGCCGCTTTATCCAGGCTGGCCCAGAAACCCACCTGCTGAGCAGTGACCCACCTCCACGTCTACTGGCTGAAGGTCCCTCTTCACTGTACTCCCGCCCTGAAGTTTCTGGGGGTTTCCACAGGATGGGAGCTGGAGGTAGTGGCCACTGCCCTGCCAACCGGCATCACCTCCACCAATATGAACCGATGTGCTGGACAGCTTAGGAGGTGGTTGTGGTGGAGAGTCTAAAAGAGCAGACGGTTCCTGTCCTCTGACAGTTGGGGAAATTTACCAACACGTGGGAACAGACAGAAACACAAATATCATGCAACAGAGAACCCTATTCCCATGTCAAAATTTTAAAGAGGGCTCTCTTGCACTGCTCTCCAACAAGGGAAGGCCTTTTTTTTGTGGGCCCCCTTGCATTTTGTTGTTAGCAGTGCCTGATGTGTCCAGGGGGGAGAGGGTAGTGGGGTGAGCTCTCAAGGACATATCCTTGCCTGTAAAGAGTTTTCTAGGACTAGAAGTCAGTGAGAGCTTGATTCCTGGACCCAACGGGATGCCTGGAAGGGAAGGCTGTGTCAGTTCCACTCAGGGAGAGCAAGTTTGCATTCTTCAGCTGCCTCAGTGAGCCAGAACTGACTGGGAATAGCAGGCTGGGGTCAGCACAGACACAGGGGTGGCATGTGTGGGCTGTGCAAGTTTATGGCAGCAATGACCTTCCTAGAGATGACAGCCAATGAGCCTCCTTTTCTGAAATCAGTACAACTTCTACTTCCCTCAGGCTTAGACTGGACATTCTTCTGAAATGAAGCTCAAGGCATCAGGTACTAAAACATTACAGTACACTTACCGCCCTCTTTCTTCCCCAGTAGTCCCCTCCGCATTGCAAAGAGGCATGCTGGAAGGACACACAAGTGATTCTGACTAAGCTTTAGGAGTCGAGTAAAGGCAAGAAGATGTTTTCCTCCCCTGTTCTGACCAGGGGGAATGTTTCCCAAAGAAGTCCAAAGCAGTTATCTGTCATCATCTCCCCTACCAAGGCATCCCGGCACCATGCACTTAAGAGAAAGGGACATCAGTCCAGCATCAAGAGATGGAAGATGGAGGAATAAAAGGCAAGGCTTCTGCCTCCCATGTTATGGTCCCTCCATGACACATCCCAGGACCTGAAGGCCTTCTCAAGCCAGGGAGCTGACCCAGGCCCATCCCTAGCAAGTACAAATTAGTAGTGCTCCAATGGCAAAGGAAAAAATCATAAGGTGGTCCAACACCAGAAAAGCAATGGTGACCACGTGGTGCTGAGTTGTCCAAAAAGATGTGGCACAGAACAAGATTATAGGCTCAAATTCCTCCTGGAAATGGTCACTGAAGGGCACTCTCATACAATGAGGTGTAGGATGAGAGGCATGAGGACCATGCTCCCAGCCCCTGGGAAGACAATGTTTTGCCCTCTCCCTCCATGTGAGGAAAGACACAAAGGAAGACAACACTGGCATTTGCTCATGAGCAACTCTATTCCAACCCAAGCTCTCTGGTCTCAGGAGGAAAAGGGTTGGGGAGGATATGAGCATCCATGCAGAGAACCAGAGAATCCAGTATCAGCTGGAAGACAGCTCCCAAGATGATCAGAAATGAAGACCCTAATTACATTCCTCCATTGGCTATGACCTTGGGTCACCACACACCAGCAACTATTTACTCTGGCAAAGTGATTAGGGAATTGGGGCTGGGGAATTGATGTGCCGGGGTAGAGGCACATGGGGGTACAGAAGATGAGGATGGCGATGGGAAAGATGCTGCTTTTGACTCCACCTATTTGGGGTCAGCACAGGCATCAGGGAGGGAGCTGCCCACGGGGTCTACTCTTTGGTCATGGTGAAGTAGCTGGGGGCCCAAATAGGAAAAGAGAAAAAGAAGGCCAAGAAACAGTTGTCCATTAACAGGGGAAATCCTATGTCAATCAGAGAGGATGGAGAAGGTTCAACAAACCTGCCCCACCCCCCGGATGAGAGCAGAAAAATCAGATCAGGCAGATAGGACAACAGCAAAAACAGCACAGGCTGCAGAAAAATGTGTTACAGACCCTAACCGGGGGCTAATACCGTGGGGCGGGGCCCCTCCAGCTGTGCCCCTGGACCAGCAAAGTCAGCATCACCTGGGAACTTGCTAGGATCGCACCTCCTCGGGATCCTGAATCAGAAACTCTGAGGGTGGGGCCTGGCAGTCTGTATTTTGACCAGCCCCTGGGTGATTTGGAATCACATTAAAGTTTGAGAACCACCCCTGTAGAGAAAAGGGACTCCGTTTTTTGGTTCCATCCTTTGCCCACAATGAGTGTTTTCAAATTTTGTGTTCAAACCTCCCCTCGAGACTGAGCATTGCTTTCAATGAAAATATCACCATTTTATGTACAGAGGTTTTACCTTTGACTGCATCAGCAGAAATGACATGTGGGTATGGTTTATTCAGGAGCAGCAGAATTCGCTTTGCCCTGAGCCCTCGGCACATGCTTGTCCCAGCTCTCGTGCGTGGACAGCAGGTTTTCGACCAGAAGCCTATTGGGTGCAAGGTGTCTGTCATCACCCCACTGTCATCACCACACTGTCCTGTCTGCAGCGGTGGTAGCAGCATGAGTACCACCAGAAAATTAAGGAAACAAGTTAGTGTTGAGCGCCTCCTATGTGCCAGCCCTGCCCCGGGCGTGTCATACACATGATCCCACTTAACTCTCACAACAGCCCCACTGGATGGATAAGAAAACACGTGCAGAGAAGTGGAGTAATTTGATGGAGGCCACACAACTCCTGTCTCCCCCCAGTTCCTGTTCGTGCCACTACGTTGAATTGCCTTCTCCTTCTCCAAAATTATTAAAAGAATAGCACCCCCCTCAAAACTCCTCATTTTCTTTGCAGTTAATTTGCGAGCCACAAAACCAAAAGCTGCCTCATGAGCCATGCAGGAGGAAGATCAAGGGTTCAGTGCGGTGCACTCCCCGGCTCCAGCCAGAAGCCGGCAGGGAAATGGCCTTACGGAGAGCAGGCAGAGCAGAGAGGGCCTTGTTATACGCTGGACTGTGCCCCCTAAAATTCTTATGGTGAAATCCTCACTGCGGTACTTCGGAACGTGACCATATTTGGAAATAGGGACTTTGCAAGAGGTAATTAAGTTAAAATGAGGTCATTAGGGTGGGCCTTACAGTGGACGTCCTTATAAGAAGAGGAAATCTGCACAGACAGGTGCAGAGGGAAGACCGTGTGAAGACACAGGGAGAAGACAGCCATCTCCAAGCCAAGGAGAAAAGTCCCAGAAGGATTCAACCCTGCTGACCCCTTGATCTTGGACCTTCCAAGATGCATTTCTGCCAAGTTCCCAGATGATGCTGATGTCACTGGTCCAGGGACACAGCCTCCAGAATTATGAGACGATACATTGCTGTTGTTTAAGCCACTTGGTTTGTGATGCTCTTTTAGGGCAGCCCTCTTCCTGTCCCCACAGTGAGCTGTCCACCTTCCTACAGCTCCTGCTGTGCCCCCGCAGGGCCTGATTCCGGCCAGCAGCGCCGGTTCCCTGCATCCTGGCCCTGGGCCATGACTGGAGGCTGCAGAGGTGCCACCTCCTGACTGCAGAGGTGGCAGGACCTCAGGGAGACAGGCAGCTCTGAGAGGCAGTGCCGCCTGCCCTCCTCTAGCGTCACCGGGCTCCGTCTGCACATACACAGCAGGTACCCGCCACGGCTGCCCTGGCCGTTCCAGTGTTTGCCTCCAGCCTGGCAGGTGCCTGAAGACAGAGCACGAAGCCCTCCTGACTGCTGAGGAAGGAGAACTACAGAGACAAATGGAGAGTCACAGAGAACAGGGTTACCTTCAGGAAGCAGGAGGGGCTTCTGGCTCCCAGGATGGTGCCGAGGATGAGAGGGAGACAGGGAGCAGCTGTGCGGCAAAGCAGAACACGAAGAGAGGGGAGGAAGGGCCAGCTCCAGACAAGCGGGCCGGTCTGCACACCACACACACACCACACACACACCCCCCGACACACACAGCCAGGCGGGGGGTCTGTTTGCCTTGACACCTACAGACGCAGCAAATCCCAACGCACTCACACATGCACACGTGCACACACCAGGCACAGTCTGTCGTCTGCTGGGGGCACCCACGATCTCGCTGCAGAGTGAAGGTGCCCCTTAGAGGATTTCCCCTTTGCATTCTCCACATGCTCTCTCTTTCCAGGCTTCGAAACTGTGCATCAAGCACGCAGCTGTGAAGAGAGTTACACAATCACAGAAGCCTGCCAGGACATTCCCTGGAGCCTGGCAGAGGGGAGGGCACATGGCCCAGATACTCCACAGCCAGTGTGGGGTGTGGGTGCCTGGTTCCGAGTAAGCTGACCAGACGCCTCTGTGCCCGCCCCCCATCATCCCCTCCCCCCAGCTCAGGAGACTGAGAATGAATGTGGGGAGCACGTAGCGTTGTCAGGAGAATGGGGGGGAGCCCAGCCTCTGGGCTCATGACACCCACAACAGAAGATGTTCCCTTTCCTGCTTCTGTCCCTGATGGGCCTGAAGTGGGGCTGACCGGGCAGCAGGAGGGAGGCCGAGCCATTTGTATCTAATTCTCGTAGAAGTATTTGGTGGTCCTCATTGGCTTCTTCTCTGTTCTGTCTTTGTAAGGCCAAGAGCTCTCTCTGAACTCCTATCTCTACCAATTTCCTCTGAAGAGGCCGGAGGTGCAGAGCAAAGCCAAAACAACCAGAGGGGCTGATCAACTGGGTCTGGACAGTGATGGGATTACAGTCAGTGACAAATTTTATTAGGAAGCTCTAACCGTGCCCAGATAAGTGTGTGACAGGAAGATAACAACTCAGCTGTGAGGTGGCTGGCCACCAGGGAGCCCTTAGACTGAGCTCCATCAGTGATGGGGCCAGGGAGAGAGGGGAGGAGGGGTGGGGAAGGAAGGAGGGGGAGGAGCTGATGAATCAATCAGAGACTGAGTCCCTCTCCACTCACACCTGAGGACCACCCTCAGCTCAGCTCCAGCTCCCTCAGGAGGACTTGGGTGGGACTGGAGAGGACCCACATGTTCCCACCAAGATAACGAACACCATCTTATTTGTCTCACATCCTGCCAACCTCCATTCATACTTAAATGGTCATGCATTTTTAAACTTCATCATTACTTTTCAGATCTTCTAAATTCATTCTGCCAACACTGGACCCTGTCTCCTATGTCACATAAACAGATGGAATTTGGAGCTTATCCACTGGTACCTGAGTGCCTTGCATTTTTTTTTAACTTTCTACTTTGAAGTAATTCTAGACTTACAGAGGAGCTGCAGAGAGAATACAGAGCTTCTGCACATACTTCATCCTAATGTTAATATCTTACATAACCATGGTACAATTCCTAAGACAAAATTGGCTAAATTATGGGCTTATAATCAGATTTCACCAGTTTTTCTACTGGTGTCCATTTTCTGTTCCAGGACCCAAGCCAAGATCCCACATTGCAGTTAAGGTGTCTTGTATTTTGATATTTCTTTTCCTGTCCACTTGAGAGTTTTTGTTATCACTGAAAGTAAATTAACAATTTGATGAAACAAATCGTCATCTATCCTTTAAATACACTTCTCTGGTCCCATCCAGTGGCCTTTTCCCATAATGCAACAAGCATCGTAGAGAGTAGCAGGACAACTGGGCGACTCTGTGATGTAGGATGATGATGCTTCATGAAGGTGGGTGCTGTGGATGGATGCCATGGTGAAAATCAAGAGATGACGGCATCTCCCTGTGTGGAAGGCTGAGTAGCAGCTCCCAAAGACATCCAAGCCCTAATCCCTAGAACCTGTGACTGTTACCTTATACAGCAAAAGAGACTTTATAGATGTGATTAAGGACCCTGAAATGATCCTGGATCATGTGGATGGGTCCTAAATGCAATGACAAGAGTCCTTGAAAGAGGGCGGTGGAGGGAGATTTGACTACACAGAGGAGAAGGGAATGTGAAGACAGAATAGAGAGATTTAAAGCTGCGATGCTGCCGGCCTTGCAGTTGGAGGAAGGGGCTGTGAGCTAAGGGATGCGGCTCTAGGAGCTGGAAAAGGCAAGAAAATGGAAATGATTCTCTTCCAGAGCCTTTGGAGCCAGTGCGGTTTTGTGGACACCTTGGTTTCAGCCCACTGAGACCCACTGTGGACTCCTGACCTCGAGAACTGGAGGAGAGTAAGTCTGTGTTGTTTTAAGCACCAACTTTGTGGTAATTTGTTACAGCATCCAAAGGAAGCTAATACTGACCAGCATTTAAAACAGTGGACACTCAATATATACTTATCAAACTGATATACTCAGGTCTGTCTCCCACCCAGATCCACTACACTGTGCTGTCTGAAAAAGAAAAGCAACCTCCTTTCTGCTTTTTCTGGTGAGGATGTTAACCAGCCTCTCACAACTACAAAGCCCTTTAAATACATCTAGTCTATAGTTGGCAGTGTCTGCAAAAGCTGAATTCGTACATGCACTGACTCAGCAACTTCCCCGCTAGGTATATCAGCAGTAGAAGTGCAGAATGCATGGTCTCCAGAAGACATACACAAGAGTAGAAGGCAAAAACTGGAAATCATTCAAATGCTCATCAACGATAAATCGGAAAAATACATTTTAGTAGAGTCACACAGTGGAATGCTAGGAAACACAACAATGAACAAACTGCAACTCCATGTGCTGTGGTGGCTCAATCTCATAAAGGAGAGCAAAATGAGCAGACACGAGAGGGTGTGTGCTGCGTGACTGTATAAAGCACAAAAAAAGCACAAAATCGGAGAACCTAATCTGTGCAGTGAGAAGTCAGTAGGGTGGCCCTGGGGAGGGCAGGGGCAGTAACTTGAATGGGGTTGGGGGGTGGTTCTGGGGACTGGGGATTCCATTTCTTGATTGGGGTACAGGTTCCATGGAGGAGTCCACCAAGGTGTATACTTAGGATGTTTGCCCTTTCCTGTATCAGCGTGACAGTTCAATCAAAAGTCACCCAAGAAACCCAAGTTGGGAAATGGTCCCTCTGCCAAGCCCATCCACTCCCAGAGCTGCTGCCGCGGAGAGCTGGGCTACACGCCCAACAGGACAACACAGCAAACGAGCTCTGCCTGTTACCATAATTACATCCCTGGGAACGTGCAAAGCCCTCATTTTCCTTTCATGTCTGTAATGTTGTGGGGACACGGGATGCAATTACAGCCCGCAAATATGCAGCTTAGTAAGCAGAAACGCACACATCTCCGTGGGGCTGGGCGAGGCATGTGCACTTACACGGCTTGACCAAATGGGACTGGGGCCCGGCTTCCACCAGCCACCAGCCATCCAGCCACAAAGCTCTTGGAGCCTTTGGACTGCTCTCCTGAACAAGGATAGCAACTCTGGGGACACATTCTCGTGAGCAGACAATTTTCTGGGACAGAAGCCCTTATTTAAAAATTGCATGGAAAAGACCAGGGCAAGAATTTAAATAAGATGTTGCTTTGAACACCAGTAAGATTTTCTGTTTAGGAAGAGATTCCCTATCTTCTTTCCCGCCTTGAAATTCAGCCTCTTTGGTCATAATCTCTCATTCAAGAGAAGCTGAGAATGAACTGAATGGCAGCAAATGTGGAGTGAAGAGATCACATTTCCTTGGCAGTACAGAGAGGAAAGCCAGGGACAGAGCGGAGAGCAGTAAGTGGGCTGGAGTAATTT
This sequence comes from Vicugna pacos, assembly GCF_048564905.1. Classification (NCBI taxonomy): domain Eukaryota; kingdom Metazoa; phylum Chordata; class Mammalia; order Artiodactyla; family Camelidae; genus Vicugna; species Vicugna pacos. Next base: position 18,213,240 of record NC_132993.1, on the reverse strand, counting down.
GATTGGTAAGATTCTTTCAGGTGAAGCACAAGAGGGTGTTAGTGATGTCCTGGGAAGAAGATGGATGAGGGTCTAGAAAGGAGGTCTTGTGTGGGCTTCTTCCCCTTGAGAATTTGCAATTCAGAGTCCTGCTCCCCCAGATGTTCAGGCCGATGGTCAGTGTGTGGGAAAGTCCGGGCTTGTTTTACCACCAGCCCTAGTAAGCAAAGACCAGAGGGTAAACCCGCCGGGGTGGGGGACGGGAAGCCCGACGTGAAACTGGAAGGCTCCTCTGCATTTAATATAAACTATCCCAGAACAAAGCAGAAATAATGCTTTAATCATCTGCTGGTTTCAATTACCTGCATCACATCTCCCTTCCAGAAGCACAGATAATTGGAGCTGACTAAATTGCAAATATGCCTGATTTTCAAATTCACGTTTGTACAAAGAAGTTCACCCACACCCTGCCCCTTCTCTGTCCCTTTCCCCCGCCCAGGATCACACTTACAAACACGCACATAATGCAGTGACCCTGCCAGCCTGTGAAGACATGCATAGGGGAAGGGTACCACTTTCATACAACATTTGATGTTCTGTTAGGAATACAGAAAATATACCCAGCTTTGTGCAGGTAAACATTTTCACCTTCTCCTTCTGAAAGTCCAAGTGTGGGAATTACAAGATGGCAGCCACTGGTAAAAATACTTATGGCTATGTACAATTCATGTACAACATAAAAAGAATTCAAGTTATAAGTTCTCCAAATATTTTCAAAAAGAGCTGCATGGAAAAAAATTAGCTGCATGGCCACCCCTCCCTCCTGGGGCTCTCTCAAGTACACCCCTGGAATGACAGACAGTGTTGTAACCTTCAAGAGCTTCAGGTGTCAAAGGGCCCCAGACAAGGTTTCACCAAGGTGGAACTAAATCAGGTCAGGACAACTGGAGGTGCAACTGGAGGTGGGCTACCAGCTGGGAAGTGAGACTGGGAGCTTCAAAGCAGGAAGGCTGTGTTTAAATTCAAAATTGTTGTATATACTGTCATAGCCTCTCTGTGCCTCAGTTTCTCTCTTTCCTTTACTGCATAAAATGGTAAGAATGAATCCTACCCTCTGCTAATCTCACAGATCACTCACTATGAGGGTGAATCTGGCTTTTCAGTGAAATACAGAGAGAGACTGAGAAAGAGAGAGAGTGGGATTGCGAATCCAAACATTTTGGAATGAAGCCCATATCACATTCTCTTGTATGTCCACCATACCTCCCCACACAACCTCTCTTTGTAAGGCTGGACAAACAAAAAATAGCAGAAAGGATATCCAAAAAATAAAAAAAAAAGATAAAGACTCATAAGAAATATCTTCTTAGGAGATAGATTTACTATAAAGAAAAAAAGAGAAAGAAAGAGAATGCTTGGGAAATTCTCTAATTTGATTTTCAGTTAGATTCAAGGGGACTTTTGTCTGAAAAAATCAAAGCAAAGAGCAGAGGTCAGCAAAGTTTTCCTTTAAAAGACCAGAGAGTAAATATGAACGGCTTTGAAGGCCACACGGTCTCTTTGGCAACCGCTCAACTTTCGCAGCTACTCAACTTGGCTCCCAAAAGCAGTAGACAACGTCCAGGAAATGCATAGAAACAGATCTAGACTTCAGCTGTAGTGTGTCCTCAACATCTGATCTAGAAGGGGAGATCTAAAGTCAGGTAAGTTCACATGAATGGCCAAAGTTAAAACCTCACCAAAAGTAGTAAGCAGCAGAAAGGATGCTGCAAAAAACCAGGTTAAAGAAGTAAAGATACACTTGAAAAGCTTTCCCAGAACTTGCATGACAGTGAGGGGAAGAAAATGAGACCTGGACGACAAAACCAAGGGACCGAACGTCTATATATACATATAGTCACCATCATCATCATCGTTGTCGTCTTTCCTGAGTTGAAAATTTGAGGCTGCACATTGAAAGAGCACACTGACAGCTGTTCAAAATTGTTATAGTATTTCTCAGAAAAAAATAAACACCTATTTGAAGACTGGAAAAAAAAAGAAAGAGCATATTGAAATGTAATGCAAAGGAAGTTGAAACAACATGAATACACATACAGAAACACTTCTTTGGTATCTGGAGAACATTCTGTAAACCTTTAGACAAGCAAAAGGAAAAGATCATCTACAAAGGAATCAAAACCCAGTTGGCCTTGGGCTTCTCTCTGGCATTCATTGCTCAGTGACAGTGGAGTAGTTTCAACAACTTTGAGGAAAGAAAAATACTCAACCAAGTTGCCATTTACATGTAAGGTCAACAAAATGACACGCTCAGACATTCGAGGGCTTAAAATCACATTTCCAGTATTCCCTTCATGAAAAAAGAGAAAAAAAGAAAGTCTTAAAGGGGAATGCTGATCTACCAAATCAAAATTAAGAACTCACAGGTGAGGACTGGCTGGGTGACAGGGCCGTGAGCAATGATAAGCCGTTAGAACTATCTAAATATTTAGTATAATTTCAATGAAAACTGATGAAAATATTAAAAACAATGTTTGAAAGGGATGACTGAATGCTGAAATGATCATAATGTAAAAATATTAGTATGAGTCTCAAAACCGAGGTCATATTAGCAAAAATTGGAAAGTTGGGGGAAGGGAAGAACAAAACCATGCTGTTTAAGTCTCAGCTTTGATGCTTATGGGTTTAAATATGCTTTCAAAAACTTAAGGGTAATCACTTTCAGGTTCAAATAGGGTGAATATTTTCCAAATCACTAGAGGGAAAGAAGGCAGAGAAAATCCAATCCGTAGAGCAAAAATTAATGGATAAAAAGGAAACAGGGCATAAATGCAATAAGAAGAAAACCAGAAAGCTTAAAAAGACAGAACAGAAGAGCAAGGATGGCATTATAAAATACCAGACTGTCATTAAAAATCACGTTTGAAGGATATTCAATCACATGGAAATATATTCACAATGAAAAGTGTGTGTGTGTGTGTGTGTGGGGAAGCACAATATAAAAATATGTATATATTATATAGTTATATTATCTCAAATACTTATATAAAGTACATGTTTATAGAAAAAGATGCGAAAGGAATACACTCACGTGTCAGGAGTGATTTTCTGAAGGTGGTAGGATTTCAGATGATTTCTCATTTTTGCATTTCTTCTTTTTTTTTTTTACATTTCCACAAGTAATATGTATTGCTATAATAATTTTTTAAAAGCCATAAACACTATAAAAAATAAAAACATTTAGGTTGCCATGAAATCAAACTGATTATTCTTCCCATGGTAGAGAAGTGAGGACCTGGAGGATTTGTAAAGTATTATCTTCTGAGCGTTGGGTTCAAGCAGTCAGCAGGCACCACCAGGCTGGAATCTGGATTCTTCCATCTTCCAATGCTTCCTGCACTCTTAGCCCTTAGGAGTCTCACGACACCTGATAAAAAACTCATCATGAAAGCTTTACTTTTCAGAGTCCTTACTACACGCTTTGTGCCACGTACTTTATTCCTCACAACAGCCCAGAGGGGCAGATTTTACTAGCCCCCTTTTACAGATGAGGAAACTGAGGCCAGAGGGGAGGAGAGACTTGCTTGAGGCCACGTGGCTAGGAAGGAATGCTGTCGGGATTTGAACCCTGGCAGCCAGTGGACAGCCTGTCTTTTGAAGCCCCTTTCTTGTCTTCCTCCTGGAAGTTCAGCAAAACTCGCCTGACTCCGTGGCTATTACTTCCTAATCTGTTCACTCTCCGCTCTGGCTTAGGAGGGCCCAGCTGTGAGGGCCGCTATCTCTTACTTTCAGCTGGACCCTGAATATAAATGCCCCAGATTCTCGCACAAAAGACCCTGCAAGCTGCACCCCATGAGAGCTTCCTGAGCAGACAGACTATCCCTCCAGTCTGGTTTCGGGGCACAAAATAGAACCAAATTCATCACAACTCCACCCACCCCCGCATCCTTCCCTCATAAACTAACCACGGAGCGCAGGTCCAGCAGCCTGCGCAATGTATGTCAAGTCCCGGAGACGTCTCCCCGCAGGCCCGGCACCAGCCACAAAACCCTGTGCTGGCTGTCAGCCAAATGAACAAAATCCCCATCTTCGCCGAAAAGGCAGGGGAGGGGAGCGGAGAGCTTACCTCTGAATTGCAGTGTTACTAGGACACAGTTTGCTGTAATAATACCAATTAACATTTCTCCCCCACTCAGTAGTTTCTAGTACAGGATAAAAATAGCAATACACGTGGTGCCGGGATGTGAAAAATAACAATGGGAATGTGCTCTGGAAGAGCCCAGCTCTGTCTCACTCAGGAAGGAGGGGAGGCAAGCAGGAATATGAGGGGGGACTTCGGAGGGGACTGCAGAGAACCTGCTGGAATGCCTTGATTCATCTTGCCTTCCTACACCTTGCTCCTCTTCTGACCGGAGCCATGCGACGTGCCCACTGAAGGCACCTGTGGGGTGGTGAAAATGGCACTGGACTCAGAATCACAGCTGGAGATTTGATGGTTGAGTTCCCATCCTGCCTGCCACTAACTAGTTTTATGACATTGCTTGAGGTGGATCACCTCTCTAAGCTGATTCCTTACCTGTAAAATGAGAATCAAGAATGACAGTACCTACTTCACAGGTGGGTGTGCCATTTAAATGTGGTAACCTACGAAGCAGCTTTGCAAATTGTAGCATGGGACTGAAATGTTAGAGGGGGTCCCTAAGCATCTGGTGGTGATAGTGATGCAGGTGACATTTGCCAACACAACTTTTATTGATTACCAAAATGAACATCGTCCCAAGTTTGCCCTGCCCTTCTCAGCAGGGTTAAAAGAACCCTAGTTGCTCAGGTACTCTATTGCACAAGCTCGGCTGACACCGTTCTGATTGGCTCATGGCCCAGAATCCATCTTCAAGGATGTTTCTCAGATGGAAACACCTCATTCTCAAGACAAATGTGGCCTGGCCAACAGCCACTGTCCTCATAGCCCTGAGATACCCAGCTAACAGAGATACCCAATCACACTTAAGACATTTCTGGAGGACTGGTTTCCCCTTAAGAACCATCATCACTCAAAAGACTAGGAATAGACTTACCATATGATTCAGTAATTCCGCTACTGGGCATATATCCAGAAGGAACCCTACTTCAAAAAGATACCTGCACCCCAATGTTCATAGCAGCACTATTTACAATAGCCAAGGCATGGAAACAGCCTAAATGTCCATCAACAGATGACTGGATAAAGAAGATGTGGTATATTTATACAATGGAATACTATTCAGCCATAAAAACCAACAACATAACGCCAGTTGCAGCAACATGGATGCCCTGGAGAATGTCATTCCAAGTGAAATAAGCCAGAAAGAGAAAGAAAAATACCATATGAAATCACTCATTTGTGGAATCTAAAAAAAAAAAAAAAAAAAAGAACATAAATACAAAACAGAAACAGACTCATAGACATAGAATACAAACTTGTGGTTGCCAAAGGGGAGGAGGGTGGGAACGGACAGACCGGGAGCTCAAAATTTGTAGATACTGACAGACATATGCAGAATAGATAAACAAGATTATACTGTACAGCACAGGGACATATATACAAGATCTTGTGATAGCTCACAGCAAAAAGAACTGTTTAACTTTAAAAAAAAAAACAAACCATCACTCAAAGCTTGATGCAGCCCCAGGGAGCCCAAGTGTCACCTACTGTGAAGGTGCAACGGAGAATCAATGGAAGATCCTCTCCCTCTTTTCATTCCCTTATAGACTTGCCTGCCCCATTTCCCACCTCCGCCCAGAGGACACAGGACACAGGACACAGCCCAAACACCAGGATGACTTCATCATCCAGTCCAGACCACCCACAAGGCATCTTTGTAGGGGGGGGGCTTCCTGTTGTACTCCGTAGGGCTTCCTACAATCCATGAGGTGTCCTAGGAGTCTTGAGAGCCACTGGGAAGATGGAGAGGGAAGCTCTAAAATCACTTACCTCTTCCCCTCACTTACTCCACCGACTTCAACCTGACCTACTTAGTTTTATGTTCAACTTCTTCATAAGGTTTTATTTGAAGAAAAAGTTCTCTGTCTAAAAAGCTTCAAAATCTTTGCTCTAGAGACTTGTAAGAATCATGACTGAAGTTTGGAGATAGAGGTTCTTGGTCCCTGGACTGAAGTCACCTAAGGGCCTCTTCCCCCACCCAGATAATGACAGTGCTTTCCAAAGGAGAAAATGCAGTCCAACAGTAACACCATCCAAAATTTCTCTGGACCTGAGGACAAGGAATTGTCTCATTCACAGAAAAAGCCCTTCTTCCTGTCTCATGTGCTGTGGTACCACACTGTGGGGACCAGGAGTTCAGGCCAGATGAGCCCAAATGAGCAAAGTGCTCTCACAGACTTGGAAGATACAGGGGCAGAAGATTTGGGGGAAGGAAGGAAAGCAGAAAGACCAGAAGGAGAAAATTCCCTGTGGAGCTGGAGGAGAGAGGGGCTGGAATAGCACCCAGGAGCCCATCTGCTTCTTCTGAAATGCATAGTTTCGGAAAAAGAGGAGGGGTTCTCCGAAAGCAGAGGTGCCAGCTTAGAACCAGAGAGCATCCTCTTCAAAGGGCATAGAAAGCACACGAGCAACAATAGGCTACCGTCCCCGGTACCCACATGGCTGGGGCTGGGTCTCAACTTGGGAAACCTCTGGAGGGAAGCCAATGGGAGCCACTTGGCCCAGCTTTGCCCCCAGGACATGGAAAGACTGAAGCCATCAACCAATAGCCAGAGAGTCATCCATCATCACTTGGCTACCAAAGATCTCAGGGCAAGGAGAATGCAAGGAAGAGGGTCTATTTCAGTCGGAGGGATGACTATGAAGCAGAGAGTAACATCTGATGTTTCTGTGAGGCTGCAGGCATGGAAGAGCACAGTGGGCCAGCCTGAGACCAACACAGCATGGTGGGCACAAGCATGGGCTCTGGAGGACGGGGCATTTGTATCCTGCCTCCCTGCTCTAGTCACATAGTGTTGGGTTAGCTACTTAACTTCTCTGGGCTTCAATGTCCTCAAGCACCCTTGGAAGTAACAAGCATATTTATCTTGTAGGGCAGTTTTGAGAATTGAATCAATTAATAGACGCACATCATTCAGAGCAGTGTCCACACTTAGCAAGCATGCATCAAATGTTGTCCTGAGAAGTCCCGGATAAATTTCCCCTGCAGTGAGCCCCACTGGGCTCAGCCCCACTAACTGAGGAGCATGGGGTGGGTAACCCAGGCTCCCAAGGTGGCCACAGGAAGTGAACAACACCCCAGAAGCAATTGTCTCTAGGTGCAACCCCCTTCCCATGGGACATTCACCCCATTTCAATCTCTTCCATCTTTTCCTTTCCCTGACCCCTCCATGGCCCTCCTTTGATGGTTTTGTAAGCATTTTCTAAGTTCCCCTCTGTGCTCTTCTCATAAAGTCAAACTGCCAAGTCAGTTATCAAGAAGCCTAAATGAGTATGGTCCTGAACGCAGTTGCCTGTTCACAAATTCTCCGCTTTCTGAGTAGGAGACTTCCGTAGGGGAGGAGGGTGGGAGTGGGGAGGGGAGGGGAATCACCTGTCTGGAATGTGTTGTAGCCTCTTCGAGAAACTTGCACTGTCACCCTCCCTTAGCTGGCCATCATACTTATTAGCAGCGCCCTAAACAGCCCTGCCAGTCAACCACCCACCACTTGTTTTATACATGGGAAACCTGCAAGTCCGCCTGAGAAGTTACTGGTGGGGAAGAGGCTGAGGTCCCACAGCCCCTGATTTTCCTGTCTGTTCCTTTGTCTCCTGATTCATCAAGTAACCAAACAAGAGAAGATGCTCCCAGTCCCCCTCCCTGGAGTCATCCCCCCAGCTTTGTAGATTGGCTGGTCTTGGGCCAAAGAAGGCGAGGCTCCCTGGCCGCCATGGACAGGACACAGGGCTTGCATTCGTTTTCCAGAGCTGCATCAGTCACAGACTTCTGTGACCCATTAGGCAAGAGCTCGGGGTTCTGCCTGAGGCCACGAGCCAGAGCTGTTTGCTGTCCCCCTGCAGTGGGGCACGTGAAAGACCTTGGCCTCATTACCTCCCTGCTTCAGCCAACTTGGCCCATCAATCCCAGGCTCTGAAAACTGGTGCACTCATAGGCTGCTCTCATCAAGTGCTTCCTCAAAGATCTGCTTCACAAGCCCCATTTCTGCTGGGGAAATTAACACAGAGAGGCGAAGATTACTGCCCCAGATCATGAAGTGTAAAAGTGGTGAGCCAGGGACCAGACTTTCAGTCTGTTCCAGTATGGCCCATGAGAACATTCCCATAGGTGGTCTGGGAGGACACTGTTTCAGAGTCTTTCTAGTAAATAATCTCATCTTTCAGGACAGTGGTATCCAAGTGGTAAAATATACCATCCCTGGATGACAGTGCGGCTGAGAAATACAGCTTCTTGGCAGTGGGATCCTTGCTAGCTCACTTTGGAATGCCAGCATCCCACCACGGCATAGTTAAAATGTTCCAAATCCCTCAGATTTAATGAAACACCTGTCCCCTCTAACGCCATTTGAGGTAATTATACATGGTTCTCACACACTCGTACACACCCAGACTCCACCTGGCTGGTTGGCGGCTTCCCTGGGTACACCTGGGTGTGCTTCCCCCATCAATCCTGGCAAGACTGAGTTGGAAGAGCCCCTCCTTCTCAACTCTCTGGAAAAGCTGGCAGAAAATTCTATAGTCTGGTATCAACTGGGCTTAAAGAAGTTTGAAGTAATTACCATGGAGTTAGGAAAATCTTTACATTCAAACTGTAAGGCTTTAAATGACTGACATGCACACATACACAGGGTATTGTTGAAAACTTTTAAGTCATATTAAGAATACTCTATTTAAATCCTACTCCTGGGCATATATCCAGAGAAAAATAAAAGTCAAAAAGACACATGCACCCCAGTGTTCACAGCAGCATTGTTTACAATAGCCAAGACATGGAAACAACCTGAATGTCCATCAAAAGATGATTGGATAGTGAAGATGTGGGGTGGGTGTATGTACATATATATACACACATGTGTATGTATATATATACACACACACATACATGTGTGTGTGTATATGTGTATATACACACACAAACATACATATATAATGGAATACTACTTAGCCATAAAAAGGAACAAAATATTGCCATTTGCAGCAGCATGGACGGACCTACAGATCATCATTCTAAGTAAAGTAAGCCAGAAAGAGAAAGGAAAATATGATATTGCTTATGGAATCTAGAAAAAACATGAACTTGTTTACAAAACAGAAACAGACTCACAGACATAGAGAACAAACTTGTGGTTATCAGCAGGTAAAGGGGGTGGGAAAGGAGAAATTGCAAATTCGAGATTTGCAGATACTAACTACAATATATAAAATAGACAACAAGTTTATAGTGTACAGCACAGGGAACTATATTCAACATCTTGTGGTAACCTATCATGAAAAAGAATACAAAAAGGAATATATGTATGTATATGTATGACTGAAACATTATGCTGTACACCAGAGACTGACACATTATAAACTGACTTACTACAATGAAAAAGAATATAAAAAAAAACAAGACTCCAGTTAGAAACTGTCCCTATTTGTCATTTTGTAAATGAATGTTTATACATACATCACATATATTCTACACAAATAATTTGTCCTAATAGTGCTATTGGTTGGCACACTCAACACCAGTGAACAGCGAAGGGGAAAAAATTTCTCATCTCAGCAATCCAAAGAGCTGAGGTCAGATGGGGAAGTCCGGGCCTCATGGTGAGAAAGTGGATGAGGCGGTCCTAGGCCCAAACAATGTTCTAGTGTCCCTTTCTATGCCTGCTACCCTCCGACCTCTCTCCCTCTTCCCACAGGAACAGGAGAAGCAGAACGAGATGAGAAGCAAGGCGGAGCAAAGCTGTAAAACAAGTCACTAAAAATGGGAAAGAGGTCCTCTTCAGCTTTTCCAGGGACGCTCCCTGCCCCCACACACTGCACTCATGCACGTACTGTTACACACACATTTGAAGAGAAAAGGCACTCTATAACACATCAGCTGTTCATTTTCACAAGCCCAGTTGAGATCAATCCCGCAACACAGAAGCCTGTGGTGGGAGTCCAGGGATTTCGAGAGAAAAGGCCCCCTCTCTTGGAGGCTCAGAACACAGGCCTTGGGACACTTAGAAGCTTCCAGCATGAAAAGCTACCCAACAACATTAGTACCAAGTGTTCCCTTCTGCAGCCTCACATTCCCCATACGCCCCAACCTCACCCCTACACAAAGCTGGATATTTGGTGGGAAAGCCAAACTGAGCTCTAAAATGTACATAGGCAAAAAGGGAAAAAAAAAGTCATTTATATCCATAAAGACAGAGATAGCACAATGTACTAGAAGGGCATGGGTTTTGGAGTCTTTGTGCCAACAAGCACCCTGCCTCTCTGGATCTAAGATTCTTCATGGGTGAAACTGCAGCCAAAGCACCACCATGCCGGGTTGCTGCGAGGGCCAGGTTACTGCTCCCTGTAAGGTGTGGGTAGCCAAGGATGCAACACGCAGCAGCAGCTCACTTTTTTCTCATCTTTTGGCCGCTCTGGTCCCTCCACAGCCCTGCCGGATGAAGCCTGGGACTGAAGACAGATTTCAATCTGTTCTGAATAATCCGTCAGTCCATTCTAACTCACTCTGCCCATCTCAAATCACCAAGGACATAAAGGCCATTTTTCCTCTTGTTTGGTCATTGCACAAGGCCTAAAATCATGTCTTACTCAACAATGAACCTTAGTAGAAGCTGCTGGTGGTGCTGGGAGATTACAGGCAGGAAACAAAAACAAACACACAAACATAAGCCCGGCCAATCACGGTTTCCCTTGACTGGTATATAATCAAGGTCAATGGCGACTCCCCTTTGGGGGAGGGGGCACTGTTGGCAGCTGTCACAACTGGCCCCATGTGCTGACAAGTTTTGTTCCAGATCTTCCCACTGGGCTTTGGGAGCTGCTGTACACACTGGAGGAACCAAACCCTTTTCTGCTTTGTAAAATTAAGACAAAAGTGAGCTTTCCGAAAGTTTTTTTTTTTTTCAAAAGCTCTCCTGAAATCAAGGAAAAAAACTCACATATAACGAAACCCCAAAGTCATTGAAACTGGTAAGTTCACAGAGGGGCCCCTCTCATCCCAATGTCCAAGAGAGGAAGCCAAAAGTTGTCTTGATCGGTGGAACTCCCTGGGCTCAGAAACATGGCGAGCTGTCCTCACCCTATCTGGCTGGGATGGGAGGAGCTCTGCCTGGGAGCCATGGAAAAGTCTGGGATTTTCAGTCTTTTAAAAACTGTTCTCATCTTCTCTTTGGATGTGGACCTCCCCTTGGTCATATTTGATCCCCAAATGCCTCCCCAAATCTCCAACCGCACACTTCTTCCCCAGCAATCCTGCAGATGTGACAGAGCGATCGCTGCTGTGGTAGACAAAATAATGGTCCCCCAAAAGATGTCCACATCTTAATCTCCAGAATTAGAGATTATGTTACTTCTCATGGAAAAGGGGATTTGGTGGGTCATGAAGGTAAGGACCTTGAAATGGGGAGAGTAGCCTAGATTATCCAGGGGGCCCAATCCAATCACACGGGTCCTTAAGAGTAGAGACCCTTCTCCAGCTGTGGTTAGTAGGAGGCGCATTACAGATGAAGGGTCAGAGAGCTGCCGCATGGCTGACTCTGAACACGGAGCAAAGGGGCCATGAGTCAAGGAATGTGGGCAGCCGCTGGAAGCTGGAAAAGGCAAGGAAACAGATTCTCCCCCCAGAACTTCCAGAAAGGAGTACAGCTCCACTGGCATCTTGAGTTTAGCCCAGTGAGTGTCAGACTTGGGGCAGAATTATAAGACAATACGTTTGCATTGTTTTAAGTTAGCAACTTTGACGTAACCTGTCACAGCAGTGGAACGAAACGCATACACTGCAGTGCTGGGCCCTGGTGAGCTGTCTGCACTCCCTCCCTTCATTCCCCTGGGGTTCGACTCCTCTGAAGGTGCGACGGGCTGAGTCCTCCCAGCCAGGAAGCTTGTGGGCCTCCCCTGGTACCATGGAGCTCTGGCCCAGCCCCCTGGCCAGGACAGCAGCAGCCTGTCCTCTCCTCCAGCTTCAAATGGCCCTGGCTCCTTAACGAAACTCCTGAGCCTTGATTCTAGCTCCTGGGACCCTTCAAGCTCCAAGCTCACTTGTCCGAACCACAGATTACAGACATCCGGGAGTGTGAGGAGGCTCTGGTACCCAACCCCACTCTCATCCTTAGCAGTGGACTTGAAAAACCTCAACCATCAGTGCCTGCAATGCAAGACAACTGTCCACAGGCAAGGGCAAACCAGAGAGCCACATGCCATTTCTCCCAAGTCTGGGCACACTCTCTAAGCTGGCTTTTGTGCTGGCTTTTTAAGCTGCCAGGACTGAGGTGGGGTCGTGGGCACAAAAGCAAATCTTCAGAACAGGGCACCTGGGAAGCTGAAAGCAGAGAGGTGAGAACTGTCAGAGAAGGAAGCCCCTCTCGACAGACCACAGTGGTGGCAGGTGTTGGGGCCCATGCGGGACTCGCCCCCCGCCGCCGACCTCCCAAGCCTGCCAAGGGTCCCTGGAACCCAGTTCTGGGCTGTCAGCAAAGACAAATTTAGCACCAATGATCTCATCTTGCAGAACAGCCCCAGGGCCTCAGAGCGCTCTGGGAAACATCACTTTGACAAGCTGGAAAGTGGACGTCACTGCTGGTACCATAAAGTAAGTGAAGGGCGTGGGGGTCCCTCCCTCAGCTCACCCAAGAGGAGCAGGTGCAGGTGACGGCCAGGGCGTGCGGCAGGTGGCAGGCTGGGTGCAGCCTGAGGTGCTGCCATCCTGCTCTCCCCCAGCCCAGAGACCCCAGGTACTGTGAGCTGGCTCTTTAAGGCGAGTCCACAGATACCAACTGGCTTTGTCTGAGATGAGCGACGAGCAGGAACATTCTGTGAGGTGGTGGCTGACAGCCCTGTGAACCTCCCCTCGTGCTGATACCAGGACATTCTGTGATAGAGTATTTATAAATGCAGCGGTGGCAGAACAGGGGGCAGGGCTGGAGCTCACGCCCTCTGTTGTTCACTGCAAATAAGACTGAAGCTCTGCAAAGGATGGGAGGGGGGTAACTGTCCCTTGTCCCTTGAAGTGAGTCAGCGGCAAAGAAGGATGAGAATTCATCACCATATGCAAACCCAAACTCCTGCCACTGGCTCAGGCCACCTCTCCGTGGCCCTGTAGTTGGTCTTCTGGCTTATCTTAGCTGGAGACTTTTGCTGGTCAGCTCTCCTGAGGTTTTTCAGTGTGTTTCATGGGCAGATTCTCTCTCTAGAGCCAAGAAGCCAGTGACTCCCCCAGTGCTGCCCCAAAGTCCCAGGAGGGCACTGGCAGGTGGGACCTTTGTCTGGGTTGAGGACCCCTGGCTCCTGCTTCTCCTGCCAGTGGACAGGGCTCCATAAACCTTCCTAATGGAGGGAGGTATGAAAATACTAAGAGAATGGACTTGAAGCCTCTCAAATAGAAAGAAATATATTTCTAAATATCAAATAAACATAGGTACTTCTAGAAGGCAGGACCCACAGAACAGAGCGGTCCATATCACACTGCTAAAGGTGACGGACAGTGATGGAGAATAAATGTTGTGATACAACAAAGGCCAAGTTGACATTCAAGCCCACCAGGGGTAGTTCCGTGTCAGATTCAGTCCTGTTAGAGAAGATCAGCTCCCGGAGAAGACGGGCTATGAGTCTGATCAGCTCCACACTGGGATGTGCCGACGGGAGGTAATGAGGGGCCGTCAGAGGAATAAATCAAAACGTACTGAGAATTTTGGGTGACCACCAAAATAAAATCTCTTCCGCCAAAGACAGTGTAGACATCACTGTGGCCGAAAGAAAGAGAGTTCTACAAGCAGCTTAGAACGGAACTGATAGCATCTTTTCAAGTAAAGATGTTAGAAAAACATCTGCAAAGAGAAATTGTCATACAGGGCAAGAAGCTGTGTTCGGGTTTCACAGCAGGACCCACAGGGTAGAGGTGGGGTCAGCCGTGGTAGCAAAGAATCCTTAGAGGGGGACCACCATCCCATGACACATACGGATGCACACACACACGCACGTGCACACACTCCTGCAGCACTGGGGCATTCGGAGAAGAGACAAAATTAGTTCAGACTGTGAACCATTTATCCTGGAGAGGCAAAATGAGATTTTTTTTTCTGCTGTTCTTTTAATTAAAAGTTAGCTCATAAATCAAAGACCTTGTTTCCAGGCTGCAGGAGGCGGTAGGAGGAATCCCAAGCTCTTCACAGCTGAGCGTGCCCTGTCCATGCCCTCTTCCCTTTGCCAAGGTACTCACCCTGTTACAGCATCTTGCATGGAGTGGCAACCCAGGGAGTAGCCGAGGGTGGCTTCCTGAAGTTCTTCCAAAGAGATCTTGATGTGTGTGTGCATGCATACACAAATCCCACAAGGACTGGTGAGTGCATCTCTTGGGAGCCTCTGAGGTTGCCCCTGGAGACCTACCACCCTCTACTCATCTGCCCTGCCTGGGTTCACGTGGGTGTTTATTTTATATCCATGGAGCCTGAAGACTCTCTTTAGAAGTTTACTAAGCACAGAAAATCATTAGATCCTCACCATCTTCTTAATTTTTATTTGTTTTTCCCTTCTACTGAATCAAGGAATGCTCCACAGATGTGAAGTCCTATTACCCTCAGCTCATTCATACGAGAGACGGAGGGAGCATACATTAATATGCTCGTTGCTCAGAAGGTGAAATATGTGTAGATAAACGATTTGTCCAAAATCAGGAGTGCAGCCAGCAACAAAGTCGAGATTTCCCAGCTGTCGGTTCCAACTCTTCCTGTAATGTGCTGGCCTGGTTTTAACAGTTTAGAGGCATGGGCATCCCCTGATACAGACCTGGGCAGACCCTTGGGTGTGAGGATGCCTAGGAGCAGACGCAGGAAGCAGCAGGGAGGCATCTGATGGCTCCCGTTGCTCCTTCTCACCTTCCTCTGGCTTAAGAGAATGGTTGCCGTGGCCACCGAGGAAGTTTATTATTTTTCCATTTTCAAACTACTCCTCACCAAGCATCTTAAAGTGCTTTGTCTACTCTCATTCACACGCCTTCATATTCTGGGGGAGAAATGGGGACAAAGAAAGGGAATTCCCTATAAGAAAGGGAAGGAAGAAAAAGCTTCGTTTTGCTTCCTTTCTAGAATCTATGATGCCAAGAGCCTCTCTCTCCCGGTGTCTCCTCACTCAACCCAGCTATTTCCCTCAGATCCTGCCCTGGTCAGAGAAAGAGTCCAGACAAAAAATAGAGGTCAAGCAAGCAGCAAAGTTCCCCTTTCCCCTATCCTCAGACCCAAGTCCCTCAAAAACAATCAAATTTAAAGCAGAGAGATTAAATTATCACTAAGCTAATTATGGGAATCACACTTAGGCTGGCTGCCGGGAAGCGAGGTCAGCAGGCAAGAGGCATTAAAATTAAAGGCAGATGCATGAAGCACTTAAAAAAGCAACTGGGAGGCTCATTACCACCCCCTGAACATGGGGGAGAAAGAAACCACTCTGATGTTTGAGGCGCTGTCCATCTGGGCAATAGTCAGAGCAGTTGACAGCTAAATAGCTCCACTCTGTCATCATCTCGAAGTCAAAGTGGGCGAGTCAGACGCAAACTGATTAGATGGCGTGCTGCTAATTTCCCAGAGAGACGTGGCTGGGGCTCAGGCCAAGAGGGCAGAGAACAGGGAGGACCAGCCTCAGGCTTGAGTGCAAAGACAGGGTCTGGTTCCGAAGTGTGCATGCACAGCTACACCTCAGCACGCATGGTGCACACAGGTACGCATGGGATTAGGTACGTGTGCATGTTTATGACACAAATGTGTGTGTAGGTGTTGGAGAGGGAAGACAGTCGTGCATGTGAGGGTATATCCTGTACCTACCTGAAAATAGAAGATGAAGAGCTTAGAAAGGATCCAAGGGCTCCTCCTAGCATATCTGCAACAGGGCCACTCCTTACAAGCTTTCTGTGATGGCCAAGGTCCTCCCAATCACTGCCACTAGCTCAGCCATGAAAACATATATCACTCTACAGTTATGGATGCTCAGTGACTCCTCATGCATCATCAATATGATATAAGTTTAAGACATGCCAGCCCCCAAATTGGCAGTCTGCGAAATGAATTTGAAGGCTTAAAAAAAAAAATCAGTGTTTTTCAAACCAATCTGCAGGATGGCTTCCTCCACTCAGGATTCCAGCTCTGTACTTCTGCCTTTTCCAGAGAGGAGCAGATGGTGGGGAACCCTGTCAAGGAGGTCTGTGAGCTGGTCCCGAGTCAGCGGCCAGCTTTGGAACCAGAACTCCCAGATTGGGTTCCCTGCCTGGAGGATGGACCTTTTCAAGGGCCAGTGGTCCTGCCTGTGTCCAGAGTGAATTTTTTGGAATTCAGAGTCAGAAAAGCAGAGTTCAGAGGGGAAGTGGGGGAACGTTTGGGGGCTAAATTACACAGGGAAAATTAATTTGGAAGGCTCCATTTACTTGTAGTTAAGAGAAATGATTTAATAAATTTGGATAATTTAATTACCCCAAGAGACATCTGCTGAGCACAATCGAATCTTTGCATTTAAGGAGAAAAGTGCCCTCACTCTGAAGGAAAACTGGATACAGGGAAATACGAACATTTGGAGCCTGACTAATGGGAGGAACTGAACAATTCTAACTTCAGTTTGAGAAAAAAAAGCAAATTACAGGAAAAGAAGCTGATAGTAGATTTTGTTTTTTAAAAATCTCCAACACTATATCTGGAGTTGTTACAAAATATTTTTCCTACATATCCTGTATTTTTCATACATCTTCTCCAATATTAAGCAAGGAGAGACCAGGAGCTCTTTAATCCAAGAAACACCGAGCACATTATAGATGGGCCAAGTAGGTAAGTCTTGACTCTGTGCAATGTCCACAACAATAACCCTTAGAGTAAACTGTATTATTAACAAAATATTCTCTGCTCCTCCCTCCCACCTCCCCACCCATATATGGACCAGGCCTCTTCCTGTGGTTCTATTTCCCCTTCATTCCCTTTGACTTAGTCAACAAAGTATGAGGAGTAATAACATGTACCACTTCCAAGCAGCAGCGTTAACAGCCATCTCTCTATTCCTTCTGCCAGCAGATTGGCATGTCTTCAGCCTCTGTCCCAGATAAACAACCTGGAGCATAGCTGCTGCCAAACCCATATACATATGAACATGAGCTGGAAATGAGCTCACATTGTTGTAGCCGCTTAAATTTGGGAGTCACTTGTTACTGCAACATAACTTAGCCTAAGCTAGCTGATACACTTACACACACACACTGGTACTAAATGACCCTAAGCCCCAATAGTCAATCTTCAAACACATTTCTTACTTAGCATTTGTTACCTTTAGGAAAGCACTGTGCTGGGCACCTACATCTAGCTGGGAAAGGCTTAAACATGCTGGGGAAAAGATCCAGATGTATTAATAAACTATTTTTTTATGCAAAGAAAATGAACAAATCCCTCTCAGACAAAATTCTCAGTGACAGAGTTTGAAACCTATTCTCCTGTGATTTCTGGGTAATCAAAATGTGACTGAATAAAAACCCAGGTTGTTAAAATAGATACATTCTGAGGATATTAATTTTAGAAAAGGATTCTTCAGTTTAGAAAAGGGCTCATTGGTTCCTTTGATGAACTCATCTCTCTTACCCAAAAGCCCCTGAGCTTTCCCTTGGGTGAAGAAGCCCACAGCCTACTTGAAGCAATGAAGCCGTCAGTCTACTAGCACCAAGGTGGCCTTGACCCTGCCTGGCTCACAGAGTAGGCTAGCGCCCCAGCTGCCACAGTGGCACTTAAGGCCAACAGTGTGCACGTGGACGTCCACACAGGGCCTGAGCAAACCCTGCCTGATTAAACCTCATGGGATCTAAGAAAGACAGATTCTGTGAGTGTAGTTTAAAATGTATTTTCCTCTCTTAAGCCTGGTATACCTGGGGTAAGCCCCAGAAGAACTTCAATCACAAAGATTAAGTATGCTAATCGAAAACATTTAATATATGGTTATAAGTATATACAAACTTTCAAAAAGCCTGTGCACCCATCGTGAGAAATATCTGTAAAAGGATTCTGTTTCTGGCTCTGCTCTTTGGGGGAAGGTAGGACAGAAGGGAAAGAGCTGAATGATCACTGGGGGATGGTGGTTAGCTAGCAGAAAGACCAAGTTAAAGAATTTATTCACTTACAGATCTTTGAGCATGAACCAAAGGTATCCAACCAACTTTATTGTTATCAGAAACCATGCAGTGTGTAAAGTACCCATGTGATCTTAGGTATAATCCTGCTTGAAACAATACTCAGCATCTGAGATTTCCACCGGGAAGACCCGGAAAGCAGCAGGATTTGGTGTAACCTACGGATGCAGTCATAAGGTGGCCTCCGCATCGTTCTGGCCCTTCAAGTCTGACCGTCCCAGGGCACGTGCAAATTCCGCTCCCTGGCCCCCAGCACATCAACAGCCTGGTGGGTGATGTGAGTGGTTAAGCAGAAGTACAGTCCATCTCCCTGGCTACAGTGGGGATGAGGAAGCCTCTCCTGTGTTCCTTTTCTTCCACCCTTCTTTCCAAGGCCTCAGGAGCCTTCATTTGGGTGGGTGGGGGTAGGGGGAAGGAAACTTCTGGAAGGGAACTCAAAGGAGTTCTCAACAGAAAAACTGGGATGAGGGGAGGCACTGGAGAGGCCAGAGAGTGGCCCCAAGGAAGGGAGAGCCTGCAGAGCGGGGAGGACCCGTGAGCCGACACCCACTGCTCCCAGACCCACCCGCTGGCCCACTTGTCCTAAAGAGACTCACACGGGCGCCAGCAGGGCAAGTCAACAGAGTAAACCATCTGATCACTGACTCTCAAGTCACCAAACGTATAAAGAAATCGTGGAGCCAGAGCTGCCTCGGGACTTAACTACCCCATAGTCACCCCGGGCAACTGGTCAAGATAACACCTGTGAGTGGGTTTTCCCACCTTAAGAGCACAATGCAAATAAGGACGGGCAGGAGCTGAGAGAGCAAACGTGGGGCAAGAAGCTCAGGTGAAGGGGACGGGCGTTTAGAAAGAAGAAGAAGGCTGGATGGACTGGTGGGGTAGTTGCTAAAAATGACCAGGGGTCCAAGGAGACGGTGTAATTAGGTCCTCAGCTGCAGAGGGCTTGCAAAGCAGCATGGGATATAACTAAGTAGAAGCAGCCACCTAGCAAATGAGTAAAGACAGGGACCCTGGTTGACCAGCAACAGGAAAAATAATCAAGAACCACTACACACAGTCCCACGGGCGGGAAGAGAGGATCCCAGTGAGAACCCAAAAGACAGACACCCCAAGTGAGTCCCAGGGGGCAGGTCAGTGGTAAGTGGAAAAGCACAGCTTGTTTCCCAGAAAACCTCCGGCCCCTCCCCGAGGCCACAGCCCACTGGGCTGCAGGCTGGCCTCCAGCATAATTGCTCCTCCAGAGGGAAGCTGCCCATGGAGGGGGGTTGGTGATGCTCGAGCTGCCACATAGGTGGGAACCCCATCATCTCTCAGGTGGGAGCCTCCTCCTTGGTATTTAAATTTAGCCGGGATCCTTGAGTCAAATCATGAGGGGCCAGGCAGCATGCCGGGGCAGAAGGGCTGAAGGACATACCTGTGTCCTCGGCTGGGCCACTGACACATAGGCAGGTGGGGGCCACAGAAGGTTGGATGAGAAGATTAATATTTTTTTTAATGAGGAGAGTGAAAGGACTGGAGCTGTTTTAGATAGATGATCTGGCACAATTTACAGGATAATTAAAGAGAGGAGCGCCTTGAGATGGGGAAATCAGTTATAACCATCCACGCTTGAACACAGGGGCCTGGAGCCAGGGCAGGAGCAGAGGGAAGGAAAGGAAGGTAGGAAGGTTCTGGACAACAGGTGTGCTGACCAGGTGCAGGAGGCACCACTTTCATGGCTGTAGAGGTGAGGTTAACCCACAGCCCGAGAGCAAAAGCCTCAGTTCATATTTTGCTATATAAATGAAGGTAGATCTTAGATCAAATCATGTGTCCACTGGTGAGTTACTCACCCCCTTTCCTCCTGTGTAAAGTGGAGGTTGTAGTCTCTAACCCTGAAGGACATGTTGAGGATTACACAAGATGATCAATGCACATAACACAGGTAAAATACCCAGAACAGTGCCTGGTACCTACTGGGTGTTCAAAGCACAGTAGTTACCTTCCCATCCTCTCTTTCTTGCAGCTCCAATCCCTAGGAAAATGACCCCTTCCTAAAAGTGAGGTGATTCCCAAAAGGGGTCAAAGTCACGGGGCATGGATTCTCCGTGGACTCAGAGCTCTTGTCAGTTACCAAACGGAAATGCAAATCTCTCTCATCCACCATCAAAAACCATGATTGTTTCCCTAAGATGAGCAGAGCCCTTGGGACGACCTCCAGGTGCTCCTAGACCTCCCACTGAGGATGGTTTGGCACCTCTGGCCCTGTGGATGTGGCTGGCCATTTTGCCCTTTCCTGTTCATCCTCTGGACTCCCTAATATGTCCATCAAAATCTCAGGGAGCCAGTAGACAGGATTCAGTGCTGGGGCCACTTTGGTTCCTAAGTAGGGCTGTGCCCCTTCCTACACCACTAAAAGTTAACTTGAACTTCAGAAGTATTGGTTCTGGTGCCCTCGATAGCCCAGAAATCAAGCCCTTGTGTGGCAGGCAGCCTCTAAAATGATCTCAATGACTTGAATGACTCCTGCCTCTGGCTAGTCATGCCTTTGTGGAAGCCCCTCCTCTGAGTGTGGGCTGGACAATGTGACTGGCTTCTAATGAATAGAATGCAGCAGAAGTGATGAGATGTCACTGTTGTGTGAGTGGCCATCACAAAGAGGCCCATGTGGCAAGTGACTGATGTTTCCAGTGAGGATCTGAGGCCTTGCAACTGCAATGTGCATGATCTGGGCAGAGGATCCTCCCCCATTCTGGCCTTAAGCCTGGAGATGATGCTGCCCCAGCCAACACTTTGGCTACGAGTCTGTGAGCAACCCTGAGCCAGAGGACCCAGCTAAGCCAGGCCTGGATTCCTGCCCCACAGACACCATGAGATTAAATGCTGTTCTAAACTGCTATGTATTGGGGTCATTTGTTACACGGCAATCCATAACCAATACATCTGTGTCCCCTGTGGGCAGGACAGAAGGCATGGAGTGAATGTGGGAGACTTGAGGGAGTTATTTTAGAAGTCACTATCAATGTCTCTAAGAGAAATCAAAGCTACTGGGAAAAGCATCATGACACCACCAGGAAGCAAGCCCAGTGGCCACATTCACAGGAAGTCACTTGAGAATAGTGGAAACTATAAGCAGACCCCCAGTCACAGCTTCAACTCGTGGTCAGCCTGGCTACCACCGCCTTCCCCATCCCCAGCCTGCCCTTGCCGAGAACCTTCTCCAGTCTCACCACACAGCTTCTATTCTCCTCCTGTCCAGATGCTATCAGATGCGAGCTCAGTAGTGAGGGGACCACTTACAGCTGGGGCCCACCTCCTGCTCTTGCCTTCTGCCTCCACCCCCTTCCTCTGGTACACCATGTCTTTCATCCTTTTCCATCTTTGTTGTCTTGGTTACATGGCCAGACTCCTGATACGCAGCTAGTTTTCATTTTAATGATATGTTCTTGTAAAGCACAATATTTTACTTCAATTGCATGTGTCACTGGATAAATTTCTCCAGCGTGTCTGGCATTTGAGCATCGGCTGACTGAGTGTGCTCGATGATTTGAGGTGTTTCTGCAGCAATGTCTTCAATTTTAATGTCTGCATTTTAACTTATGATCAGGATCATTCTACACAAATGTATATATATATACACACACATATGATTCAAAAAAATGGCACACATGTATCAATAAATCTTGAATTGGCAAAGCTCACTTAAAACCATCTCCTTAAATCATGTGCACTAGCAATGATCATTTGGAAAACAGAATGACAAATGTTTTCTGGGGATCTCCAAGTGTGTTTCAAGAGTCCGCCAGGAGGAGAATGAGACTAAGCCCCAGCTCTTGGTGTTGAGCTGCCTTGAGAGGGGCTGCGGCCGATGCTCAGTTGCAAGGATCCTGCCCCGGATCCTGCCGGGGTCAGCACTGAGGGATCACCTGGGATCCCCGACGAGGACATGCAGGGACAGTGGATAAGCCTCAGGGCTGAGCAGTGAAAAGTAGGAAGGATAAGAAAATAGTGCCAATGGGGACACACTTGTGTTAAAAGGATATGGAGTGCAAGCTTGCTATTGTTCAAGAATATAAGATATGTCCAAGAGGACACTGTCTGGCTTAGCTGGTTTCCATACCTCCCAGGTACAACATGGACCAAAAGGCCTAGGAGGAGACTGAGACAAGGTGGGAGGAGGATGGTGAGAAGTGGACAGGATGGCACGAAGCAAAGCTGGTCTGAAGGCCTGTCCCCAGTCCCCAGGCTTGAAGGACTGATGACCAAACAGCCATCTCTCTGTCCCTGCTTAGCGTGAAGTCAGAGGAAGGAGGCACCCCCCGCCACCCCCCCTCCACTGCCGAGCATCAACTGTGCACCTTCATCCTCAGCTTCCCACCACTTGACCCACAGGTTAAGACCCACATAGGCTTAAGACTTGCAAAACCAGGGGTGGGCAGTGCAAAAACAATAACAAAAATAATCCAAAGAAAAAAAAGCTTCAGTGGGCTTTCCCCATAGCAGAAATTATCCAGCATTGATTCTTCCACATTTCTTTTCTTTTCTGCGTGGGTATCTAACCACATGCACACCAGCCAGCAGCTCTGGTTTGAGAAACTCGTAACATAACGGAGCAAATTGACCAAACCCTACACCAGGTACACTCAGCCTCTGCTCTAATCGCAGGGTCTTCAGGCAAGCTGGAGTTCCAGCACCGTACCTCCACTGGATTTTGTGATGCCTCCAGCCATCCTGAGAGCTTTCCATAGAATGAATTTTTTTTTTTTTTTTAGTTAAAGTTGACATAAACTTCCAGGTGAGTATTAAGAAGAATTCTCAGATACGCTGTACATCCCTGATCTGGTACTGCTGTGTGACTCAAGCATCGCAAAAACACACGCACACACATGTGCACAGCATCCATTCCTGAGAACTTATGTTCAGAATGACACAGCCCCAGGTGGGTCTCCCTCTACCTCTGGCTGGTTGGGACCTGTAGTCAGAGCCTATGGAACCCAAGCAAATCGACTTCAAAAGAGGCTCAAGAAAAAAAAAATCAGGAAGATTGAATTATCTGCATGATAATTTTCCAATAAGAATGATTTTGTGATATCTACTCCGATTGACCCTCCATGCTGATACACACCCAATTCCTATCCAGAGAGATTGGTATAGCTTGGTTTTTGTGCTCACACTCACACACACATACATACACACATATCCTACTACAAGCCAATAGCAGGGCCAGCCAGGGTTCTGCTTAACCAACATCCACCAAGCGCTCCGCCCCGTTAGTGTGAGCCGTTTAACCTAACAAAACACCCAGGGAAGATGCAATCACAAAATGAAAGGAGCAATCACACCTCAAGTGGAAGTTTATGATGTTTTGATTCACAATGAACATTAGCCTCTCCCACTAATGTCAGGCAGTAATTCACTGCTGAGCAGCAGCCATAAAATATGATCACTTAGAGGTAAAAATGCAAGAGGCAGAGAAAGGGGGGGGGGGCGGACTTCTGGCTGGAATATTTAAGCAAAGAGATCTTGTCCTTCTGAGGCAACATGGACCTTGATATCCCAACTTGGGTCAGAGGTTTTCAGACTTACACAGACACCTTAAAGCAAATCAGGGTGGCGTCTGCCTTAAGAGGTTTACCTGGAGCTGAAACTGTAACGCTCTGTGACTTATTCCTAAGTTCCTAGGCACCTCCTAATGACTGTAGCATTTATGTGCCACATTTCTTAACGTCGCACGGAAAAGGATGCCAATGCCAGCCGTAACACATGCATCAGAACACATAAAAGACATCCAAATTGGTACTTGCCTCACCTCCTCTCCCACTGCCTCATGAGATGTGTGCACTAGAGGCGTGAAATTATGGTCATCAGAGACAAGGTTGCAAATGATGGAGACCCACATCTTTCAAACAAAACAAAAAGTCAGTAATTTTGAGGGCAGCCCGTGGATAGCTACAGTCTAGCTGCGGGACCTTTGAAACTCGCAGCAAACTCCCTTACTCTTAGCAAACGCCCCAGCCCCCTCCCACCCACCCTTCCCACCTCGAGTCCCTTGTCAGACTGCAAAGAACTCTGCAAGGGCCCTTGATACACACCGGAGATTATTACAGGGCTCAGAAAAGCCAGCTCTGCAATTACGGCTACGGTATGATTTCCATCATCCTCACCCCGTTTCAGGAGCTCACAAAACTTCTCGCAAAACCCTCCCGCAGCCCCAGAGCTTTCCATGGCTGGGCCTCTGCCCAAAGAGTGAATGTGGTCCCGATAACCTCTGGGAAAAGCAGGACAGAGTTATTAGAAGGAAAGGGGAGTGGTACTCAGCGAGCAAGGCTGGTGGGAAATTCTATTGTTTAGGAAAAAATAAATAAGCCGGCCAGTTTCGCTTTTTATTATTTCAAACAACAGACTCGGCGGCCGGGCCTTCCTTTCTGAGCTCAGACTGTCCCCCTGGGCAGGCTCTGCTGAGTCTGCGGGAGCAGTAGCCGGGCTTCAGCAGAGCTGTTAAGGAGGCTGCTGCTCGGAGCTCGGGGAGCAGAAGGTTTGGCTGCCCGGACGGCCTGACTTTCCCCAGGGGGGCCCCCGGCTCACTCCCCCCGACATGGCCCTCTGGTCTTACCTCTCAAATGTTTATGCTCCACCAGTCCCACTACAGTTCTGGAAATTAAATGTAATGTCCCAGGTGGCTGAAACAGAACTGTTCTTACATAAAACCCCCAAAGTAAAAGATGAGAAGCGCTAGCCCGCAGTTTATAAAGCTCCGGCTCCCGGTCGGGTGTTGTCTGTCACTGCAGGCCTGGCTGACCTCTGGGGACACTTGAAGGCAAGGCTCTGCCCACGGCCTGCCCCATGGGGGTTGTATGTGTGCGCTCTGCCCACCCAGGCTCTTGGAGGTGTCCTCAGCCCTCATTCATGGAGACAGGCTGCCCTCTGACCACCCTCATCAGGGGACTGGCTTCCACAGGTGAGACAGAGCCAGGCCCCATCAGCCTCTGTCCACCCAGTGACCGAAAGCATGCATTTGCAAGTCGACCGTCTAGAGTCTATGATGCAGCTATGGCCAGGAAACACCTTTTTTCCCCCAAGAGAAAATAACTTTCTATTCCGTTATGGGCACTGAGGTCTCAATGTTTATTTCCCTGACACCATATACCAACAAGCTCAGACAATAGCAAAAAAAAAAAATCCTTCTACAGTATCTACTTCATTGGGCCATCAAGTAAAGGATCCGCTGGCACCTGGCAGGAAGTCTGTGGGGTGGGAATCTTTCAGTGCTTTAGAGGAAGCCACCTCTCCCTTGTGCTGAGATCAGGCGAAGCAGAGACAAGAGCTGAAGCACCCCAAGTTCCCTTGCTTACTAATTTTCCATCAACAGTGCTTATTCACCCATCGGAGCAGGGAAAACAGGGCAACAGGCATTTCATCGTACAAACTGTATATGGGAATGCTTTGGTATTTAGAATCCACTTTGCCAGCAAACTGAACTTGCTGAATCCTTCTGAGGAATGAAGTCATCTGAGCAACCAACGGAAACGTGCCCGAGGTCCTGCTCTAAAGCACTTCCCTCCTTGGTTTATACCGAGGCTTATCAGACACAATTTCAGCAAGTTTGGTTATCTGACTTCCTAGCTCACTGAGAGCTGGAAGCCGCAGACCCGGGGAGGAGGAGAGGCACTGAAGTGGACCAGGATTCCTGGCAGCGGCTGGAAGTGGTGAGTGACCATGCTCACCAGAGGAAGAGCCGGGAAGGATGCAGGCACCAGACACAGGAGTCATGCGGGGACAACACGCCTACAGCTCCCAGCGTCTCCCCTGGGCACCCGCAAATTCAGTTCAACACACAAGTAATGATCACAAGAAGAAAGCCAAGGTAGCAAGAAAACATTCAATTCTGTTTAATATATTCTTCGCAGAAAGGCAAGAGACTATGAAATATAATTCTTAAAGCTATATAGGTGATGGCCAAATTATTTGCTAACACTTATGGCAGGACACTAGGATGAGGCAGGTGGTCCCGGGAGTGTGCCACGTTGCCCGCAGCATCTTGCAGTGTGCGTTTCCCCAACACGTGTTTCCTCTCCCAGCTAATACCCACGTAACCACTCGCCGCACGGCCCCAACTCACACACGTTCTGTCCCCTGCCGCTCCTCCTCCACCCTCTCACACTCCAGCCCCACTGCCTGTTCCGCAGGGATGCACAATTTAAGAAAAGAAACAGTTGCTGAAACGGGCTGTCACATGGGATGGGAGAACAGGCACAGTCTTCTAGATGTGCAGAGAACATTTCCCCTTGACCGTCAGGCGAATGCCCAGAAACACAGCCAAGGGAGATGGAGGCATCAAAGCTCAGTCTCAGATCACGCAGAGCTGCTCCATCAGTCTGAATCACACGCTGTCCAGAGAATTCCAAGGGAAGCCTAATTAAAACAAGCAGGATCTCCACACGGAGTTGTCAGTATTTCCCAGGGAAGAGTGAAGTACGACTATCAGCCAACCGACCACAGGACCTACTGCCAACAGTCTCACAAAGGCTTTTAATCCAAGCAAGGAGGACACCCTATAACAGGGCCAGCTCTAACTCACTGAGGTGAGAACCCAAGCACCCAAGCAGAGGTGGGCGAGAAAATAGTTCTAGATGGACGGGTGTCCCCAATATTGCTGATGGGCCAAGGTCACCCAGTACCCCTGAGGCCAGCAAGCTTCCGGAGAACGAGCAGGAAAGCTCCTGTCCCCAGATCACACCATTCTACTCCACCTTAAGGAATTTCTGCGCTCCCACAACATCCATGGTTTCTTTGTCCCATGATTTGGCTATTAGCCCCAGAAGCAACTCCAGTAGGTCCTACACTTTTCTCCATCTGTTTCCCTGAATGGATTCCAGATGGACACACCAGCCAGAAGGGCTGCAGGGGGAGGAACAGACATAACCTTTGCCCGTGTCTGCCTTCCCCAACACCATTTGGAATGGCCTAGCAGGCTTAGAGACGCACACCTCTCAGAGACCATCGGCCCATGGGACAGGTGGATCCACACTCACCGAGTGTGACTCCCACAACAGCCCTCCAAGTGAAGGCAGCAACACAGCTCCTTAACTCAAACCGTATCACTCGCCAGCCAGGCCCAAGGCAGTAAAAGAGCGTAAGAAAACACCCGTCCCAGGGCGGGACCGGCTGTCTTCACAAGAAGCGAAATGACTACACCTTGTCCTACCTTCTTCAGCTTGCCACTTTTGGTGCCCACGAAGGCCAGGGAGTGATTCTTGTAGACGTATGCGATGACAGAAGTCATGCGGTCCCTGTCCTCCGTGAAGACGGGGATGCCACGCACCATCTCAGACACGCCCAGGGGGGCATTCATATCCAGGCCACAGAAGTTGTCATCAATGGTTAAGAGCTGAAAATAAAGAGGGAGGAACATTAGGGGTGAGCACCAGGGCAACTGGCAGAGGCACTGAGCCAGGGAACTACCGAGCAAGAAGAATCCTTACAGAGGAATCATCTGGTATAAATCCCTCCTTTATTGCATGAAAAACTCAGTTCCAGGCACACTAGGTAACCTGTCAACAGTCATCTGAGTAGGCTGCAGGACCATGGCAAAAAATGACCGATCCCTGGAGTCTCTTTTCACCATACTCCGTGGTCTCTCTGCCCCTCCTCCACCCCCTCCAGGCGCCATCTTGGTAGCTTAGATGATCCATCACCACCATCACTGGGAAAGCACTGGGCCGGCACCCATGAGCATGGCCTCCAGGCGGCCCTGCTGCGGAGTGGGGAGGCGTGGGCTCCACATCTACACACTTACTGTGGAGCAGACGCACAGATGAGGACGTGAACACGTGGAATAGAGAACCAGAAGTGTTAATATGTGTATGACAACACCATGCAGGGACGTACAGACAATCTGGGGAAAGGAGGAACGGCGGGAGCGGAAGGTTTGTGAATGAACTCGGCAGGCCACAGGGGTGCCTCACCATGTCCCCATCGCAGGCCCCTGTTTCTTTCACAGCATGGCCGAGAAGGGCAGCCCTGACCTTGCCGTGCCTTCACCAGCATTTCCCAAAGTGTCTTCCATGGAACCCGAGTTCCCCAAGATATTCTGCCATAAAAGGGCTCCCTGGGCAAGCAGTTTTGGGGAATGTACTAGAACACAGTACACGCTGACACCAGGTAAGAGACTCCTAACGCTCAGCTACAGGAAAGGCCAGGGAAGCCCTGCAAGAAGAAGTCTGTTCAAAATTCTCTCAGCCTTTCCAGCATTTTATTCCCCAAATCATTTTTTTGATCCAAACACTTATTAGCATTACTTAACGAGAACACTCCCTGGATCCCTTGGTGCCCTGTGAGACACACTGACCCAGCTCTCGCTCCTGACTCCGGGACAATTTCAGGAGTCAGGGAACCGACAAGAGCAGCCTTTGGTCCATCTCCCCGCCCCACCCCACCCCCAGTGTTTCAGCTGAATTCCTCCCTGTTCTATACCAGGCTCCCAGAGCCCCATGCGAGCACAGGGTCACAGCTAGGGGGTCCTACTGAGGAGGGACGAAGACCTTGACAACGGCTGGTGAGGAGCCCCCAGTGCCCCCCGCTGGGCAGCTTTGGGCTGGCACCAACATCCCCGAGCTCTGGGATGCTACACTGGATTTCCCCCTTTCTCTCAGAAGAACGGTGTGCTCTTAGAAGAGTCATTCCATCTCCCTATGCTTTTATTTTCCACTCTATAAAGATGAAGGAAACAACCTCTGCTTTTTGATGGGTTTCCATAAAGCCATAGAGCCCATGACTGTAAATGTCTTTGGACTTTTCAGAGAAAGGAGTGAAATAAAATACAAGGTGTCATTTTTTTAAAGGCTTCGATCCAGCCAAAGGAAAAGGCATCTGGAGAACCAGCAGGCAGGCTCTTGCCAGCAAAGCTGTGTCAAGTGGCCAACTCTGAGCTTTCCAGGGATTTGGGGGGGTCCCCTCGGCTCCCTCCCAGAAGTGGGGGGTGGATAGGCATTGGGATAGGCAAGGAATACAACGTGCTGAGCATCTAAATCCCCTCTCAGACCCCTCCCTTTCTTCTTACCATGGTGGGGCAGTCAGGGCAGGGAGGGGGAGAGCACGGGCAGGCTCGGCAGGCCACGTGCAGAGCAGATGTCTGCCCCATGCCTTTGATCGCCTTTGGCCTCTCTTGCATGGTCTGGGCAACCCCTACCTCCTCCCCCTGCAAAAAAAACAGCCATCAAGGTCTAGTCTGATCTCTATGGTTCTTTCCTAAAATGAGGAAATAGGAGAGGAGACAGGGTGGAAAGCAAAAGAGATGGACAGAGAAGAGGAAGGAAAAAATCCAGATAAAGAGTAGACAATGCCTTCTCCCTGCTGGACGTGACCTCAGTGACCTGCCAGGCATTCCGAAAGCAGCTTAGGAATCATCACGGCCTTGCATGTTCCTGCCTCTGGTTCAGAAGGAATCCTCACCCTGGACCTTCTCAGCCCTGCCGGGACCTCTGCCATTAGCAAAAGTACCTCGCCCATTATGAACCACTTTTTAGGTAGCTGAGGCTGAATGACTGTCCGCTCTGCACAACGTGAAACTGAGGCAGGGAGGGAGGCAGCCCATGTTCCCTACCACCCCCCGCTCAAAGACATGCCCCATGGATCTGATGAGGCTTAGGTCGCTCAGCCCCCAGAACAACACTTCTGGGCAGTCAGTTCCTGAATACCATTCTTTTCATCCTCTGGGCAGAACACCAACCGCCTACAAAATAGGAGTGTGCGTTCAGCCAACTGCAGCATTAAATCCTCGCTTGCTCAGAGGCAGAAAATCAGGGACCTGTGAGTCTCTGCCACGGTGGTATCTCACACGGAGGGAAAGGGCCCAGCGAGGAATGTTTTAGTTTGAAGGAAGTGAGGACAGCCGGGCCTGGTGGCCTGGCGGCCGGGACTCTGCGGCTTCAGCTCAGGACAGCTCCCTGCGGGGCCCGTCAGGAGGCGGGTCGCAGGCTCCTCATCTGTACCTGACAGTCATCCCACACAGCCGACCTCGTGGTATTGTCTTCAGTCTCAACTGAGGCAAAGGCCACCACTGAGGCTCCTACCATGGTGCCAGGACTCCAGGGACAACGATGGCTTCCCGCATGGGCTCTTCTGTGCCTCGGTTTCTCCCTCTGAACAGAGGAGATGCTCCACAGGTGATGAAGGTGTGATCGAGGCCTTGGACCAGGAGCAGCCCAGGTCTGCATGGATGCTGACGGCCCCCAGCTGCGGCGGCGGGGGCCTTACTCCCTGTTTCCTCAAAGCAGGGGTGACGGTGGAGGGATTTTTAACACTGACATAGTGGGAGAAAACATGGGACTCCGGTTCCAACAGCAGCTCAGCTGCTTCCCAATTATGCCGTTTGGTCCAGGCCCCTCCTATTCTCTGGGCCTCCTTGCTTTGACTGTGAAATAGTGAGACAGTCCGTCGTGAGGACTAGATGTGAAGGCACTGGCTGACCTGGAGAGCACTTCATCAAGGCAAGGGGGTATTTCACGTTAATTTTTCTATTTCTCTAATGGAAATTCTGCCCAGAGCAGGATGGGGATAGCTGCAGGGAGTGGCCCTTGCAAGCCCCTGGCCAGAGCACAGCTCTCCAAGGACACCACCTGCCAAGTCAGAGCCGAAGCCTGAGCCGAGGCCACAGAGCAATTACAGCACCAGGAGGAGAGAGGGGGGAGGGTCCCACCGGGCCCGCAGCCCCCAGGAGGCTGAGGTGAAGGGAGCAGACAGCAGGGCCGTGTGGGCCCTGGAAGGGAAGGCTAATTGGTGAAAGGCCTGGACAGGTGAGGGCTGGCGCGGATTCCTGAGCACCCTGGGCAGTGGGGGAGGAGCCTGTCTGCTCTGGCCCGGCCGAGCCCTCCCCTGGGCCCTATTAACAGCAAGATTAGAGCGGCAGCCAGCGGAGCTGGGAAGGGACTGGACACTGCTGTAACCAGGAGCCCAGAGTGCCTGTGGGCCCCGGGCCTCACCCCTCCCTCCGCCATTCCACAAACACCCAGGGGTGACCAAGGCCACCATATAGTGCTCATTCATCAGTGAGCCGGTTCACCCGTACCAAGGAAAGAAATCAGGGTTTTTCTGCTGCGTGGAAGTATGTGTGGTGGGCAACCCTGTGACCAGACCTGGAAGCCTGAGACGGGGCCACATCCTCTGGGGTCCCCTCTAGCAAATCTGCCTCCCACAAATGTCCTCCTGGGGTACCTGGCTTCTAATTAAGACTGGTGAGCCACTGGACTCCAGGGACCATGAGCACAAGGACAGGACCATGGTTTGTGCACATTTGCAGCCTTGGCTTGGTTCGTGTTCACAGCAGATTAAAACGTACGTGTTAAATGGATGATGGATGGGTGGACAGATGACTAAATAAAAGCCTGAGTCTCGTAATGGCTCACACTGTGGAACTAGAGATAGAATGCCCAGGTGTGAATCCCAGCTCCACCATTTAATGCTGTGTGACCTTGGGCAAGTTATTTAACCTCTCTGTGCCCCAGTTAATCACAGGTAGAATAGGGATAATAATAATAGCATCTACTTCCCAGTGCCGTGGTGAGGGTTAAAAGACTGATACATGTAGAACACTGTCTGGCACTTAGCAAGTGCTGGGAGAGTGTTAGCTCTTAGTACTGTTCGTCATCCTTAAGACAATTCAGGCAACCTTTGTGAGTCTTTGTGTCGTTGGGGAAATTCATGGAATCTACCTCAGAGAGAGGTTATCATGATCAAAGGGGCTAACGTTATCAAGGTGAAATAGCAAAGGCGGTACTTCCTAAAGATCCAGCAGGCCAATGAGGCTGAACGAAGGAGCAGAGAAATGGTCTAATACTGAGAAGAAGTGGCCCTACTCATTAGACATGCAAATTCTTGGGCCCCAGCGCCATTCTACCAGATCAGAAACTCTGGGGTTGGGGCTCAGGGATCTCTATCTTACCACCTTCCTGAGTGATTTAGCTGCTTACTAGGTTTGAGAAGCACTGTCCCAGATCACCTTCCTTGCTGAGGGCGCCATAGACCAGGCAGGGGAGAGAACGGCACGTGACAGGTGTAACCACTGGAGCAGGACCCAAGGGCCTGGAGGTGGAGGGGCCCCACGATGGCCTCCCAGAGCAGAGCATTGGTGGTGGAGGTGGCGTGGGGAGCCGGAGCTGACACTCCGAATTACCATCAAATAGCTCACTGCGCTTCCCTCGCACACAGCGGCAAAGGTTACCGTGCAATTACGTGTCGCTACATACAAATGACAGAGCAGTTACGGTTACTTTACCAATTACAGGGAAATTGCTCCCACTCTGCAGAGAGACTGGCACTCTGAAAAGCTCTATCATCTCCACGGAAAGGGGATTTTAAATGCTGCCAGCCTCTTTCCTCTGAAGTCTCCCCAGGCTCCAGGGCAGAGCTGCAAAGCGGCCAGCCAAGGACCCCAGCAGTGTTCAGTGGTCCCTCTGAGAAGGCCTGAAGAAAGGGGCAGACCTGGGGGACAGTGGGGGCATCACCCTCTAACCCTGTGTCCCGCTCACACTCTCATTAGGAACCATCATCACCCTGACATCTGAGCTAATCCAGCTCGAAGGCCTCAGGTGGTGAGGCAGGCTGGGGACCTGATCCTGAAATCACTCCTCATCCTGGCTAGCATGGCCTCAAGACTGGTTCCTAACGGCGCCCCCCAGGTGGAGCTGGTTTAGCCCCGCCCTTAGTTGCACCACTTTTGCAGAAACCCCACTTTGAGTCCTTATTATGGAAAGGTCAGAACTAGGCCAGAGCTCAGTGGTCCAAAAGCAGTGCTAATGAGGTAAATGTCACCAGGTCCATCCCCCTGTGGGCCAATTAGCTCAGCTCTGGGACACGGTCTCTTCCATAGCCACAGGCTGCCCCTCCGACCCAAGGCATCCACTGTTTACAAATATCGTAAACTCATTCAAAGGAGGCCGACCAGGTGAGCCCACAGGGATGGACAAATGCAGCCAACGCCTCCAACTGGGGATGCAGCTGCCGACTGCTCTGGGCCCAGCAGTCGCCGTCTCTGAGCTCAGAACAGAAAATACAAAGTCAGATCTGGTCCTCCCTTTGGCTTGTAGGCACTTCCTAGTCCAGCAGAGAGAGGAGGCCTTCCATCCAGGAGAAAACCAGCTCTCTGGCCCTCCCTGAAGACAAAAGTAGTCTCAGGCAGAGGAATCCCGAGCACCCCCATGCCCAGCCCCAAAGCTGGGAGGCCAGGCCATCAAGGGGGAGAAGGCGTTGGAGACTTGCCCAAGCTCACCCACTGTGGGGTCTTCAGTTGGGCCTTTTTCCATCAAACTTTTGGTCACTTGGGCTATTGGAACTTCCTGTTTCCATCAGGGGAAACTGAGGCACTGAATGAAGACAACATTATTTACTGTTTCTCATTCATTACTTTCCTTAAGGACGTTTAGGAGGACCCACTAAGCATCAAACACCAGGTGAGGACCCAACAATATGAAGATGAAAATATCCCTGTTTCTGCTCCTTTCTCAGTGGGGGAGACAGACAAGATCCATGATTAGACGATGTCCCGTGTGCCCAGATTCAGTGATATACCCGGGGCTGGAGGGACAGAGGGCAGGGCCACAACTGCTGGAGGAAGCAGCAGGGCTTCGCAGAAGAGGCAAAGTTTGGGCTCGATTCTGGGTTCTCTGTCTAGTACAGTGCACAGCCACCCTGGCACACATCGGGCTGTTTCAGAGGAAAATGACTCAAGATCTTAGAATTCAACGGCCTCATTTCACAGAAGAGAAAAATTGAGGCTTAGAGAGTAAAACAATGCCCTCACGACCTAGCAAGTAACTGAGAAGAGAGTTACCAGAACCTGAAATTCCCAGTCCAGAGGGAAAAACTGGTATTCCATGGCCGCCTTCAGGGTTGCTAGAGGGTGACCCCAAAGGAACTGATTCCAGGATCAGAACCTATTCCCAGAAGGAGAAGTTGCTTAAGACAGGCCTCCACTGCTTGTCCCTGTCCAGGATGGCGCTCTGTCCTCCTGGATCTCTGGAAGGAAATAACTCTCCTGTCCTGGGGAGGCCCGTGGCCGATCATCAGAGTGCATTTCCTCCTTTCCTGGGCTGATCTGTCCCAAAGCTGAAGTTTTGAAAGGAAATATAAGTTAGGAGAAAAGGAAGACAGAAGCCCAGAAGTGCCTGCTGATGTGGAAAAGAAAGGTCATTAGAGTCTCTGTCCTCAGCAGCCCCAAACGTCTTCCCGTTAGTTAATTACACTCTCACACACACCCACACCCACACACACACCGGGAGCTGCCCAGGGCCGAACTCCGCTGGAAATGGGGAATCAGTGAATTATGCATGTGGGGTTTCTTTTTAAAGGGAGATATTGATCAGGTAAGTGTAGTAGCTCATGTCTAAGTACAGACTCCAGCTGTAAACCTCTGCAGCACAGGAAGATAATGAGGCTCCACTTACTGGGGCCAGATCTCAAATGTGGGGTTGACCTCAAGGTGTTCAGAAATGCATACCAGGGTCCAAAGCCCACAGCGTATGCACCCCTGGAGATGACTCTGTGTGCCCTCTGGCCTGCAGAGAGAGACCTCAGGCGGGTAGGAACCTCTTGGGGAGGCTCTGGTTGGCTTAAGTTAACTCTCATCAGAAAACTTGTGACGCCATAAAATACTCCCACGTGCTTGAGCGCTTGTTTCTGTAACAGAGACAGAAATCCCCAAACATGGACGATACCGCCCACTGATTGCTTTACTGTTCTGCATAAACTTTCCTCTCTCTTTTATGATTTCCAACCCTCCCTGAAGCTCTGCCCATGGCCTGTGCTGACCCAAGCCGGTCGAACTCTCTTGAGAGCCAGAAAAGTCCTGATAGAGGTGAAGGTTGGCCCCACACCTCGGCTGTGAACACAGACGTCGGGAAAGGAGTGGGAAGGAGGCTTCATCCACTTAGTTGCTAATGTGTTATCTCAGAATGGTTCTTTATTGTGTCTTTTTCAATGATACTGTACGGGAAATGAATGCGCAGAGAAAGAGAGGGGAAACCAGCAAGCCGCAGCCACAGTAACCTTGTTAGACAAACACGTTGTTGAAGGGGCTTCAAGAAAAGTGGCTCAGGTTTGGAAAAAGAACCCAACAAACTGCACCAAGATACCTGAGAGCCATGTGCCCTCTTCTAAGCATCTCAAAAGGACGGGCACCAAAATATGGGCTAGAAAGTCATCATGTTTTAGGAGCTCAGCGTGGGGGGAGGGGGCAGGGGAGGGTCTTCTGATGTAAATACTGATTGAATTACAGTAGTTAACCCCTTATCTGTGGTTTCAGTTACCTATGCTCTGAAAATGCTAAATGGAAAATTCCATAAGTAAACAATTCATAAGTTTTAAATTGCGCACCATGCTGAGTAGTGTGATGAAATCTCACGCCATCCAGCTCTGACCCGCCCAGGATCCCCAACCATCAACATCATCTTCTCCCGACATCCAACCATCGACATCTCCCTGGTTCGATGATCCTCCTTCTGACGTATCATCAGAAGGTCAACAGCAGTCAAACTCTGCATCATCATGCCTACACCATTCACCTCACTTCATCTCATCATGTAGGCATTTTATCATCTCATGTCCTCCGAGAAGATGGGTAAGTACAATACAATATTTTGAGAGAGGCCACATTCACATAACTTTTATTATAGTATATTGTTACAAGTATTTTACTGTATTATTAGTTACTGTTTTAACCTCTTACTGTGCCCAACTTATACAACTTTATCACAGTATATTATAGGAAACTAACAGTATATATGGGGTTTGGTACCATCTGCATTTTCAAGCATCCACTGGGGGTCTTGGAACGTATCCCCCGTGGATAAGGGGGGACTGCTATAATGCACTTAACTGCCTATGGAATATTGAAAGTGATTTGCTAAAAGCAACCCTTACTTTTATACTCACTTTGATATTTCTATGGTGTTTTGAGACTGTCTGGGGCCCTGTCCCACCACATATCTAAGTGGCCATTCGCTCATCACGATAACAAGCTATCCTTCCAATAGGAAACTAATGCCACTAACGTGAGTGTTTCCCAGGAGAGGGGCACTGAGCCCTGCACATGCTCTGCTGCCCGGGCTGTGACCCACAGTGAGCCGAAGCAATGCACCCCCCCTGGGAGTCGCTGAGCCCAGCGGACAAAGAGCAGCTCCGAGTCAGGACCCCGGGGACTGAACCCCCGACCTTCTCCTCATTAGCTCAGCTGCTGAGAGCCTCGGGTCCCTCCCTCTGGTAAGCAGGCAGGGCCATGACACCATGACCAGAGATACAGGCTGGCCAATCAAGAGGCACAGGAACAAAACTCCGCCAGCCCAGTTCCACAGATGGCTACCCACCGTGATGGGGCTGGTTCAGAAGACAAAACTGGATCCCTGGGAAAGACCAGGGAAGGCCATGGAGCGGCTCCCAGCAAAACCCACTTGGGTGCCGTCCTCCTTTTGTACCTTAAGCTTCAGAGGTCCCCAGTGGCTAGCTGTCAAGGGCAACGAAGTCCTACCCAGTGCCTCAATCCCAAGTTCCCACTTCCGTCCCCATCTACTGCAGACAACCTCAGCCGCCACTGGCATTGTAACTGGAGCGGGGCACACCACAATGATTAAGTTTGTGTGTTTGCGAGCGGGGGCTGGGAAGCAGTGGCCCCGCTCACCAGGCTGAATTACAGGCCAGGCCACTCCCTTGCAGCGGGAGTGAATTTTATGAGCCCCCTCGTGGTGCTGTGCAGCGTCCCCTCCTGCTCCTCAGGCCCAAGAGTGGGTCTGGATAACGTTGCCTGCATGCAGGATAAATCAGCTGAACAAACGCCGCTCTATTTTGGAACACTGACAGAGACATGGTAATGACACCGAGACTAGGAAAAGATGTGGGCTTTCTTCTCTCCTGCTGATCCCATTTCACATATGTGGCCACTGGGGTGGGGTGGGGTGAGGGCTGATCCACTAGGAAAAAACTAAACTGAGAAGTTGAACGGAGAACTCCATTAGTTGTCTTCTTCCCTTCTCCCCACTAACTTTGTTAATGAAGAGAAGCAAGCGCCATGTGCCCATGGATAGTCATTCCCTCCGGCCTTACAAAAACTAAGGGATGCGGGAAGGTGATGGCCGGGAGGGTCTGGCTGTGAATGTATCCTTTTCTTCAAATGCCTCAACTGAGCTTTCATAATGTGCACCGGATGGAAGGGAAGGTGGACGGGGCATGCTCGAGGCCTGGGATTCTGAACACAACATCTGGGTTCGGCACAGCCCGAATTTCTCAAAAGCAGATATTGGTGAGGAAAAATACATAAGCATGAAATCGCAGCAATATTACGAAGTCCCTTTCTGTCTCATCGGGTGGGTGTTGTAACCAGAGGAGGATATATTGAAGGTGCAACGAGATGTTTCAGTGTCCTGCAAATAAATACAGGGCGCCCTGTGTCTGTCGTTACTTATTAACGTCTACGATTGCTCTTTCCCTGGGAGCCTCAGCACACTTTAATAAAGGGATATTGTTTTATCACCTCCTTCTGGAAGATGAAATGCATAATTCAAAGCAAAAAGGAAACCACTCACCAGCCCAATGACCTCGTACGAGCCAGGACTGGCTGAGACCCAAAAGTCCAAGCCCCCAGGCCAGTATCCCGGCCAAGACGCCACCCTGTGAGGATGACAGGAATTGAAGGAAAGGCCCAGAAATGCAGACCTGGGTGGTTAAGTCGTGCTGGTCTGAGTGCTGACTGAATGAGAGGCTCGGCTGTCAATTTTGGCTGGACCGCTGCACACTGCCTGGGATGTGTGCGCACACGCAGGAGGAATCTCACTGTACTAGCTGCTGCGTGTAGGGTGTGGGTGTGAGGGAGGATAAATCACAGAAAGAGGGAGACAGAGGGAGGCTGAGGGATGACTGTGCAGAGTGTGAATGTGAGACAGTGAAACACAGCAGAGTGACAGACAGACAGAAAGGTGGGGGAACAGACACCACGGGAAAGTGCGCTGGCCATCCAGAGCAGAGAGAGTGTGTGTGCACACGTCGGTGTGTATACAGGTGTGCAGGCCTTTGTGTGAGGCTCCATGAGGTTGGCGTCTCGGTGTCAGGACACGGCATTGCCCGCCCCACGTCCTAATCCCCCAGTGGGTAAACCCTGCACAGAGGTCATGCAGCTGTCTGTCTTAACCTTCTGCAAATGTGATTCCTGGGTCCCGTCACTCTCCTGCTGGCCCGATGGGCTCCAGGGTGGCATCCGGGGAGGCCAGCCTCAAGCCCTTTCCTTTCGCCAGGCCCAGCATACCCGCCAGGGCTCAGCTACCACCCTGTAGCCCAAAGTACCATGTGTACTTCCTTAGCTGGGATGCAACTTTCAGTGCAAATTCCACTGGCCGAAAAGAGGGAGGTGGCTGGCCTTTTCTCCAGGATCCCTGGGGTAGAAGTCATCTCAAGGGGAGAGGGGGAACTTGAATCTAGACAGACTGGGCTTGTGATATGGCAGGCCCCCAACATCAGCGGGCTGTTGGGGGTGATGGGCTGATGTGAAAGGAGATTGTGATGTGCACTGTCACTGGGACTTGAGTGTGGTATACGGTGTGCGTGTTTTGTGGGCCCTGGTGCGTGTGTGCGTGTGTGCGCGCGTGTGTCTCAAATGCAGTGGACTTGGAACGGAGGGATGGGGCAGGCAGGAGGAGGACTTCCTGGACTGTGGCTGAGCAGAAAGAGAAAACCTTGCCTCGAGCCATAAACAACAGGATACACCCATCTAGTCAGAGCTGCACTTCCTGCCGACAGGAAAAGAAAACAGCCCAAGCAGACTGGCAGCAAGCAGCGCCCGGAGCCTGGGATGGCTGCCCGGCCATTCCGGATACGCACTCCGGTGGAGTTTCAGGATCCCAGGCGCCAGATGAATCTGAGTGACCATCCAGGCCAGGATGGGAGGCCAGCCTGAGTCCAGGGGGGAACCCCGTCTCCTCCCAGGGCTGCCATGCCTGAGAGCAATGGATAGGAGTCAAAGCAACAGTGCACCCGAACGGGGTTCTTCTCCACCACTCCTGCCGCCAGACACGAAGTGAAGCTTGGGGTTAAATAAAAGGTCAGTCCTGTGTGCCTCTGTGAACCTTGTGGGACTGAGCAGGGCCGGTGAGCAAACCCTAAAGTCAGGCACCTGGTCTAGCAATGGTTTTCAATCGCAGGCTTCAGGAAACACAAGGGGCTTTTCTAGTTCCACTGGCACTTAGGGCTGCAGGGCTCAGCAGTGTGAATGCCTGGCAACGCCCAGAGAGCCCTTTCAGCGTGAATCATCCCACCCCAGGGGCCGCTGGCGCACCGCTGAGAAACACGAGCGGGAAAAGCACTGGGCTGGGAATTTAGGATGTATGGAATGTTCTAGTCTATCAATGACATGCCCTTCAGTGAAGCACTTGACTTTCCTGTTTCTCCGTTTCCTCAGCTGGACAGGATATCTGCCTTTTCTGCTACCCTGCGGGACTGCTGAGAGAAGAGGTGGCGATGGAGCCCTCTGTAAACTGTCTGCGCCGCACGAATCCCACAGGGAGATGATCAGGCAGCTCGGAGGCCACCTCGCTCTGCTGGACAAGTGTGAGGTGGCGATACTGGATAATAGTTGCCCCATGGGCCTACACTTCCTTTTGGAAGGTCACTCTAAGTTCAAGTCTTAAGGAGAAGATTAAGAGGCTGATTTTCACCCCATCCAGCCTTGTCAGCACTAAGGCTGACACTGCCCGACTCCTACGTCCACTTCTCAACTGGCTCCAAACTGAGGGAATATTTAAATGGCGTGAGTGACGGTCACTCGCATGGCCACAGCTATTGCTCCCATCACACAGGCCACATGGACCTGCTCGGGTACGTCTCTCTCCTGGACTCCTAGGCTCCTGGAGACCCATGTCGTTTCATGATTCTTGGCATCAACCAGGAGAGAGCACACTGCCAAGGGCCTCATAAGCGTTTCGTCCATTCATTAATTCACTTGAAGAGAGAAAGCCTACTGTTCTGTGAGGTTCCCCCAGAGGGCTGAAGAGTGGCTGAGGATGTATAGAGAGCCATGCCTGGGGGCCAGGCCTCTCAGCCCACGTAGAACATAGCAGCCCTGGCCCTCAACAGCACACTCTCCAGCCCAGCTGCCCTACTCCAGGTCAGGGGCTCCCAGAAAGGGGCGGAGGGAGAGCTGCCACCCACCTCTGGGCCATGGCACACGACAGGAGCCTCAGGCTGTGAGCTCCTCATCCCAGTCATCACGGCTCTGCAGACAGAGGGCTTGGAGAGCCCAAGCAGCAGCCTTCAAAGGGACCAAAGCTAGAGATCACCACAGTGCTGAGCAGCAGAAATGGAGAAATTACATCATTATCCTTAATGACGCTGCTTAGCTCAGGGTCTTGGGTGGTCTTTAGTCCCCCAAATCCTAAGACACACTGGGAGGAGCCCTGGCTGACCCCTCTAGGACCCTCCTTCTTCCCAGGCTCTTCTGAGGTCCTTAGAGCAATTTTCAGATGCCGGATCATTTGTTCTTGGAGACCTCTTTCCATCCAGGCTGGGAAAAACCAGGACGCAAGAAAGAATGGCCTGAAGGCAAAGGCAGAAGCTGTTT
Organism: Vicugna pacos; assembly: GCF_048564905.1. Classification (NCBI taxonomy): domain Eukaryota; kingdom Metazoa; phylum Chordata; class Mammalia; order Artiodactyla; family Camelidae; genus Vicugna; species Vicugna pacos. The sequence goes on along the minus strand of NC_132993.1, from coordinate 18,172,362 downwards.
CCATCTCCCCCAGGCACTAGCAAACACCTGGTCTGCTTCACCAGCCTCTACACCCAATGCCCCCTCGGGAATTTGCATTTGTAACACGCACTGATGTCCCCAGGGACACGTTCCCATGAGAATGCCTCTCCTGGCCGGTCGACCCTTAACTCTGATGTGGGCTCAGCCAGCCTTTCCTGGGTCACCTAGAATAAAGACAACAGGTCACTCTCTGGGGCCTGCAGATTGAGGCTTCAGCATCCCAGTCCAACGCTTCTCCCTCTGCCTCGTCACCAGGGTGTGGGCCACCATGTGATTCCACAGATGTCCCATATAGGGAAGCCCTGCCCCAACCCCATCTTCCCTGAGCACAGCCAAACACAGCTGGGACCTAGTGAGGAGGTCAGGGTCTCAGGGCTCTTACTGCTCTCTGCTCCGAGTCCTGGAGGCGCGAGTTCAGGTTAAGGAATATGGGTCCAAGGAAGTGGAAGGGGTCAGAAAAGCCTGAGAGGCACCAGAGGACGAGCATTCTAGCTTAAGGAAACAGGACAACAGGAGCACAATAAAAATGAGTCACTGGGTAAGAGGTGCAAACTTCCAGTTATGAAATAAGTAAGTCCTGTGGGTGCAATGTACAGCATGGTGATTATAGTTAATAATACTGTATTGTAAATAATAAACGCTGGAGAGGGTGTGGAGGAAAGGGAACCCTCCTACACTGTTGATGGGAATGTAAATTGGTATAGCCACTACGGAAAACAGTATGGAGGTTCCTTTAAAAACTAAGAATAGAGTTACCCTATGATCCAGCAATCCCACTCCTGGGCATATATCCAGAGAAAACTCTTTTTTGAAAAAACACATGCACCCTAATGTTCATAGCAGCACTATTTACAATAGCCAAGACCTGGAAACAACCTAAATGTCCACTGAAAGATGAATGGATAAAGAAGATATATATATATATATACACACACATACATACACAATGGAATACTACTCAGTCATAAAAAAGAATGAAATAATACCATTTGCAGCCACATGGATGGACCCAGAGATTATTACTAAGTGAAATATGTCAGACAAAGAAAGACAAATACCATATAGTATCATTTATGTGTGAAACCTAAAATATGACACAACTTATTTATAAAACAGAAACAAACTCACAGACATAGAAAGCAAACTTATGGCTGCCAAAGGGGAAAGTGGGCAGGAGGGATAAAGTAGGGGTTTGGGATTAGTAGATACAAACTACTACATATCAAATAGATCAACAACAAGGTCCTGCTATATAGCACAGAGAACTACATTCAGTATCCTGTTATAGACTATAATGGAAGAGAATATGAAAAAAGAACATATATTATATATATATGAATATGTATACATATACACAACTGAATCACTTGGGTGTACACCAGAACTAACACAACATTGTAAATCAATTATACTTCAACAAAAATAAGTTAATAAAAAGAAAAATTACTCTGTTGTATATATGAAAGTGGCTAAGAGAGTAGGTCTTAAAATTTCTTAATCATAAGAAAAATTGTGTAACTATGTGTGGTGATGGATGTTAACTAGACTCTTGTGATGATCATTTCACAATATATACAAATATCAATTCACTATGTTGTACATCTGAAGCTAAAATACTGTTACATGTCAATTACATCTCAATTTAAAAATGAGCCACAAATCATAGCCCCTTTTCAAGCTCTTTGAGTTGTAACTATGACAAAACCCACAAGGGACCCCAACCCTACAAAAAATAGGTCCTAAAGTCAGCCTCCCGGGCCTCCCTCCCTCCTCCACTTCCCTGCAGGGGAAACGCCACAGGACAGAGTCCGATTGAAATTTGGTTCCCCTTTGCAGGCCTCAAGGGAATTCCAGACTCGAGCAGAAAAGAACTCCAGGGTTCATCTCATCCATCCGTACCTCAAGGAAAGAAGACCAAAAGCAAAGGGACCCAGCGGTCTTGTGAATGAATGAGTGGAGGGAACGCTGGGTTTGCAAATGGTGTGCTTGCGAGGCCCCCTCAACGGGGCCACTCAGGAGCCCGGCCTGGCTGAAGGCGTGTGAAACACGTGTGGTCTGAGCTGAGGCCAAAAGAACCATAGCTGAGCCCCAGAGCGAAGTAACCCGAGTATCGGCTGAATCAAAGGAAACCGATACTGCGCACTAAAAGCAAGAGTGGCCTTTTAGACTGGCTGGGGAGACAGCCCCAGCCCTGTGCAGAGTTTCTGGCCTCCTCCTTTCTGCTCTCAGCCCTGAACTTGCCTCTAACTTGAAAGGGCTAATTAAAGCCCCAAGAAAAATCAAAAGCTTGTTATCTGGCTCCATTACTCCCAGTCCTGGCAACAGCCAGTCTTGCAAAGCTGCCTTCCTCTGTTCTCTCCAAGGCCGCCATGCGGATGTTAGGACCTGCAGCCCTGCAGACTCCCATGATGAACTTTGCCTTTTGTATTATGGCAGAGCAAGGGCAGGACAAACACTTGCCTATGGGCAGCCAGAATGATCCCTGCAGCTGGTTTTACCCCCAAAAGCATTGCCCCAAAAGGCAGGATTTGAGCAAGTTTTCCGCAGAAAAAAACAGCCAACCCCTCTGATCTCAGAAGAGCTGGTTGTCTAGCATACACTTGCTATTTTCTAACGCAGGGTGTACGTGCGCATGCTCGGGGGCAGGGGTAATTCTTGTGTACGTGCACACGCATGTGTGTAGGGGTGTGTGTGCGTGCGTGCAAGTGTGGTGATGAGAGGCAAGGGGGGTTCTCCTGAAATGCTGTCTCTGCTAGTCACTCACAAGATACATGACCCAGGGCAACTCAGTCACCTTGATGGGCCTCAGAATGAACGTACAGACGGGGATCTCTAGGTGCCTTCCCCATGCCGACATGTTTAAGGCATCTCCCCAGGGACCCGTGTCTGAGTATGTAATGTACACACGCACCGCACAGCATCTGACTTTTCATTCGTCGCCTTCATTTGGGAGCAGTCCATTCCCCCACCCAAGTTCACAAACCTGTCTCATAGACTCTCCTGAGTGGATCATGTACTGTCTAGACCAAGGTCTCCAAAAGATATGTCACCCACTAGGGCTCAGCGGATATAGTGGAATCCCCTCAGTTCTCTGGTCTGGCAATGATGGTCAGTGTATTGCTTCCTTCTCTGGTCCATGATGCCTCTCCCATTTCCTAGGTGACACTAGGGGTCTCCTGGTTTTTAAGGACCTCCAAGAAGAAATGGCATCTTTTAGTTCCAGTTCAGATACCTGGAAAATTTGTCACTAGAAAACAGCCTGAACTTAAATGTGAGGGCACCAAAGACACACTTCACTGGGTCCTTCTTTCTCCTCCTTCTCCCTGCCCCCACCCCAAATTCAATGCCTGGAGGAATGGCCTTCTTACCCCATGCAGGGGAGGGGGTGCCAGTGCCCTCTGCGATCTGCCTGGCAAGCAATCCAAATTCATTTTCCTAATATGGAATTCCACCAAAGTTTTACTAGGAGTCAAGACTCACGTCCATGCAAATGCGTACTTCTATCCGGTGAGTGAATTTTCCTTTCTTCTCCCTACCTTAAGATTATAAAATTGATTTTCTCAGAGCTAGGACCATAATTTTTCCAATGGACAATAAAAAAGAAAAAGGGAAAGGAGAGTAAGTAACATAGGGTATAGAAGATGCCAACAGCTGAACTTTCCATGTCGCCTGAAGAATGGTTGAGGAAAAACTGGACCATTTTAAAGATGAATAGAAGTCAAGCCACAGAAAGGCAGATGCTTTTCCTCTTGGGTCACAAGTGAGTCAGGCTGGGAGAGGCAGGAGGCTGTGGTACCCGTGGCACCTGTAGTCCGCTCTGTCCCTCAGGCCGCACAGGCCCTGCGCAGGTCTCCTAAACCAATCTTCCTTCTCCCCTTCCTCTGGTTCCCTTCAGCCCTTCTGCCACCCAGTATTGTTCTGTGGCTGCTTCCGGACTTTGTGCCATGTCTCCTCCATGGAAATGTGCACACAGAAGATGCTAAACAAATAAAGTTTTCTAAGCAAGCTCTGTTTTCCCCTCCATGTTCACTGGACTCTCACCCTAGTTCTTCTGCTCTCTTTTTGCCATTTCCTAAAGATACACAAGGGGCTAAAAACATAACTCCCCTGAAGTTCTGTATCTATCCCAAATGAAGACTGACTGCCTCCATTACTCCCAGGAGCGGTTTTACTCTAAGCTCCCAGGGACGTGACTCGCAGGCATGGTCGGTAAGAAGGCGGGTGCAGGAGTCGTATCACAGGACACGACAATCCAGCCTTCAACAACACCTAGGGCACATGGTATCAACATCACATGATTCCCGCCTACACCAGCCCTGCCTGTGATGGCCAGTGAGCCAGTCACGACAGAGAAAATGGCCAAGAGGAAAGCTATGTTTCAGCTCCAGTTCTGACTCTTATAAGCTCAGTGCCACAGTCACAGCATGTTTGAGCTGGTGAAGATCTGAGTTCAAGGAGACCCAGAGGTGGGATGTGCTTGTCTCATCTGCAAAATGGGACAGATGATTCACACCCCACGGAGGCCACAGACGAGGCCTCCACACCACGCCGTCCCAGCCCCACAGGCCCTCCCAGGACTCACCGCGCTGCTGCAGGGGATGTCCTTCACCTTGAGCCAGGCCAGGTCCAGCGTGCCCTCACCCCGGTAGCAGGACTGCAGCCGCTCCTTAATACGGTCGTTGATCTGCTTCAGGATGAAGATGCACAGGGCCGACTCGTCCAGGGACTTCATCTTCCGCTTCTGGCCTTTGGAGAAGACGGTGAAGAGGAGGTCGTCCTCCGGCCGGACCCCGAGGGTCCGGGCGAGCACGGCCCCAGCTTTGGACAGGTAGGCAGCCTGCAGCAAGCGGTACTCCACCCCGCTGCGCTCGCAGCCGATGGGCACCTCCACGTAGGAGTTGAAGGCCGTGTCCTCCTTGCAAAGCCTCACGAGCTTGGAGGTATAAACCTGCTCCTTTGTGGTGGAGCCTGGGGGAGACACCATCTCAGGCTGAAGGGTCAGGAAGTAGACAAAGTTGCCACTGCTGAAGCCGTAGACGTAGTAGATGTCAAAGTCAGGGATGACGGTAAAGGTGTCCGAAGGGATCTTGATCATCGAGGCCACAAACTCATCGTGGAAGACATAAGCAAACATGCCGTCCGCCTCTGAGTTCTTGGTCAGCTTCCGGCTGGAGATGGTGGGGAAATACTCCGGCTTCCCGTCCACGGCCGTGGCGATGAAGAGCTTGTCGTCCAGGTTGCTGTAGGAGACAATCACCCCAAAGACAGAGCCGCTCTCGTTGACCCCCGACAGGTAGTGCTCCTTCTTATGGAAAGGCTCCCCCAGCTTGAAGAGGTCCTCCAGCCTCAGGAGCTTGCAGATGCCTTGGTACAGGCTCCCACAGGCAATCAGCCTGTTCTCCTTGTAGTCTATCAGGAGCATCTTGTTGACGTTGTTGGTGGTGGTCAGGGGCTCGTTGCACGTCTGGACGATGCGGGGCGGGTAGCACTTGGGGTTGTCCTCGTCCGGCCCTGTCTGGTGGGTCACCAGGACCTTCAGGTCACTGGAGAGCTTGTAGATCCGGTTGACGGCCCCTACGTAAATGTGCCCTGTCCTCTCGTCCACCACCAGGTGGTTGAAGCTCTCGGCGGGCTCCCCGCGGAACGTGACAAAAGGCCGCTTCTGGGGCAGCGGGGGTGGCTGCCGGGGGAGCAGAGTGGAGGAGCCCATCCCCACCATCAGAAGATGGGAGAGCAGGCAAGTCCAGTTCCAAGGCATGGCTTTCATTTCAGAGACGCGTCCTTGGGGCACGGTCGCACTCCGCACAGCAGTGTCCTGGGAGGGCCAGGACTCAGGATCGCAGGCTCCCTACAGGAAAAGGAAAGAGGCGATGCTGCGTCATAAAGGCAGAGGCTTCATTCCCCCCATAGCTTGTCTAGCTGGACCCCCAAAGCATTCTGCACACACTGAAACAGAGGATGATGCTGGGGGGAGCTGGGGCAAGGGGGCTGGTCCCCAGCGTGGGTGTGGGTCAGCCCGAGCTGGGTGGCAGCAGGAGGGCGTTTCAGTAATAATACTAGCGAGGGTGACTATGAAGACAATCGTGATGATGTTGATGATGGTGATAAACAGCCAGTGTCCACAGAATGCCCAACTTCGTGTCAGCCCCCATCCAGCACCTTCCAGAGACTCTCATTTCATCTTAATAAACCTTTCAGTGCTGGGGATCTTCCATCTGCCCCTCCAGATCTGCCTTCCACCCTTCTCTGTGCCCAAGAAGGCTGGCTGTATGGACGGCACATCCGTGGGCTCCTTGCCCTTGGCTGGTTAGACGCAGCCACTGGGGAGAATCAGCAGAAGCCTGGTGAGAGGGGGAGGGGAGGGGAGCCACACGAACTGGGGCCTCCCCATCCCCAGGTTCTGTGAACCACCTCCTACCTGCCTCCGTTTGGTCCTAGAGGAGCTAATGGGCCTCAACATTCCTACCCTCAAACACTGCCCGGCCTCTTAGAAGTCAAGAGCCCCTCTATTAACCTTCGTGCAAACAGCCCAGTTTGCATGTGTGATGCTTCCTGCTGGGACCCTGACTAGCAGCCACCTGAAGTAAGTACTACTGACACCCCTTCCTCACAGCTGAGGGGAGTTACCCGAGTCGCACTGCTAAAAGCCCTAGAGGCAGACTCAACCCAGGGCCATCCAAGTGTGTGGCAGGTTCTCGGGCTGCACGGCTCGACCATCTCAATTCACCCCAGCCAGGCACAGATGGGGATGTCCTCCGGTGGCCGTTCATAGAGCAGAATAGTTTAAACCTGGGTGGGCACCTACTGCAGGGGAAACTTCTCCTTTGTGCACATCCCCTGCCCCCGCCGGAGGGTGCATGAGGCCAAATTGAAAACCCACATCCTGGGTCCCTCTGCGTCGTGGCGGCACCAGGCCCTCGGGTACACTGCCCAGCTTGGAGCCCCGACGTCATTTTAATGAGGCAGATCTTGGCTGCCACCCACAGCGGGGCCTCCTCTGAGAGGTTTTCATTAAAGGCAGAGAACAAATGCTTTAAGAAGTAGTCAAGTAAATAAATAAATAAGTAACTCCCTGCAGAACGAAATAGCTTTCCGTCCTAGTGGTCTCATTCATTTCTATTCAAGACGCTTTCTCTGCATGTGTTTCCAGAGGATGGTTTCATATTTTTTACCAGTATGGGAGAGATCTGGGCAGAAATGGCCTACGTCTTATTTGGGGACATCTCAGCTCTTTGGAATTTCTCTCATTTTCCCCTGAAACAACTCAGAAACAAGGTGATGGGAAGAGGTAGATGGCTGAACCACAGAAACCCCCAGCCCAGCAGGGAGAGTGCCAGGTTAAATGGAAACCAAGAGAAGAAAGAAGAAAGCAAAGACTTGACACTGTCAACTAAAGTCCCAGTGAAAACCACAAGTCTCCTCACAAAAAAACATCAGAGGAGGGGAACCAGCAGACGGCGCGCCCACGACCGACAGGAGTCATGCAAGTCGAGGGTCTTCATCTGCTCTCCCATATGGCAAACGTATGCTCAGGTCACACTCCAAATGGGCAAGACGCCGCAGAATCCGAGGATGGCTGAGGCTGGACCGGGCCCTTGAAGAACCCAGAGTCAGGGAGACAGATGCTGCAGGAACCCCAGTTACTCAGACAGTGAAACATCACAGGACAGACTTCAGGAGATCACGTGAAGACAGCTGGCCTCTAACCTGGGGTGCAGGAGCAAGGAGAAGGCTGTGGGAGGCCTTGGGGAGGCCATGGCATTTGGGCCCCCTTGGGGAAGGGTCCGCAGAGCCACAGCAAGGGCATTTCAGCCAGGCGCATGCCGGGAGGAGTCTGTCTGCAGAGCATGGTTCGTGAGAGTCAGGAGGAGACAGGGCTGGCAAGGGACCAGGACTTGTCAGGGTGGCCCTGGGAGGAAGAGAGCACAGCCTCCACCCCCAGAGAGGAGCCTCCGTGCCCCTGTTGATTTAGCCTTTGCCAAAAGAACTGAGGACAGAGCTGAGGCCTCTGAGCTCCGTCAGGGCGGGGAGCGCCTGCCCTGCTCACTAGTGTGTCCACAGTCCCAGGGCCACACCCGACAGAGTGGAGACTCAAGAATTCTCTTCTGACTGGCAGGAAGGGGAGCTAGAGGCATGGAGAGGACCAGCACCTGCAGAACCATTACCGCGCCCTGGGCCCCCATTACTGCACTGACCAGAGCACTGATCGCTGGGGTCAGGAGGGTGCTACCTGCTTTTCAGGGGAAAAGCCACAAGCCAATCAACAACTCCCTAAGGAAGCTGTGATCCAGAGAAGTTAACTGACTTGCAGGAGGTCACACAGTGAGTTCAAGGTAGAGAAGGATTAGGCTCACGTCCCTGGACTCCAAACCCAGGTCTCTTTCCACTGCCTGCAGCCCGTCTTCTGACTTTACTTGAACCCACTTCCCCATCGCTCCCTGGTCTGGACGAGCCTGTTCTTTGAGTGCCACATGCTCTCCTGGCTAATACGACTCTCAGGACACTGCTGCCAACAACCAAATTCCAGCAGGGTTGGTAATCCTCATTCCAGACAGGCAGGTGCAGGCCAGGCCTCAGCCACTGGCCCTCTACAGTCCCCGTACTGGAACCTGCCGAGCACTGGGGGAAGTGTGCCTGCCACACCCCCGCCTCACTGTACACACTCACGGACCCACAAGCCAATCAACAGCTCTCTAGTTTGCAAGAGGCAAGACGAGGAAGCCTGTAATTATAAATTTACTGAGCAGAAAGGTGCCAGCGCTCATTCTCCATCTTCTATTAGCCGCTGAAATGAGACACAGTTATGCATCTCAAACACTTGTCACCCTCATCTGGGGATGTTGGAATTACTGCGCCTGGAGAGGCGGGAACCCACAGGAAACAATAACGTGTGATAGGAATAACTAGCCTCTCATTTTACACACCACGAAAGGGACTGATTAGAAAACAAATAAGAGAAATGGAAGAGAATGAGGAACTCGCAAGGAGGTGGGCGCCAGCTTGCCTCCCCAGAGCCCCACTGGGTACCACCACAGGGGTGAGCCAACGGCAGCCCTTCCACCCCAGCTCCGGACCCACAGGTGGGCTGAGCTGCCTGGCCCCGCCCCCCAGAGCTGCCCGAGGCTGCTCTGTCCTGGCAAAGCTGGACTTCCCCAGTGGTTTCCATTCCAGGACATCAATCCTTCAACCCTCCTAAGTGATGCCCCAAAGTAGGAAACCTCATCGCCATCCCAGGTCCCACCCACCGTTTCTCGCCTGGGTCATCGTTTAGCTGGTTTTTAAAACAAAGTATTGGAGGTAGCATTCAGCCCAACTCTGACTCCTCAAGGCAAGGAATGTGGCCGAGTGACCCCAAGATGGCCCCGGAGGACTCGCCGCACTAGGCAGAGGGGGAAAGGGGTGCGGAGACAGAACTGAAAGGCTCTGAGTCAAACCCAAGCACGCTGCCAGTTTCCCTTCTTGGAAATCAAGTTTTAATTCTGCATCATCTCAGGGGAGATGGGAATCATTTTTAGAAGCTGATCATCATTTTGATTAAAGAAATTGAGGCTTTGTTCTACGTGGCAAGTAGTGAAGAGCGCACACTAATTTTCATGAAATAGCACCATCTTCTCAGATTCCTGAGTGGCAGAGAAGAAAGTTATTATGGAGTAGTTTAAAATAGCAATTACCTCCCGAAATGAGAGTTTACAAAGTGTTTTCATATGTGTTACCTCGTTCTGATGGTGCTGCGCGTGGCAACCCCGTTAGGCAGAAGAGGTATTTGTAAGTATATGTCCTCTACAGATAAGGAAACAGAGGCACAAGCAGGTGCTGGTCCTGGCTGGGGTCACATGCACTCAGGGCAGTACTTGGACATCTCTTCAGCTCCCCCTGTGGCAGGCACATGGTACCTTCCCTGACCTTCTGGACAGAATCCTGTTCTTAGGACCTTGGTTATGGGATAATAGAACATTCAGAAAATGTCTTCCAGGATCATGTTTCAAAACACAAGTCCCAATCCATCATGAGTCTAGAAACCAACTGAGTGGGTCACACATGCTTTTTTAATTTTTCTAGTGAACTAAAATAGAAGGGAAAACAAGAGTATGCCACATTTAGAAAGGATAAGGCTTCCGTGAGACTTTTGTTTCAGCCGGGTAATATATATGCATGAATGTGACGTACGTGTCCTTCTTACTGCTGGTCATTTTGATGGTGAATTCGATGTCTCCACCTGGCTGGGCCACGGTGCCCAGATATGTGGTCAAGCATTATTCTGGATGCTTCTGTGAGGGTGTTTTTGGATAAGCTAATCATTGAAATCAGTGGACTTTGAGTGAAGCAGACTCCCCCCTATAATATAAGTGTATGGCCATCCAATCAGTTGAAGACTGAATAGAACAAAAGTCTGATCTCCCCGAGGGAGAGGGGATTCTACAGGGGATGCCTTTGGACTTGAACTATGACACGGGCTCTCCTCTGAGTCTCCAGCCTGTGGTCCTACCCTGCTGATTTTGGACTTGGAGTCTCCATAATTTCATGACCCAATTCCTTAAAATAAATCTATCTCCCTCCCTCCCTCTTTCTCTCTTATATATATATAAGAGAGAAAGAGAAGTTTTATACATATATATATATATATATATATATATATATATATATATATATATATATAACTTCTCTTTCTTTGGAAAACCCTGACTAATACAGTCATGATCAAAAAAAAAAATTGAAAGACACTGTTAGAGAAACCATTCATTTATCCTCTGTGGACCCATGATCCAGTCCTTTGCCCTCTCTCAGTCCAAAGCCTTCTGGGGAAATTGACTCCACCGCTGGTTCACAGGAGTACACATGACCAGAGCCCATACCAGTCAGCACAGATTGGAGGGAGGTCATAGTGACTGGTTCAGAGATGGGGACCTCGTTGGATCAAAATCTCTGGGAGACAAAAGAATTTGGATGGGAGTGCTGAGGAAAAAGTTCTAGGTCTTCCATTGGATGTGGCCTGGGAGAGGGGCAGGCTTAAGAACTGCAGGGAACCTTCTTGCAACCAGGGTAGTTTGTGGGGAGCCTGAAGGGAAGGAAGCCAAGTACGGAGGAGAGTGGAGCTGAGCCAGGGCATGGAAAGTACTGAGCTCTGGGTCCCAGTGATGTCACACAGGTGTCACACTGAAGCCAGCTCCATGCTTATACTTCCCAGCTACATGCCAAAACTTCCCCTTTTACATAAGCCAGTCAGGGTTCCGGCATTTGTTAATGAAAAAATCCTAACCCATATACAGAAGAATCCAGCCTTCTAGCCAAAGGAGTAAAGTGTCTCTCCACACCCTCTCTAATAGACTGTTATTTCACAGCCAAAGAGATTTCTGTGCCCCACTGCCCCCAGAAATACACTAGAATTTTGCAATTAGTGGGGCTTTATCCAGGTGAGTTTTGGGGGCTTGTCTGCTGGGTCTTTGCCTTGAGGGCTGTGCTGGCAGGTCTCTTGGGATGCTCTCCACCTGTCCATGCCTCACTGTCTTCCGCACAGATGGTTTACACTGTCCAGGGTGACCGCCCCCACCCCCTCAGCTGTGGACTGATTCTTCAGATGAAGGATGCCTGACCCTGGTACTGGCCTAGGACAGCCCCCACTGTGTGTTAGCACAGGAACTCACATTAGTGCCCACCAGCATCTCACATCTTACAAACTGTTCTATTTGCCCATGGATGCTGCCCCCTCTCTAAAAAACACGAGCTTCTGAAGGTCAGAAATTACTATGTATTTTCCAACATTATTCTCTCCAGTTCCAAGCCCAGATCTTGCTACATGGTAGGTATATAACAAATGTTTGGAAATACATGAATGAATGGGTGGATGAATTACGAATGGACAAATAATGAATGACAACTTCACAGAGGAGTGTAAGAGATGGCAGCTGGGATCACCCACAGCTGAAGTACCAAGTAAACTGTGGTGCTGGACCACTCAGCCCAAGCTCACAATGCTGATTTTACTGGGTTCTAATCCAGGGCTTACAACTACCTAAAATACTCCATTTTGCCCGTTAAAGCATGACTACAAAAGCACCAGGGCAAATGCATCTTTCAGACACGGTTTACAATGAGAGCTGCTAGTGCACCAGCTGTAGTATCATAACAAGTTGCCCTGCATCCACACATTAGACTTGGAGAACTTCCGCCCTACTCAGCAGAGGAAATCGGCGCAGAGGAGAAGGCCCTGGGCCTGAAAACAAAAGTGCAGCAAGGAAAACAGACCATGCAGGAGACTCAGTTGCTGGAAGTCAGGCCAATGAGTGTTGATCGAACATGTACCACGTGAGGGGTTCTGAACTGGGTGCAAGGGGTACGGACGCTCCAAAGCAGAAAACAGTAGGCTTTCCCCCGAGTGGTTGAGGGTGTCCTATTGGGCCCTGCAGCTGTCCCCCTTTGAGGTCATCCATAGTCACTAGCAAGCTGTGCAGAGCTCCACCTCCCAGCCCCTCCTGGTTTCCGAGAAACCAGGAACCTCTTTCCCCTAAGGCCTTCCTACTGGGCTGCACTAGAGATAATTCATCTCTTGTGAAGGTGAGGCCCAGGGACAGGAAGCTTGCTACCCATCAAAGACATGGTTCCCCATCCATGCAGCTGCTGGTGCAAAGTAGTTGGTAGGAGGTGGCACCAGCTATGGCCAACGTCTCCCGGCCTCTCCATTTGCACATGGCATCCAGGTGTGACCGCATGAATGGTGAAGGAGTGTCATGGTGACACTTACACATCAAAGCAGGTAAGATGGTGGAGCCTTGAGATGGAAGGACCCACCCACCAACTGGAGACATCCAGGTCAGATGAGAAATAAACCACTACTGGGCCAGGGCTCTGAAATGGTGGACTTGTGTGCACCTGCAGCTGGCACCGTCCTGAGGAGCACAGGCAGAAACACAGCCAGCACGCTGCATTTCAGAGCCAGATTCAAACCCAAGGCTGGGCCCCTGGGGGCTCCATCCCTTGTAATGCATCAGGTTGACCCCAGGGAAAGTCCTCTTGAGGTGTCAGTAGCCCCCTCCTTGTCCCCGGACTGCAAGTCACCATACCCAGAGAGCTGGGAGATGGCCATGCCAACGTCCACAGGGGAGGAAAACCTTCCTGTTCCTCAGTGGCCCTTCTGAAGTTTGGGCCTAGGGAGGCCCCATGTGTGTGCAGCTGAGGTCAGTGAGGGGACGGGGGACATGGCACAGGTCTTCTCTTTATTTCATCCAATAAATACCCACCCACCATTGATCCAAATGAGCAAAATGGGCAAAATCCTTTTTTTAGACTCCTACTCCACTTTGTAATCTATGCATTCAGAAGAACATCCCCAGAAAGTAACCAGTATTTTTTTCCTGTCTGCATTTCTCACTTTAAACTCTTGGTTTCTAGAAGTCAGAGCCATGAATTACTTTATTCCTTTTCCTAGAGGATGATATTTACATGTAACACCTGTGCCCGCCTTGTGAAGCCAGGAGAGCATGCAGGCCCCTACATGCTTCTCTGCCGAGTCCTGGCCTACACCGCCACCCCTCCTCCTTGTCGATGCCTCAGAAATGAGTGCCACATTCACGAGAGGAGAAGCGCCCCAGGCTGTGGGTGTCGCAGCACAACCCATCACTACCACTGCGGGAAAGGTCAGGTCAGAGTAACTGTCCTCTCAAGAGGAGGTCACAGTGCTGTCACTGGACAGTCTCATGTGCAGGTGGGGGACCCAGAAGGGTCAGCCCAGCCTGGCCATAACCCATCACAAACCAGGAGGCGACAACCGCTGGGGCAGGTCACGAGCCCGGGAGTCAATCCCTCCAGTCTGCTTTCCCTCTGCTTCTGCTTCTGCTCTTCTGAGCAATGAGAAATGTGACATCGGTGGTCGGTGGTCGGGGGAAGGGCTGGAGAAGGGCATAAAGAATGGAGAAGAGGGAGACATGGGGAGCCAGACAAGGCGTAGAGTCCCACCGTCGCCAGGCAACCAGCCTGGTCCCCGGGAAATTCAGCACCAAGCTCAGCTACTCGGGGCTTTTACTCCTTACTTCCCTGCTTATTAGAGATGGCTGGGGGAAGCGATTACCATGGACAGGGCCTTTGCAACCAGCCTGGAAGAAGCCTCCGCAGGAGGGTGAGTCAGAGAGCCGCCCCATTCAGAGATCAGGTCCGTGCTGGACCCCTGAGGCCCCCATCTATGGTTTCCCCTCCCCCAGGCCTTCCCATCCGTGGCCTTGAGGGAGCCCCCCAGGGTGCAGAACCACCTTTCCCTGGCCAAGTCTGCCGTTCCCAGCAGAGCCAAGCGGGAGCTTCAGCGAGCCCAGGCAGCCCACGGTGGAACTCTATTATTATACTACGGCAGCCCTTTATATTCCAGGCGCTGTGCTCGGGCGGGGGAGTCGCTGAGCAGTGATTCTCTTTACTCCAAGTCTGGCTGTGAGGCTTTAAAAACACAACACTCTCAATAGCAGCCTGGGCTGGGAGGACAGACTCAACTTCTTTCCAGCGTCTCATTTAAAGAAACAGGCCAGCCAGGAACTGGGGGTCAGACGCCCCAGCTGACATGGCATCAGTGTGGTCACTCTCTCCCACCCCAGGCCTTGGCCCAGCCTGTGAGAAATGCCCTGTCCAGGGTGCTGGCTCCCTGTTTCTTCTGAGGGCCCCCACTGGCCTCTGGATGTGCAGAAATGGAGGCACATCATGGGAAGGTGCTCAACATACCCCAAAACTGTGGCAAAGGGAGCATTAACCATTGCTTTTGCTGCTCCAGGATCTGGATGAACATTCACATCACAGAGAAGGGGCCTGGGGTCCACTGTGCACTGGGGATAGTCATCTATCCGTGCAGTCTGTCTCAGGCGTATAGCCTGTGGCAAAGTGGATTGAAGGCTTGCTTAGCTGACTGATCTTCACCTGGAATGGAGGCTCTCTGCAGCTCTCCCAGCCACCTGTTTCCCCACACCCCTTAGACTCAACATCTTCTCTTCCTGAACTACCAGCCTGGCACCAGTAAGCAAAGACACATCATGCGGGCTTCACACTAACGAGCTCCTCTCTCTCAAGGCCCTCCTCTCCTGCCGTGGCCGAGGATGTTCTCAGTTCACAGTAGCTGAAGTGCCAGCCAAAGGCACCCATAAGAGCCTCCTCTATCTGAATCTCAGTGGCAAGGATGCTACAGATGTCAGGAATGGTCATCCTCATTGGCCACAGTCCCACTTTCTTGATGCCTCGGTTTCCCCATCTGTAAAATGGCATTTCTGTAAATAGGGTGATGAGGCAAGAGAGACCATTATGTTTCCTCTTTGGCTTAAATCTGGAAGTCGGGGTGAACCATCTCGGGCTTCACAGAACACAGGCCATCAGTGATGTGGGCAGGGTTCCACAAACGGCCTTTGCAGCAGAGCCACGAAATGGTGAGAATTACAACACCCGGGGGTGGTGTTCACTGCAGAACAAAAGGCTGGGGCTGTAGCCCCTCTCTCGAGTCTCTCTGCATCTTCGCTTAAATTGGCCCTTTTCAGTGGCCTCAGTCTAACTTGTGAGACGCCTTGGGAGAGCCCGCTGCGGTCCAGTCCCACAGCCTGCCCCCAGAGCAGGCGGGGCCCTCAGCTGTTAAGCGGGCCTCCATCACACCCCTAGGACCTATCTCCTCTTTCACAATAAGGCCTGCGGGAGCAGGCGCACTTTGTCCGCTCAGGTGTTGGTCCGTTTATTGAATCAGATCCTGGGGAGAAAGACAACCCTTTGAGGAGGGGCCCTCGCTGATTTCGGCCTCAGGGACTCCTACACGTGACAGTGCACGAAGGATCAGCGGAAGGCCTCCAAGCTCTGAAGCTCCCTCACCCACTGCAGGGTTTGACACCCCACGAGAAGGTGACTCTTCCCATTTATTTCATCTCCTATCTTGAGGAAGAGGAGAAATTTAAAAAGGAATGGAAATTCCCTTCTTTAGACTGGTGGAACTCTCTAAATAGACTTTTCTAACTAAAAAAAAAAAGTCAGTAGGTTTGGAAAGGATGCTAGACTCAGGGTGCTGGGGGAACCCAGGTCCCTGGGCTCAGGATCTCCACCAAAATGCCTCCCTTCCTCCCCACCAGCCCCTGTCACTGCCCCCGCACAGAAGCAGACCTGCTTCCCACAGCCCGGCCTCCTGCTTCCAGCTCACAGAGTCTTCATGCAAGGAAGCCAGTGATTCCACCACACGGCAGCACCAGGACGGAGCAGGCAATGTGGGGCACATGTGGACCAAATGACAGCACTTCTGCTGTCATCTGATGGCCTGTGGGAGGGCTCTCTCCCTGATCCTCTCCTTGCCCTTCTACCTCCTCCCTGTCTGTCTCATTTCCCGGGAAAATCAGGAAGTGAACAGTTGTCTCCCTTGCTGGTCTATATTCATGTAATTAGTGCTATTTAATTCCATGGTGAGCCAAAGCTCATAAAATACAAAACATATTTCAGCTGTGCCGCCGATCTTGGCAGAAATCTACCCTGCAGCCGGAAGCCCAGCAGAGCTATATTCACTCCTTAAAAACAAAAAAAGCTCAGAATTGACTGCAACCAAGTTTGGGGGCCAGGCACTATTACCTGGAAATACACAAGGAGGTAGCAAAATAGGGTATTTTACATCTTAAAGTTTGGAAATAAGCTCTATCACCATGACGACCCTGAATTTTAAAAATATTTAGTATTGATCAAGGTACGCTAGTATATGATGTCATTCTTCCCAAGGAGGTGGTTCTTGGCCCACCCTCTCCTTATTCCCCGGTGCTTTAAGTGTTTGGGTCCCTAGCACTGGGGACCTGTGCCACCCCGTCATCCTGCATCTCCCACCTGCTGGGCATACATTTATGAATCAAAGGACCAAGGAGACAGGTGCAGTTTCTGGGTATGATTCTTAGTTAACTAACACATTCTTATCTCCCAAGTCCTTTGCCCCTGCCCATCCCACTCCATTCTCCTGAGACCTCATTTCTGTATTTATCCAGCAACATTCAAGCAAGGAGCAGGAAATCTTAACCCCCATCCCACACCATTTCTCAAGTGAGGCACAGAATGGCAGAGACCCTTAGATACCATTCTCCAAGGTGCCCATCACCGGAAAGCACCCCTATGAGCTGGTCACACCCTCCTCCTTCTCCAGGTGACAAGAATATAGAGCGGAGCATGGTCCTGGAGGGCCCGGGGCAAGGCCAGGCAGAGGAAGGAATTGTGTTGGAAGCTGCTGACACCTCCTTTCAGGACCTGCTCAGAAGCTGTGTCACTGGGAGCACAGTGGGGCACCTCTTGGTCAAGAGATGGATCCAAGGTATGACAGAGGGTTGAATTCACTGCAAAACCCAGGAGGCCTTGAAGTGTATTTTGCAGCTCCTACGAGTCTGCTCTGCACATCACTCAGTGGATGGAAACACCCAACGCTGAGCACAGAGAGGAAAACACCTGCCAACTCCGGCCACCTCCTCCTCTTACACGTCCTGAAATTCCACCGCCACCGCCTCTTGTTTGTGTGTTATACTTTGCCTTCCACACACTCCTTCACATGCAATAAACACTCAGACTCCAAAAATATATATCCACCCCTATCCAATCCATGATTATTATTGTCCAGATGGGGACACCGAGACACAGAGAATTTTGTTAAGTTGCCCAAAGTCCAGCTCCTCATATGTCCACAACACAGGTCTTCTGATGGATCCAACACCTCCCTATAAACCAGGAGGCCACCCATCAGAGTCATCACTGAAGACTGCATATCAAAAGTGGGAGGGGAGATAAGTCTAGAAGACCCTCAGGACCAATGCACAGTGGTTAACTGGGAGCAGAGGAAGGCCTTCTAGCCTGTTAGAGTACAAAAACTAAACTATTTTGGACTGTCATCGCCTCCACAGGCCTTGATGGCTTGCGTGTGATGGAGAGGACCCTTTCCTATAGCCCAAGGATGTGGCACAATTGGACACGTTCTCGGTGGCCAAGGGATGATGTAAGGAGCCAAGCAGCAAGCAGGAAGACAGACCCAAATCCATCTAGGCAGCCGTTCGGCAACATGGATTATCATTCGGCTTATTCAGCTCCTACTGCCTACCAGGAACCCATGTCCCAAGGGTACATAGTGAATAAGACAAAAGGTCTTTTAAGTCACAGAGCTTACATTTAACAGGGAGGAGACAGACAATAAAGAGGAAAAATAGTTATTTTCAGAGAGTATATGTCCTTAAACAAAAGAAAGATAGTTATTTGATACAGAGTAAGTGCCAGGAAGGATGTTTCCTAGCTGTAGTGACCAGTAGAGGTGTCTCTGAGATGATCCTTGCAAGGGGACTAAACAAATGACAAGGAGGAGCCAGCTGTGCAATGATTTGGGGAAAGAGCATTCTAGGTCAAAGACAGAGTGAGTGCAGAAACTCTCAGGATGGGGCAGCCTTGGCAAGGAAAAGGTGGAAGGCTGAGCGGCCAGAAGGCACTGGGTGAGCAGGCAAGTGTGAGTAATGAGGTCTGAGGCAAAGGCAGGGGGCAAATGACAAAGGACATTCAAACCCATGGGAAGGAATGGCAATTTCATTCTAAATGGCATGGAAAGCCACGAAAAGGTTTTAAGCAGGAAGTGACATGATCAGTTTATCACTGGCAAACTCAGTCTGGCTCTGGGTGGAGAATGGTTTGTGGGTGGGACAGAAGACCTGCAGGGGTTCCTTAAGGGGTGATGGTGGCCTGGCTCAGGTGACGAGGGGTGAAAACTGGGACATCACTGCCCCAATAGGGCTTGCTGGTGAACGTGGAAATGAGGGGAAAATTCACGATACCTCCTCAGTTTCGGCTTTAGCACCTGGGTGGACGGTAGTGCCATTAAACTGACACGGGGAAGACCAGGGAGGAACAGGACCGGGTAGCAAAGAAGTCCAGAGACCAGTCTGGGACATCACGGGCAAGGCTGTGCGCAGAGTCGCCTCTGGCCAGGTTGACGTGGAAGGGAATGATGGAGGGAAGTGGCTTACAGAGCACCCAGCTGTGTGGTCTGCATAAAGCATCTCATTTTCATGCTCCAAGAGGATGCTAATGCTGTCCTTATTTCTAGATGAGGAACTGATTCTCATTACCTAATATGAAGTGAGGCTAAGATCCGAACCTAAGCCTGTAGCAAGCCCTGGAGACATCAGGGCCCTCTGCTTGTGCCAGTCCCTTGGGAGAGGCAGAGGCTGCAGCAAGGGACCTCGGCGGGAAGAAAGGGGTGCCAACTAAGACATCTTCCTAAGGGACCTAGCATTTTACACTTACATTTTTGCAGAAGAAGAACTATCACATCAGAGTTTCCATTTTACTACAGGGAAATTGCAAATGCTGATGAAATACGGTCTAATTTGTAAACCTCCACAAATTTCCAGCCAAAATTAATAATATTAAAGGAGTGAAAATGGCAAGGGATATTCAGCATCAGGCATACACTTCTCAGAAAGGAGCCTTTTTTTCACTCAAGTTATAAAGAGCATCCTGGACAGCCGGTTATGCAAACCAGGGAAGGGCTAAAAAGGCCAGAGTCCAAAAGAAATTAGACTTAAATCAAAAGAACTCAGACTGAAGACAAGACTTTTTAATACTGACTTTTTAAAAAATTGTGGTAAAATCTACATAATGGAAAATTCACCACTCTAACCACTTTTAAGTACACAGTTTGGTGCCATTAAGCACATTCAGATTGTTGTGCAACCATCACTGTCATCCATCTCCAGAATGTTTTCATTATCCCAAAGTGAAACTCTGTACCCATTAAACACTAATTCCCCAACCTGTCTCTCCCAGGCCGCTGGCAACTACTCTCTCTCTTTATGAATTTCACTACTCTGGGTACCTCGTGTAAGTGGAATCATACTGTACTTGTCCTTGTGTGTCTGGCTTATTTCACTTAGCATAATATCTCCAAGATTCATCCATATTGTAGTATGTAGAGTTAGACAGTTTTTAATTTTAAAAAATGGGTTAGCTCCCCCCAAGAAAAGTTTTCTGGATTTTAAGTAACTCCTGCTCACAGCTGTCATTTCATGGACACTGATGAGAAGGCGAGAAACATGGAAATGAGAAAATGTAATGGAAAAATGCCTACTGAAGCTTACGGAACGAAAGCACGCCCCCTCCTACCACCTGCAACTCCAAACTCACACAGTTATTATTCGAACACAGCCCTGAGAATAACATCAATCCCGTCCCAGAGCTCTGCCTGAAAAGAATCCCTGAGGAAGCAAGTTTGGGAAACACCAGATCACACTCCGAGAAAGCCAAGGTGCACATTAGCTTATTAAAAGTCCTGAGAAGTCTTTTGATAAAGACACCTGTTGAAGGATTGTTAACCAGGGTTTCTCAAACACATTTGACTAAGGAACCCTTTCACTGCTTAACACATATTAGTATCTCCAGGAACAATGTTTCATCGTACACACTTTAGGAAATGTTGATAAACTGGCTGCCATGCCTCAAAACACTTTTACATCTATTTTCTCAATTAGTCTTTATCAAAATTCTGCCAAGTAGACTGAGAAATTTAAAGTAATTTGCTTCACTTATTGGAGAAAAAAAAAACCCCAAAGCTATCAAGATTTAGGTCTGGAAGGAAAATCTCCAGGTGCAAGGAAGCATCTGGAACAAGTGGTATAGATTCTGTCCCTTGATGTCCCCATTCTGCTAGAGGCCACCTTCATAACACATTGTGTCCACCATCGTCACAGCCCCAAGACACAGCATTCTCTCCTTAACCTGCAGACAGAAGACTGCACACCTGTTACAGCCCCCTTCTCCTGCTTCCTCTTAGCACAGCTGAGAGAGGTCGCAGTCTTCTTTATGATCATATGAAATCCAACAGGAAAACAAAATAAACATAGAGAAAGGAAGACACATTGAATGGGTCTATCTGCACAAAGTCTGGGTTTCTGCTTCATCCATTCCTAACTCATTCCGAGGCTCAAAGGCCCTTCCGTCCTCACACCCAAGGAGAAAGTTCAACTTCAAGGCACCCTGCCTGGATGGCTCACTTCCTCGTTGCCTATAAGGCAGCTGTTCCTGGTGCTCCTGTGGGGGCTTCTGCTTTATGGGGGGATAAATGAGCCTCTGTCCTGATCTACAGTGTAAGGCTATGCTCACAGAAGCGGGAACATCATGGTGTCCCTCATCCAGGTAACAGGTGGTTCCCCAAATGGGTCACAGGACGGCACACATTCACAGGTAGGAGAGGGGACTCCCATCCTTCTCTGGACCTCAGTCTTTATGCCTAAACTTTAAGGTGTCTCGAGGGTCTAGCTAAGGGTCAAAAAAGGACAGTGCTCCATGGCAACACAACAGGGGTTAACCTGGGGCTGCATCTACCGATGAAGCGAAATAAACCATAACTTGGACGCCACATTGACTTGTCATAGTAACCCTATTTATTTTCCTTTTATAACCCCCAGGCCCCAGGCAAAGTCCTGTTAAAATGTCCAACCTTGCTTCAACTGTGCTATTAGGTATTAATGGACAATTGTAAATCCACACTTGGGCTGAGGTTCTAAGGAAGAGACATCCTGTCCTCGGGAGCCACTGCGGCCGCAGCTGCAGTTATTAGCAGGAGAAATCTCAGACCCTACACCTGGGTCAGAGTTGGGGCTGTGGGATCTCAGCACCCCTCCTTAAGTGGAGGTGCCTCTTCAGTGCCGAGTCTGAGCAAGGCCATCGTTCCCTGACTGAGCAAATCCTGCCACCGCCTCTCAGGAGCTACTCTCTCAGATGCCCACCTGCCTCCCCAATTTCTAGATGCTCTGGGCAGGAATTACCCTCTCCATTTAGCAGATGAGGAAATGGAGGCTCAGGGAGGTAAAAAGCCTTTCCAAGCGTCACAGAGATTGTCCCAGGAAAGGGGTGATCAGCATCTACAGCGAGTAAGGATAATGTGATGTGGTGAAGTGTCAAACGGGCACAGAAAAATGAATTGAAAAGAAATGAAGCAATCTCTAAGTGAAAGACGAACAAGATTCAGTCGACAGTGAAAAATCAATGAGGCAAAGTGCTCAGCCTGTAAAGATCGATGAGGCAACCAACTAGTGACCCGTATTCCCACCTGAATTGACACCCGACCACATCACGGTCATGTTTGTATTTGCCCGAGCCAACCCCCATGCCACCTGCCAGCATCTTGCCTGGGTACCAGATACTACCTCCACCCAGGTGCCCCCCTGACCTGATCTGCACAGCATCTTCAAACAGCCCTGAGAGGTGGCTGATAGAGTCTGCACGCACAGGCTACAGAAAGAAGCCCCTGGAACAAGGAGATAAGGTCACCTTCTGAGAGTTAATTTAGTAACAATCAAGACATCCTCACGGTAGCACCAGATATCAGCAGAAGCCACTTTACGGGGGAAAAGTGTCCCTAAGTCACTCCTGAAACAGCAGGGAAGTGAAGCCCACTCAGGGTGACATGGTTTCTTCCTCCAGGCAAGAATATATCTCAAAGAGACTGCCATCTAAGCAGCCTGAATAAAGAAGGTATTAACCAACCAGGGTGGGCGGCCTGGAGCACAGAGGAAGACAGCAAGAACTGCTGGGTCTTAATCTCATACCAACCAGGGAGAAAGAGAGAGTGGTGGTGGCTGCCAGACATGAGTACAGGGCTCACCCATCAGGAAGCGTGCTCTCAGAAGGGACAGCTGTTGGTCATTAGGCTTCTCCACAGCCAGGATGACGTGGTTCTCAAAAACGCCAGCCTCCTGGTTCCAATTCCACAGTCCCCCAGTGAGGCAGCTGACCCCCCCGATTCTTTTTTGCTGGTGTGTCCCCCAACTTCATTCAGGAGCACACCCTCCATATGCAGTCCCACCCTGGAAGGGGGCCAACCATGATTGGAATAAGCCAGTGATTCCCAGCCCTGGGGGTAATCACGACTGGATTAAGCCAATCAAGGTAGTCACCTTCCCTCTGCCAACAGTAAGTTTCCAAATAGCCATGAGACTCAAACCTGGCCTATTAGACCAAATGGGAAAACTTTCAGGGACTTCACATAGAGAAGCACCCCTATTCCTTACTCGTCCACCACTCCCAGTGCCATCGCTTATTGTAGGCTTCTCCTGGCCATGAGGGGAGACATCACCAATGCATCCACCATGGCTGAGCAGAAAGAACAAAGCACCTGGGGGATGATGATGATGTTGAGCCAATGAATGACCCAATCCTGGACACATCACCTTGTGGTCTTCTCATGTGAGATGATCATTCACTTATTGTTCACACTATTATTAGGTTCTGTTCATAGCAGCTGAGAACATCTCACTGACTCACCCAGTAAACCTTCAGATTAGAGATGTGCTCTGCAGATACCTTGCTACCATGAAGGCCAAGAAGGGTGCCTAGGAGGGCAGCCACCATTCTTTCATTAACTAGATAGGAACCGACTCCAATCCAATGAGTTAGGTGTTTTACCTTAACTACCAATATCCCAGAAAATTAGACTGAGTTAGTCCTGAGAATCTGTTCTTCTCTGGATACACTGGCAAAGTCAGACTCTGGTCCATGATAATCTCATCCTGGGAGACCCTTCCTGGAAGCCAGGGGCCACCCACATGTTGGTATCACCTTGTTTAAGAGCAGTGGAAGGGAATAATGGAAAACATATGCTCCCTTCCAGTCCCCACTCAACCTTACATGTACCCAGGTCCCTTATCCACTCTACATATTTGTGTCCTTGTCTGTAAACAGGCTACATCTCCCACACCTACCTCACGGTATTTTTGAGAGTGAAACAAAATCAATATGAGGAATGCAAAGTGATATATAAACTGCGGAATTCTGGATAAGAGGGTTGTGTTGGGAATCATCCCAACTCCCTGTGCATCAGAATCACTGGGGGAGCTTTTTAAAAAGCACAGACACCAGGATCCCACCCCCAGAAACTCATTCAAAAGATGTGGGATAGATATCAGTATTTTTTAAAAAAGTAATAATTATTCAAAATTAATATAAAATAATCATTAAAATGTTGCTTTTTAAAAAAAAAAAAGCAATACTCACTTGCTTCCCAAGGGATTATTCTAATACGCAGCCAGAGTGGACAAGAACCACTGACAGCGATCCTGCCCCACGCGGGTAAGGAAACAAGACCAAGGAAAAGGCTACTGGACATCAGCATCCACTAACAACAGAGCCAGAACACTGGGAGTCTCATCTCCTGAGTCCCAGATTAGGTGTCTCCCCATTAGAGCATTATTATTAACAGAGAGAGGAAGGGCGGGAAGGAGGAATTACAAAGTGTCACTGAGAAACTTTGGGGAGTGATGGGTATGTTTATTACCTTGTTTGTGGTGATGGTTTCACAGGAATTTACATATGTCAAAACTCATTAAATCATGTATTTTAAATATGCAGTTTATGCTAGATCAACTATACCTCAATAAACTAAATTTGTAAAAAACAGACTAAAAAAGACAACCTATAGAATGGGAGAAAATATTTGCAATTATCATACATCTGGTAAGGTCTAGTATCGAGAAAATATCAAGTCCTACAACTCAACAACAAAAAGACACACAACTCAATTTTAAAAATGGGCAAATGACTTGATGAGACATTTCTCCAAGGAAGATACACAAATGACCAATAAGCCGATAAAAAGATGTTATTAGGGAAATGAAAATCAAAACCATAATGTGGTATCACTTCACACCTACTAGGATGGCTAAAATCAAATGGAAAATAACAAATGCTGTCAAGGATGTGAATACTGAATGTTGTTGATAAGAATGTAAAATGCTGTAACTGCTGTGGAAAACAGTTGGATGGTTCCTCAAAAAGCTAAAAGAAGAATTATCATGAAATCTGGCAATTCCACTCCTAGGTATAGATCCCAAAAACCTGAAAACAGGGACTCGAACAGATACAGGTATGCTAATGTTCATTTTAGCCAATGTTCAAGAGCCAATAGCTGGAAACAACCCAAGTGTCCAAAAACAGATGAATGGATAAACAAAATGTGGTATATCCATACAATGGAACATTATTCAGTAATTAAAAGGAATGAAGGTCTAATCCATGCTATACTATGGATGAATCTTAAAAACATTATGCTAAGTGAGAGAAGCAGACACAAAAGGACAAATATTGTAGGATTCTATTCATATAAAATACCTAGAATAGGCAAGTTCATAGAGACATAAAGTAGAACAGAGGTTACCAGGGGCTGCGGGAGAGACTATGGAGAGTTATTGCTTAATGGGTACAGAGTTTCAACTGGGGGAGACGACAAAGTTCTGGTGATGGACGGTGGTGATGGTTGCATGACACTATGAATGTAATTAAAGCCACT
This sequence comes from Vicugna pacos, assembly GCF_048564905.1. Classification (NCBI taxonomy): domain Eukaryota; kingdom Metazoa; phylum Chordata; class Mammalia; order Artiodactyla; family Camelidae; genus Vicugna; species Vicugna pacos. The sequence continues at coordinate 18,147,059 of NC_132993.1, read as the reverse complement.
CAGTTGTACATTTAAAAAGGGCAAATTTTATGTTTTATATACTTTATCACAATAAAAAAATTTAATAGGCACACTGCAGTCTTCTGCCATCCAAATTTCACTGTGACTGTCTGTACCTATAAAGCATCTTACAAATTCATTAATTAACAAGAAGCCTGTTTATGGAGGTATAATGTGCTAAGCACTCTACATGAATTACTCCTTTTATTTTTTCATAACACTCTATAAGGTGGATACCATTCTGATCTTTATTTTACAGAGGAAGAAACTGAGTCACAGAGAGAACAAGACATCTATTCAAGGCCACAAAGCCAGTACGTGATAGAGAGGGGCTCCTACCTGGGAACTTGCTGGAAATGCAAAATCTCAGGCCCTGCCCAAGACACATAGGGTATTTAAACAAGGCCATCAGGTGACTGAGGCACATTCAAGTTTGAAGACCCCTGGAACAGAGAAGCTAGAGTTCAGGTAAGAGCCTGAATGCTCAAGTGCTGTGATCAGCAATGGTTCTCAAACATGACTATGCATCACAGAATCCCTGGGAGAGACCACCCAGGCTTCTGATTTGCAGGGCTCATTTCGATAAGAGCTAACTAATTTCGTAACAATGAAAGGAAAGGGTCCATATTTCAGTTCCTTCCACCTCCATCTACCCTGACCCCCAAACTAGGCTCTCATCATTACTGCTCCATCCTCTTTCTATCTCCTTACTGGATTTCTTTGGCACCAATGCCAGTTATTTTCTAGATCACTCCAACACCAGTTTATTGGAATGAATAACACCATCTTTTATACCTTCAGACATTTATTGGCTTTGAGGGAGGTGGTTGCTAAGTGCAAAGAGCACTGAACACAGGTTCAAGGTCCGTTAATAACTCCTTTTGTGGTTCTAGGATGTGTGATCTGTGATTTTGAGTTTCTGTACCTGCAAGATGAGGATTACAATACACAAGTGAGAAACATGCCACGGTGGTGAAGTGAGAGTCTATGTATCAGTGGTTCTCAAAGTGTGGTCCCCAGGACCTGCCTTCTAGACTGTGGAGAGGAATAAACAAGGTTACCTGTGTAGCTGGTTACTGCCATCATAAACCGCTCCTAACCTCCAAGCCAAAGGAATCTATCCCATTCCCTGAATTTCCAAAGCAATATCAGAGTATCAGAGCTTATCACTTTCCACTTTGCCTTTGCCATAATGTTGACACCTGTATTCACTTGGCAGCTAAACAAGCCCTACTAAGGTGAAGATGTGCTTCTGTGTGTAGTTCAATGCACAGCACTCAGCACAGTGTCCGTGTCCAATAGGAGTTGGAAGGACGTATGATCAGTTTCATGTGACCTGCAATGGACTCTAGAATGATCCTCCCAGTGCTCTCTGCCCCATCAAAGGTGGCCAAGTCCTTGGGAAAGACATAAATTCAGGAATCAGATGGGTGCAAGGCCTCCAATATGAAAAGATTTTAACTTGTCCTGTGAACCAGTCGCTGAGCTCTGGAGAAGGGTCTCCAGCCACCCCTGTTCAAAGAGTCCCCCCAAATCCACAGAGGCCAGCTTCAGCCCAGTTTTCCATCCCCAAAGCATCTTCCAATAATTCAAAGATTCCCTTCCACATCAAGAGTCCCTTGTGCTTAGTTAAAACAAAAAACCTTGGCTTCACAAGAAAACCATTTTTCTCTCATTTGATGCTTCTCGGCCTCTGTTCTCCTTCTGCTCTGCCAGTCTATGAAGCTGCAGCTGCCCTGCCCACCTGGGGGGTTCAGACTCCGTGGAGTCCACGGGCTTCTCCCAGACACAGGCTGCAGGTCCCGCTGGCTCCCTTCCCCACCTGCTGTCCTGTCAGCACCAAGCCTCCCCTCGCTCACCGCCTGCTCGGCAGCCTTGGTGCCATCACTCCAGACCAACTTACCTCGCTGAACAAAGCCACATCATCTTGGGACCCCAGAACTCTGGCTTGGGCCCACTGCCTGAAAACCAGACCCCTGTGGGGTTGTTCTAAAGGACAGACTAAGGGGTTTTGTTTGTTTGTTTGTTTGTTTGTTCTGGCAACTCCCCAGGCAACAGAAAAAGTGAGACTGAGGGCCAGTTCTCCGATGGGGGGGAAGAGGAAGGTGGAAGAGATGGAGGCTGGGAAACAAAATGGCCACTTTGTGATGATGCCCAGGGCTGAGCTGATTTAGAGGAAAAGGCCAGTGAGGAGGAAGCCACAGCTTGATGTGCACGGGGGTGAAGAGGAGCGGGGAGCAGGCGCTCACACTGAAATGGAAAACTGGTCAGCACAGACAAAGGAAGGAGGCAAGCCTTCCCGTGCTTCTTGGTGGGAATAGGGATACCCAGCGAGATCCCATCAGCAATTCTGGTTCTTCTCTGACCCTAATCCAGGGATCCCCAACTAACCTGCCGCCCGTCCTACCAGTTCCTCCCACCATTAGACTCATTCCTACTATAGGAGTCCCATCTTCTAGGAGCATCTCATCTTCCAGGAGACGGAGGCATGGCCTGAGGTTCCTCCCACCCCAGCCCTCCCTATGCTGGTGTCCCCACCACAGTGCAGAGCCTGGCTACAAGGGACATCCCCACGCAGACACACACGCGTGTGCACGTGTGCACAGATATAGCAGTGGGGGAGGGGTACAGAGAGCAAAGGCAGGAGGACTGAGTCTTCAGAGCGAGGACAGCCAGGAGTCAGAGCAAATGGGACAGGTGCTGGGTTGCTGGGTTGCTGGCATGCAAGGTCTTTTATTTTAGTGGTCTCCAAAATAAGGCGAGATGGAAGAAAATACCAGAATTTCTATTTAAATATTTTTTATCTCAAAAGAATGAAAGATAACAGCTCTACTAATATTCAATCTACAGAACTGGCACGCCCACGGGTTGATATGTCAACAAGTCTGTGTCCTGCAGGGGACAGCAGGTGTCCCGAGGGCAGAGGAGGGCTCTCATGATGCCGAGGGACTGGTGTGGTCCCCTCACACCTTAATTTGCCAGCAATATGCGCAAGGTATTGCCGCGTATCTGTGCCGACTAAGGGGATTTCTGATTTACTGTGTCATTTCGTTTTAACAATCCAGTGTTTTTAAAAATAGTCAGGTGGCTTTAAAAGATTCCCATAAGAAAAATGTGGCTAGAAAATCATACAAATAATGCAAGTGCTAGCCATCAATAAGACAATGAAGAGGTGATCCTTTTGCTCCTGGCACAAACTCTTCATCATTTACATTACAAGCCACAGGGCTAACTAATCAGGCCAGAAATCACTCTCTTCCCCAAAAAGAAAAAAAATCAAAATTATTAGGAAGACTGTTGTGATATCTGGGTTTATATTCACCATCATGAATGCATCATGAATGCTGACCCTCCCCATAATCAAGAATTTATTCCGAGATACTGCCCCACGGTTGGCAATGGAAGCCAAAACGTGGCAGATCACAGTCCATGCCCTGCTCTGCTGAGGGCTGCCCTGCAGGGCTGGGCGGGGAGGGCCCGTGGTCTGGCTGGTGGGCTTCAGTGGGAGGATGAGGAAGGAACAGGCTTACATTTTCATGGATCTCAAGATCCTGCTGTTTGTAAAGGCCTTTGGGCTGAGACCATCCAGCTGACTCATTTCTTCTCCCACCCTCTTCCTCACATCGGCTGCAGATTTGGGGCCTGGGGCCCTGGAAGAACAGCAAAGGGCTCCCTTTCTATTCAAGTACTGCATTCATCTCATTTACCTTCATGCAGCCACCGTATGGCCCACGCCCCAGTGCCCTACCAGTTCACCCAAGAGAGTCAAACAAAAAAAAATTGTGATGCTGAGAATAAGCACTCTGGTTCCTTTGCTCCCTGACTCTCCTTTATTCCCTGATGGATAGCCTCTCGGCAGGCCCCACAGCCAGAATATTTTCTCTGTGGTTGGAGATCAAGGTATCTTCCTCTTCATAGTAAGATCTGACTACCGAGACCTCGACACCTGCCCAGCACTGGGCTGTACGCTTGACCCCATCATCTCAATTAATTCTCACCACAACACCACGAGGTAGGTCTTACTCTTGCCCTTGGACTGCAGTTCACAGAGGGTAGGTAGTTTCCAGTGCTGGAGCCCAGACTCCATCAAGGCCTCAGAACCTCTGCTCCCCACCTCTCTTCTGCTTCTCAAGGGGATCAGGAATGCCGAGTCTGGAGAAAAATTTGTATCTGTCTTGTGACCTTGGACAAGTTGCTCTCTGAACCTTAGACTCCCACATGTAAGATGGGGTCATAGCAGCACATACTGCATGGGGCTTTTACGAGGATTAAATGAGTTAATAGGTGTAAATGCTTCAAACAGTGCTGGGCACACACAGGTACTGTATCAGTGTTCGCCATGATTATCACCATCATTCTGGTGTTAGATTGCTCTCCCAATCAGCTCAGTACCTCTTCTTCTTCTGTTTTTAACTTCTCTATCCAAGGTTTTGTTTTGTGTTTTTTTTAATGAAGGTGCTGGGGATTGAACCCAGGACCTTGTGCATGCTCTACCACTGAGCTACACCCACCCCCAGTCCCTCCTCTTCTCATTCCCAATGTGAGACTAATCCTTATCACTTTATCCCAGTCCTGACTCTTGCCCCGCGCCTGATCACAGAGGGGAAAGACCAAACTACCCTCCCCACTCCCATCGTACCTTTCACCCACCCCACTGCCACACACCCGGTCTCTACCAAAGGAACCAGGATTTGACTAGAGCAGAAGAAAGAAGAAGGCTTCAGCCCCTGCAGGGCCCCCACCTGGCACAGCCAGCCTTCTCCTCCGAGGAAGTCTGCCCAATATAGGCTGCTCCACCGGGAATCCAGACACCTGGAGACTAATTAGGCAGCCAGTCCTCGGGCAAATCAGCGCAGAGGACCCAACAGGAGGCAGCTGCTGAGAGAAGCTGGAAGGCTGCAATCCCAGAGCCGTTCCAAGGAGCTGCCTGGTCCAGCAGCTGTGGCGGGGCAGCAAAACTCGTAAACCATCCCCCAGGCACGGAGAAGCAGCCCTACAGCGATGGCTCACTGCGCCCAGTCACAGGTCCTCATTCTAAGAAGTCAGGGGGCAGAGATATTCATGAGAGGAGTATTTCAGAAGAAGAGCAAGTTACTTTTTGAGAATGAACTGCTGAGTTCCTACTCTGTGTCTCAGACGCTGCCTCTTGCAAAGGAGAGCTACTAAGCTGACTGTACTCTCAGTGGTATCAGGCTGATTAAAAAGATGAAAAGGAAACGAGAGACTACAGAGGACCAGGAAGTCTTTGAAGGGACTAGGGAGGCTTGAGCTGAACTTGGGGGTTGCAAGTGGGAGGAGAGAGTGAGCCTTCTGGGTTACTCCAAAGGGCAGAAATGGGGCGTGCGAGTGAAGGTCAAAAGGCAGAGACTTCGATCCCGAGTCCAGGGGACCAGTCCAGCAATGGATGGGCCACCCAGACATACTTGGGCAGAAGCCAAGGGTCCATCTGACAAGGATGCCGTGCACAAGAGGCAGGAGGTTGGACCAAGTGATGAAAGGAGCACTTAGCGACATCCGGCACCTACTAAGTACTCAGTATATCAGAGCTTCTGTGGTAGATGATTAATCCAATGATAAGATACTGTGGTTCTTTTTTGGCCAAAAATAATAAAGCCAGCCTTTTCAGAAGGGGTCTTAATCCTTTAAGTCCACTCATTGACCTGAATGAGATCACTTTTAGCACCCAAAGTATGATTTCAAGGAAGTTAAGACCCTTTTTAAGGGCTTTCACTGAGATTCCCTAATTTGGAATAGACGGCCTGAAACAGGACTGCAGGGCACCCCAGGACCGAGGGTCACGGGCCTCAGCAGAGGGGTGGAGGGTCTTCCCTCCCACACTGTCTCCAGCTTGTGCTGTATCAGAAAGAGGCAGGGGGAGACACAGAGGGGAAGAGAGAAGCGGAGGCCCAAGGCCCTCTGAGAGTGAGGTGTCAAGTTCACAGTGACAGGAAAACCTCTGGTAAGAATGGAAATTTAAAAAAAAAAAAAAGAGTCTTTATCTGGATCAAGCCCTTTTCAAGCCAGAAGCTTCTGTTGTCAGTTTCATGGGGAAGTCCACGGGCAATGGGGGCCACCACAACCCACATGCTCGGCCTGGACACCCAGCCCTGGATCACCTGTCAAATCAGCAGAAGAGAAAGTCCCCCAACACAGGGCAGCTCCTCTACGGGATGCAGGGCATCGCTGATCCTGCCTGACCCTGGACCTGCTTGCATTTCAAGTCCTAGTCTGCGAGCCCCTCTCACTTCCCTTCTCCTGGTGCGGCAGCCCACATGAAGGAGGCAGGTGCGCGGGAGGTTTGCAGACACCAGGGATGGCAGCTGGAGTCCCTGTGACTGCCCCTGCATAGCTACGGATGGAAGACACCACCACCACCTTTCCTCCCGGGAGCCTGGACATCATCAGCCGTCCGCACAGCAGCCCCGCAGGAAAGGAGCGGGGTCCTGGTGCTCACAGAGGGGAGACACTCAGGCCGGTGAGGCTGAGGGACCAGCTCAGGTTCACGGGCAGGGTCTTGAGCAGTTCCTGGTCTGAAGCCTGGGGCACCACCAGCTCCACAAGACTTGGAGAGTACCTGCTTCTGGGCACAGTGAGTGGAACAAATGTGTCCCTGCAGTGAAAGAAGTCTTCCCCAGTTCAGACCAAGCAAGTGCCGAGGTGTTAACTGAACATCGATTGAAAAGGGTGAAGGGCCCTGGCTTTACCTTGGGCAGCCCTGGGCCTCAGGTCTTGCTCTGTCACTTGCTCATTGCATGAACCTGGGCAAGTCTCTGAATCTCCAAACTTATTTTCCTTATGTGTAAAATGGAGTTGAAAATGGGATCCAACCCCAGGACTATAATAAAGTGCCAGCATATGCCCTGGCACACAGTAAGAGATCAATAACTAGGAGCAGTGGTTATAATATTATTGGCAAGTTCTCCAGGTGGGGAGCCTGGATGCTGCTGGCAGCTGCCCTGCCCCATGTCCCCCCATCTTTGGGTTTCCCTTACTTTGCTACCATCATGACCAGCCTCAAGGAGACGCTGCTCCCCTAACACCCTGGCCCAAGTGTGGAGGAGAAAATTCCTTTCGTTGTCCCCTCTGTGCACAGGCTGACTTTGCCAGAAAAGCAGAATAAAAATCAAACAGACACAGAAAACACAAGCAAAATAGAAATAATTAAATTTCCTGAGCACAGGTCTTGGAACCTGAAATAACTCACATCTGAGAAGGCTTCCCAAGCTCCTAGCCCCTGCCTGTCTCCCTGTGGCCACTGCCACCCATCACCCACCTTCCCCTTCTGTCTCCTCCTACGAGGGCCTTCTCAGGACCCTGCCTCTCCATTCAGGGCTCAGGACACGTGGAGACTCAGCAGACTGACAACCCAAGTGAGACTCTGTCCCCTGCCCCCGGGGCTGAGCCCTGTTGAAGGACACATAGAACACACAAAAGCCCTTGATGCGTGTGTTGCATGTAAATGGAGGTAGGGGACGCTCTCCACCTGCCTTCTCAGAGCTTGCAATACATCATGAATTACTGGGAATTATAAACTGGAAGACTTAAATCAGTGGTTTTCAACGTGTGGTCCCCGGAGCAGCAGCACCAGCAGCTCCTGGGAACTTGTTAGAAATCCAGCTCCTCGGGCCCTTCCCAGACCTACTGACTCAGAAACTCTGGTAGTGAGTCCCCACCATCTGTGACTTCCCCAAGCCCTCCAGGAGATTCTGAAGTATGGTGAAGTTTGAGAACCATCAACCTAAGTTACACTCCATCTAGCCCATCTAGCTGCATAATCTTGAGTCTTTGCATCTGTAAGGTGGGACAAAAAACAGTTTCATCATCTGTAAAATGGGAAAAATAATGGGACTCACTTCATTGGGTGGTTGGTTACAAAGATTAGGGGGGACCTTGCACATAACATGCTTAGCAAATTGCCTAGCACATTGGCAGCACTCAGAAACATTCATTAATGTTAATCTTCCTCCCAAATCTAAGAGATGGGTTCTACTACTATCTCCATGCAACAGGCGAGGACCTTGAGGGATCAAAGAGTTTTTGAAGTGACTTGTTCAAGGTCACTCAGCTATCAAACATATCGTGAGAGCCCATGTCCCCAGGAAGAGGCACAGGTGTCAAATGCAGGTATCAACCATGCTCTTCTCCCTCTGAAACTAGCAGAAGTTCTCAGTCTGGAGCATCTCCCTATCCCCATGGGCATCTGGAAATGGAGAGGGGCTTTTTTGTTGCCTGAGTGCTCCTGGCTTTTAGCACCCAGAAGGGCAGGGATGCTCACCCTGCATCTTGCAAGACGGTCCTGCATAACCAAGAACTGTCCTGCCCAAAATGCCCGGTGGCAACTCCATCAAGAAACAGTGGCTGCCCCAGAGGTCCAGAGCTGTACAGAGCAGGACTCTGTGTCAGAGACTGCCTGGAGACCTCAATGATCAAATCACAGTAACTGCAGGAAAGGGCTGGAAGCTTCAGGGGACATGATTCCTGCCGGAGTTCCCAGAGGTGCTACGCCGGGTATGGTGAGAGCTAGCATTCACTCTCTTGACACTTTGCTCTCACTTTGACATGCATTGTTCAAAGCCTCCCATCAAAACTACATGGGGCCTCCACCTCCATGACCTAGGCAAACACTGTCTAGCACTGCGGTACTGAGGATGCCTCGACGTTCTCTGGAAGCTCATACCAGAAACAGATATTGAGCCCAGAGACTAGAAGGCACGGTGAGGACCTGCCTTAGAAACTTTGTGCTACTTATTATTTGCTGCTAAGAACGAGGAGGGAGGAGAGAAAGGGAGCAGAATGTCAGTGTTGTCCAGGAAGTAAAAAATCCTGGCTGTCAAAAATGCAAGCAATGGATTTAATCAGTAGAATCAATAAAGCTTTATTTCAGAGGATGCCCAGTGAAAAGGTGCCCAGACAGAGAGCTGGGGAGGGAAAGGGTAGCCGCAGCAGCACACACAAATCATCGGTTTGCCTGAAGCAGGGCCAGCGCATGGCTCTGATGAGGCTGGCCATCTGCCCTAACTGAACACCTCTTTTCCCGCACAGCGCCCCGGTCCTCCGCACACCGCCCCGGTCCTCCAGAGACTTCACCTAGTACTTTCACCAGCTACCCCTCCCTGCAAGGGGAAGAGACTGATTGTGCTAAAATGTTCCTTCTCCCCGCAAACCATTAAGCTGTCAAGCTGAGGTGGCGAACAAATCCAGAGAGAACCAGAGCTGGAATGCTAATGGCAAACGCTGCAATTATTCTTTCTGCTCTGGACAATTCCTGCTTCAACTTTACTGGCCCCGGGTCATATTTTGTGATCTTTGGATGCTGATGGCAGAGACACGACTTGATGGAGAAAATAACCAGGGAGATGATGTCTTGATAGAGATGGAGGTAACAAGGAGCGGAGTTCAGGGGCTTTTTTCATTGTTTTCCTTTCGACATCCACACAGGTGTCCTATAATGGCTTCTGGTTAAACCACCCCATACCCAAAGGGAAAACAACCTCTTCACAAAGACCGTGCCCACGTCAGTGAAACAGCTGCGTTACACACTTGACTACCGTTTTCGGGGACACTTTAAATAGAGCCTCGGTCGCTGCTTTCAATTTAACGTGTGAACGGCAGCCGCTGAGGCGGGCAGAGATGACAAGGTGCGGGGACGGGCTCGCAGCTTCCACTGGTGCTTCTGCTCAGTCTTTTAACAGATCCATAGGCCCTTACGGCATTTGGGGGACCAGCCACGTGCAAGACTCATTCAACAAAAGAACGGGCATCGGCTACACATGTGCAAAGAGCCAGGTGCTAGGCACAGCGGGAGACGCAAGAAAGATGGGGCTCCTCCCCTAGATGAGATGGGCTTTGCGTACAGATTACAGTAGCTCAAGGGAAAATGGCATAAATGGTACAAGATACATCAGATGCTGCAAATTCAGAGGAGAGCTGGGTGGCCTCAGTTTTTTTCTTGTGTGGAAATCCCTGGTGAGTTTGAGGAGGATTAAATGAGATGGTGTATGATGTGCACCAAGTACAGTGCCTGGAACTAACTAAGTGTGCCATATGTTAGTGGTAGTCAAGGGAGTAAGGTTGATACTGTTGACATTACACGATTTTTTATAATTTTAATTTTAAATCTGGTTAGCAGTTAAGAACAGAAGGATTATCAGATAAAACTTGATAAATAAAAGGTAGCATTTGGACAAAGAGGAAGGAGTGGGAAACAGGATACGCGATGGTAAAGATACAAGGAAGCTGGGGCTTGCTCAGGAAATCACAAATAGCACAGTGTGTCTTCAGTAGCCCTCATTTATGACATGTCTGGATGTAGATTTCTTTTTATTCATCCTGCTTGAAGTTCGTAGTCCTCGTTGAATCTATGTTTTGATATCTTCCTCAGTTTTAGAAAATTCCTAGCCACTACTGCTTCAAATAATACTTCTTCCCCATTCTCTCTCTTTGTAGAAATCCAATTAAGTATGTTAAGACCTTCTTGCTATCTCTTATCCCACTTTCTGTATGTTTTATCCTTCATTTTGGATGGCTTCTTTTGCTCTGGCCCTCACTTTTTAATTATCTCTTCAGCTATGTCTAAATTCTTTTAAAACCCATCCATTGAGTTCTTAATTTCAGTTGCTGTATTTTTCAGTTCTGGATTATCTTTTTGGTTCTTGTTTCAAATCTATATTTTTTTTTATAGTTTCTAGCTTGCTGCCAGGCTTTTTAATTTTATCTTATTTCTACTTGAACATAGTAAGCAAGGTAAAGCTAGTGCCTTATAATTGCAGTATCCAGAAAACCTGCAAGTCTAAAATTTCTGCTGGTTCTTATCCATATTTACCTGTTTCCTTGCATACTAGCTTATCTTTGGTTGTATGCTGGACATTGTATTCAAAGATTTGTTGGTAGGAATAATTTGATAACTAGGATAATGTTATCTTACTCCAGGCAGTATTCTAATGCTTCTGCCTTGCAATATGGTGTAACATTAATTCCATTTCAGGAACTGAGATTTTTCTCAGCTACTCAAGTGATTCAAAGCTAGACCTGAGAATTTGCAGGGGCTGACTTACTTATAGTCTTACTGTAAAATACCCCCACCTAGATAGGTCTTGAACTCCAGCTTTTGTCCTCTAACCCCAGGAGGCTATGAAATACAATTCTTAGACCCTCAGCTACATCTCTAGAAATCAGAAAAAAGTCTTACCCCTCAGGTAACTTACCTCCTGATTTCTGTCTTCTTCTAAAAGTTGGCCCTGTAAAAATTCCCCACTTTGTTAGCTTTTATATGTCTTCAAGGATACTTCTGAAAATATCTTTCTTACTTTCTGAATTTTCCTCTGAGATGGGCCAGTCTGAATTACCTAGTCTGCCATTACCAGAAGCAAAAGCCCCATAAATAGTACATGATTTGACGGGAACATTAGATTTATGTTAGGGTGAAAGTAAAAGATATAGCCAAAGTACAGGCTGATTCCAAAACATGGATAACTTTGAATGCTAGGTTTAAGAGGAAAGATATTCAATAATCTTTGGGGAGCCACTGAAGATTCTTGAGCAAAGGTGTGGTAACCTGAAAGCTATACTTGAAGAATTGGGCACTTAAGCGCCAAACAGATTGCTGAGAATGAGACTAAAATCAGGGAAGAAAGTTAACAGGCTTTATCAAACTCATAGAGAAGAGGTAAGCATATCTGAACAGGGTAGTGTTGGTGAGACTAGGAAGACAGGGAAGGGGGGTGTCCTTGTGCGTGGGGTGCACCAACCAGAAGCCAGAGACAGGAATTAAAACATGGGGAGAAAACCAGATGAAAGAAATTAGGAGGAAAAGTAGAATATGATTAACCATGAACTGAGTGGGGTTGAAGGAAAAAGAAGAACCAATGATGGCACTGAGGTTTTGGATGTGGGAACTCAAACACAGAGGAATAGGGAGTAGGGGGTCTAAGCCATAACTCACCCCTCCTCCCCATGGTCCTGAGATAAGCCAAGGATGAATCTCGGTTTGAAGGTAGTGACAGTGGCTATGCTCCAACCCAGAAAACTCAGAAGAGACTACAGAACCTGTCACTGGAATACATCCACTCACAGCACCATGTGATCAGGCACGGGGGACAAGCTCTTGAGGGGAAGGAAGTCACCCCATTTTGTGATATCAGAGATTCTCAAAGTGACATTAGTTGGCAGCACGATTCTTGTTTGGGGCAAGGAGAAGGCTCTCAGCACCTTTTGTTAATAACCAGAGATCCTGGGGCATGGGAACGCAAGCCAGGAAGTTGCACTGACAATGAAGTGCACAGAAATGGATTGAAGTGTGCAGAAGGCGAGAGGTACAAACTCATCACCATGTGACAGGTGGTCCTCGGGGACTCCTAGGACTGTCATCATCGGCTCCACTGAGTGGTACCACGTGTTCACTAGGGTTAACTTCCCAGGTTTCTGGGCAGAGACCGAATCCAATGGAAACGTAAACCTTTAAACTATCATCGCGTCTTCCTTTCCTCAGAAATACCTTCCTCAGGTACTTCTTCCCATCCTCCCTCCCATTTATATGAATGAGTGTCAAAAGGTAGATACCTGTGAGGAAACAGCTTCTGCTTTCACTGTGGGGATCTGGGAGATGAAATAAAATAAAAGTAAAATACTACTCGAGGAAGGCTATATAATTTCATAAATAAATTACCGAGCTTGGCATCGATCGTGCTACGGATGGAGGAGAGCAGCACGGCCACATCAGGCAGAGCTCACCACGCATACGTAACCTGTCCGTTCCTGCCTTTTTTAATTGTCTGCACCAAATCAATGAGATCGGCAAAAAGCACATGTGCTTTCCTCTTTCTGTTCTGGTCCAAGATTCCTTTCCCTCTTCAGACCTGGGGTTTAAGAGCATGCTGATCCCTCTCCCAGTATCGTCTGGGCTCAAAAAATTCCTAATTCTCCCAAAAGGACCCCATGTCCTGCCATCACATCTTCGGCTCCTGTGGGCAGCTTTAATTTAACCCAAGGAAAGTCAGAATGTAGGTGTGCTAGAGGGTTGGGAAATACTGAGGCACAGTGAGGCCTGGGCCAAAATGTCCCAGGGGTAGATCATAAGCTCCCTGAGGGTGGGACCATAATGCTGATTCGCCACTGAACCCCAGCCCGGCTTATAGGAGACACTCAGTAAACACCAGAATTGTTGAACTGAGATTGCTGGGATGAGGAGAGCAAGCCAGGCATCACTTCTCTTCAAATAATTCTTAAACGTTTTGCCAACTGAGAGCAAGGCAAGGGACTGACACAGTGTTTTTCTAACTTTCCCATGACATAGTCCCAACGAGGGTCCTCCTGCCCCTGTGACTGTGTTCTGACTTTTTCCCTCTCAAAGCCTTAATTCCATAAAAAGGCAAAATAGCAGTTGGATTTCCAGACTCCTGAGAAAGGGAGGGCTACATGACTTTCCTGTGTTTTCTGCAGGAAAGGAAGGAAGGTGAGGATAAGAGATTAAGTTGGGAGGAAGGTGTTAAGAAGTATAATAGGATAGAGGAGGCTAAGAAAAGTCAAGAGTGTTGTTGGGGTTGGGAAATGTTGGCAGACTGGCTGACACCATCCACCACAAAGCTCCCCAGAACCCAAGGGCAAGGACCCAGCAGGAGGTGGCCGGGTGTATTCTTTGCTGACTGATGGAATAACTCTGCCTGTTCAGAGGTAAGGCTGGGACATGGAAGGGGATGACCAGTAACCTACCAACCCTGGAAACTGAACAGTGCTGTGGCCAGTCATCTCTGATAACCCCAGTCACCACTAGCTAGTCCAACCATGGCTTTAAAAACTGTCCTCAGTGGACAAGGCACCTAGAACAGCACACAGAAATATGTCATTTCCCTCTGTGATGTTCTGAGCACCACCCAAGGACTGGGGGCCATTCCTCCAGCTCCAACTTCAGGAATACAAAGCTGATCTTGGGAATACAAAGCAATAGCGACACTGCAAAGAAAAAGTTTGAAGGCAGATGTGTGGAAATGGATGCTTCCAAGACCACAAAAAATTATAGCATCCGGGAGGGGACACTCATTAGAGATCTTCATAGTGTGGTTTATTGTCTTAGCTCCTCTAATCTCTGGGCCCTGAAGAAGTGTGAATTCTCTCTATTTCCATCTGTCTACCCCAGATAGAGTTTAGAATTTCCTCCGGAAGCCCCTGGCCAATGAAGGAAGCAGTAAATCTCTATGTGTTGTTCTTCCCTCCATTGCTTGCTTCTGGCCCAAGCCGGGCTACACTCCTGACTCTTCGGAAATCACTCTCCAGCTGTCCGGGCCCTAAAGCTGGGCTTCCATCTTGATCAGTGAGTGGGGCATGAGTGGCATTCAGTTTCTCCTGGAAGCCTCACTGAAGCACGTTTTGTTTATTAAGCAGAGCCACAAAGAAGGTGGCAGTGTCAAGCCCACACCCACAGGTGCCCAAACAGAATTCAGCTGTGTGACCTATGTTCTACCCCCACCTGAGACCCCTGGGCTCCAGAGAAGGAAAAGGAAAGATGCCTTTGCATCTGTTCCCACTTCGGAATTGATGTGGAGATTTGAAGCCACTCTCCTGGGTGGGATTCGCCTGCACTTCTTTGTGGAGGTCACATGCTCAACCTCAGGGGAAGCTGTGCCTTGAGCTTTGGGCCAGTATTTCTCAAAGTGCAATTTCCTGCAGCAGAATCAGAGCCACTCAGGGCATAAGGAATCAGAAATCTAGATAACAGACCTGTAGGTGGTTCCTGTGACACAGGCAGGGCTCCCAAACTCAAGTAACAACCCAGGGCTCCAGGCAAGCAAGGCAAATAGCACAAATGAACACAGCGAGCCAGGCAGAGGGCACGCAGCTTTGCAAACTGGAGAGCGTGTGTCCTCCAGCAGCCCCTTGCTACTTCCGGTTGTTGCCATGTGGGAAGAGAGGCTCCGAGTTCTCAGCTATGCCTATATTTCTACAGACGTGTAAAAACCATATTTCACATGAAATCTCTTGATCTTTAAATGTTGGCCACAGCAAAATATTCCGTTCACGTAAATGAAACCCAAATGTGCTCTGGCTCATGGGTTTCCAATTACCAGTCATGGTTGAGAACCACTGGTTTAGAACCGATTTGAGACTCACTAAACTTTAGGATGTTTCTCAGCCATACCTGGAAAGACCCTCTCCTTTCTATCTCAGAATAGAATCAGTCAACCCTCAGATGCAAAAGGAGCCAGTGGCCCCTAGTCCATTAAGTATAGCCCTCTGGCTCCTCCCAGGAAGGGGGAGGAAGACCCCCATTTCCAAGACCCTTCACAGGGATCCAGTCTCACTTTCCCGCTGTCAGGTCAGGGGCGGACTCCACCGCTCCCACAGGAAGCACACCCCCCTGGCTCAGCGCACTCACTGCTGAGAAGGGGATATGCCTTACTGAGGTCCTTGCTGATCTGCCAGAGTCCTTAAAGACCCTTGGAAATTCATAGATTTGAGGCTCTTATGTCTCTCCCTTGAGTTTCCAGAATTTGTAAGAGGGATAAAACTAACATGATTCCGAAATATTTCCTCGCAACATCTAAAACCTATCCTTGAGAATCAGAAAAGGAAACAGGGACAAAATAACCCAGTGTATCTCCCAGAGTCTGTTCTCCCTGCAGAGGCTCTTACAGACATCAGGGAAACCCTCCAGACGCGCTTTCCTGGAAGGATCAGCAGAGAGTAATCACTCTTGCTTTAGCGGGAGCCATGAGCATCAGGCCCAAGTGTCACTCTTTTCCACCTGAGCAGAAAAATGAAGAGGAAGTAAGGAAGGGTCGAGGTGGGACACCCACACCACACACAACCTTATGCTTTTCCTCCTCTTCCCCTCCCTGCTCTCCAGGGCCTCAGCTGGGAAGAGTCTTGACAAGGAGATTTGAAGACAAGAGAGAAAAGGGGAAGAGGAGAAAGGGCACAGCGCTGACATGGATTTGCTTGAGGTGGTCTTGGTCTCTCGTCCCCGCTCTGCCAGCCCCAGCGGGTTCCCCACGCTGCACTGCTGAAAGAGAAGGGAATCCAACACATAGGTCAGAGTTAAAAGTCCAGATGAAAGTCAAATGCCAGTAGAAGCCATCTGTAAGCTTATCTCCAGAACACGGTACTACTGTGGCCCCAAAGGGCCACCGTCAATTCAGGACCAGACACTCATCTAGATTCAGGACCAGAAGCGCGCAGACACTGATAAGCCCTAGACTGCGGAGTTTTTAAGGAGACACTGGAGAACAGAGGAGAGGAAACGCCACTGATGGGAATGGCTAAAGCACCTTCCTCGCCAGTGTCCTGGACTCCTGTGACAGGGACCTTGCCGTGGGCTTCCTAAACTGACTGATCGTCAGGGGCTTCTTGAAACCCTTTCCAAGAGGCTGTCCATCCTCACCCTCTACTCTCAACACCCTTGGAGGCTCTGATTCAGTAAACCTGGGATCAGGCCTGGGAATCTATAATTGTTTAAAAAATTCCTTAGGAGACTCTTAGGATAAACAGGGCTTGGAAACCATGGGGTCAACCCATGAGAGTCACAAAATGAGAATGAGCAGGTCACATACCAGAATAGCCCTCTTCAAGAAAAGGGAGTCCTGAAGTTTGCCACCTCGTTGCAAGTGTCCTGAAAAACACTTTTATTTTTCAAATGCTTCCTCTCTTGAAAGAGGAAACTGGGTTAAAGCGGACTAGCCCCATGGTGATATATTCTCCCTGATTCCAGTTCACAGAGATCATTTAAAGCTGGAAATCCTTTCCAAAGGGAAGAGGTACTAGGCCATGTTCTTCAAACAATGCTTGCTCTGGGCCAGGCATCAGTGCTGAGCGCTTCACAGGCATCATCTCACTTAACCCTGTAAGGAAATGATCGTGATCCCATTTCACAGATGAAGAAGTAACCTCAGAGAGGTTTCAGTAACTGGCCCAAGCTAGGACGTGGTAGGACCGAACGGCACCCACATCTGACCCCAGAGTCTTTGCCTTTAAGCCCGCAGCATGTTCCTTCCTTAATCCTTCTCATGGCTACATCTCTGCTTGTTTCTAGGTCTTTGAACATCGCTTAACAAACATCCCCTCCATGCCAGTGTAGTTCCTCCCATCCCTTTGCCAAGGTCCTCCTGAAGGCATGCGGGGATGGCTGAGAGCTTGGCGGGCAGCAGAGGTCAAGAGGAGAGACTGGGAGCTATATATAGGGCTCCTCGTGGGATTGCTTTGCGAGAAGCAGAGCTGTTTCAGGGATTCTGACTCATGGGCCTACCGTGCAGAAGAGCCAAAAGACGGGCTTTCCAGAACCACAGAGAAGACAGGGGAGGGGTAAACGCCATCAGGACCCCACCAACACCCACCAGGAAAATCAAATCAGGGGTGAAGATAACAAGAGAGTTTGTTGGTCGCCTGGATTTCTATTCTTTTGGCTGCTCTGTATTCCAGCCTATGCAGCAGCTCGTAAATGAGCCCTGGGGATGATGAGAAACTGAGAGCACCTCTCTTTGTAGCCAGGACTCTAGATCCCAAGATCGCCATGATCAAATTAGGACAGAAAGCCGTCACTGACGCACACCCGGGCCCCAGGGAGTCTGAGTGGGAGCACATCTAATGCTGTCGAACAAAACGTGAAACCGAAGAAAACACCCAGCCAAACAGAGCCCTTTGAATTGGTGGCTTCATTCCAGGGCCGCGGGTAGGGAGATCGTGAAGCCAGACAAAGCCTCGCTTTGGAAGGGCTCAAAAGAGTTTCTAGGAATGCCACGTCCCAAATCCGGTGGGGTTTGCGAGGGGTCTGGAGAGCCCCGGGTGTTAAACAGCACTTCGTTGTCATAGTAGGAAGTGGAGTTCTAGGCTCGCCTGGTCCTCCGTCTTTCATCAAATTAAATCCTAGTACAAAATTAATTCAGAGTAGAGTGTAATTCTAACTTCCAGATGACAGAGAAAGGATTTTTATGATAAGCCTAGGGCCATTTCAAGTGCATGGTAGGTTCTTATTTATTTGCTTTTGCAACGTCCCATCACTCTGTAAAGCTTTGTGGGTTTTGTTTGGCGGAGAGGGCAGGCGACGGGGCACAGAAGTGGAAACAGACAACACTGACAACAGCGCGGTGGACACCAGGCAGTCTGGGTTCTGCTCCCACCACCCATCCCAGAAGCACCTATTCTGACCCAAAGTTGGGCGTGTCCTTGCCAAACACCAAGACCACGCTTTCCAATAAATACCCAACCTAGCCTTTTTCAAAGCGAGAAATGGGGTGCAAAGCACCCATCTGTTTTTTCCTAATCTGCATGAGTAAAATGCATCCTCATCACCACCACTGCAAAGTGGGGCCCCAGGGACCCTAATCTCGACTTTCACAAACTCTTTATCAGCTGCTCACTTCCTCTGAGGTACCGAGGGCAGAGCAGAACTGCCTAGTTCAGCCACACAACGGCTCTGAACTTGACTACGTGAGAATCACCTCGGGGACTTTAAACCATGGGCCACCTGGGCCCCCACCCCAGCGACTTCGGTATATGTGGTCCCTCCTGGGATTTTTTTGAAACGTGGAATCACAGACTCTTGAAAAACCTTGAAAATGAGTGGACAGCAACACACCCCTGGGGACTGATTTCCTTGATTCTGGGAGGAATTTCCCTGAATCACCACCCCTTTGGTGTCCTGGAAACAGTAAAGGACGCTGACTGCAGGGAGATGTTCTCAGCAGGCTTGCAAACTGCTATTAGGGTTAAGTGGCTGCTACATCTTTAACACTCCCGGGTTTTCTGTTTGTTTGGGGAGCAGCCTGGGGGCTGGGTGTTTTTTCCCCCCCTAAAATGATTTCTGAACGCTCAGTTCATTTTCGTGGTGCGGAGTGTGAGTTAAAGTGAGCGCTAGGAATGAGCCAGAACAGGCGGGCGGGGCCTCCTTTCCTGGGAGGGAGGCTGCAACCAGATCCAGGTGCAGCCCGAAACACCGACCCAGACTTCGGGAACCGACCAGTGCTGGACGACCTTGCTTTTGCTCCTGTGGCCATATCGGTGCCTTAAGGCCACACGCCACCCCTGTACCTGAGGGGGTGTCCTCTGAAGGGAGTGCACGTTCCCTAGGAAGAAAACGAGGGCTGGAATGTGGGTCTCCCGTTGGAGCGCAGAGTACCGCCACCGCACAGCAGGGGGAGACCACGCCCTTCTTCTGGGGATTGGTGGTGGGGGGTGGTCAGACTGCCCAGAAATGAGGCCTGAAGCACCTGGTAAGTAAGGGGCCCACCCTTCCACTGTGAAGCAGGGTAAGTTACACTTCGTGTTACTCTCCTGTTCCCTTCATTAACCTTAACTCGTCAGAAAAGTTTCATTCAGAGTTCTGGCCTCGGCTCTGGGAAGGACTGGGGGAAGGGCTCCTCCAGGCTGGGACTTCCGGGGTGCACAGCAATGAGGACTCCCGGGGTGCACAGCAATGAGGTGTCAGTGGGCATTTCCGGAACCGCAGGAGGCAATCAGTGGACACTCAAAGGAGACCTGAGTGCAGCTCACTGGTTTAAAAAATCATCATCTTTTGGATTTTAACCAAAATATGACTTTATTTTGTATTCAACAGGCACTGAGTTCTGCCATATACAATTACCTCCTCTGGCCTCCTCCCTGAGGTTTCTGCCAGAGAGACTCACTGGGAGGCAGAGCGATACAATTACCTCCTCTGGCCTCCTCCCTGAGGTTTCTGCCAGAGAGACTCACTGGGAGGCAGAGCGAGATGTGACCCCAGCAATCCACCTTGGCCCAAGGCTCAAATCACATGCAATGACCACGTCTCTGCCTCCAGCCCCTCGTCCCATCTCTCATCTGGACCTCAGTCCTCTTTCCTGCTGGCTTCCAGTCCATGTGCACATCACACCCTGCACATCTCCATTCAGTGTCTCACAGGCACCTCAAACTCAGCTCATCAAGAACCAGCCTCTGTTTCTTCTACACCTGCTCCTTCTGCCTTTGTTGGA
The DNA here is from genome assembly GCF_048564905.1 of Vicugna pacos. NCBI lineage: Eukaryota > Metazoa > Chordata > Mammalia > Artiodactyla > Camelidae > Vicugna > Vicugna pacos. The sequence continues at coordinate 18,127,125 of NC_132993.1, read as the reverse complement.
GCAGCGCCACCTAGGTGGTCCTCCCAGCCCGGTAGCTGTCTCATCTAATTACCATCAAGTCCTGCTCATTAACCTCTGACCCACTTCTGGACCCTCCCTCCAATCCCTTCCATTGACTCTGAGCCTAGTGCCCTCACCACCTCTTCTCCAGACTGCAGTAACAGTTCCCTGACTCCTTGATGCCAGATTCCTCCCTCTCTACGCCACCTACCAAACCCCCAAGCCTGATCTTTCTAAGAAGTAAACTGAATTAGGCTTCTTCCCTGCCCAATGCTTTCCATAGCTACCCACATTCTACAGCACGAAAGAAGTCTAAACTCGTATTTTATTTAGCTTCTCCGTTCTCCTGTCCCCCTTTCTCTCACCTCCCTTCTCCAGGAGAATGCTGACATCCAAGTACTCTTCCATGTGTCTCTCCACGCTCAGAATCAAACAGACTCACAGAGCCATATTCCACATGCTTTTCTCCCTCCCTTAGAAAACCCCAAGTCACCTGGTTTAGCTGTGATCTCGTTTTGGGGTGGCTGTATTCCGTGCTGTGGATGTACCATCACTGATTCAGCCATTCCCCCATCAATGGGTATGAGATCTCTTTAGCCCATTCCCCACTTTTTGGCTCAAAGACTGATGCCATTATAAACATCCTTGTACATACATCCTTATATATTAGTACTGTTATTTCCAAGACGTATATTCTCAGGAGCAGGAATTGTGTTTTTTTGTGTGTTAGCAGATGTTGCCAGACTGCGGCGTGCATTTTTGCAGCCTTCTTCATGGAAGCCCAGTTGACTCCCAACACAATTAGTGTCAGCTTCCTAAGTGGCCTTAACCCTTGACAGTGGTCCAGTAGGTACACCTGCTTACTAAGGGAGACTATTATAGGGCAGCCAGAGTGTATATGGTATGTATGATCTGGAAGTGAGACAGAGGATGCAAGAACTATACACTAAGCTGCCAGGGGCCGTGGGGAAAATTAGAAGGTCACTGGAGAAAAGCAGAAGGGAGGGGCCCATGTCACAATAATGGTGCCCTCGGCTAAGACTCACTCGTTAACACCAGGGCCATGAAGGATGAATGATGCTGCATCCTCTCTAAGTTCCTCTCTTTCCAAACCAATCCATCCCATAATAACAAGTTTCCCTAGCAGCTCCCAGCATCCCGTACACATCAATCTGCTTTCCTCTCTGTAACATAAAGACACCATTTAGCCCCAGTGCAAGGAGCCCAGCACCTGCCAACCAAAGGGAAAATATTCCGCCAGAGACTTCGGGAAGACAGATCTACTCCCTTTGGAATCTCATGAACTTCTCTTTGACTTGCTATCTTTCTTTCTTTTTTCAGTTTACAACTCTGTTTTGTTGTCCACCAAGGTTAGGAAAGATTTCTCAAGGAAAGTCTACCTTGATCTAAAGTAGGCAGCATTGCATACTCTCTCTCCTGATGGGCAGTGTCCTGCAGCTCTCTCAGCCCTGCTTTGTCTCTGGGCTGGTCTGCAGCTGCCCTTGGCTCCTGTACATAGAGAAAGGCTCTCGGTGCCTTGTCCCAGGACTGCTGGACTTAAAGACAGTGAGCCTGGGTGCCTCCAGGTTCCCACACCAGCTCTGGAACTACCTTCATATGCTTTCTCTTTCCTCCTCTCCTAAGCAGACACAGAAGTGCCAGGGGGAACTCAGAAGCCCTAGAGATGGTGGAGCCATAAGATGGAAGGAACCTTGGTTTCTGATTGACTACACAGAGCAAAATGCCTGCCCCCACCCCATACTAACCAATATTGGACTGTGATGTGGAAACCCACTGATATTTGGGACCGTTTGTTACAGAAATCACCTACCCTGACTAATATATCATTCATGAGCAACTCAAGAACAAATAGAACAAACCTACCATAGAAAAGCAATGTCCAACCATTCATAGACCTTTAATTACAAAGTTCCAGACAGCCCTACAAGCAGAGCAGTGAGAGCGCCTCACTTGTCTCTGCCGTGACAACCAGCCATCCGTATAGATAATCAGAGCCATCTGGGAAAGACTGTGTACAGCCAGCCCCACACCCTCTCGGCCACCCGCAAGTTTCCCTACCCGAATGGGTGGAGAGAGCCTGTGATCACTGAAGGAAAATGCAATATGATTCTAGGTGTCACCTTTCAAAGGGTGTTAGTGACTGTCAGTGACAGTGATTTAAACCCGGGAAAAACCCTTGTGTCATTCTAACATCCAAAACTAATCCTCTTCACACCAGACATCAATGTTAAATAAACAGAAATTTCCATTAACCTGCACCTCTGTACATTTATTTTTAAAAAGCAGTGTCACCCTTTTTAAATGAACATACTAATTAGTGTATTAATAAATAGCTGAATGGAATCAATGAGACATGTAATCAAGGTCTGACCAGGAGTCGGGCCAGGTTGAAGCGGGTGGAGGGAGGGAGAGGAAGGGAAAATAATCTTATTAGCAGGTTTGCTGAGGAGGGACGTGTAAAACCAATGCCCCACATGCAACTGAGATGCAGCCCAAGTGACTGGTGTATGTAAGGCTAAGTGCTTGCCCGCCTCCCCTCTCTGGACAGGAAAGCTCCTGGTGAGAGTTAATGGGACTAGCAGGGTGGACGTTAATTGGGGCTGGAAAAGCCATTCAGAGATCGTGTCCAGATCACAGCTGGCAAAGTTATCCAGAACCACAGTGCTGGAGATCAGACTCCTAGACCATTATTTAAAATACTAAGAAATAACAAGCTAGGTGGGTTGATTTCATTCTCAGCAAACACTTGCTCTAAAAAAGAAGCCATGATGGGAGTCATTTGTTTGAGGCTCTTTGTTTGTCTCACTCCCCTTCAAAATTCCTGGTCCCTAAGGAGTAGCTAAAGGTACCTCTGCCCCAAGATACGGGGCACTGGGAGGCCAAGGGTCTGGAGGGCTAGAGACAGCCCTGAGGATGGGAATGGGGCAGACCCTGCCCCTTCATCAGCCCTCAATTTCGCGTAGCACACCTCATAGCAGGAAGGCTCAGGAAGGTGAGAAGAGGAAATTCTCTGGCAGGTGTGAGGTTTCCAGCTGACGTGATCCGATTACCTGCAAGCCCCCGCCCCCACCTTGCTGGAGTTCAGGTTAGCACTGATACTCTAGCCGCATTTCCTCCATCTGGAGACACACCCCACTGGGCCCCCAAACTCTGAACTCAAGAAAGCTGGGTTTTCATTTCCCTGCAGATTAATATCAGGAGTCACACCCTTCTGGACAGAATCGATTAGGTGCCTGAGCCCCGCCCCCAGCATCGGCTAAGTGATGCGAGGGGAAGTGGAATTCGCATGCTGGTGAGACTCAAAAAAGAAATCTTGCCTGGGGTCTGGCACTGCCCACAACAAGCCCCCGTAGGGGTGGTCCTGCCAGGAGTCGGGGGTTGGCTTGTTAGTCCTGGATGGAGTGCATGGCCCAGGATTCTGGGGTGCTACAGGGCCCCCATGCCGTGGAGATGAGGATCTTCCTAATTCTGGTTCCTGAAGGAGCCAGTGTATCTGAGTTACCTCCCAGGCAGAAATCCTGCTGCTCTGAACACCTATCTCGGCACCCACATCCACACCGGATGGTCTAGAAGCAGAATCTGCATCCTGAGGTCTGTTTCTGCCAGCCCCAGGTGTGGCCTGTAACTGCTCACCCTGCGGTCAGCGTTTCCTGGAATGACAGTGAGGAGACAGATAAAAGGAAGTATGGGGCCGTGGGGGAGGCAGCTCTCAGCTGCCCTGGAGCTGTTTTCCACATTACTGCTAATGCTGCTTTACCCCAGGAGGCTCATAACACTGCGGGAAAGATCTCCTCCCCAGACCCATCCGAAAAGCCGAAGGGTGACAGCCATCAGCGCAGGGGCAGAGCTTCCTGACAGGCCCATGAAATAAAATGCAGGAGAGGCCAGAGACAACTGTCCCCAGGCCGAAACTGAAACAGATACCTAAAGCTGGTGGTCAGGGGCTACCTGTCTGGTTTGAGAGGTTCCAGAGACGTTCCCCCGTGCCAATCAGCATCTTACCCTCCACTGAAATGTCGCCACTGGAACTCCGTGTTTTGGGGTCAATTATGTTCTCTCTTCCAACAACCCATTCCTTACTTGGCTCCTCCATCACCTCCCTTTCCCTGTGGCCCAGGGGACTCTGAGGGCTAGGCCGAAGAAGGGACTGGAGAGGGGTTAAACGACAGGGCTCACTGCTCTACAAGGCCACCTGGTGAGACTTGAGGAAAGTGTCCTCTCCGGTTGGCCAAAGCTTGGTAGGCAGAAGGCATCTTGGTGGAAGAAAAAGACAACCTTTCCTCAGCAAGGAGCAGCCACACTGTTTGGCCAATGCAACACAGGCAGAACGGCAGCTCTCACTCACCCCTGGGTCCTGGGTATGAAACAGGAGGGAAAGGGGCAGGGCACGATCACTAAAAGACTGACACAGCCATTAAGAAAAACAGGACAGGGCATAAACTGGCTAGAACCAACGAGGCCCACGATGGTGGAAGATTCGCTTTCCAGTGGACCTTGAGCCTCATTATATACTCGCTGGAATACATTAGCATGCTAAATGACACACCCACAGGTGCCATGACAGCTCCCAGGCTGATCATAGAAGTCCGAAAAGTGGGCAGGGGCCCAATTCCTGGAAATCCCTGCCCCTTCCCCAAAGCAGTTGGAAAAATCTTCCCACTTGTTAGCCTATGAAATTACCCAGCCCATAAAAACTGACCACCCCCACACCTTGGGCCACTCTCCTTTCGGAGACAGAATGCACTCTGTCTATGGAGCATGTATGTCTCTCAGTAAGTCCACCTTCACTCTGCTATGGCTCATTCTTGAATTCTTTCCTACGCAAAATCAAAGACTCTCACTTGGGCACATCCCAGGGACTCACCCGAGACCTGGGATGTGACCAACCTCTTGTGTCCCACTTTCCTGCAACAGGTACACAAACTAGAGCCCCGAGGCCCTGTTTAAAGAAAGAAAAGGAGAGGGAGAAAGGAAGTCGCTTCACTTGGAATGCAGTGTTTAGGAGAAAAGGCAACTGCTTCCCAGTTTTGTCTAAGGATATCCTTTGGAGATATAGGTAGATAGATAAATAGGCAGACATGTGTGTGTGTGTGTGTGTGTGTGTGTGTGTGTGTGTGTGTATGTATACACACTATATATATATCTATATATATATATATATATACACACACACACACACACACACACATACACCATATACCTATATTTATACAGTGACTATTTTCAAACTAAATATATCAGGACATATGCTCTGGCAAGGACACAGAACACCTGAAATGAAAGCTGTTCTAGTAAATCCAGAACCCGTGGTCACTATTGATAGGCTGAAGTGCGGAGGATGGCTATGACAAGGATTCTGGGGTGCCCGTGCCCAGTGAGGTGCCTCCTTTCCTTCAGGGGACAGGGGAGAAGTGACAGGTCTCTGCATGGTGTGCTTGTCGTGGAAGGACCATCTCATTCAGCGCGGGCTCGAACTCTCTGTTCACAGAGGCCCCATCATCTTCAAAAGCCACCAACATGCTGAAAGTTCCCAGACTCCCCAAGCTTTTGTCCCCTCTCCACAGCGGCGAATCACCTTTCTCCACAGTTAACCAGCGGTTCCTTCCTCCGTCAGCCAGAGTGTTGCAGGGAATAATGCAATGTTTCAAGCTTAATAGTTTGTCATCCTGCAGAGATTTTTACTATTTTCAGAGCTGAGGGGCCTGGAGGAACTGAGCGTGCTCTGACAACCAGGCTGCCACAGGGTAATGGCTTCTGATTGGATGATCAGACACATGCAGTGAAAACCACATGGGAAAATCCTGGAGTCCCTTACTATCCAGTTTATGGCTATCTTACCAGGAAATCAGGGTCTGGACTTGAAGACAGCTGAGATGAGCTATTTTCATAAACATCCCCTGTTAGACGCAGATGAGTATACCCAGGTATGTCAGTGCCGTGGACACCAGACCCACCACTCTGGCCTCCGATGGACCATGTCAGCTTTACGACTGGGTTGCAGGCAAACATTAGCAGATGCCTCATCCTGCAGTGCTTACCGTAATTACCAGGTAGGCTCCAGGCAATAATTACCCACTAATGGTTAGTCACTGCCTTGAGTTAAAGCCAAGAGTCACTTACTCACTCTCCCTTAAACCAAAGCTCAGAGCCTGAGTGGGCAACCTAAAAAAACCCCAGCAACCATCGCCACCGCCTGGCAAGAAAAACACATTATCTAAAACATTACAGAAGGTCATATCAAAACAATGGATGTTTACAGGTGTGCACTGGCAAAATGGATGGCTGAACTGAGCACAGATTGAATATATAAACATGCCGTTCAATCTAAACTCCAGGCAAATGAAGGAATCCCTATAGATGCTTCTAAATCTTTTTTCAAGAGGTCATATTTCAAAGGAGAGTCAGGACTGATCCAAGGGACCAGCCTCCTGCCCCTCTTCTCTTCCCACGTGCGTGTAGAACCCCAAGGCGGTAGGCACGCTGAAGCCCAGTGTTAGAAACAGATGTCACTATTTGTCAACCAAGAAAATTAAAGCGCTTAACCCAACGCAGACCGGCAAGACACTTAACTAACAAGTTGTGGGTATCTGAAGAGCAGGTGATAATTTCCAGCAGTATTACGAGTATTTAATACGTGCCAAGCAGTATATCACTTATTTGGCCCCGTAATCCTGGCATGTCAGTATTATTTTACCTTTTTAATGATAGGAAACTTGAACATCAGAAAGGAAAGGTAACATGCCCAACATCACACAGTTAAGGAGCCAGGGTCTGATGATGTCTGTAACTTACTTTAAAACACCTCAGTGTAAACAGTGTGGTATAACGCGTGGAAGTCGGTTTTAATCGCCACTCAGGGATGGTTACTCAGCATCTGCAGTACTGACATCAAAAATGCACAGTCCAAAGAAAAAGTGACAATGAATATATGTATGTTCATGTATAACTGACAAATTGTGCTCTACGCTGGGATTTGACACAACATTGTAAACTGACTGTAACTCAATAAAAAATGTTTTTAAAAAAATGCACAGTCCAGTGCTGCCAAGTTGGCTTTTGAAAGACTCACCTCGGAGTCTACCTTGAGTCTTTCAACTACGTTATCTTGATTAGCACTACTGGATTTGTTAAGAAGCGTAAGAGATGTTACAAATAATTTTTCCGTGGGAAATTAAGTGGTGTCGAAGGTACACAATTGGTTAGAAACTGTGTCCAGGTGCCTCTGCCAGGTGGTCAGAAGAACCCGGCAGGCCCAGAGCATCTGTGTCTCCGTTCTTTGCTAGGGCTTCTATCAGATCTATGTCTCATCTTTCAAAATATTCTGTCCTCTGATCCCACTAGGAGGTGAACTGAAACCCATAACCAGAATATTGTTGCACCTGCCACAAGTAGACCTTCCTTCGAACAAACCTCTCGGGCTCATGTTAGGGACTAAATGTTTGTGTCCTCCCAAAACTCCTATGTTGAAATCCTAAACCTCAATATGATGGTGTTAGAAGGTGCAAGTACCTTTGCAAGGTAATTCGGGTCATGAGGGTGGAGCCCTTTTGCATAGGGTCAGTGTCCTTGCAAGAGGAGAACAAGTCTCTCTCTCTCTCTCTCTCTTTTTCTCCTACAAGAGGAAGACAGTCGCCAGTAAACCACAAAGACAGTCTTCACCAGGAACTAAATCATGCTGGCCCCTTGATCTTGGGGCTTCAGTCTCCAGAATTGTGAGTAACGTTTGCTGTTCACACCTCCCTGTCTGCCCTCTTCTACGATAGCAGCCTAACCTGGCCAAGACAGTCACTGCGTCACTGCTCCCCAAGCTTCCCCGCTTTCTGACACACAGAAAGTGATAATATTTGTACCACACTGGAGCTAGAGAGGGCTGGCCAGGGGCTCTGCCTGCCGTCAGCCCCACGTGTCCCCTAGCAGGGATAGGAGGGGACTCGCTTCCCCGGCACCCTAGCTGGCACCGAAGACAGGGTCTTCTCTGAGCTTCAGGAACAGGAGTGTGACTGCTTCCGTGTCTGCTTACTAACCAAGACTGGTGTGTGAGGTGGAATCCAGTCTGATATGTGCTTTGTTTGGAACACTGTCGAGGAGGAGGCTTACAGCTCTCATCTATTTATAATCATTGGAAACTGACGCCCCAAATCATCTGTTTGTTGGGAACAGCCAAGTTGGTATAAACCAGGTTGCAAAGCCAGGTCTGTCTGACTCCAAAGTCTTTGCTGAGTGCCTGAAGCCCTATTGCTTCTTGAGCACAAATAAGCTTAACCAATGGTTACTTGTCAAGCCTACAAGGGAAGCTCTCCAGGAAACACCATGCCAAAGGGGTCTGTCCTGGGTGCTCCGCAGCTTCACATTTTTATCGGTAATTTGAATGAAGAGACTTTTCAGATTTGCAGATGACGAAGTCCAGGACTTGTGAAGGTCAAGTGAGATACTACGGGAGAAGTCGTGTGGTATTACTATAAGGTTTTTCCTATTGGTGATGATGATACATAATTCAAAACTATTTTAGCAGGTCTAAACTAGACTCCAAAATGAAACTGAATGTGATAAACATAAATTCAAAATTTAGGTTTAAAAAATACATGATGGGTAAAGTACCAGATGGCAGAAGTTAACATAAAATATACACCAAAGGAGTGTGGGAGGAGCTTAGAGACCCACCAGTTATGGACCAGCGGTGGGACGGGGCTGCCCCTACAGCTTCAGGGAGCCTGTGCCCAACAACCCTGACACGGGTGAATTCTAACACTGGGATCTGGTACCCCACCTCCTATAGACTCTGACCTTCCCCACACATCAGTCCCAAAGGCAGACGTGGAGCCAGCCTAACCACACAGGAGCAGTAATGTGGAAAGGTAATGAGAAGAGAAAGAACCCACCGTGTGCCACTAAAGTGGAGTTGTTCACATCCCTGGCAAAGATGCCCAATTGTCAGCCCAGCCCAGGTGTGTGGCTCAGAGAAAAGAGTGGAAGGAGAGTTGATAAAAGCCCGGAATTTAAGATTTTCTTAATGAAAATGGAAGGAATGGGGGGGGGGCAAAGAGAACACAAAAGCAGGTCATTAACTACCACGTGGCAACCATTTGTGCCCCTAAATAAAAATGTATTTATTTATTTCCTTGAATTTCACTTTGATATTATCCTTTATTTTTTTCTCCTTTGTGAAGCCTCTGAACCTTCTGGCCAAGGGCCGTAGGAAGGCAGCCTATGAATGGAGTTTTCATTTCGGAAAGGAAGTAACAGCTGTTCCTACGTCCTTCCAGGAAATACAGTAAGGGTGTGGTCAAGACTCCAGCTCAGCAGATGCTCCGTTCACAATTACTGGGCGAGGACAATAAAACAGAAGACAACACCAGCACATAGCCACCACTGCGTGCTGACTTTCCTGTGAAGCTACTTCCCACTTCCTGTGGATTCCCACTTGTCTCGTTATGTGCAATGCCCTCTGCTGTCTGACCATTTTAGCATCCCATTTTTTAAGCTCAGGAAACCAAGAAGAAAACCAAACCACTATTATTGGGGCCAGGCGGAACTGCAAACGGGTATAAGACAGTTGCTGCCTTTCAAGAAACAATATGAGCTGAGGAAATGCTGCTTGACATTTTTAGGAATTACTTTTCTCTCTTTGGCCACATGATATCCCTCAAGCTTTTCACTCTCACTCTCTGGAACACTCCAAACACCGGTGTCTTCAAATGAAAGCATGAGAACTTCTATTTACATCCCAAATTGTAGACGCCAAGAAATTACCATTTCATCCAATAGTGGCAGCCACACATATAAACACAGGTTTTAAAAAACATTTAATTTGTTTATTTTTAAGTACTTGCCAAGAAGTATTGGGTCTTGCTAGTGTCAAGTCCTAGAAGGAATGAGGAGGGCACAATGAGCAGCAGGGACCTCCTTGTGAAATCAGGCCTGGGGTTAGCAGAGCTGGGTCTCTCCCACCGCCCCCACCACCCACCCTGGGCCCGTCAACAGCCCAGACTCTCTGGCCAGCTCGGCACTGTACACGTGGTCGGCACCTGGAGTACCTGCATCTTTCCTGGATCTTCCCACCTGAGCACAGAACCAGAGCCCCTTTGAGGACATCTGTTAAGCGCAGGTAGGGGGGAAGTCTCTCCGATGAAACATAAGGGGCAGTGCAGCAGGAAAGCAGGCGCAGTGGGGATGCCCTGCCTTTGTCCCAGACTCTGAGGCTGCCTTTGAGAGGACTTGACTCACCAATCCCGGAGTCCCCGGCTCCCCAGATCAGAGTCAGGAGCAGGGGAGGCCAGCAGCACAGCCCTGGGCGTCTTAACCACACATCACTGTGGTTAAATTACTTCCCTTCTTAGGACCCTGGGCCCTACCCTCTGCCTCCTACTAGGGAAACAAATTGCCACCAGATACAGTGGGAAAAACTGCTAAGTTCCCTGAGACCAGCAGTGCAGCTACATAAATATATCATGTCCTGAGTGCAGCTGATAATACGGACAAGGATGACATGCAAACACAGGGGGCAGGAAGAACAGAAACCCTGCCATCTCCGTGGGGCTCTTAGGTTAGAGCTCAGAAATACCTACCCTGCCCCCTGTTCTCTCTCCACAAGAGAGACCTCTGTCCAAGCCATTTTGATTAGCAGCTCCGAGATACCCAGGAGCCATCCAGAGAAGAGAGTAGCCTCATTGTTTCACTAGAAACTGCACTGCAAGTTTGCATCTGAAGACATTCTTTGGGGCTGAACTCCCAGAATCCCTCATTCTAGAGGGCTGGTGCCTAACCGTGCCTGTGCTAGCCGGACACCTCGACCTGTCTGCGGACCTCTGGCCCCAGGCGAGACCAGCGACCTTCCACAGCAGCACACTGGAGTTGGGGGTTGGAAGAGTCTGCATGGACTTTAACAAGTTGGGTACTTTTCTCTCCACATTCTGCTCAAACCTGTTTTCTAAAGTTTCCATAGTATAAACACAGACCACCTAAAAGTTTTGCCACCAGCCACTTCCACATCTCTGGTGCTTAACAGGGACCACTAAATGACAAAGCATCCCTGCAGAGTGCAAAGCACTGGACACTGAGACTCATTTCCCCCCACATATTGCCAAGATGGGAAAGGAACTCTGCTGAGTATCTACTAGGTACTAAGCTGCTGGTATGTTAATTGTGTGAAGCAAACATGTGACTACCTGTGGATCCCTGGAGAGGGATGTCCCACCTAATGTCCCATCAGGTCCCACCATGCAAATCACACAGATTTTTCTTGAACGCTCTTTGGGCCACACAAAACCCCACTAGTGGCCAGATCCTACCTGAAGATCTGGATTGTACAGACTGGCTCTTACGCCCAGGACCCAAAATTAGACAAACAAGACATTAGGTTTCTCGAGGGCAAGGTCAAAATGTTCATCACCACTTCTCAGCTCAGGATGAAGTTCATTCCACCAGACCATGCTGTTTTGAGCATGTCCACATTGACCATGGGGTGAACATACCAAGAAAGGGAACAAGCCCACCACAAAGTCTGGTCATTGTCCTTTGCTGAATTCTAATTCTGCTTTTACTCCGAGCTTGCCCCATAATCGTCTGCACACAACTCAACTTCCCAGGACCATGCTCTTTCCACTGGAAAACAGAAGGGGTCTCCTAAGGCAAGGTGAATGCCTGGATGTTTTCAGAACAATCTCAAGCAAAATGTACAAGATAGTATGTTTAATTCAAAACATGAACCACTTGAAAAATCTAAAAATCTATATGTGGGTTTTCCTGCTTCTTTACCAAGCTTCTGCCAGATCCTGAAATGAACTCCTCAGTCTACAGATGGGAGAAGAAGGAAACAGCAGAGTAAGCCCAGGGGTGACGCCGCCAGCGACACCACAGCCACACTGCCTCCTGGTCACCTCTACCCACCAATGCCACTGCCCCTCAATTCACGTCGTCCGGAAAAGAACACATCCTCTGCCCCTCAAGTGAGTCTCTGTCCAGGAATCTCAGCTCAGCAGCCGCTGTCACCTCCCACCAGCAGCCCAAGCTGGACACCTGCAAGACGTCCCCAACTCCCCCACCTGTCCCTCCCACCACCTCCACGGCCATATCCACCATCTGTCCACCTCCCTCCTACGTACATGTCAGTCTGTCCCTTTCTCTCCTTTGCCACCACCCTCGGGCGGCCCTCTCCCACGTCTCCCAGATGACCGTAACAGCCCCCCTTTCGATGCTCTCTTTACACGGCCCCATAGCGATCCTTCCACGACGCGAAGCTGGTCTTGTTGATTCTCTCGCTTGGAAATCCCCAGGGCCTCACCACTGCCTGCCGGGTAAAACCCTTATCTGGACACTTCCCCCTGGTCCTGGCCCAGCCTCCACCAGTGTTTGCATCTGGCCCCACTTCCCACCTCACTGTGGGCTCTCATCTCTCCACATCTGTCCACGCTGCTTCCTCCACAGGGCATCCTTCCCCAGGCATTCCCAAGGACAATCCTGCTCACCCTTCAGAATACCCTTCAGAGCTCTGACAGATGCCCTCTCCGCCTCCTGCAGACGACCTTCGCCACCACCTGCCTGTCATATCTGGACGGGTGCCCCTTCTTACGTCTTCTCAGGAGGCCGTCTGCATGCAAAGCTCATGTCTTACACCCTGTGTTTAATTAGCTGTTAACCTGTGTGCTGTGGCCACACCAAGCCGTGGGTCCTCTGATGGAGGGAACTGCGCCTTTCCTCCCTGTACAACCAAACTCTTGCAATGTGCCTGGCACGTAGGGGGCACTCAATTAATATTGACTGAAATGACTAATTGACGGATCAATCAATTTGTTGGTCAAATATTCCTTAGTCTCACATCTACCTAATTAAATATGTAAATATATATGCAGGGAGCAAAGTGAATGGTAGATATTGAGGGAAATCAGGACCTTTTTCCTTTTTCCCAAGTCCCCATTAACCTACTGCTGCCAGGATCCCAACTTCCCCTCTTACTGAGGCCTCTGGACTCCTGCACTAACCATCCTCTCCCATGGTCCCCTGCTGTCCCACCTTCATTCTCCTTTCTGACTCTTCGCAAGGTGCTTTTATCACTTAAAGCTCTTCAGATCAGCGGACACACAGGCGCTGGTAAAGGAGTCATGATAAAAGTAAGAATCTCTTACTTGATTTTCTCTAACCTTGCGTGTAAATAGAAGCTTACTTCTGATGCTCACTTGGTCCTTTAATATGCATGGCCATGTTCATCCTCACCTCCCAGGCTTCAGGTCTGGAAAAACAAGGGCTTATTCTGGCTTTAAATACAGAGAAACAGAGGCCCAGCCCAGAGAGGGAACTTGCTGAAAGAGATTCAGCAAAACTAGGATTGGAAGCCAGGTCTCCCAATTCCCTGGCCAGCACATAATACTTCTTCAATTGCTCCGAAAATGAAAACCTCAGGATTATTTTGCAGGAGAGAAAAAAAAAAAAAAAGCCTCAAGAAGCTGTAGCCACATTTCCGACCAGCTCTCTTCAGAGGGCACCGTAACTTACATAAATGATTTCCTATTACACCGCAATTGTCACTGCAACTTGACAGTCTGGCGGCCTCCTTCAAGTGTTCACTGGGTGGTTTTTCTGTACAGATCCCCCAGAAAGAAGAATCAAATACGGCCCAATCAGGAAAACAAACCACACTGCCCCGCAGACCCAGATTCCCCTCCCACAAGCCTCGTTCCGAGAAGGACCAAAGAGAAAGGCTATGAATGATCCCCCCGGGCCCGAGCCCTCTCCCACCTGCCCTGTTCCCAGAGCTCTGCTATGTCCCTCCCTGCCCAAAGGATCCCTTTAAAGAAATAAAAAACGAAAGCCAACAGTTTATGAAGAAGAAATGAAGTGGCAATCTCCCAGCATGGCTGGGAATCAATGCGAGCTGTTTTCAGGGTTTTCCTTTCAGAGGGTGCCTGCTACACTTCTCCAGAAGTCCAGAGTGACGGAGCTCCAGTGCTTGACTTACAGCCGCTTCATCAGAGCCAGATAGTTTTAATTTAAAACTCACTGCAGTTGGGTTCGAACTCAGCTGGGACTTGATTTACTGCTAATTCATTTCTCCGATTCCTATAATTCTAAACTCGGTCGCCAAACAGTTTAATGCTGCTGGAATCATCAGCTCCACGCTTTATGAATGGGCGTCAGGGGAATTGTGTTAGTAAGCGCATGTTAGCAACAGTTATTCACTTTGGAAAGGAAGACGGTTTGGGGGAAAGCATGGAGAGGTCCTATAACTGAGCACTGGGCATGCGGGTTATCCCTTGATGTCCCCCGCTGATCCAAACCCAAGTACCACTGGGGTGATAATCCTCCCCAACTCTGATTCACAAATACACACACACATGCTATTACCTATGTAAGATGAATACTGGCGAAATGCTTCCCATGGGAAATGCCTACTTTTGCTCTGTGGGTCACCGCCCAAAGGTGGAAACCATGGATTTACAGCATAACGAGAAATCTGCAGCCTCTCTAGGGTAGCAAAGTTTCTTCCCTGAGAGAAAATTTGGGTCAACCATCCAAAATTTAGGGAGCTGTATCTCCCTAACTCAAGCATTCTTTGTTAATTCAGAATATTTTTCCTTGCCAGTTATTTTGAAGCCTCTTATTCAATAAGTGTAGCTGAAAAAATATATATATAGAGAAGGTGAATGTCATTACTTATATAGTTTTGCAGACATCCATCTTGATCTATTACGTGCAACTGAAAAGTGCTACTTGTTGGAAACATTTCTGCAGACCTGTCAGAACTGCAATCACACTCCTTGAAACAGTCCCTTTAGAAAATATATGTCTGAAGGCACCATGGTCGCCAACATTCATAGCAATTCACAGCCATTTCTGAGATTCCCAAAAGCAAATGACCAAGACAAGAGGAAGACAGTTCCTCTGGAAGCTGGACCTCACCAGTCCCTATTTTAAGAACACAGTAAATTTGTTCTCCTGTTCTTTCTCCTCCAAACTCAACTCAAACCTGAAAGCTTCCAGGTAAAGGCAAGCATCTCCCAAAATGCTTTTGGGGGAACATTCGTTCCAAGAGATGTCAACAGGCTTGAATATACAAAGGGATCCTTCCACTGAAAAAATGGTTGGTGAAGAATAATTAACCAGGATTCTCTATAGCCAAACTCCTTTGCCTTTAATGTGCATCTCCAAGAGGAGGACACAGTATAAAGATAAAGTGTTTGCAAGACTAACTTGGCCACACATGCTCTTTCTAGGGAGGGCCTAGTCCTTGGAATGCTCTGGGAAATGCAGTTTGGTCGTCCCTCCCAGTCTATGGGCATCTAAACCCATAGAGAGTTTTACATGAAAAGGAAGAATTCATTTCCTGTGCATCACTATGAAGACACAGTCTCTACCTGCCCCCAGACCACCATCACCCTGGAGACTCCACGGTGATGGGTGGGTTCAGCCTGCACTCGGCTTGGTTCATCTCAATCCTCTGAAATAGCCACCAGCCTCGACGTGGTCCCAGCCCAGCCCAGCCCTAGCCAGAGAGCAGGCACCCGCCGGAGCTGCAGGTTCGCACTTCCCTCATTTTGCCCTTTATAGGCCGTTAATCTCCACTCCTCCTCCTCCACTCATTCATTCTCTTTACTCAGCAAAGTTTGATCGATTGCTTCCAGTAAGTTAGGCCCTAGGCTGGGTGCCGAGTTTACAAGAGAGGGAAGACATGGTCTCTCTAGTCTAAAGAAGGAAACAAGTCATTCCCTGTTATTGTCATCATCACTGCATCCAACAGCAGCTTCTTTGCCACCATTAGAAAGTATGAATTAAGTTCCTGATTACAGAAGAGACTGCTTCAAGCAGGGGGCCGTTCCTGACCCCTGGGAGCTGGAAACCTCGGGCAGACGTGCTAACACAGACATATGTCTCCAAGCCTGTGAGATGCTGGCATCAATCAGCGGATAAGGGCAAGTGCATTGAGGGGAGGAAGACAGGGGTCAGTATCTAATGGTGAAGGGAGCGGGGAAAGGGGTCAGAAACACAGCGTGGCCATCAGTCCTTTGCCCCGGCTGACCCTAGAGGAGCTGCTGCAAAGCACAAGAGTAGTTGTTAGGGAAAAAAAAGGGGTGGGGGGTGCTGGCTAGAGGCAATGACTTAGGGGAAATAATTTATGCAGAAATGTCCCCTGTTGCTTTGTATTTCAATGCTTACTTAAATGTTTTTTAAAAGTGGAAAAGAGGCAGCGGTCATTTGCATGTCCCCAGCTTCCCAGCAGCCCCTCTGCCTCCACAAACAGAAATATCTGAGACATTCACACACCACCATGGGGAAGGCAGCCCTTTGATCAATAAGCCCTGGAAGTCAGGAAAGCCTCCTGAAGCCTGGCTGGAATGCAACCTTCATGTGGTTCCTCTGGGGTTTCGGCTGGATAATCCCTAGTGTGGTTGGCGATTTCAGCCACTCATGACTTCTGGGGGCTGAATGATGCCTTAGTGGAGCAGCCCGCTGTGGTTTGCTGACTTTGTTCAGTAGCACCATATGTTCCATTCATGGAACCCATTATCCCAAATCCCCAACTTATGTAACTTCTTAGATCCTCTCAGCCCTACCTAACACCCCACCCCTAGTCCCAATTCTGGGTTTCAAATCCCTGCCCAAGTGGCCCCAGGAACGCCTCAGCCCCTCCTCTGCTCCTAAAGTTCTTGCTTCCTTTCTTCCTTCAGGGCGAAGGCCAGGCTCTTGCAGGTTTAGCACTTTCGGGCCAACGTGGGGGAGCCATGGAAGCCCCAGTCCTTGGGCCTGACCACACAGGGTCTAGTCTGGCCTGGCATCGCCACCCCGACAGCAGGGGCAGTTCCCACGTCCTGGGGTGAACAGTGGCCAAGGAGCTACAGCAGGAAGGACCCTGCAGGCGGATGGATGCTGACCGTGCCTGTCCTCCAGACTCTTCCGAGACTGTGTTCCATCAGGCTCTTCTTGGAACATCCCCAGCACCCGAGCCATCAGCGGTGTGTCCTTGGGAAGCTGTGGCTGGCTTGGCAACACATCATTCTTTGTACATCCTTTCCCTCCCTACCCTCCTTCTTTCCTTCAGTTTTGCTGCCCTGGGAGTCCTCCCCTCAATACAAAGCATTACCACATCAACTTTTGCCCCCGGCTCTGCTTTCTAGGGAACCCAGGCCAGGACTTAGGGTGAGGACACAGGGCAAGTGTGCCGGGCCCTGGGCTCCTCCAAAGCTTGCACCAGAGCAGCCTTTCTTGCACCCATTCTGTGCACTAGAATAACACATGAAACTGCATTTGAATAGAGAATTTCACTGCATACGTATTAAAATGCTGTTTAAATCACTGATCTAGACTAGTCCCCTCATTTTATAAGTGCTAATACTACAACATAAGGTGCTGTTTCCCAAGACCCCTGACCTGGTAAGTAACAGAGCCGGGGTCATCTACCTGTTTCCAAAAGCCAGCTTTCCCCACACCACCAGTGCTTTCTAACCAGGGGGACATACCAGAATCCTCGAGGAATCTGAGAAAATATACACCTGCCTGGATCTCACTCTGGTCTGAGAACCTCTCAGCTGCCGTGGAAGGACGAGGGGCAAACACTGAGTCTGGAGTTGGACTGTCTGCCCACTTGGTGAAATTCTGCTTGAAACCCTAGAAACTACATAATCACCAGAACCTGGTACTTAGCCCGAAAGTTCGGCTAACACTTTTAGTGTAGAATCACCCCTTCATTCACAGCAGGGAGGAGGCAAATGAAAGTGCTTGTCTTAGTCCAGCGTTTCTTGGGGGATTCCCAGGGCACTACTTCTTGTGGTTTTACTAATCCACGTTAGTGTATTTAAAGGCTCTGAGAAGTCCTGCGCAAAGAAGCTCTTCCACTTTGCTTTACACTCAAAGCTTCTCAAACTTCTCTGGCCATGGAAACTTTGGGTGTGTGTAACACCTCTTCACAGACTGTGCTCTGTGAAATTCTGCTCTATTTTCGATGTTACCTTCAGGAAGCAGGACTGAGATGGAGAGGGAGAAAAATCAGCTCTAATCAGCTCTAATCAGCTCTGCAGAGTTAGCCAACATTCTGTGCAGGCTGGTTCAATCCCACATCCTGAGGGCTGCCGCCCTGCCATGCCCTCCCCTAATTGTCTATTCCCTCCACGAGAGGAGAAACAAAAAGTCGTCCAGCTCCATTCAGTTTACTGTCCCTCCTCTTTTTAAAAATTTATTTATTAAAAAAATATTTTTTTCTATTGGAATATAGCTGATTTACAATGTGGTGTTAGTTTCTGGGGTCCAGCACTGACCATCCTCCTGACCCCTGGGCCAAAGCCAAGGAATGGTTTTTTCACCCTCTGGTTCCAGACCCCACACCACCCAGAGGGAAATCTCACCGGGCTCGTTGCAGACAAGTTCACTGAATATGTCACAGGGGAACCTGCTCTTGAGCGAAGACCAGAAAAGCCTTTGACCAGCTATGGTTTTTCTTTCCTGTGTTTCCAATGACTTTTTCCTCCTCTTCTCTCCCCATGCTTCCTAATGAAAATTCTCTTCCCTGGAAGACCTCGGGAACTGATTCAGTTACTCTGCGTTCAGCACATCGGCTGCGGAGACGAGATCCTCTTAGCTAGTGATCTGTTTTGTGTTGGAGTGACAAAACATTCCAAAATCCAATTTGCTGTTGCGAATCCTGGTTCATGGAGAAGGCGCCGGGGAGAGGGAGGGGGGCAGCCAAGCTCGGCGGGCAAAGAGAGGACGGGTCAGGTCTCATCCACACCTGCTGGCGTGAGTCTGAGCAAAGCAACAGCAGTCAGCTGCTTCCGCTGCTGCCCAGAGGGGAGGTGGGGGAATCCAGGCGTGCCCTTCTCGCCGCCTCAAGCCTGGCAGAAGCTTCACTCACTTCAGGGTAGAGGAGAAGCCAAGTAAATAATGTACAGGATAAAAGTTTGTCGTTCGGAGGAAAAAACCCAAACAAGTAACCACAAGAGGATCATCTGTGAATGTTCCCTGAAACGTTCAGGTCGGAGAGACCAAGCGGGGCAGCACAGGCCTGACTTTGGGAGGGACAGCACCCAACCAGGTGCACAGGCTCCATCAGGGCCTCACTGCCCACAGGCCTGGGTCGGGATGGAATTCGTAACTAAGTGCTAGGCTAAGTCTGCACAATGACTTTCCCCCCACACAACCCATCTGCATCACTTTCCAACGAGTCTCTGCTCCAGCACCATGTGGTCCAGGCACCCAGCACAGCATGACATCCACAAGCAAAGATTCCTTCCCTATCTCTGGCTTCTGAAATCTGGAACCCTAGAGCTTATCAATGAATGAGGGAGCAAGTATTGAGCACCTACTGTGAGCATCCTTCCCCAAGCGCGAAAAGACCTTCCACCACATAGCAGCCTGGGAGCCTCAGGCATTCTGTCTTAGTTCTCACACCATCAAAATGAGAATAAGCAATTCCCACCTCAAAGGGTGATTTGAAGGATTAAATGAGAGAGTGTTGTTTCTACAGCGCCAGCAACTTTGAAGCAGCCGCTGGGAGAACTTGATTCTTACCAGCACGAGACTCAGAGCCTCACAGAATCAAAAGCAGAGATCAGGACTGCACTCACTCACTCCTCCTGAGTTTTTCCCAGGAGCTGGCAAAGGAGTCAAGAGTCAACCTCAGGAACGAAGCACTCTGCTGGAATGATCCTTGAAATTTCACAACCACCGACACTCAAGGATAAGACTCAGTCCCGTTGGATGAATGGGGAAGTCGAGGCTCAGAGTGAATAGATTTGCCTGGGGTCACAGAGGTGGTCCAAGAGAGAACCCAGATATTCTAAATTTTGCTCCAGCACACTCTCCCGCAAACCTCTCGAGGGCTGCTAAGGATGCAAACAGCACAGTGACCAGGAGTGAGGGCAGTCTGCTTAGGGTTGGGACTTGGCTCCACCTCGCACCCGTTGTGTGATCTTGGTCAAAGTCCTTACCCTTCCTTGTGTCAGTTTCCTCGGGGAGGAAATGAGGATAGGAACAGTGACTGCCACTCTGCAATGTAAGAAATGGGCCAACCTGTGCAAACCCTTACATGATGCCTCAGCCAAATAAGTGCTCAGTAAATGTAGCCATCATCATCATCATCATCATCATTATTGTTTCCCATTCCGTGTTTTCACAAGGACAAATACCAACGTCCTCACAGCCTCTTCCCTGGGGAGGCTGATGCACATGATCAATCGTAAGCACAGGGGTCCAGGGGCTCACGCAGACTCACCCTCGGACTCGGGAAGCTTTTCTTCCAAGCTGCTTCGTGCCAAGCAGGGAAGCAGCCTTCTCCTTCTGGAACAAGGCCTCTGCTCTGGGAATTAGGACCCCCTGCCTGCCTCGGCTTTTAAGATCCATCTCTTACCACTTAGCAGCGGAGCCCCCTTCAGTCTCCCTGCTGACTCCCGAGTCCCTGCCACAACTGGGAGGCTACAGCCTGGGCAGTGAGGAGGGGAGCAGGAAGCGGGGCCAAGGAAGGGGATCAGGTAGGGGTGCAGGGTAGGGAGCAATGGGGTTCATAGCTTCTAAAGAGGCAGCATCCTCAGGGCTCCGCGTGGACCAAGCCTTACTCAGTAGAACCAGGAGGGCAATTACCCTAATCATGTGCATCTCCCCAACAGTCGTTTGATTTATTAGCGCGACGTCTTTTTAAAACGCCGCTCTTAAATATAAATAACACTTAATCATCCAGCTGTCGTTAAATTCATGTTATATTGATTTCTTGGAGTGCCACAAATTTGAGGGCGAATGGGCTGGCGGATGTGTGCACAAAGCCAAGAGGTGGATTAGCAAGGGGGAGGGGGAGGGGAGGAAGGTGGGGGAGGAGGAGGGAGTGTCCAGGGAGGGAAATGAGCTCTGCTCTGCTGCTGGAGGGTCTGAACCAGTTTCACATCGGGTAGCGCTGGACACAAATAAGAAGAGGAGAGGAGAACAGAGAAAGACGGGCACATCTGTTGCACAGATCCATCACAGCCTAGGTCATGGCTGGTTTCCTATGGGGCTGCTGACCTATCACAGCTCATCACTGAGCCGCCCCAACAGGTCTCCAAGGTGGCATTGTTTGTGTAGTGCCTTCTGGGGTGAGGATGAGGAGAAACGACTGAGAAATGCCCCCTAGCTGGCGAGGAAGAAAGAGATTGGCGGCGATTCCTTTGCATCAAAGCCTGGTGAATACTAGGAGCTGAGAGCGGGTGATTCCCCCCCTCCCCAGCTCTCTCCACTTCAGGACTGCTGTCTCCCTAGAAAGCCCCCACTTAATTCCCAGCAGCCCTCGTTGTGATTACTACGAGGATCAGGAGGCCAAGTGTAGGCAGACTGCGCCATGCAGATTTCTCCATCTGTAGGGGGCATCGGCAGAGGCTGCCGGGTGAGGGAAGAGGTGCTGAGAAGGGGAAAGGAAACAAGTTGGTGGCCTCGGATTCCTCCGGAAATGTTTGCAGAGCGTTGGTGGGCATCCAGAATGAAGTGCTGGGAGGACAGAGGAGAGCCTGAGAGTACATTATCGGGCAAGAGGGAACAGCTCATGGGCAACCCACGCCATGTGCTCAGAGCAGAGCCGCTGGGAGCACACAGCCCGGCGGCAGTGAGGGTCTGCAGAAAAGAAGCATTCGCGGTTGGGATTTTTCTACTGTGGCGCCCTTCTGGGTGAGGAAGACCCCAAAGAACTTAAAATGAAGGCTGCAGAGTGGTGAAGAGGGAGAGTGACAATGTGACAAGCTCCAGGGCTGGGCAAGAGAGCCAGGAAAAAACTGAGCTGTACAGCCAGCGTTACACAGATGTTAATTAAAGCCTGCTTTGTCCTAGAAACCAAATTGGTAGCTAACACTAAGTTCGGAAAGTGTGGGGATTTTCTGAACCCATGTTAAAAAAAAAAAAGGTTTAGCTTATCCCCAGCATAATGACTATTGGCTTAGCAGGAACAGAATGGATTCTGAGGCTGCAAATATTTGAGAAAGGAAAGAGGGCAGGGAAGCGAGCAGAGCCAGGAGTAGAGGTCTACGGGGAAGACACACAGACATTTCAGGAAGCTCTGGACCCCACCTCTTTGCCCCTTCAAGGTCCTGCGAGGGAACGTTTACCTGGGAGCCACCCACTGTTGCTGGAGTTCACTCTTTCCGTAGAAAATCATGCTCTGTGCTTATGTGGGACCTCCCTGTCCTCCCAAAGGGTACGCGTGTGAAATGTTCCACTTCCTCCACAGCCCAAGAGATAGACGTGGGTCCCCATCATCACACATGGTTGGACGATCTGATCACGTACAGCAAGGCTTTTTGAGAAGGCAAGTGTATATCCAGTGTGTGTACACACACCCACCATTCTTAAAAAGAAAATGATGTCTCTTCTCCCTACTGGGTTCTGCCCATTGTGAGAGCTTTGCTTTATTCCATCTACCCTTTTCAATCAATCAAAGGGCAGCTCACACAGCACACAGCGGGGAATACAATCTCCCTCCCAGGGCCGTCTCCTTCTTTCCTCCGCAGCCTAGTCGGAGACCTTTGCAGGAGCTGAAAAAAGTTTGAAAATAGCAGAGATGGGGCTATTTCAGCACCCATCTTCAGGATTTACAGAACCAGCCAAATCCCGTGCCCAGCACTGAGGCCCGCTTGTTCGAAAGAATGCTGCCTCCTTTCCCCTAGTGTTCTGGAAAACTCCCAACATGTTTTTCCCACTGGTGGGTTTGCAGGACACTCTGAACACATGATCTTAAATAGAGAGTACAAGCTGCTTCCATTTCTTGCCAAGTTGCCCAACAAGCTACGCCAAAAGGGACAGCTATAGAAACCTAGAGCTTTGCTCTCTATCTATACTCAACTCCAAAACAATGTTTTATCTGGAGCTCACATTTTTCTCCCTACGACTGAACCCTGAGCGAGTTGGCCTTTGAGCCCCTAATGGGAACTGTGGAAAAGCCCTTTTGGAACCCAAACACCTCCCACCTCCTCCAGAAAAAGTTTGAACATGAGCAGCCTGTGAAACTCCAGCCAGGGAGGAAAAGAAAGGACAGGCTTCAGGGAAACAGAAACTTGGAGCATAGGCTTCTGGAGAGTGATTCCACATGTCAGGAGCAGCCTGGCTCCGGGAGACACTACCAGACCCAAGAATGCCTGGTCTCCTTGTAGGGTGGATGCTGCCGAGGTGTTCATGAGAGGGGGTACCCTTCTCCCTTCCTGCACGGCACCCTGCTCTATCTCCCCTTTTAGTCTATGTCTCAGACACGTACCCAGAAAGGCATGTGGCAGGTGTTAGGTGCAGACACGGGGGAAGCAGCCCCAGGCTTCCCGGCACAGTGCAGAGGGAAGGCTAAAGAGATCCAAGTGTGTGTAGGCTTGCTGTTGCCCAGAGACAGGAGATGTGAGTAGGTTACACCTTTTACGGAGGATTTGATTCCACACACTCTCCCTAGACTCGCAACACACTCAAAGCGATGCTTAAGCCCCTTCCTGCCCGAAATCCTGGCGCATTCCCGGGAAAGCAGTGCCACCCTTCAGAAAGGCGTTTGTGCTGCCTCTTACTGGGGAAACGCAGTGTCTGTTCCATATGCGCCGCCCTACAGAACTGCAGCCCCATCCGCCTCTGTGGCCTCCTCCCCGCGCGCTGGGCTGCCACACTCTCCAAAGATCTGTCTGAATATCCGTCGGTCCGTTTCTCATTAAAATCCCGCGGTGCGCTAAGGCCACGGTGTAGAGATTACATTGGGCGGGTCTCCCAAGACCATTACTTCTCCGGTTTCTGAAACCCAGCTAGGGATGCCAGCGGCTGGGAACTGAAAAATCGCTCCCTCAGTCTAGCCGGGTGGGAGGGGGAGGCAGTAATGCACAGAATCCCACCCCAAAGTCCTGGGTAAGAGAAGTCTGCGCCCGGGAGAGTCAGAGGAGAAAGAACCCGGGAAATACCTGCCCTGGCCGCGCGGCACCTACGCGGGTGTCCAGGTGGGACGCGGGCAGTGCCTGTGTTTGCGTGTGTGTGTGTGTGTGTGTGTGTGTGTGCACGAGTGTGTCTGTGCGTGAGTGCAGGGGGCTGGCTCCGGGGCAGCCGAGGACTCCGGACCGAGTCGGTATCTCCGCCCGCGCTGCTCTCGCCCGCCCGCCTGCCCGGCCGGCTCCTTACCTGCAAGCGCCGCTTTTGCCTGCTTCAGCGGGAGCGCCGCATTGACACTGCAGATGGTGCCGGTGCCGCTGCCTCTCGCCCTCCTCTGAACGTGTGCGTGTGCGCGCGTGTGGCTGCCTCCTCCAGCCCCAGCCCCGAACGCGAATACTCCACCGAGGCACGGGGAACCCGGGGGGAGGCCAGGAAAGCGAAGGGGGAAATCGGAGCCTGCGGGCTTGACAGCTCCTCTGGTGGCGTCCAAGGTGGGCGGAATGTCCAACAAAAAGGTCGGGAAATGCGGCTCGCTTCCAAGCACTCCTTTCCCCCTCAACCCTGGAGCCCAAGCAGCAGCAGCGGCTCCCGGGGGCTGCGGTGGCGACGCGGGGCCGCCCCCCTGCGTCCCCACCCCCGCGGGCTGAATGTCCTTGATGCCAAGCGGGCACGGCGGCGTCACTCCGCGCCGCCCATGCTTGCCCGGTCGAGCCGCTGCCCGGGCGCGGCGAGTGCGCTGGGGACCCGCCGGGGAGCGCTCTAGACGCCTTCGTGTGCCTCCCTGGGTAGCGGCGGCCGCCCCCCGGCCACCCGCGGCCGGCCGCGCTGCGGCTGTCCCCGCACCCGCCGGGGGACCAGCCGGGCCGGGCCGAGGGGCCGGGGCTGGGGGGCTGCGGGAGCCGCCGGCTGCTCCCCGGGGAGGCGCGGGGCGGCGACGGCCGCTGGCGCTGCGGCGGCGGAGAGAGCGGCCGCGGGCCGAGCCGGGCCTCCTGGGCGCGCCCCCGGCCCCCCGGGCGGGCTGCTCGCAAAGTTTGCAGGGGGCAGGGAGCGGGGCCGCCGCTGGCTCGGCCGCCGCCGGAGCTCCCGGGCTGCCTGCTGCCGCCGCGGCTCGCTGCTGCTGTGCATTGAAGCCCGGCCAAGCGCTGCAAAAACTCCAGCTGCCTGGCGCTCTCTGGGTCCTCCTCTCCTCCCTCCCGCCCTCCCCGCTTCCCTGCCTCCCTCCCTCGCCTCGCCCCCGCCCCTTCCCGCCGCCCGCCGCCGCTCCCTCCCTGGCTCGCGCTGGCTGGCTCGGAGCTCGGCTGACAGCTAGACCGCCCGAGAGCGGCCGGCAGAGGGGGCAGGGGGCGCCTCCTCGCGCCCCGCGCTCGCCGCCGCCCGCCTCGCCCGCGCTCCCCGCTTCGACGTTTGTGGACACCCGCCTGGTCCCCTAGGCCCGCACCGAGCGACCCTGCCGGGGGCGATGTGGGGCGGAGAGGGGTGCGTACTTGGCTGCACGGCGCAGGGCGCGCAGTCGGGATGAAACACACTCAGCCGCCGCCGCCCCGGAAGGTGGGGATGTGGACGCCTACGGTCGGAGGGACCCCCAGGTGATCAGAGCCGACATCGGCGCAAGCACCTATGCCTAATCAGAACCCCACCCCAGGACCCCTACGCCACCCGAGGACGGGAGTCCTGGGTGAGAGAGCATGGGTAGCCAAGGGCCCTAGAGCTCCCTTGACAACCTGACTGGTCTAGTCGTGTTTATGTTAAGAGGCCGATCTGGCGCCTCTCTTCTCTGAAACCCTAGATCCTAGACCATAGCAAAAACAGATAATGCCCAGGTCAGGGCAGTTTCTGAAGTCCAAAGAAAAAGCTCACGATGTTGCTCTGGTTTAGACAGCCGCCCTGCAAGGGAGCAAGTATGTGAGGATGGAGATTGGCAGCACTACCTCTGAAACCTCTGCCTAGATCCCCTGCGACTGTACTCCACCCGCGAAGAGAAACGGAAGGGATTCCCACACTTATTCACCCCCAGACTTCCAGGTACACCTTCCTCATCCCCACACCACCACAGTCCTCTGAGGGCAGCACAGTCAACTGTGCCCACTAAGTACCTCCTCACACGGGCAACAATCCAGGCTGGCCTCCTAAAGGACCCCATGGTTTCTGGCTTCCTCCCTCATGTCTGGTCTTCAATTCTACTTTTCCCCACAGCCAGCAACTTCCTGTCCATTACTGTCCCTCCCATCAAAGCATCTTCTTGGAATCTTCCTATTAGGTGGAGATGATTGACAACAGCATACATTTCTACACCTTCCTGTAGGGGTTATATTTTTGCAGAGATCAGAGTTGTAAACCCAGGAGACTGGAGCCAGCTGTGAGCTGATGGGCTATACAAGCCCCAAGGCGGACAGCGCACTCAGGTCAGTCCAGGCCCGCCCAGACAGGGCCTTGCTGAAGCTCTGCTCTGCAGAGGTGGGTGCTTCCATGGGGAGAGAGCCAAGCCAGAGTGAGGAGGAAACCAGACGTTGTGGAGTTTGGCTAAAGGGTAGTATTCCAGGAAACAGAGCTGCGCATCTCATGGCCCAGAAAGCAGCACGGAGTTATCTTATTAGCTTGCGTTAATACATTGATCTGGCTCCTCTCTTCTCAGAAACCCTGGATCCCAGACTCTAGATAAGGCACAATATCAGGTTAGTTTCAGAAGTCCAGAGAAACATAACGAAATAACTCAATGCTGCTGCTTCTCAGACCTCCCTCTGGAGTTGAGGAAGTCCAGGGCCAAATGTCTCTTCAGGCAGGACCGAGACTAGAGAAATACAAGTGGCACACCCGGGAGGCAAAATTTCAGGAGGCGCTTTCACTTAACCTCCTTCCTGTAAGGCTGTCCCCACCCTGGTCCTGGCCCTGCTTCCAGGTATCTCCCTAAAACTGCTGCAGGGGACCATCGCAGCCCTTTCCCAGAGGTGACAGCCCGGAGAGCTGCACGGAAAACCCCGATGCGTTACTTATAGAACATGTTTCCATAAAAGCAGCGGGGGAGGGGGTAGGTAGAGGGGCATCCTTTCAAATGTCTGTTTGCCACTCAGCTTTCACGGTATGCCATGAAAATGCTGCAAGGGTAGGGGGAAGTGAGAAAACCAGCTCTGCTTCCCTTCTTAGCCATCAGCATATATTTTTAATAGAACTTGATTTTCTTCACTTGTAGCTTGTATGTG
Source organism: Vicugna pacos (assembly GCF_048564905.1). Classification (NCBI taxonomy): domain Eukaryota; kingdom Metazoa; phylum Chordata; class Mammalia; order Artiodactyla; family Camelidae; genus Vicugna; species Vicugna pacos. The sequence continues at coordinate 18,100,084 of NC_132993.1, read as the reverse complement.
CACATGCATGTGTGTGTGTGTGCGTGCACACGCGTCTGTGTGTGTGGGTGTGAATATTGCTGGTAAGCCTCAGGTCCATTTTTGGATGGATGAATGGGAAGTCAAAGACTTTTTTTTAGAGGTAGCAAATAAAATGTATTTATTATTCTTTATCTGCTGCCTAGTGTGTGGCGTCGTTTATTTTCATTCAGAGAAATGAATGCCATGTGGTGCCGAAGAGTAATAACAGAGCCAGATGACAGAGGAGAAGTGAGGCAAAGAGCGGGCCCAACAGTGGGCAGCGGAGGGGCCTCCACCGACCCTCCTGCTGTCAGTGGGGCCCCGTATGGCCAATGGCCTTTTCCTTCCTCCCTCTTCCACTTACTAACCCGGGTGACAGGGGTGCTGAAAGGGCAGCTATCATGTCATTGCAAGGTAGAACACAAAGGCTCAAATCAGCCACCGTGTAGGACCCAATTTTTTTTTTTTTAATTATGATGGCCCCTTGGATTCTCTCTCTCAGATCGAGTAGGACTGGAAGTTAGAAGACCTGGGTCCCAATCCTGGCCTGGCCACCCAGCAACTCTAATTTGGGGTAAATCATACATTCTCAGTGACACTCTGTTTTCTCACCTGCCCCATGTACCCCTTAGAGATAGTGACATTCAAGGGAGACGCTACCTACTCACGCATTTGGAAACTTTAAGGTAAGTGCAATACATACATAAGGGATTAGCGTGGCTTTTCAGAAGAACGTGTCTTTTTTAAAGGAGCGCCATACAGTGAGGGCGGGAAGGTCCTCTGCTGTCCTGACCCTTCTCCATGAACAGACGCTTTGGGAAAGGAAGCCTCTACACCCGTTCAAAGTGGGTTTCTGCATTAGGTACAAACCCTTCTAGCTCCCACATGCCCCCATGTCCCCCATGCCCTCTTGCCAGCTGGGGAGGAGTGAAGAGAGACTCAAGTTTTCTCTTGAAAGCCTGTAAGTCACTCACTCTACTCCTGTGCTGGTGGTGACGCTGAGTAGGTCATTGCCTGGCTTATGGCCACAAGAGGGAGAAACTAAATGGCATATTGCTTCATGAAGTCCTGTTTTCTAAGAAGGCTATTTTTTTTGTGGCAGTTTGGTTGCCGTTTATTGAGGGGTCTGAGGAGAACAATATTGGCTCATCTTTCAGGCTGAATAAAAGGTCAGATTTAACAGGAGAGAGAGGGGAAGAAATCCTTAAGTTTTCCATCACTTAGCTACCACCATTTTATTAGTCTAGGAACAGAACTGCGATTTAAGTTGATAAAAGCCAGATTTGCTCATTAAATAAATCACCAGAGCCTGGTGGTGCTATAGAGAAATTTTACCCCCCAATAGCTGGCCCCATGGCTGGGTTTCAAACCAGGCACGGTGCACAAGATAAAAAATCGCAGGCAGACAGCAGCTTAAAAACCTAAATTGTGGCGCCACCTGCAGGAGAGTAGAAATATCAACACTATCCCAACTCAGCAGAGACTGGGAGGAAAAAGAGATGAGATGGGGAGGAAAGTCTTTCGCTGTGACACTGCACTGGATACGGGAAGGAGGGAAGGGTTCCAGACAAAAGGAAGGGCCCCAACTCCTCAATGACCCCTGATTTCCAGGTGTGTCACCAGATGTCCACCACACACTCCAGCAGACTTCAATCTGCATCCTCCTGAAAGCTGCCATTTGGAGGGATCAACAACAGCTCTCAAGATTCTCAGTCCATTGAAACAAATTTATTCTTTCCTGTTTCCTAAGGGGTTAAGTCAGCTTCTAACTCAAGGGTTCTATTTCCAAGACTCCAGGCCATCAAACAGTAAAACAAGACAGAGAACTGACTGCCCTGGAGGACGGCGGGGGAGGAGCATCCCTGTGTCACCACCTCATTGTAGTCTGACCCTGGTGGCTGGGTGTTGTGAGCAGATTCAAACTGTCCCAGCCTTCTCCAGACAGTGTGCTAGCGAGGACACAGAGATCTACCACCTGAATCTCATCTCCCAGCCTTCTCCTGACCATGGGGACTTGGCCTCCAATGACAGCCCCCTCCCTGTCTCCCCCTATTATGTCAGAGCCCCTCAAGGGTGGTTGTGCTTAGGAGCAAGTCTGATCATGTTATTATCTGCAGGTCTCGTCATGGACGTCCACTGCCCACAAGCCACTTGATGGAAGGGAGGACATCTCTGCATCGCTTCCACCCACCTACACTGCTGGACAAGGCCCAGCCCATGCTCTGCTGTGGCTTCCCAGGCCACACCAGGGGTCGGGTGCCAAGGCGGGGAGGATGTTTGCCCCCTGCCCCCACTCACACACTGTGGATCTTGGCCATTTGGGCCCTGAAGCAGCTCCTATGCCTCCCGTGTCCAACTTAACCCCCAGGCCCTTTCATCTACCACCTCTCTCCAGAATTCTTCCTTCTCTTCCAGCTAATGAACGAACTTGTCTTTTTAACTGCAGGAACCAGAAGTTGGAGGATGCGGGGCTGGGGGCTGGGGACTGGGGATGTGGAATATGACCTAACTTAATTGACCACGAACAGCAGAGTCCCAGCTCTGGCCAGCTCTGTATTTCCTACAACAAGAAAATGTAAACACTCCTGTGACCCTTCTTGGGGGTTCAGTCCCAGGAGGCATGAGGTCCTATAGCACACCTGAATTTTAATTCCAATCTTGCCAGGAACTCCCTTCAGAGTTCCTGGGTCAGGCCCCTTAGCATATCTTCCACAAGAAGGCCCCAACTTGCCTCTGCCTCTTCACCTGCCAAGTAGCTTAAGCAAGTCCCTTCGCCCCTCTCACTGGGGTCCAAAGAGCACAAAGGCCTCAGTTATGTTCTTTGTAACGCAGGTGGGTTTGTGCTAATGGGTTAAGTACCTTATCTGGTAACGCCCATTTTCAAGATAATTGCCTGGTGGTCTGAGTGTCATCTTCTCAGTGACTGTGACAGCCAGCCTCCAAAATGGCCCTAATGATTCTTGCCAACTGGTATCCATGCCCCCCTGAATCCCCTCCCTTCCTGATTCAGCGCTGACCTCGGTGACCAAGAAGAGATTACTGTAGAAATGACAGTGTGTGACTTCTGAGGCTGGGTCGTAAAAGACACTGCAGCTTCCAGCTTGGTCTCCTGGACCACTCACCCTGGGGGACATGAGCCACCATGTGGTGAGGACGCTCAAGCAGCCTTGAGGAGAGAAACTGAGGTTTCTCACCCAGAGCAGCACAATTTGGCACCCCGGGAGCGAGCCACCTTGGAAGTGGATCCTCCAGCTGCAGTCAAGTCTTCAGACGATTCCAGCTCTGAATCTTCCAGCTGAGGTCCCAGACCTCATGGAGCAGAAACAAGGTGTGGTTGGAGGTGCCTTGTTATGCAGCTGTAGATAACTAATAATACAGTGACTCACAGAGCGGGAATCGTTCCCCTGACCTTGGCCTCATTAGCTTCTTGCTCCTATTATTTGAGCCCACTTGTCTTCAGAATAAGAAGGACAGAGGGGGGCATGCTTGATGCAGGATACTGGCTATACTTGGCAGGACCGGGCACCAGGACGTGCCCTGCCAGGAACCGCCTTCAGAGCTCCAGGGTCAAGCCCCGCAACACACCTGTCAGGTGGAAAGGAGAAAACCCAGCCAGGGGGCTGGAAGGCACAGCACACTCGAAGTGGGTGTGGTCAGTCCTAGAGGGTTAGCCTCCGGAACACCCAGCCCAGACGCACGCACGCACACAGCGGGGCTGGATCCTGTTTATTTTAACAAGCTGTCCAGCACCTGCCTTCACAGGGAGCCTCCCAAACTGCAGAGCAGGCCTCAACTTGTTGACGGTAGGAAGGCACACCAAGAAGAGATGGGAGACAAGGAGCAGCTGGGAGCCAAGAGTGCACTTTCCCCTCCACACAGTGTCCTGTGAGGACTCACATCACTTGTCACGGGCTTCCAGGAATCTCCTCGGCCCTCAGCAGCCATCCTCGGCCACAAGCAGTGCCTAAGGGTCGTCAGGCGGGGCAAGAGGCATGACAAGGGGTAGGAGGAAAGGAAGGAAGGAAAGAGGCCACAAGGAATAATAAGAAGGGAGAGGGGCTGATGCTAAGCGCAGAAAGCCAGCCACAGACTCAGGGAGTTGCCGGGGACAGTGCACAGATCCAAGGTGACCTCTTTCCTCCTTGACCTCTCCCTTCATTCTCTTCCGGGCCCCTTCTCCTTCCTCTGTTTTTAAAGCGCTTCCTCCCAAAGCACTTCTGTCTGCAGGCTTTGCAAACCCTGGGTGTCCCTTCTGGAGTCCCCTCACAGCCCCAGGACCACAGTGGTGTGTGTGATAGTTATGAGCTGGGGAGGCCCCGCCGTGGGCATCTCTCCCCCACTCTGCATTCCGTGACACCACGCTGAGAGCCGGAAATCAGCCCTGGCCAAGAGCTTTACACCCCGGGGATCAGCACACACCGCACACCAGGCCTTTTACTTTTGTGGACGGCCAGTTGTTAGGCCCTTCCGAGCATGCCTCGGGGCAGGGCCAGCGAGGGCCAAGATCAGTCGGGTCCCTGCAGACCAGGCCTGCTCGGGGGCTCAGCTGACTGTCCGTGGGCACCCAGCAAACACAACACCCACATCAGCCCAATGTAGTGTCACAGTGGCCACAGCGAGGGTTCCCTTCTGCCCACACCCCACCTCTTGATGAGGAGAAACTGTTAAGACAGACCCTTTCTAGATGCTGTTTCTCCCCAAGTCCTGTGTCTAAGGAGCGTTGGCTCGTATTTTTTGACACTGGAATTAAGGAGAGTGATTTCCTTTCCCTGCTAGACAAACTGAGGCGAGGGATGTTGAAGTGACATGCCTCGGGTGACCCAGGAATCTGAACTGTGAGCCTGTTAACACCTGTGTCATTTACTCCCTCCACTTCAAATTTAAGGTGAATACTCTGGGTTTGGGGACAATTTTATTTTCATTCCCTCAAAGCACTGCTTTTAAAATTAAGGTACCCCCATGCAATAGAACACAGTGCAGATCTTGAACAAATGAGGGAGATCTATGTAATCTATGCACTGAAAAAAAAAGTGCAGAAAGGTATTTGTATGTATGTTTGCATACTTCTTAATAGAGAGAATAGCACATACATATTTATATAGTTTTATATATACCCAGAACATTTTGGAAGTCTACAGAAACACTGACCAGCAGAAACCCCAGAGTGGGAGCCAGGATGATATATGTTTTATTGTTTCATTGAATACCCTTTATGTTTTTTTTTGACATTTTACGCCGCACAAGTATTGCATTCTCCATTTTTAAAAAAAAAAAGCTAGTTAAAAAGGAACCAAAAAATACTGCTGCTAAAAGCATCTTCATCACACCACTCGCTCTTCTCGAATCCAGCCAACCACTCCTCCACCCCATCTGTATCACAGTCAAGCTTGCTTTTGTTCTACTTTCTGACTATCTGCTCCATCTTGCTCCCCTTCTGTGGGCTCCGCATGAAGGTCACAGAGCAGCCTGTCTGCCCAACACAGTGGGGTAAACATCCCAGAGAAGGAGTTCTCATCTCTCACTTCCTAAAGACCAGCCAGGGTCCTACTTGGCCTGAGGACTTCTGTTTGGCACTAATTGATTAGAGGGAGATTCCAGGAATGAACCAGAACCTCCCTTCCATGTTAAAGCAAGTAACTTTAGATCAAGTCAAAGGCAGTAATTCTTCTACACTGGGGTCAGTAAACTCATGGACACTAGAATCCAGAAATGGTACAGGCTACGTATATGTTGATGCCAGGAAGCACTTAGATATTAACAGGTAAAATCTCCATGTCGAGCTATTAATCTTATCAGGAACTGTGTAGGGAGAGGTGAAGGACTAGAGACAGGCAAACCTCATGGCAGTTTTGTAAAAAGTGAAAATAATATAAGTTCTGAAAACTATAAACAAATGAGCTGGGCCCAGAGACTGCCCCTGGCTCAGGAAAGGGTAGACATGTGATTATTTAGAACATGATATGCTGAGCACTAGGAATAAGGTGGGCGTTGCCAGGAACAAGTCCTAGCAGGCTGGTCTCATCCCTTAATTCAACAAGGTGGTGAGGCTCTCAAATCAAGGAAATCTAAGAGAGAATATCTGAATTGCATCAAGGACTCTTTAATAAAACCCCTGTAGAACATGGGGTAAGGCTGGATGGATGAACTGACTGAAGGGTAAAACCTCAGAGATGTTCCTGAAGGCATCAAGACGACGTGGAGGAAGGTTTTCTTGGGATCTGTATCAGAGCTTGTTCTCGAACGAACCCTGTTCAACAGATTTAATCATAACATGGATAAAGATGGAAGAGATACTGCCATCAACGTTGTCTATGACTGCAATTAAAAAGTGTTAAATATGTATTCACAACCTTTCTCTCTTCTAAGGGAAAGAAACCTTTGCGTAATATTGGGCATTTTGGGTGTGAGTAAGGCATTTTGATGTGGACCTGGGGCACCATGCTGAGAAATGAAAAAGTGAGAAAAGCTGAGCTGACCCACATTTGGAAATATATGGAACTCTCCTGGGGGAAAAAAAGGATTTGGCAAAGGGGAAGGAATGGAGCAGCAGCCTAGGAGGGAAGGGGGCGTCAGGATGAGAGTGGCCAGGTGGGAGGAAGGCTGTGAGGATGGTGACCCTGGTGGGACATGATCATCAGTCACAAAAAGAAGGGATTTTAGAAAGTCTCTCAGAGTGTATGATGTAATTCCTTCTTTTGATGCCTCCTCAAGAGACCGTCAGTATAAAACTTTGTAATTTTTCAATGCTTTGAAAAGGTTGATTTTGCATTTCTTTTGGATATATCATTAAGTTGGGATGGATCTTAAGGTAGAATCAAGAAGACCCTGTTTTGTTCAGGCTACAAGCACATGATCAAAGCCTAGCGACATAAAACAGACTTTCAGAATTCAAAAATAATTTTGCATGCTGAAATTATGGGGAAATTTTTAGCAAAATGAGATATAATATGGATACTACCAAGGTCCTATATATGGCTACAGAAAACAACTTTGCAAATACAGGATCAGAGCGATGTGACCACATTTTCTTTAAAATATAAGCTGAAGTTGACAGTGAGCTATCTCTGTGAATCAGCACTGAGAAGCTGCCAAAGTCAATGGAATCACAAGCTATATTATTAGAGAATGGAGCCCCAAAGAGAGCAGTGCTAGTCCTGCTCTACTTCGAGACAGCTATACCATACCTAGATTATTGCATATGCCTCCAGGCCCCATACTTTAAGTGGCCAAGTCCAAAAGGGACTTAAAATTCTGTTATATTTGGAACAACCAAAGGAGCTGGTGATGTCCAGCTTCAAGAAAGTAAGACTCACTGGAACAAAAACAGACATATGGACCAATGGAACAGAATAGAGAGCCAAGAAATGAACCCACAAACTTTTAGTCAACTAATCTTCGACAAAGGAGGCGAGAATATACAATGGAATAAGGGCAGTCTCTTCAGCAAATGGTGTTGGGAAAACTGGACAGCAGCATGTAAATCAGTGAAGCTGGAACACTCCCTTACACCATACACAAAAATCAACTCAAAATGGATCAAAGACTTAAACGTAAGACAAGATACAATAAACCTCCTAGAAGAAAATATAGGCAAAACATTATCTGACATACATCTCAAAAATGTTCTCCTAGGGCAGTCTACCCAAGCAATAGAAATAAAAGCAAGAATAAACAAATGGGACCTAATTAAACTTACAAGCTTCTGCACAGCAAAGGAAACCATAAGTAAAACAAAATGAAAACCTATTGAGTGGGAGAAACTTTTTTTGCAAAAGATGAAACCAACAAAGGCTTGATCTCCAGAATATGTAAGCAGCTCATACGACTAAGTAAGAAAAAAACAAACAACCCAATCCAAAAATGGGCAGAAGACCTAAACAAGTAATTCTCCAAGGAAGAAATATAAATGATCAATAGGCACATGAAAAAATGCTCAGTATCACTAATTATCAGAGAAATGCAAATCAAAACTATGATGAGGTATCACCTCACACCAGCCAGAATGGCCATCATTCAAAAATCCACAAATGACAAATGCTGGAGAGGCTGTGGAGAAAAGGGAACCCTCCTACACTGCTGGTGGGAATGCAGTTTGGTGCAGCCACTGTGGAAAACCGTATGGAGATTCCTCCAAAGACTAGGAATAGACTTACTGTATGACCCAGGAATCCCACTCCTGGGCATATATTCAGAAGGAACCCTACTTCAAAATGACACCTGCACCCCAGTGTTCATAGCAGCACTATTTACAACAGCCAAGATATGGAAACAGCCTAAATGTCCATCAACAGGTGACTGGATAAAGGAGATGTGGTATATTTATACAATGGAATACTACTCAGCCATAAAAACTGACAACATAACGCCATTTGCAGCAACATGGATGCTCCTGGAGAATGTCATTCTAAGTGAAGTAAGCCAGAAAGAGAAAGAAAAATATCATATGAGATCACTCATATGCGGAATCTAAAACAAAACAGAACAAAACAAAACAAAACAAAACATAAATACGAAACAGAAGCAGACTCATACACACAGAATACAAACTTGTGGTTGCCAAGGGGGTGGGGGGTGGGAAGGGACAGACTGGGAGTTCGAAATTTGTAGATATTGACAGGCATATGTAGAATAGATAAACAAGATTATACTGTATAGCACAGGGAAATATATACAAGATCTTGTGGTGGATCTCACAGCAGAAAAAAATGTGACAATGAATATATGTATGTTTATGTATAACTGAAAAATTGTGCTCTACACTGAAAATTGACACATTGTAAAATGACTATAACGCAATAAAAAATGTTTAAAAAAAAAGAAAGACTCATGCGAATATGACGGCTTCAAATATCTGAAGAGCTAGCAAGGAGAAGAGTTGCTGAATTAGCTCCATAACTTCAAGATACTAAAGTAGGATCAATGAATAGAATTCATCTCATGTAGAGATATTATGGTCCAATATAAAGAATGTCAGGCTAATAGAGGTCTCTAAAGACAGAATAGATTCTCTTGGGTGGTAGTGAGTTCTCTGTCACGATGCATTCAGACAGGAAGTCAGTGATGCTTAGGTGACGACTGGAGTTTGTACGAAATGAACTCTGATGTTACTACGGGTCCAAGATTTGTTTTGTGTTTACTGTTGTATCCTCCACAGTGCCACGGGCTTAGCTTTGACTCTGTAAATGTTTACTGAATTAAACTGGAATGCTTTGGGGTAATATGTAGAGAAGATAACCAACGTCCCTCCCAAGACCATCACCAAGGAGAGGAGTCAAGGATGAAGTCAGACACATAGTCGGTCAAAGAGTGAGATGAAGGGAATGAGTAGACACAGAGCTGAATTAAACCCTGCATGTCCCTTGCTCTGCACGGCACACCTCATTCACCATATATACCATCCTTCGCTCAGCGAAGGCCTGTGTGGAACCATTTGCCTTATCATTCGTTCATTGAATACTCATAAAATCCAGGGTTCTGAGTTTTCATTTTTTTTTCTTTGGCTTTCAAACTACTTCCCCAACCCATTCCTTGCTCCCCGAGTCCCCAGTCTTTCTTCTTGGGGGCCCGGATTGCTTTTCTCTGCCATTTCCCTAGTCTCTTCCTACTCCAGTGGGGAGATGCTTATTTTGAAGTGCAATTAATTTACAATGTTAGTTTCAGATATACAGCAAAGGGATTCAGTTATGCATATATAACATACATATTTTTTTCTTTTCAGATTCTCTTCCATATATGTTATTACAAGAAATGGAATATAGTTCCCCATGCTACACAGTAGGGTCCTTGTTGTTTATCTATTTTGTATATAGTAATGTGTGTCTGTTAATCTCCAACCCCTGATTCATCCCTCCCTGCCCTTTCCCCTTTGGTAACCATAGTTTGTTTTCTATGTCTGTGAGTCTGTTTTTTAACCTCAGAAGCTTTCTACAGCTACTAAGGACTTGACAACCAGGCCAAGGATCCTAGTGTTTCAGAGAAGTTGCAGGTAATGGGCTCGAAGTTAACTTGTGTTATCTTGTCCCATGGACTATAAACCTGGGGGCTGGACAGGCTTTTGTCCTACATCTAACTACACTGTGGACATCCAACAGGCTATAAATAATGACTGCTCCTTCATCCTCTAAATTTGTCTTAAATAACCTGAACAACGGCATTCTCATCTCCCTCCGAAGGAAATTATTCCATCATCAAATGCACTTCTCGGTAAAGGAATGTGTGCTTGCTGCTTCTGCAGGAGTTCAAAAGTTTCCATCTGTCCCTCTGTCTAATTATGCTTCCTCCCATAGTAACAGTGTTATTGACACCTCATCATTTTCTTCTGTAAATAAAAGTGAAGCATCCTATCTCTTCCTCTCCAGTGATTTCGTCAACACCTTTCAGGCCTGGTCATAATTTCTCTTCCTGATTCGTCATGCTTATTCAGGCATAAAACTACAGGAAGAGAGAATACATCTTAACAAAGAAAGAAAGAGTGAAGTGATAATGATGGTAACAACAATAAAGATTTCTTCCAAAGACCAAAACCAGATATCACAGATTTTCATGAGACTATAAATGTTTTTCTTTTTTTATTTCATTGTAATTGTAGAGTTAACTCTGCCAAGGGGATACTCTGTAATTCATATCATGTTTAGGATCACCCATTCAAAAAACATTTATGAAGTGCTGGCCGTATGTCACTGTGCTGTGGATCAAAGCCGTTTCAGGCACAGTTCCTGCCTTAGGGGTTTTCAGGTGAATGGGGGACAACACAGTAAACAAAAAAGTACACTAATATGTTATTGATGCTAAGATATAAGTATTCGCTAAGTAGTAGTGGATTGTAAGGAGAGTGTCAATTCAGAAAGCAATTCTTTTTTATTCTGATCATAACACCATACTCAAATTATAATCATTCATTTTTTACTAATAGTGCCACTGCTGTTACCATATTTTTAAAAGAAGTTTCATCTCAATGAGAAATAATAACAACATCAATGTATGTTTTTCTAAGTTTAGAATTTTAAATTACAGAAATTTGATGACGGTAAAATATTTACCTAGCACTTGTACTGAGTTGCTAATCACTTTACCTTTGAGTAACCCTGCTTCATAAGTACTGAAAATTTCCCCCAGGGAATAAAGCCAAAGACTCAGATGAACAGGTAGCTCATATCCATCCATCTTTTTTTCTTTTTTTAATGTTGAAGATCTTACTGGCTTTATTCAGTGATTAACGGATTGGTCAGCAGCCAATCTAACAGGTAAAAAGGAGTCCCCTATACATTCTTTCTTTTATTCATTTATTTTATGAATATATTCCGAGTTCCTCCTAGGTCCCATGTTCTAGGTATTGGGGATAAGACGGAGCTCAGGATGGAGTAGGTCCTTGCTCTGGTGCAGTGTGAATTGAGCATAAAGGCAAGAATGAATAAATTAAGTAAATTAACAAGGCAATTTCAGGTAGCGGCTTTTCTATGAATAATATTAGAATATGGTGTTTTGAGGGGTCTCCAGATGGAAAGGATTCTCTGACATGAGAACATCTCAGCCGAGGCTTGAAGGACAAGAAGGAGCCAGCCAGGGGAAGACCTGGGGAGAGGAGGTAGCCAATACAAGGATCCTAAGGTGGGATGCAGAGAAGAAAAATACTCATTTCCAAAGAAGGCAAGTTTGGGGAACAATGAAAGACTCAGAGGGAGCAGAACTTTGCAAGCAAAAGAAAAAGAACATACAAACACACATAATAACACCACTGGGGAAAATACAGTAGGAAAGAGTTAGGAAAATAATGCATAGCTCTAAAAAGGTCTTTGGATCACATGACTTCTTATGCCATCACATGGACTAAAGCCTGATTCCACAGAAGTTAATATGAGACCAAAAGCCAGAAGGAAACTCACAAAATGATGAAATGAGGATGTAAGACACTTAGAGACACAGAAACGGAGACTGTGTCAGTTAGGAAGGCTTTGGTCTGCAAGTAACAACATACTCGTCCAGCTGCTTCAAAAACATCTAGTATCTCACATGAGTAGCCTGGAGGTAAGTGGTTCTTGGCCTAGTGCAGGGACTCACCGAGGACCCTGTCTCTATTTTGTCTGTGTCTCATTCTTAGCAAGTTGGTTTTTTGCCCTTAAGACTTATTTCCTTATGGCCATAAGAGGTCTGGCCTCAGCTCCAAGCATCCCCTCCACATAATCACATTCAAGATTCGAAGAAAGGAGAAGAAATAGTGCCTTCCAGAAAGTTCTTCTGCAGTGGCTCTCCCTTCTAATAGCAAGTGGAACCTCTCAGGATGCTCCTGTATGTCTCACTGGCCAGAACTGCGGCACATGGCCACTCTAGGCTGCAAGGGTGTTTGGAAAAATGAATGCCTAGCAAAGAAGAACAATGATTTGGACTAATCAAGATTCAAAGAGTCTCCTCTGCAGATTCCATCAATGCAGAAACAGAAGGAGGAGGGAAAAGGAGTGGGTCCTAGGAACGCAGGGCTGTGAGGGGAGAAGGAGGGAGTGCAGAGTTATGAAAAGACCCCGGATTTAGAATCAGAAGACATGGGTTACTGTCTCAGCCCTGGGGAAATGACTAAAACCATCTCAGCCACAGTTTCTTCATCTATAAAATGGAAGTGACAACACTTACTTGCCAGGTGAGGAGCTGAAACTGTCAGAGTGGGTTGTGAGCACTTAGGGTAGTCCTAAGACTCTATGGGAATGTGGGGAGAAAGTACTATAGTAACTTCTATTTCTGTTTATTTTCCTCAGTCTTTAAAAATATGTACAGTTGTGCATGTATTATACATAATACATTACAATAGCATATATATAGCTTATACATAAATAAATGTACATATGTTGGGAGTACTCAAAAAATTGACTGATAAGGCTCCAGGTTTTTAAAATAAACAGTCTGGAAACACTTTTTAAAGAACATAATGCATGTAAAGTACTTAGCACAGGACTGGGCATATACTGAGCCTCAAAAAAAGGCTGGTCCCCGAGCTGCCTTTCGGATGCAGTAGGATTGCGATTTTTAATGGCACGAGCAGGCATCTGTCACAGTTGCTCCCAACTCCATTCTCAAAATGCTGCATGTCATGTACTCTTTTGCCATCTCAAATCCTTCTCCCAGAAAACAGGATTACAAGCAGGGCGCCACACAAGCAGCTCCCAGGAGCCGGCACCATGTCGCTTCCCCTACCCCCTGGCATCTTCTTCTCTTTGGGCAGGTGGGCACTTCTGTGAAGGGGTGAGCAGAGGTAAGGAGGAGGGGAGGCCAAGCAAGCCGGGCATGGGACCTGCGGCACATGAAGAGAAAGGCCCCTGTGGGAGGGGAGGGTTAAAACTCAAAAGCAGGATTGGGGATTTTCGGTGCAATTCATCTCCTCCTGTGAACCCTGCCTCCCATTAGCAAGGACAAATGAGAAGTGCCTGTATCTCCTTTTCATCCGCCCTCATCTCTCTCTGCAGGGACTCGGGGCACTTTAGGAAGATCTCCCAGCATCACCTCTGCAGTGGGCACAGGCAGAGAAACAGAGTCACAAGGTCACGCAGTGGCTCAGCTAGACTACACCCAGGAGTTCTGACACCCGATCGAAATCACTCTTCTCATTAAAAGCACAAAGACAGAGCCTCTTTTATAAATATGAGGTCCTTAAATATTATCTGCTGCTATCAGTTTTGCTGGCCATGCAGGCATTGTTCATTTGTTTAATTTAACCTTTCCTGCACCCTCTCTCCCTCAAAGCTTTTGGGTTTGCCTTAAAAAAAAACCCACGGTAAATTCTCACTTAACGATTTGACCGGCTCCCCTTTAGCTCCCTTTAAACGAACTGCCGATAAAGGAATAAACTTGCAGAAGAAATAAGAAATAAGCCTCCCGAACACTGTCGCCCTTTATGCTGCTGCTGTCCAGGCTGAAGGCCCTCTCAAATGAATTGAGAGATAATGCTAATGGAATTACACATTGTGACTGGATCAGGGGCTGCCACAGGAAGATAAATACCAAAGCAAGGCTAAGGCATTTAATCAAAAATAAACCCCCTACACGTCCTTTTTTCTTCCTTTGGAGAAAACACACACACCCACACACACCCACACCCACACACCCCAAGACCTTGGTTTGCCACGTGTATCACTTCACTCCCTCGATGCTGTTATTCCAGATTACTTGGTTTAGGGGAGGTCCCAGCTACACACACATTTGGAAGCAAATTAAATTAGAAAGAGTGACCCACCCAACATATGTTTACAGTGACACAAACGACACCACTGCAAACCTCTTGGAAGATAAACTGTGCATTAATTCGTGGAGATGATACAGCACTTATCTGTTTTGTTTAGGCTCAATTTTAAACAAGATAAAATCGGTGGGCCCTGTGATCTGCCTGGTGAGGCCGTTCACCGCACGCCTGACATGCATCGGGGGCTGTTACGGAATATGGATTAGCGAGCGGGGGCTGGCTGGCGGTCACCTCCCCTCGCCCCCACCGCTCACGCCTGCCCCACCCAGGCTGCATCAGTGATGCCCAAAGAGCGTGGGCCTGAGGTCCCAGCTCAAATCCTGGGTTCAAAAAAAAAATCCACATAAAGGTAACTGGTGATCTTTGGGGTCTCATGATGAGACTTGATTCATTTTTTTTAATTTAATTTTTTAATTTGTTAATGGAGGTACCAGGGATTGAACCCAGGACCTCCTGCATGTTAAGCATGTGCTCTACCACTAAGCTATAACCCCTTCCCCCTATTCTTAAATTAAAGTAAATTGAGTGACACCTGTCCAGGTAACCCGTGACACCCTGGTGTATCAATCAGAACTTGCTCTTATAAGTAACAGGAATGGATTCTGCCTCTCTTAAACAAAAATGGAATTTACAGGAAGAACATCAGGAACTCATAGGAATGGGCATGCCAGGGGGTCTGGAGGATGACCAGGAGCAAGCGCAGCAGAGCCAGCCTGCAGGAACGGGCGAGCCTGGGTATTGCTGTGGTCTCCACATCATGGCATCGCTTACTCAGGGGGCAAGGCCCAAGAGAATGAGTCTTACGGCCTGAGTCTAAGGCATGTGTCCATCTGGCTCCCTGGAGACAAAGGGAGAGTCTGCCCACTCAAATCTGAGAATGGGAAATTCGTACTATGTGCCCAGGAAGTGCAACACCATAGGAGACTCCAAGAGGGAGACTAGGTGCTAACAAAGAGGTGGAATGATGGGCACTCCCAAACTGGCAAATGACTCCTATACTAGAGCTAAGAAAACATGCTTGGGGCCCCTTGTTTAGTCTGAGCATCAAGGAGGAGACAGCTTGCAATGATGTAAAGTGCTCTTAATGATCAATCAGGAGACCCAGACTTAGGCTCGGGTGCCAGGCAGGTCCATCTGAGCTGAGGCAAGTCCATTTCCCTCCAGTTCACCATGATGGGTTGAATTATGAACCCCCTACCCAAATTCCTAAGTTAAAATCCTAACCACCAGTGCCTCAGAATGTGATCTGAATTGAAAACAGGCTCATTGCAGGTATAATTCGTTAAAGCGAGATCATACTGGAGTAGAGTGGGTCCCTAATTTATAATAATTAATAAAAAGGGGAAATTGGGACACAGACACACATGAGGAAAATGTCATGGTGTCTGTACTTGGAGCTACACTGCAACAAGCCACGGAACTAACAGAAACTCAGAGGAAAGGCTGTAACAGATCTTTTTCTAGTGCCGTCTGAGGGGGCGTGGCCCTGCTGACACCTTGATCTCAGACTTCTAGCCTCCAGAACTGTGAGACAATACATTTCTGTAAAGCCACACAGTTTGTGGTACTTTGTTACCGTCGCCCTAGGAAGCTGATGTCCTCACCTCCTCTAACAGGAGTGGGTTGGATTCGGTTTGTGACTTTCCAACTGAATCGTGACTTCAGTTTGAACTTCCTCATTGTCCTAGAAGTTCCTGGCAGCATCCTTTGAAAACCATGGGGCCAGGTGCTCTTCAAGTTCTCTCCAGCACTCTCTACATTAAACTCTTTTTCGGTTTTGGCAAAGGAGTGTTCAATGTTTTGGAAAGGATGTTCCAGAGTCATTTTCATCTCGAGCTGTGTGGCTAGGCTAGTCCCTTAATTGGCCCCATGCTGATCTCCATACTACACACATCCAACCTGCTTTATCAGCCTCAGAGCCCTAGGAGAATGAGGCTGCTTCATTGCAGGGCTAGAGAGTTTGCAGGTTTCTTGATCTAGCCCAGTGACATTTCCACTCAGACACATACATCTTTGCTGGACTTGGATCCTGGAGATTCAGTCCCTTTCTAGACTCTGGATCCACAGGGGATCCAGCCAGTCAAAAGGTTCTAAGACCTACCACTCCCTCACCTCCCTGCATCCACCCTCAGCATCCAGTGGCTGTGTGCAATGCCGCACAGAGCAACAGGCACCACTTTGAGAGGTATATGCTGTCCTTGTTCCTATCTTTAAACAGAGAAAAAAGGATTATGACGTCATAAACATTTGGGGGAACCAAGCACCATGCCAGGCCTGATCACATGCATATTAGAAGCCTCTACATGAGGTCATGACACTGTGGGAACTGACTGATCATCTGTCTCCCATGCTAGGCTGAGAGCTTCCTGCCAACGGGGGCTGCTGTGCCCCTCAGGTTTGAATCTTCAGATCCAGGTGGACAAACCATAAGTGCTACCATTGAAGACCCAAAGAGCTGCCTCCTTCTGAGGCCCAGATTATTTTAAAACCTGGAAGGGGCTGCATTTACAACGTCCAGACTCCATGTCACAGCAGAGAGGAAGACTGGCCCAGCTATACTTGCCCACCCTGATTCTGCTCCCACATCAGTAGAGCTCTGGCTCCCATGCAGCAGGAGGTCTCCAAGACACAAAGAAACAGAGGCTGTCATTCCTTCTTCCTTCAAGTTTTGTTACAACGTTGTTTCATACATACATGGACAGTTTAAACATTACCAAGATGAACATACAGACACCCTCCACTCTCTGCCCAACAGTTGATACCATTTGTGGACATCATGAAATGTCACTTAGATACTTCCTCATAACTCTCTTGAGAATAAAACATTCTCTTAACTGCCATACCATGATCATACATAATAAAATGAATAACAATTCCATAATATCACCTAATGTCAAGTATATACTCAATTTTTTCCACTGTCCTAAGGAATGTCTTTCATAGTTTGTTTGCTTCTAATCAGGATCCAATCAAAGTTCACACACTGTGTTTCATTGTTGTGTCTTTTGAGTCTCCTTTAATTCAGCATAGTTCTCCACCTCCTGTCTTTCATGACACTGACTTTTTGGGTAACCCAGGCTGATGGCCTTATGGAACGTTTTGCATTCTCAAACTGTTTGATTGTTTCCTTGTGGTTTTGTGTGACTCGTCCCTCTGTACCCCGGAAGCGGCTGCCACCTTGACCTACCAAAAACTCTCAGAGTGGACTCAGGTTAAGAGAGAAACGGGGCTGAATGCTCTTGTTTCAAAGCCTCCAAGCGCAGGCTCCTCACCAGCATCTCTGCCATAGCACGGCCACTGAATGCTTGGTCCTGCCAAGCCACTGCTCCAGGACCACTGCCAAGCAGTGCTGTCTCTCTCCATACCCTGTTGCCTCTGAGGTCGGAGTGGAAAAAGCTGGAAACATATGAGCGGTGCCACAAAAGATTAAGAAGATGTAAAGGTTTCTCAGTGATTTATGTCTCCTTAATTAAGAGCTTTTATGCTTTAATTAAAAAGTTACAGAAGTTGCCTTTACTTCTGAAAAAATGCATTCATGGTTGACTGCCTGAGTGAATTAAACAGCATCAGATCCCTGGGTTGGCTCCACACTCTGCCCTTAGAGCTCATTTTCAGGGTAGGGGGAGGAGGTCAGTGAGAACCACCATTAAGAAGAGAGGCTGTGACAACTTTCACTACTTTTTGATGATCATGCAATAATTTTCCATGATAAATTATCTCATTACATCTGCGAATTTGGAGGCAGAACCTAAATGCCATGGTCCTGGGGGGGAAAAAGGCACTAGGACCTGGTTTAAAGGGATATATTTTTATTCCTAGTTGGGGAAGCAGAGTCAAGTTTATGTTTTATTACTAAGTGTCTGATTGGCTCTCAGGTCACACTGATTATGTGAGGTGTATGACTGTACAGAGCTTTAATCTGGGCTCCGTGGACAGTCTGAAGCCAGTATCAGCAACCACTTCTGAACCGGGATGTGGCTCCAGATTGGTGGACGGTCTGAGTCATTTGCCCAGTTCTGTGGGCCCAGCTCTGGTATCAAGATGCCTTCTTCTATTCCCTACACAGGAGTATCCCCCTTTGTCATTGCCTTCCCATTGGATTTACTTTTAACATTCATTTTTAATTTTTTCTCTATTGCTCTTTGAATTACATCATTTATGCCATGCCTGTCTCACCCACTGGTGTGTCACTGTCCCCTCAACATTCTCATCTCCCCAGTCCCCACCTGCGCAGAAGTCACTACATTATGACTTATGCCCCAACCCTACCATGGGCAGGACTGTTCCCAAGTATCTTTATGACTTCGTTCTCAAATGAAATTCTCTATCTCCTTCTACTAAATTGTAAGCCCCAGTGACCATAATTTGAGCATCTTTTTTCTTTTCTATTCCACTAGGTCTCAGGTCAGAGAACTGGAGCAGCCATACTCCTAGTTCATGACACTTTTGTTCATGTATGGCCTCTCTCCATTCATTCATTCTTGTATTTATTTATTCCCTTAATTCTCCTCTCCCCATCCTGTTACCTTGACCACTGACTACCATCCTAATGAAGTTAATGAGGTTCTCTTGTTTTTATGTTCTATTGTTTTTATAAAATGTGTATGTTTTTATGTACATGAAATTTTTATTTACATAAATAGATAATGTCATATGCTTCATGGTCCTAGAATAAAATATTTATTTTTATATGCATGGCAGGAATTCACTGTTCTTTGTAAGTTTGATAGAGTAGAACTTTAAAACTATCTGAACCTGTATACACACACACACGCACGCACACACACATATATACACACACATACATACGTATATATAGCCTGTATGTATAAATCACTTTGCCGTACACCAGAAACTAACACAACGCTGTAAATCAACTATATTTTAAAAAAAACCCACTTTGAAGTAGTATTAAACAATTTATAATTTTAGCCGTATTACAACCCCCCCCACCAACTGTCTGAGCCTGGATTTTGAGGGAATAAGAGGTCTTCAGTTATCACACCAATTTCTTTAGTACTTATGTTCTAATTATTTTCTCTAATTTCTTTTTCTTATACCAATTTTGGCGTTTGTATTTCCTAAAGATGTATCCATTACATCCATTGTAAATCTAGTACTATTCATAACATGCTTATTATTCTATCTCTGCTTTGTCTGTGGTTATTTCTCTTTTCATTCCACGTTTTATTTACTTGTATCTTCTCTCTTTTGTCTTGATCAATCTTTTCAGATGTCTATTTAATTCTATTTGATTTTCTTAATCTTTTTTATTACTTTTTGTTCCCAATTTTTCATTTCTTCTATTATATTTATTATTTCATTTATTCTTGTTTCTTCAGGTTAGCTCCATACTTCTTTTTTGCTTTATATCTCCAGAAGTGAGCACATACTTGGTACACAGGAGCTTTTCATCCAGTATTTATTGAATAAATGAGTGAACTGTAAGCATCTTGAAATCAGATAATCTGTCTTATCCATCGTCATAGTCCTCAAAGCACCTCCTACGTCCTTGAGCACATGGGAGGCCTCAGGAAGTAATGAGAGAATATTTACTGAAGGAATTGTTAATATAAAGAAATATACTTCTCCCTAAAGGAATCTCCAGAGGTCATCTAATTGAATTTTCTGTTTAAAAAAAAAAAGGACAACCATTAGTGACATTAGTGATGCTCTATTCTTTTCTTCTTCTTTAGTGATAGAACTCCTAATTTTAGCTGGAATAAAGACCAAGTGATTACGTTCTGGCCAACGGGATGTAAGTGAAAAGGTAGGTACAACTTGAGAAAGTGTACTTCAAGGGAGGGGATGTGTATTTCTTTCTTCTCCTTGCTTTCTAGAAGGGGGGATACAATGGTTGGGGTTTGAGGAACCATAATGGATCAGGAGGTGACCCTAGGAACAGAAGCCCGTGTAACAGAGGAACAAGTAAAGCGTCTGGACTCCTCACACCAGGAAGCTTCCGCGGCAGCCCCAGATGAACGCTTTTGGATTCTTTACAAGAGAGAGAACTCCTACCTTGTTTAAGGCACTGTTTGGGGTCTTTCCTTGGGGGAGGGGCACGTGTAGCTGAACATATCAACTGATTAGAGTAGAATTAGGTTCGCAATTGATTCAGGGGTACACATCAGTCCTTTTCTAAAGCACGTCTCTCCTCACACAACAAAGCCCTAAGAAAGAAGGTGATGATAAAATCCCCATTTCACTCGTGGGAAAAGCAATCAGGGAGCCGAGACGAGGACTCATCTCTCATTTTTACTCAGACCTCAATTTGCTGGCGAAATTTACTCCTCTAAACCAAATCAATTAGAAGACGGCTGGTTCCAAAGGCTCAAATCACAGAAGAATCAAGGGCTTCTCGTACGAACTCCTCATAATTTGCAGCCCCAGTGATTGTCTGGGTAAATTCCAGTTAAACCTCAATTTTTCAGACTCTGGTATGATTTTTCTCAGGCATAACTCTGGTTTATTACAGAATCGGGGTCCCAGTTCCTTTCATGAAGGTTAAACACAATTAAATCAAAATATGAAAGCCTTGTCCCCTCCACGTAGCTAATGACCTTGACTCTCAGAGTGCTGTTCTACCTGTCTCTCCATGACTCGTGGTTTGGGGTCCACACTCAGCACAGCTTTGCACGCCCCAGAGCAAGCTTCATGGGTGACACCTACATGCTCTAACAGCTATAAAATCAAATGGCCATGGCGCCTCTGTCTCACCACCAGCTCCTTTATGTCTTCATGGTCTCCTTGCTCTTATCAAGGGATTCTGGAGGGTTCTCTCTTAAGTGGTATCACCATCAATGGCCACCCTCAACATCAGCCCTGGATGGATCCCAGAATTCTCCAGAAAAGAAACAGACAGTTCTAGGTCCGGACAAGAGGTTATATCCCCTGGACACCAGGGCCTGGGTATGGAGGGCAAAGAATCCAGCGTCTTAGTTGAACTTTGGGCATTGATAGAAAAGAGAGACGTTCAAAGGACTTAGGACGGCTTTGTGCTCTTAAAAGTGAGCTGGACCCAGTGCAGCCTCTGACCCAGACGTCTCCCCAGCATAGAGGGGGAAAAGGACACATTATTGACTGAGAGTGTTCCATGTGCCAGACACCATGGCAGGTAATTTCACCTGCATCTCTCACTGAATCTCTGTTCAGCTGAAAGGTGATAACGGTGCTATCAATGGTTAAGCATAATTAATAGCTGTGTGATCTTGAGTGAGTTACTAACTTCTCTCAGATTCATGTACAAAGGAGGTAAAATAGCTCTTTCCTCGTAAGGTTGATGTAATCCAGGTACTTAGAACCGTGCCTATCACATAATAAGTTCTCAGTAACAGCTTGTGGGCTATTGCTGCTAATCATCACAGTGACACTTGGAAATGAGTTTTCTTATGTCCCTAATAAAGTTATGGAATGAAGATATGAAATATGAGAGTCAGAGACTTGAAATAACTTTCGCAAGTTCAACTACTACTAAGTGGAGAAACCAGGATTCAAATTCAGGTTCATCTAACTCCAACCTCCTCGCTCTTTGCCCCAGTCATTTTCCAGAAAGCCAATCCTTCCCCAGACGATGGTTCTAGACACAATTTAGCACTTTTAATGAGGAAAGTGCTTACTATCCGGGTCACTAACATAGCTAGTGGTTGTGGTACTAAATGAAAATGGACTTTTGTCCTTTTTTTTAATTGAAATATAGTTGGTTTACAATGTTGTGTTAATTTCTGGTGTGCAGCATAGTGATTCGGTTACATATATATACATACACACACACAAATATATGTATCCCTTTTCATATTATTTTTCATTACAGGCTACTGAATGTAGTTCCCTGTGCTATATAGTGGACTCCTGTCCTTTGAGGAAGTGACCACTGATTGTAACCCTCTCACCTCTGACTTCCAAATAAACTGAGATAACAGAGTTAAACAGGAGTTAAGTAGGAATAAAAATATTGGTTTTTTTTTTAACTGGTAGAAGTAGAAGACATGGTTTAGACCCAAGACCAAAACAAGCTTCCTACTCTTTCTTCCCAAGCCCCAACCTTAGTGCGCACACACAGGGGAGGTGTGAGTAAGCAAAACAGACGTGTACTCAGCAGCAGAATGGTAACCATGGATGACAAGGGCCTGTTTCTCATCTTTGCCAGGGGAGCGAGTCCAAGAGAGACCAGAGACATGGGAATCAGTCTGATGCAGATCCTGCCCCACAGGGACACACGGACCAGAAATGCCAGACTCTCACCATCTCACCTGTCGGTGGAATCTCCCTCCCCCGTTGGAGGAGGAGGAGGAGGAGGTAGAAAGAAGCTTCTTCCTGATACCATCAGGAAGTGTTGGTACAATTCTATGAACCAAAAAAAAAAAAAAAGCATGGAGAAAGAAAGAGAATCTTTCCCTTTATTAGAATCAAAACTTTCTGATACATATACCCATCAACCGTGGTCAGTCAATCAATCAATCAATCAAAAATGGAAAAAAAAATCCCACAAGTACCCAGAAAAGAGATGTTAGCCTTGAAACAGAAGTATTAACATTTTTTTCTCTTTCTTTTTATGCCATATTTTTATTCTCATAGCCAGTTTGCTGGTTTCACTCTTCCTCCAAGTAACTCCCACACTAATGCAACTGGTGGTTTAAATGTCTCAAAGAAACAGCACAGACCACTGAGGTCTGTATTCTTTTTCTTGAAAAAAAAATCAAATGGACTGCACAGAGTTAGGTGGAATTAATTCCACCCTGGGAAGAGACAAGCCAAGCTGCTTCAGTGTCTTGGTTTATAAGGTCACCAGAATCCCTTGTTGGGAATTATTCCTCTGTAAATCACTTCTGCCCAGCTACTCTGTGGCCCTGAGTTGCAGATAATCCAGACAGTGATTGTGTCTGGTCTCTGAGCAGAAGCTTCGCTGACCTCCCCTGAGAGGATTCTGGCACCAGCTCTGGCTGCAGGAAGAAGTGGGGGAGCCCAGCGCCAATACAGACCAGCTCTGTGACCACCTTCGAGCCAGGATTCAGCCTTGCAGGTGCACATCTTGGGCCTCTGCTGCAGAAGAGGCCCCCAGGCCCCAGGGCCCAGCTCATACAGCATGGAGGAGGGCAGGGCCCCCATGAGGACTTGAGAGACAGGGCAGCCAACTGGCAGCAGTTACACTAGGCTCCCAGTTGTGAGACTGCGGTCTGTTTGTGAGTTGTCCTTGGGTATGGTTTTGTATTTTTTAGGCTATATCGCACCTCTTAGCCCAACTCCAGCTACCAATTAATTCTGGCTCTGGGCTAATTATTTAATTTTGAACCTTAGTTGCACAGAGATCTACATTAAAACTCTGCATCCATTACATGTTAATAATGACTCTATTACATGATCACTCCGAGCCTCAGTTTCTGCAGCAGTATATTGGGAATATTAATGCATATTTTGCAAGGTTGTGATGAGGATTTTTTTTAAATGGAGGTACTGGGGATTGAACCAGGATCTCATGCATGCTAAGCATGCACACTTCCACTGAGCTATACCCTCCCCCTGTGATGAGGATTTAAAAGATAATGTATATAAAGTACACAGCAGACCATCTTTACTTTAGGCTCTATGTGGGCTGTTTGTCCAGCTGTGCCCATCGCTGTGCACTGCCCTCTTCTGAGAAGTCCCCCTTGTGTCTGTCTCCATTCTGCATAATCCCAGGGGTGGGTGTCAGGATACCTGACTCCACTACCAGTCTGTGGTCCAGGGTGGGCACCTATCCCAAAGCATGCCAATATGAGTCTCCTCCCCCAAGACTGGGCATCAGATAGGTACTGAGTGAGATACAGGACCACGAACACCCAGGAGCCCAGGAGCTGATGGGGACGCTGTGCTCTGCCGGGCAGCCTGGAACAGCTGGAAAAGGCAGGCTCAAGTGGAAAGAGAGGAGATGGACACATACACAGAGAGGGAAAAAGAGACAGCACGCAGACAACACTCTAGTCCCTGCCTCTAGTTCATCTCCGCCCTTGGGTTCCAGGAAGCTCACACCCCTGTATCCTCATAATAAAGTTCTTTGCATGTTAAATTAGCTTGAGCTGGTTCTTGTGACATGCACTGGAGGAGAGTCTTAATAATCTGGTAAACAGTTGTCATTCAATAACCGGTACACACCAACTAATGTAAAATGACAGAATTGGCCACAAGAGGCCACAGATTCTCGCCCACTTTTCCACACTCTGACTTGAAGTAATTATTTACTGGGAGCCCCACCCTACCCGTATCTCTTTCTATGACACGTTTGACCCACATTTATCATTCAACAGTTTGTTCATTTGATAAGCTGCTTCTCCATACAAGGGCAGGGACCCTGATGTATCTCTATCTCAATGCGCAAGTGGCCACATCTCTCACCCCTGTCCCCTGAACATGACCTTGTTCACATCAGACTCTGCCCCCCACCGCCACCCTGCCCAGCCACCGCAGCTTCCTGGGACTCAGCCCATGTGGTCCTGCACTCCCCCCTGTCCCAGCCCTTCACGGGCCCTCCTTTGTCGATTCCAGCCCTGGCTGTGCACAGCATCCCAGGCTCAGCGCCAACCTAGAAAGAGATGCTTTTAAAAGGCAAGCTTCCCCATCCTCACAATAAAAATAGCTAATGTGCCATCCCCGCACTGAGCACTCTGTAGGAATCATCTCATTTAATTCCCACAACAATCTATGAGATTGGCCCTGGTATTATCCACATTTTAATGACAAAGAAGCTGAGGCACAGAGAGGAGGAGTAATTTATTCAAGGTCACACAGTTAGGAAGTGGCAGAACTAATTTCAGATCCATGCTGTGCCACTAAGGTCCAGGAACTTTTCCTCTTAACCCCACTAGACTAGAACATTCAAGCTAGGCTTTGTTTTATTATTATTATTTTTTTTTCATGTACCACACAGATAATGCTATGTCTGAGCAACGGCTGGAAGAATTCAGAGAAGGAATTCAGTATGAGCTGACAGAGTGATGGAATCATTAGACAGGATTTGGGGACCAGGCACTAGGCCTTGGCCCTGGAGAATGGGAAGGGGACATGACAGATGGTGGAAAGGCCAAAGGCCCAGAGGTATGACTGTGCGTGGAGGGCTTGTTGGGAAGTAGGCAGGTGAGAATGGTAGATTTGGGTCAGTTCTGGTGACATAAAAAGCCAGGCAGAGAGCTGCGTCTTGGTTTGGTTATTGCTAATAGGTTGAACTGTAGCCCCCTCCTCCCCCACCAAATATGTTCAAGTCCTAACTCCCAATACTTGTGCATGTTTGACCTTATTTGGAAATAGGTCTTTGGGGATGTACTTAAGATGAGGATATACTTGATTAGGGTGGGCCCGAATCCAGTGTGACTGCTGTCCTCCTAAGAGGAGGGAAGTCTGGACCCAGAGAGACACGGAGGAAGAATGCCTGTGGGTCTGGAGGCAGAGTGTGGAATGATGCAGGTGCGAGTCCAGGAACGCCAAGGCGTGGTGGCCGCCACCTCAATCTGGGAAGAGGAAGGACGGATGCTCCCCTAAAGCCTTCAGAGGGAGTGTGGCCCTGCTGACGTCTTGGTTTCTCACTTCTAGCCATACAAAGCCGTTTCTCACTTCTAGACAATAAATTTCTGTAGTTTTAAGCCATCTAGTTTGTGAAGCTTTGTTATGTCAGCCTACGAAATAATAGAAAAATATATATCTGCTTCTGCTCCTGGTTCCTGGCACAGAGCTCCTCAAACCCTTGTAATTTCCCAAGTGGTAGGAACACCAGGAGCACCTTTTGTCCTAATATTTGGTCTTTGACCCTGCCTCCTGACACCGAGCTCCTAAATCTGTTGGAATTTCCTGGGTGTCTCTTGTTCTAATGAGACAACTCTTGGTGGGCTCCTGGGTAGCATCAGGATGGGGAGCTGGTCACCAGAAAGACCAAGTGATGACTAGAAGCTTAGAATGCTCAGCCTGATTCCCCATCCTTCAGAAGGGGTGAGAGGCTGGACTGAGTTAATGACCCATCCTGCTTATGTGATGAAGCCTCCATAAAAATCCCAGAAGGGTGGGGTTCACAGAGCTTTTAGATTGCTGGACACATGGAGGTGCTGTGAGGGTGGCACAACCAGGGATCATACAGAAGCCTCATGCCCCTTCTCCAAATCTCACCCTACGTATCTCTCCACCTGACTGCTCCTCTGTACCCTTTCTTTCATTCTTCATTCTTTGTAATAAACCAGCAGACATAACTAAGAGTTTCCTTGAGTTCTGTAAGCCATTCTAGAAAATAATGGAACCCAAGGAGGGGGTCACGAGAACCCGGATTTACAATGGGTTGGTCAGAAGGACAAGTGGCAGCTGAGACTTTCGATTGGCATCTGAAGTTGGGGCACTGGTGAGACTGAGCCCTTAACTTGTAGGATCTGACACTAACTCCAGGTAGATAGTGTCAGACCCGAATTGAATTGTACAACACCCAGCTGGTGTCAGAAAATTGCTTGATGTGTGGAAAACCCACACATCTGGCCTCAGAAGTGAAGTGTACTGTGAAAGTAAAGGAAAACACACTGAGTTTTTCCCAGACACAGCCCTAGGAAACTAACAATAGTCACCACCATCAGAGAAACTTTCCAGGTCCTTGAACAAGGTTAGGGTAACAAGAGGGAAGCCATGTTTTAGGAAGATCAAGCTTAAATAGTGAAAGCTGCTCAGAGGCAGAGAAAGAAATGGACTTTGAAGTAAAACTAGACTCAGCCCAGTCGTCTCTATACTGTCTACTGCTCCCTGCAGACCAGAGAACAAATTCTGTCCTCCTTCCCTCCCTCCCCTTAACTTCCCACAGTCCTGCTGAAGGCTCTGAGCCACCTAGCTCAGTTTCTTCACCTGTAGAATGGAGACAGCAGTCCTGCTGTGCCCTGCCCAGGGCCCCCTCAGATGTCCCTTCTGCTCCCCCTGCCCCGAATACTCCTCCCCCAACACTGTCTCTCCATGGCACTGATCACCCCCTGGCCCTTGAGGGTGTGTTGGTCTGTTGGCTTACTGTCTATCGCTCACCATTAGCAGTTCAGCTCCCAGAGGGTAGCAGTGTGATCTGTTCACTGATATAACCACACGTCTGGATTAGCACTCACTACATGGCAGGGTTCAATATGGCAATCGTATGGTATGAAGATGGAAAGAGATGATGTATATAGTGCATCTACTCCATAGGAAAGACTTAGTCCGTGCTAGTCCTGCCCCTTCAAGCACAACTCTGTAACTGGGAAGACACGTCTTCTGTACTTGAGATACCACATAAGTAAAGTTGAAGTGATATCACCTTATATACCTGTTTTTAAAGTTTTGTCAGTTTTCCAATTCTGTAAACTGGAAGACATACTCAGCCTTTTAGAAATGCTCTCTATAAGTTATGTATCTTTGGTGAGCAATCAAAGTGGCCTGTGGTAAGGAGATCAAATGCTACTCGCATACCTAATAAGGCCCCTTCTCACCAAGACCAACATTATCTTCCTTTCCCAGCTGGTTAGAGTGAGGCTTAGAGCCCCCCAGTAACAGTTACTTTTGCTATAACGCAACATATGCGTTCCTAAAAATCACCATGATGTGCAAAATTGATTAAAAACCACAGGGTTTATGGGGAAAAATTGAGGTTAGAGGCACAATACTCAAATACTTCCTCAATGACATTAAAAAAAAAGAGGAATCTAGCAAAAATGGGAGCCCAATTTTACACATAAAAATGGTTAAGAAATCTATAAATACTACAATAAATATGGCATTTTACTCTGAAAAAGTTCTGATGTCTGCTTACGGAGATGGGCACCGGAGAGCTTGCAGCTTGTGAATTATTATCACATAATGCCAACAGAGAGTTGTAACAACAAATGTTGGTGGGCGTGGCTCAAAAGGTGCGGTGAACTAAGGGCTGGTAGATGTCTGAGGCACATGTGCATCTACACTTTCTTACGCTGCTCAGTTCAGCTGGGTACAGTTTCCTGCATCCACCCAGTATTTCTCACAGGCTGAATGGCACATAAGTAAATGTGAAATTTGTGTTATGCCCAAATTGTTCCCTAAAACATCAATTGCATTGGAACAAATTTGCATTTCCCAAACAGGCATTGTAGCAGAACCCACACTACCCAAACTCACATAGGGAGTTAGCAATAGGGCCAGGCACAGTTTGGGGGGTTTTTTTGGGGGGGGATGTTTGGTTTATTTCTGTATATAAAACATACATATTTTTTAATGGAAGTACTGGGGATTGAACCCAGGACCTCGTGCACGCTAAGCACACACTCTACCACTGAGCTATACTCTCCCCTCACCAGGGCCAGGCACAGTTTACACCAAACTCTTCTGACGTGGCAAAGCCACATCTCACTTACAGCCTGAGAAAAAATAGGGAGGAAGGAGCCTCTGCATTAAGGGGAAAGCAACTCGAACCCTCATATATTCAGAATGATCTGTTTTCAACATTCAGAAGCAGCCAAGCACAGGAAACAAACAGGTCTGGAAGTCAGCCAAGTGAAATAAAAAATGTGTCCCGGAGTGAGATTCACCCAGTGCCTGAGCCTTCCACACCTGTGGTTAGGAGTAATAAAAATTGGCATTTCAGCGCTGGGATTCTGAATCACGATCCTGAATGCATTCTGAATCACGAAATCAAGAGTAAACAGTGTTCAGTGTTCAAAGAGCTTAAGGAAGGGAACTAGACCAAAGCCTCTGAAAAAGAGTTTAAGAGGGCTAGCCAAAACACGGGCTTATTTCTTTTTTTAATTATCCCCAGTTAACCAGAAAAGCCATGGTCCAAGCATTCCAGCACCCAGAAGATGACCTACGCGCGCTCACAGGAGACGTACTCTCTG
The DNA here is from genome assembly GCF_048564905.1 of Vicugna pacos. Taxonomy (NCBI): domain Eukaryota; kingdom Metazoa; phylum Chordata; class Mammalia; order Artiodactyla; family Camelidae; genus Vicugna; species Vicugna pacos. Next base: position 18,071,035 of record NC_132993.1, on the reverse strand, counting down.
AGCGTGCAAGATGTATCACAGCTTAAAATTCTGGGGCAATTGCTCAGGTGGTTCCAATTGTCTAGGGTGACGCTGCCTCTCGCCCGCCTCCCCTCCTCCACCAAGCCTTGATCTCTTCCTGCTTCACCTGGGAGCTCCCCCCACCCAGCCAGCAGCAGCACAGAGCACAGCAGAGCAGCAGCTGCAAATCTATATTGAGCAGATGAGGAATCAAGGGAAAATTTTACAGATGGAGAGATGGATAGTTCTGAAGTGTAATAACCAGGCTAAGGGGGTTGGAGTTTTATCTTCCTTCGATAGAAGAGCCTTAACGGGGCCCCTTGCGAACTACGAGAGCAGTGACCGCTGTGTAATGGCAATGGTCCCTGAGTCTGTGGTTTCTTCCAACCAAGAAGTTCCAATCAGGACACTTTGCTCACATTAATTAATTAGGCCCCCTGTGTTCCACCAGGGAACATTCTGTCTGGGAAGGGGAAGGTGAGCAAAATGGCATCCTCATCACCATCACCCTCATCACCCCATCTTCATCCCCATCTTCACCCCACAGGGATTCACAGGCATATCCGTGAGACCCCATGCCAGGAGCTGTAATAAGCCAGTTGGGCACATGCTCTCCCCGCAGAGGTGAGCAGTACAAAGCAGAATGAAGAGTTCATTCATTCATTCATTCATTCATTTGTCAGCATATAAATTCTATGGTTATTTGGCTCCTATTCTGTATTAGCTTGAAGGGTACAGTTGGAATGAATGGGACTCAGTGTCTACACTCAGGGAACACCCTGTCTAAGGGCAAAGGAGAAATTAACTGAAAGCATTATAGCTTAAGCAAGTGCCATAGAGAAAGTTGGCCCCAAATTCCAGTTACCCAAGAAAGCAATAGGTAATCATCCTTGGCCTCTGGTCACTCATCCCCCACATCCAACTCATCATTAAGGCAGCCAGTCCCTCTGCCTCCACCTTGGCCCTGGCCCTCCTGGCTCTTGCAGTGGCCCCAAAACTAGTTCCCCCTGCCCCCACTCATGGTCCACCCTCCCCAGTGCAGCCAAACTGATCTTCCCACATGCAAACCCAAAGGTGTCACTCCACTGACTAAAAACCCCCTTGTCTCCAGGCCCACATTCAGGGTGGGACCCGGCCTCACTCATCAGTTCACGGCCGATGCACTTGGGTGGCCTGATATATATCACCCTGCAGTTCTCGCCGCTCCCTGGGAAAGCCAGGCATGGCCACAGCCCAGAGCCTTGTTTGAATGTTGTCACTTCTGCCCCCTTGGCTACCTGCCGAAACCCCCACCCTTCCTAAAGGTCCCGCTCCACGTCTGCGTGCCTGACCTGTCCCAATGCCTTCCTTCTCACATCAAGTGGGATTCATCACACTTTTATTGCAGCATTTTTTAAGTTTTGTCATAAGGATTCATTTAAATATCTCTCTTACCTCCTTGACTCTGAATTCCTGAGGGCAGGGCGTCTCCCCGGTGCCAGGTCAGGGCCTGACATAGGGTAGGGGGACTCAGTAACGGCTCATGGGAGGGATGGTGATCCAATACACTGCCTGTTTTGAAATTGCCCGTGGCTCCCCTCGAGGTACGGGAGATGCGCTATCATGTGATCTAAGCCCTGTAGTTTGTATGAAGCCCCCATCCTGCCTTTACATAAGGCCGACAAGAACATGTGGACTGCAGGGGGTCTGGAGCGAGAGGGAGTCTGCCCTGGGCCCGACACATTCCTTGGTCCCCTCGGCCTCTATTCTTGTGTCCACTTCATGTAGGTGAAGACTAGTTGGGATGAGGGTGTGGTTGGTGGCCACTACCAATGCGCTGTCACTACAGAAGGCCTACGATGTCCTGTTGATCTTACTTTTATTTACTTACTTAGATTAATAGATATTATTATCCCCATTTCATAGGTGAGCAAACAGCCTCCCTGGGGTTAAGCTGCCCACGCTAACTGTGGAAAGTACCAGAGCTGGGATTTGAACCTCTGGCTGTCTGACTCCACAGTCTGAGTCCTGCCCATCACTAGGGGCTGCCTCCTACTCGCAGTGGCAGTGGGGAGCGTGTGGCTGATGGAGGGGCAGCTCGGAGAACACTGGCTCTGCGCCCTGTAGGGCCAACACTCTGTGAGCACCGCTTTTATTTACCTTATATGGTGAAAAGAGAGATGCCCATCTTCCCCCCCATTTCTGCAGACTAACAGACGGGTGCTAATTTGGTAAGTGCAAATTGTCTGGCTTCAGTTCTCTCTACCATCTGCCTGCTTGAACTAGTGAAACCAGGGTGACTTGTAATTATGCCCAGTTCTCTTCACAAGGTCCTTCTATCCCTTCAGACGAGCTTATTCTTTTCCTATTTTAAGAAAGAGCTTCACGGAGCAGGGCAGTGATGGAACGCATCCAAGTACCAGAGTAGAAAGTGAGCTCATGAGGCCAGAGCAATCACACAGACAAAAACCCTTAAACTCGACGCCAGGGGACCCGGGCTGGCCCCGCTCCTCCCAGGGAATTGCTGGGCCATGGGAAACGAGCCGCTGCAGCAATGTGGGCCTCAGTTTCTCCTCCAGGGCACTGGCATCCGGGGCCACCGCGAAGAGGAAGCAGTGCTTTGCTGTTTGTGTGCAGGCCTGCCCCTGCTGCTGCTCCTTCTGGTGCTGCGGGTGGGTGTCTGGAGGGACCGTCTCAACGTCCTCATCCGCATCCTCCAGAAGACGCTCTTCAAACCCCGCATCACAGATTCTCCCTGCCTCCCCAACCCCTGCTAAAAATAAAAGACTGAATTTCATCATATTCATACCACAGCTAGGGATACATCCAGCTGCTCGAAGCTCCACTTCCCTGCTCTCTGCAAGAGCCTCTCCCAACATCCAGCTCCCACTGTGTTTTAAAAACTAAGGTGTGCGGAAATGAGAAGAGGGTCATACAGCTCAAAGGGAAGCAATTTACCCAAAGTGCACCCTTTAAACCCCAGGCGTCATTCATCCTTACCTGAAGAAATACCTTCCATGCATTTACCTAAAGCTGTCGTCTCCTGCCAGTTTCTCCCCTCCTGGAGGGTGCATCTTTCAGGAGATAACCACCCATGTGGCATAGGGGTGGGTTTCCCCTTCAGTGTGATGCTACCACCTCTTGGAAGAGCAGAGGTTTGCCACTTGGGAGGTGGTAAGCAAGGATGCTCATGGCCCACAGGAGCGGTTCCCTGCCTGTCCCATGAGGCACTTCCCTCTCCCTCACCTCCTCCTGTCACTCCTCTCCCCAACCCCAGGCACACACCCACCTCACTCCCTCATCACCGAGACTGGCAAATGAGCCAGTCCCACTGCCAGTAGCCAAGTTAATTTTAAAAAGTCTCTGACAAAACCAAGAGGGAAAGTTGGCTGTTTAATTTGGTGGTTTTCTTTAGCAACACTGAAATGTCTAACATCCCAACGTGTGGTGTTTGCGAACTTAAATATGTCGCCTCTGGACCAGCCATTCCTCCAGGAACATCTGCTCTCCAGAAGATCAGAAGTGAGAAACCACAAAGTTGCATTCCTTATCTTCCCCTAAAGAAATGAAAGGCGTTTTTCTCCCCCTCAAAGTAACAGCTATTTCTCCACTCCACATCAAAACTCCAGCCTTTGGCAAACACGTTTTAGCACTTCCAAATCCAAGCTTCGGCACAGAACTTCAGACTTCAAAAGTGACAGTGCGGGGCGGGCCCCATGCACATTCCTCAGTACTCGGCTCACTCACAACTTCTGAGCATCTCCTGTGAGGGATCAGAGGACCAGGAGGCTACTGTACCGAGCCCACACGATAACTTTTACTCAGAGGTGGGGAATTCCTTAAACAACCCGGGGCGCCATCCTGGAAGATGGGCTACACACAAGTGTCTCCACAGGTAGAGTCTGGCTGAGAACTTTAAAAACTGTGAAAACGGCATCTGAGGCTGGCTGATAACTTAGCATGCAAGGAGACCGTGGCAAAAGACAAGTAAGACAAGAGCCCCTGAGATGGAGTAGAAAGTGCCATGGACCTTCATTCTCCTCGGTGGCCATCTCTCAGATAGAAGTAGGTTTCACCATATATTACAGGCAACCCAAAATAAGAGACATGAACACACAAGTTCATTGATTCATGTAAAACGTGTCTGGAGGGAGGGAGTCTAGGGGCTCCATGAAGCCACTGGAGACCATGGCTCCTTCTGTCTTTGTGCTCTGACATCTTCAAGGTCACCTCAAGGCCACTTCCTGGCTTCCATATTCAAGGTCATTGGTCTTCCAAATAGCTGTTTGAGCTCCTGCAATCACTCTATGTTCTACGTAGCAAAAGGAAGGAAAAGCAAGAGTAAAACGTTCCCACGACACCAGCACAAGCCATGTCAACTCCATTTTAGCAATCTTCCCAAAGGACACGATGCTTCTGCTGACATCTCAGTCACACGGCCACATCTAAATGCACGGGGTGCTGGGAATAGCACCCTTTAGCTGGATGCACTGTGATTTTGAAAAAAATGGGCTTCTTCTGCTAAGGACAGAGGGAACACTGAATATGAGGTGGCAACTGGAGCCTCTGCCACAGACTCACCTTTCCATCTAGCAAAGAAAATCTCTATCTTGACTATGTTTATATCAGGATATCTCAGCCTCAGCACCCTTGACACCTTGAGCCAGTAGTTCTTTGTTGTGGGAGGCTGTCCTGTGTATTACAGATGTTCCCAGCATCCTTGACCTCTACTCATTACATGCCCGGAACACCAACCCATCCCCCCACCCCCAGCAGTTGTGATAACCAAGTATGTCTCCAGACATCACCAGATGACCCCCAGGGAAACAGAATCACCCCCAAGTGAGAACCACTAATGTACATCAGAAGCATTAAAATGAGATGATAGACATGGTTTTCATACAGAAAGACTAGGAATTTTACCCCTGTTCACCTAAGGGTAACACTATGAGAAGAAACAGAATGAATCTCTATGTTTTGTTGAAAAGCATCTCGAGAGATTTTAAGAGTCAAGTGTACCCTAGGATGCTCACAAAGTTCCAAAGAGTAAACTCAGAACACAGAGCAGAAACTGACCTACCAGGGATTCCTCTCGCCCATCCAGAGCTTGGAGCTGCGGAGATTATGTCCTTTGGCCTCACGCAGCAATTCTGCTTCCTCCCTGGGTCTCCCCACACCAGATTCCCTCTGCCTGGGCTCCTCCCACTTCTGCTCTGTACACAGCTGACTCCTCTGCTTAATCATCATGGTCTTAAACTGATCACGAATCTCAGCCAACCTGCCCTCCCCACTGACTGGTTCCTCTTCTGAATCCTCCACAGCACAGCTCATCAGTGCATCCTTGTTCACTGTGATCACTCTCCATTAGAATGCCACTTCCATTAAGGCAGGGACCATGTCTCCTTATTCACCTGGATTCACCAGCACCTGGCGGTAGAGTACCATTAAATTCTTGACGAATAAATGAATGAATGACTGAATGAGGATGGTAATGGAGGTGAGAGAGAGTGCATGTGTGGTACGTGAAGGAGTGGGTAAGGGAGGGATGGGGAGAAATGGGACACAGTCTGGGACAAAAGCCCCACCTGAGCTCACAGTAACTAATCTGTAGCCAGAGTGCTTTTCTTCCACAGACTTAGTATTTCCAGTCAGTTGCAGGTGCTCATCTATAATATACAGCCACAGGGTATACACACGGTCAGTTAGAGGCACGGATCTGTAATATATAGGTATAGGGTATCTCTGCCTGGAATAGACAAATAAATGAAGCACGGCCATGAGGACCTACAATAGAATATAGGAGATAACACACACATGCTAATATTTATAATAAAGGTAAAATGTGCCAAAACTGTATTTTTAAATGCAAAAAAAAAGTAAAAGAAAAAAAAGACTTAAATGTTTCTGAGGGTAAACAGCTCACTTCTACCTGTAGACATGGAGCGTCACAGGACAGCACTGGTGGGAGGTTTTGCAGGATGGGTAGGAGTTGGGTAGGCAGAAGATGGAAAAATCTTCCTGGAGGGAGAAACAGCTTGAATAAAGGCAATGAGCAAGAAAGTCCAGGCCTTTCCCAAGAATGTGGTCTAGCCCAGCACTGTCCAGCAGAAATGAAATGTGAATCACATAGGTAATGTTCAATTTTCTAGTAACCTCGTAAAAAAAGTAAAAAGAAACAGATGAAATTAATTTTAATAGTATATTTTATCAAATTCAGTATATCCAAAATATGACCATTCCAACATATGATCAATATAAATAATGATTAACGAGATACTTCTTATTCTTTTTTCCTAAGTGTTAAAAACCGAGTGTGTATTGGACACTTAACTGCACATGTCAGTTCCAACTGGCCACATTTCAAGTGCTCAGTAGCCATGGGTAGCCAGAGGCCACAGTATTGGACAGGCCAGTGCACTTAGGTGGGGCGGGCTTGGGCAGGCCACTGGGCAAGATAAGATGTGGCAGACAGAGGGGGATGTTCGAACGGGCATGGTGAATACTACGGTTTTATGCTGTGAGTTACCAAAATAAAGCTCGAAAGAGGGAAGTACAGAAGACTGCGGGAGCCCGGCCAAGAGGGGAGGTTATAAATGTGAGGCCCACGGGGATGGCACTGAGGTAAGGCTGGATATCACAGCCACAGACCCCCAGCGGCCACAGCTGTCTGCCTGGCCACATTTACTTGGCTAATAAGAAATTTCCAAGGAAAATTGAGACTAGTTAGTTTACTCAGGCCTCTTGAATGGAGGAGATGTAAATACTGAGGAGATGCAGGAAGGCACGTCCCAACACCAGCTGAGCAGCAGAGAAAAGCAAGCTGAGGAGTAGAGGGAAGCAGATGTGCAGAGAGACACAGAGTCAGATGGCTGTGAGGAGGCTGCCTGGGTCCCACAGGCTTTCAAGTTCTGGCTTCCACAGTCTTCTGAGCCTCCCCTGAAATCCTGCCCTCGGGCTGTCCCGTACTCTTAAGCTAAAATCTCTCCCTCTCCCCTCCCCTTTCCCGCTCTCTTTTTTCTCTTCTAGAACGCTGGTTTCTGTTCCATGCAACTGCAGCTTTAGGAGTCCTAAGAAGTACCATTAGTACAGGGTTTTATAACATGCGATATTTGTCTCCCCCCTCCCCCCCAGACCTGGGGACAAGGCACGGGGAGGAAGCGGAGGGGATCCACGTGAGACGTGAAAGCGCCAGGCTTCAACAACAGACTGGATGGGAAGGGGGTGTTAGGGAGAAGGCAGAGGGTTGAGCCTGGGTGACAGGAAAAGTGGGAGGGGCAGGGGACAGGAGCAGGCCTCTGAGGGGAAATGATGCTGCGTTATGCACGGACACTGAGCTCTCTCAGGGCCTCTCCACCCCGGCCGGGGCTGTGAGACATCGGGCGGCCCGTGCTCCCGGCTGAGTGTGGATGCTCCGGCCCATCCGCAGGCTGTCAGGAGTACCCTGGTCTGAAGGGTCCCCAAAGGCCTCTGGATGATAGGCTTTCATCTCACGGTCAGCTGACGGCTTTGGCTACAACAAATAGTCATTTCTGCTGTTTACTTGCAGATCTGTCTTCTGACACGTTCTCTCCACATCTCTGCCACTAGCACCTGCCCCTTATTCCCTGAGCTGATCTCCCCCTTTGTGGTTTTTCTCCCTTTCTTTTCATGTCCCAGAGCTGGGAGACCCTATTTTAACCAGAGGAAGAAAAACTAACAGACACACGAACACACACACGCACACGCGTGCATGTTATTTCCTCTCTCTCTCCATCAGCCAGACTCATCTAGTTACACTCCTTCCCCGGAGTGACCCTTTCAAAGATTTTCAGCCTCTCTGGGGAAAGCAGCGGCAGATAATGTGTGGCACCCCTTGTTATCCTCCCCCTGGCCCTCCCGACTGAGGCAGTGCTCTCTACCTGACACTGACAACCACCTGCCCAGCGCGCCTGCGCCATGCACCACACACCAGCTCAGGGCTGCACGTCGCCTCTCTGCAGCCCTCCTGCAAAGCACCGCAGCTGCTTTTGTGCTTGCTGGCCAGAGGCGAGAGAGGAGGAAAGGCATCCAACCCAATTCGGCCCTGTCTCAGCCTCTGTGCTCTAAGGACCTTTGGGGTATCTATCCTAGAAGCTTCTGAGGAGGGAATCGTGATCAGCGCTCCACCGCCACGGAAACTGAGTCACTTTGGGGTTAAGGGCTCCAGGCCCTATTTTCAAAGAGTCTTCAGCACTCACAGCCTAAGGGTCTTTGGGTCTTTACTCCGGCCCAGTGGTCACCAAACATATTTGATTACTTTCCCCATCCATAAAACTGTTTGGAGCATCACCACTGTATATGCATATTTATTTACTTACAAATTATAATCACATACCACTACATTATGTACCTTATAAATAGACATACTCATTATAACAGGTATAAAAGACACACTCAAAAAGGAGAAATTGAAAAAGGAGAAGATAACATAAGTATTCCTGGAGGTTCCTCCACTATGTTCTTCCTTAACCCAGTGGATCATCTTATGCACCTCGCAGGGTGCACACCCACTTTGCAGACTCCCTGTTCATCCATCAGCCTTCTCACAGTGTGATCTCTGTGGTGCGCATCGCTGCTGCTCACCAGTATTTCCAGTTGTCCTTCCCTTCCGGATGCACATGGGAGGACTGCATTCCCCAGCCCTTGATGGTAGGAGTGGCTACATGACTTGTGCATCCAGTAAATGGCTCTCTTCTGCTTGGAAGCAGCAGGAACCATGATTCGCCACATCCTCTCTTCTCTTGCCACAAAAAAGCCTGAAGCCTTGTGTTCAAATGTGGTGTCATGGATGGTTATCAGGGAACCCTCAAGTGGTTTAATTACAGACACTACTGAGCCATGCTGGGTTTGAGGTTTGGTTATTTAGTTGTTTGGTTGTTTGCTTGTTACTGCAGAACAACCTAACTTAACTTGACTGACACTCTTTGTAAAGAACCAGATGCCATCATGGTCATGAGTTTGTCTCAGAGGGCTGGTCCCTCCCAACTTGCATCACTGAGAGGGCACTCCTTGGTGGTGACAGCCAGCCATAGCGTCATAAAGGGAGGAAGAACTGGGCTAAGAAGGGGTCAAGACATAAGAAATGGCCCAGAGTGTGACAAGCAAACCTGGAGACCAAAAAGGCACCGTCTGGGCAGACTTGCCCAGGAAATGATGGGCAGTCTCCACTCTAATCCAAAATCCCTTTCTGAACTCTGGCCTGAAGATCTCCAAGCCAGAGAGGGAAAAATGACACTGTGTTCCTGGTTTCTGCGTGTCCTGTGTCTTCTTAATAGAAAGGAGTTTGATTTGGGGCCAAATACATAAATCCTTCTCCTTTAGGTTACTCTATCAGCTCCTAAGGCAGTGGCTCTCTGTCTTTAAGAAGAGTTTAGGGGGATTAAATTGGAAAAGTACTTATATCACTGAAGCCACTGCTCTGTTGGATCTAAACAGCCCATTTCACAAGCGCCTCCCAGATCGGCTGATGCGAGGACTGCTCTTCAGTTACACCATGAGATCCCAAGTGGTTAAGAAGAGGAGACGAGACACTGGAACTCTTTTAAACGTTTCAAATTTTTAAACCTGATGTATGGTTTAATACATTGGTCCAGCTGCCCTAAAATAGACTAAATAACAGTAACTCACACCAGATAGAATGTGTTTTATTCTTTCCCACACAGCAGTCTACCGGTCTTAGGCTGGTAGGGCAACTCTGCTGGCCAACAGAGTTCAACCGGAATGTTTTGAGTTCATTCTACCTTTCTCCTCCCCCACCTTCACCACGGAGCTTCCTTCCATCTCTGGCCTAAGAATGCTGCTCCAGTTACCACCTCTTTTCAGACAACAGGCATCAGAGAAGGAAGGCACACCCTTTATCATAGGGGCATAAACCAGAAGTGGCAAACATCACTTCTGCTCAGATCTCATGACCTGAATTTAGTCACATGGCTGAACTCGGCTGAAAGGAATCCTAGGGAAGGTAGTCTCTAGCTGAGCAGACACTGACCAGCTAAACAGCATGCTTTGGTACACGCTATTGTTAAAGGAAGATGAGGAGAAGGAACACTGGTGGACAACCAGCAGCATCTGGCTTCTTGGTGTGCTGTGTGGCCTTCTTAGGAAGCTTTTCCTCCCCCCTCTACCCGAGTCCATGAGCTCCCATGGTACCCTGCACGGCTGCCGCAGCACTTGGCCTGATGTGCTGTAAATGCCCACTTACTCGTCTCTGTACCCCACTAGCAAAGCTCCATGAAAGCAGAGGCTGTGTTCATTCAGTTTACCCTCTATCCCCAGGCTCTGGCACTTAGTGCTGAATAAATATTTATTGCCTAAGTAAATAAACAGATGATTACGTGATGGGGCAGTAATTATTAAGCTATGACTGTTCTCTACCATTCCCTCCCTACTGCCCTCGAGTTGCCTGACTCCTGGCCTTTCCCTCGCCTCCTCTAGGCTAGGCTCACTGTGGCCAGACCAGTGCTTTGGGCTTTCGTGATGCACGACTGTAAGGAATGGAAGGAGGAGAGAGAAAAGAAGCAGAAAGCTAAAGTTGGGAGGAAAGTTTTTGAGTAACTGTACTGCATGAGTGAAGCGGCTAGGAAAGAAAAGTGAATTTAAGAAATATCACTGTGGGCATCACAGCATTAACAATGCAAGGACAGGACAGAAACTGTTCGGAAATTTTCAAAATTAGTTTGACTGTGTTTCTATGACCCAGAAACTGCCTGGTGACTAGACAAGCTGTGGCTTAGAAGGAAATGACTCAGAACACCAGGAAAATGTCAGGAAAGTGTAAATCCCAGAAAACTTCCTTAACAACGATTTTGCCTGCTTTGACTTCTTAGGAAAAATAAACAACCCTGCAAAAGAGCCAAGTATATGTCAGTGGTTTTCAAACTTTTTCAGGTAGTACCAGCCTAGAAATCATGATATTCTCTGTATGCTCCCTAAGATATTTGTATTTTTAATTCCATTTTACAAATCAACACTTTTAGTAGGAGACAATATAATTATATCATATGCATGAAATATAATATCATATCCAGGCATACAGGTCCCAAAAGATAAGTTGTCAAATTAAACATTAAAAAACTATTTCTGAATTTCCCTGTTAATAGTCATTTGCTACCCGTCCATCTTTATTGCAGTTGTCTGTGCTGGCTGGTAATATAAGCAATATCGAAAATCAAAGGGAAAGTTTATGGGAGGAAAAACTGAAAATGGAGGACATTCTATGCATTAATGTTTCCTTAAATTAGGAGGATATCCCTAGACTGCAAACTCTACACAGGGAGGGGCAATGACTGTCTTACTTGTTGCTCTGTTTCAGTTCCTAGGGCAGTGTCAAACACATTGTAGAAATGAAACAAACGTGTGTGACCAGCTCTTTCATTTTAGCTGCGGAACATCTCACTCCAGCAGGAGCATAATTTGACAACTGCTGGACAATAGCAACCCTGTCACCAGATTTTCTTGATAAGCTCTTTTTTGTTGGGAAATACGTTCAAGGCTCCAGGGCCACCATCACTCCTACAGGTCCTGAAAGACTGAATGACATACTTGGTACGCATGAGTCCTAATCCCAAGAACTCCTGTGATTTTGGAAGTGACCCTGGATAAGGGGCTCACTTCTGAGTAGGATCCGTGAGAGGATTCTTGTTGTTTTGCTTAGCTTTTGTTTCTTTGTTCAAGATCTTAAAACATTATGATAACAATAAAAAATGTAATAAATGACATTATTATTTATATTTGCAAAGTCCAATATACTTAGATTTTAAAACTTCTTAGTTTATTTATGCATTTTATTTCCTTATTTTTATTAATTCATTTTTAATGACATAAATAGCACATTAATGCTGCTTTACAATGATCAAAATCCAAACAATGAAAACCAAAACCCCCTTGCTTATTGCCTCAAATCCAGTCTTCTCCTGGAAAGCAACAACTTTTCCCTGGCTTGTATCCTTCCAGATCTTTTTCTGTTCTTTTACATATAAATGTACACATACCTAGAGACATTTACAGTTTTATCTTGTTCTTATTTCTATAAATAGTATAACTTGTTACTTGTGCTCTATGACTTTCTTTTGGTTGCTTGTATTGTTTGTTTTATGAGGGGGAGGTCATTAGGTTTATTCATTGATTTCCACTTGGAGGAGGAGCTGGGGATTGAACCCAGGACCTCTTGGGTGCTGAGCTTGCGCTCTACCACTTGAGCCATACCCTTCTCCCACTGTTCTTTTTGGAATATGTCTTAAAGCCCTTTCCATGTCAGTCCATATAAGTCTACCTTATATTTTTAACCATTCACAGTATTCCATAATATAAATATACCATAGCATACTCACCTAGTCCTCCACTGCTGGATGTTTACATGGTTTTTAATCTTTTGGTTTATGTACATCACAGCAATGGGCATCTTATTTATGCTTCGCTCTGTATTTATGAGAGTCCTACTTCAGGAAACATAGTGAGAAATTGATTTGCTGGGTCTAAGGGTAAGAACACTTAAATTTTCACAAATACTGACAAATAACTCTCCACTGTGGCCTGAAAAGGACCACTTCCTGGGGAAACTTTAGTTGTTGGTCAGCACTTGGCCTGGGGGGCTCTGCTCCCTTAAAATGTTCTTTCAGCTCTTGGGGTCAACCACTGCAGAGAGTCTAGACACTGCAGAATTGTTTCCTCCAAGGTCAAAGACTACTCAGAATGCCATTTGCTGTTAGAAGGCCACCCATGAGCTCGGGGCCAGGGGTGAACCACCACGTGATCACCACGTTACCTGTTGGGGGACGACTGTCTGCAGAGGAGAGAAATCGCCTTCAGTAGAGTCAGAGTCAGACCCAGCATTTCCCGGGAAGCAGAGCAGCCCCAGCTGGGTGGCTGTCAAAACTATTTGTGCAGGCTGCTGTCCTATGGCCAGGGAAGGAAGTCAACCGACCCCTCCAGGGGACTTGTCACCCACCCAGCCCCTCCCCCATTCTACGTAACTATTGAGATTAAAGTCATCATACCTTGGTTACATTCCAATAATGGCAACTGGCAGTCTCTGCCTCTGGCTACCACTGGGAGGGGAAGAAAGAGACTTTGAAAGAGACTCACCCATGAATCAGATGTTAAAGTTAAAAAAGATCAAGGAGTCAAGCCGTCCAGCTCCTTCCACCAAAGGAGAAGTTTTCAAACAATGAAATAAAGTGAGGAAAGAGAAGCAACCCTGGCTGAAGGCAGGGAGGAGGCTCGGGGTCCCTCTTGCTGGTTTTGCCCCTCACTCATGGGGATTTCTCCCTGGGACACTTGGGCTCCCATATCACAGGTTGAAAAGCTCCTCTCGGAAGGCCCTTCCAGATGGCGCATCCAAAGGTCTGGTAGGAAGCAAGTTCCAGAGTGTGCAGCAGCATGCCTAAGGGAGGCAGATCAGCATGTCTGGATGTGGGAATCCTAACGCTGGGACATAAAGACCTGAGGTTGGAGACTTCACTGCTTTCTGTCCATTGTACTCCCAGTACCTGGCTTAGCGTTAGATACAGAGCAGCACTCACTATCCAGAGAATGGGAGAATACAGGAAGCCTGGTCTTAGCATTGCAATCAGCAACGGTTATAGCATACTGGCCACATAGCAATATACAGTTTACAAAGCACTTTCCCTTATACTGTCTCATCCAGTCCTCAGAATCCACTGTGATGTAATTAAGACAGTGATGATCATTCTTTCAATAAAAACTGAATTTCAGAGAAGTCAGGTAACATGCTCAAGGTCACACAGCTAGTCAAGGGGAACTGCAGGATTAGAATCACATCTTCAGGCTCTAAGTGCCGATGCCCTTCACCACTGAGATTCTTCGCTGCTCCCACCATAATGGTGGTAACCATCAGTGGTGATGGTGCTGGAATATTTAATACAATCACAGCAATATGCAAAGAAAATAAAGACTCCAATCCCTGACCATAAGCACAGGCCTGCTGATTAGCTCACATGGCTGCAGCTTCTGTCTCTCTACATTGAGGCGAGCAATCCCTGCTCCATGAGCACAGATCACAGACCCAATACCAGATAGTCATCCTGAATGTTCAGACCAGGGATCTCCAGGAGCATGAAGAACATGGGGTGAAGAATTGGTTTCATGAGCTGGAAACCAGTTCAAACTCCAAGCCCTCCTTCATGTGGGAAGTCACAAATGGGGGTTAGTCTTGGTCAAGGAAACATGAGTCTGGAAACTCCAGTTCCTGTGTGTCCTGGGAGAAGCCATGAACTTAGTCTGTGTAACTCACAGGTTGCTGATTTGGTGTTTACTGATGTAAAGATTAAATACCAGTCCCTACCAGCAAATTGTTGAGGGCTGCTCTACTGAGGCTCCCCATAACCTGCCCACCACTCTTAGAATGACTTTCACCGTAAACTCTCAGAAATTCACCTACCTCGAAGTCAGTCCACGGGTAAGCATGCGCAGTAGGCATGCGCACAGAAGGCTCTGACTAAGAGAAAGGAAAAAAGCCCAAACCAGGAGACTTTGTTCTACTTTCTACGTCACCCAGTTTATTTTCCTTATATAAAATAGGTAAGATAACTCCTTGCCATGAATGCCAATGCTATGAATGCATTTTCACCTGCAGAAAACAGCCTTAAAAATAAAGCAATTTTTGGCCCTCAAGATCTTTTTTTCTTTCATTCTTCAAGTTTCTTCTCTACTTACTTTTTCCATCTCAGAAGTGAGGGCTAGGCAATTTGCAAGAACCTAAACCTCTCTGATGGGGTGCAGACCAATGATTGATGCCCAGGAGGGGGGCGGTGCTGAACCAAGCTTCCCGGGGCTGAGGGTTATATGACCACAAGAGACCTCCTCTCTTCCACCTCCCTGGCATCCCACAACAAGTAAAGCCTGAAGAAGCAGAGTTATGGTGATCAGGGGATCCAACTCTACCTTTCTGATTTCTGTGACTCTAAAGAAACCAGGTACCAGCGAGAACATCACAAAAGGTGGGAACAAGCTGGGAGGCAGAGTCGGGTGTACAGAGTCCATACCTGAGACCCTCTGGCCACTTATCAATCAGTTGCATTTGGCATGTGCATGCTTTGTACCCAGCACTGTGCTGGGTGCTGCGGGGTGTATGGAAGTAAACTAATGTGTGATCTCAGGCAGCAGAAGGGTTGAACTCTTATTGAGGTGGCTGGACACAAAAAGACAACCTTAGGAACAGTACACTGGGTCAACAGAAATCCCTACGTGTGTTGCATACTCAATACCAGGGTCTGCTCTAGGTACTGACATACACACAAAAATCCCTGCTTTCATGAAGTTTACTCTCTAGTAGGAAATATAACTGAGGGTTTGACTGTGGAGGTCAGAAAATAAAAGTCATCTGTAATTAGGAGAAGAGATCTGGGTGAGCTAAGGCAGAAGCTTCAAGGAGGCTTTCTCCCCTCCAAGCCTCTCTATTCAGCTTTCCCAAACTGAATTTATCATCTTTTCTTTTATATAAGAGGCCCTCTCTCCATGAACACAGTCACCATCACAATCCACCGAGCAAGAAACCCAGAGGTATACCAGATGGTCCTAATACACTTCTCCTTTCCATTCACCATAGACAATCTATCAGCATGTCATGTAGATTTTACCTCCTAATTACCTCTGAAATCTGTTCTTTCCTCCATATTCCCACTGCCACAACCTAGTTTGAGCTTTCATCGTTTCTTACCTTCTGTAGAAAGGTAATTAGTAGACCTTATCATGCACAGTCCAGATTCTCCTCCAGTGAAGGCCTTGCTGTCTCAGCTCTAGGAATGCTGTTAGTGCCCAGCCCTCAGCTATCAACCCCTCAAGCAATCAGGTTGCTTCAGCTGCAGAGAGCTGCCTTATCCAAGGTTCATCTATCTCAGCCCAACCCAGGACAACTCTGAAGAGCTATTCTAGCTCCAGAATTCCCTGTGGGGTCAACTGAGGCTGTTGTTGGGCCTGCATCACAGAATGACATTTTCCTCTGCCCACTTCCACTTTACCCCTGACTCCCTCCCACAGGTGCTGATCCCAAGGGTCCTCCTCAGTAAGTAGCCTGTAAGCCGGAACCTAACTATGATGCTCAGATAAGTGCAGTGGCTCCTGACTGCCTTCTCTGCTTCCACTTAATCTTTCACCAATCTTATCTCTGAATAACTACAAAAGTGATATTTCTGATTTTTTTAGTTTCCCTTTAATTTTATCAAAGTTCTACAAAGTTTACAAAATCAAATGTTACTCGAGGCCTATAATGAAGAATGGTATTCCCTTTCCCCACCAATCACCATCACTGTCTGGCACTGACTTTTACATTCTAAATAATCTGCTTAGGCTACTCTTCCTTGCTGATTTTTAAAGATATTTACTGACTTCCTACCATGGAAGATGACAGTTTAGGTCTTTTACACTCACACACACACACAACTTTTCCTTTCTCCATCTCCCAAGACTGCTACTCACAGTATTTCACATAGTTTTTGTTGTTTTCACTCTATAATATTATTCACAGTTGATCCACATGATTGCATTTCTTTTCCTGTACGGGTTTTTTATTTTTCCTGGAATACATAATTGCCACGTTTTCTTATTTGCTTAGCTTTGGATGTACCCCTTACTAATTTCTCTCCCAGCTCTCTACCAGAATATCTCTTCCTGAGATGTTTAAACACATCTGGTAATCAGCCCACTTAGTATTTTTCTTCTAGGAGATTTCCCTCTTGAGACTCTCCCTCGTCTTTTTCTAATATGGACTGAAGCTCTCTAATCCTGCTCAATTATCCTCAACCTTATGGAATATATTTTCTAGCAGCTTCCTGATAAAGGGTGCAAATGAAGTAGTTTTTTAAGACTTTTATTTCTAAAAATGTCTTCTGTCTTACATTAGTCAGGGTTCCTCCGAGAAGCAGAATCATAATACAGATATTATGAGACATGGGCTCACATGATGACGGAGGCTGAGAAATCCCATGATCTGCTATCTGCAGGCTAGAGGCCCAAGGAAGCCGATGGTGTAATTCCAATCCAAACCTGAATGCCCCCAAACCAGGAGAGCTGGTGTCAAAGGGCAGGAATAGATGTATGTCCCAGTTCAAGAAAAAGAGCAAATTCACCCTTCCTCCACCCACCTCAGTGGACTGGATGATGTCCACCTGCACTGGTGAGGGTGATCTTCTTTACTCAGTCTATGGATTCAAATGCTACTCTCTTCTGGAAACACCATCATACACATACCCAGAAACAATGCTCTGCCATTTGTCTAGGCATTCCATTAGATAGGTCAAGTTGACACATAAAATTAAGCAGCACGTATCCTCATCCTAGAGGTAGTTTGGCTAGGTATAGAATTCTAGTTTTGAAAACAATTTCCCTCAGAACTCTGAAGTCATGGCTCCATAGTCTTCTAACTTCCAATACTGTTGATGAGAAGACCCACATCATGTTGACTCCTGCTCTTTTATATTCTCTCCTCTTTACTTCCTTGGCTTTCAGGCTATTTTTCTATGGCATTTTGAAAATTCATGATGTGCCTTAGTGCGTCTTGGTGAGCTCAGGTTGCCGTAACAAAACACCACAGGCTGGGTGGTTTAAACAACAGAAATACATTTGCCTACAGTTTGAAGGCTAGAAGTCCCAGATCACGGTTCCTGGTGAAACCTCTCTTCCTGGCTCGTGCATGGCCACCTTCTCACATGGCCTTCCTTCTGTGTGCCTGAGGGGGCCAAGGATGGGAGTGGTGGGAGGGTGGGGAGAACTAGAACTCTTTGGTATCTCTTCTTATAAGGAATCTAATCCTATCAGAGTATGGCCCCACCCTTACAACTTCACTTAACTTTAATTACCTCCTAAAGGCTGTACATCCAAATATATTCACATTAGGGGTTAGAGTTTCCACATATAAAGCCCACAGCACAGTCTATCCCAGAAGATTTCCGAGGAAGCCGTACCTCTGGTTCCTGGTTTTCTTTGTGCAGACAAGTTTGCTTCTTCTTAACTTCCCCCAACAATATTTCAGCTTTTTCTCCACTCATAAATCATTTGTCTTAGCCCATCGCTTTCCAGCTTTCATGATTTTGTAGACATCTTTTGCCTTTTGTCATTACCTCTCTTGTCTTTTGTCCCTTTTTTCCCTAATGCTTTATGGTCATGTTAGTGGGGTTTCGGGAGGAAGGAGAAAGAAATTCAAGTGTTTGGCCTGTATATATACTCGCATTCCTTGAAAATGACATTTCTAAACTGCAACTCTTCTCTAATGAAAACTCTTCAATTTCCCCCCACGACATGCAGTAAGGACTTTGAAACTTTTCAGTCAATGCACCCATGACAGAAGAGAATTAACATATGTACTCCCAAGTTTTTGGGATATAGTTCAAAGAAGTCAAATAGTTGCATGCAATTTCTTTGAAATCTCAAGTTTTATTTTTTAAATACATGCAAATTTTGCCCCTATTCCATAATAGATCTGTTTGTTTTAATATAAGAATATTATTTTAAATTATTGGCACTTAAATGGCTTTCCTTTACTTTCTTACCCCAATCTTCAAGTAAAACTGACACTTTGGGAAGATAACATGTTTATCTCACTGCTTTGTGTATCCCTGAGACACATACCTCAATTTCAGAGGCCCAGCCCTTATTCTTACTATGCCCTCAACACCCAGCATGTATCTGGCTCTTAGAAGATACTTGACAAGTGTTGATGAATGAACTGAATGATCTTGAAGGAAGAGTATCATTTGGAAGGGGAGTAGGGAGGTGGCACATATGGCATATCAAGTAGACTATTTAGCTACGCCAAGTTCTAGAGGGACGAATGAACACAGTCTAGTGAGTATGCTCTGGGTAGTACCCTAGGCTGGGGATCTTTTCCAGATGTTCTTATATTTGATCTTTTGCCCTGAGATCCCAGGGTAGCTGTGTCCCTGGATGAGCCTTGTCACTGAGGTGTCCCCACTCTCACGTCTAATTCCATTGGACCTCTCCCTGCCCCGTGCTCTTAGCTGCTCCTCACTCACCCATCCTCATAGCTCCTGGCAAGATTAAACGTATGCTACATGACCAAGCCAGTGCTAGAAGCTATATTCTTGGAAACAGGGCTGGTCTTACTGAGGGGCATGGACAGACCTTTCAACTTTAAGCACTGTGAGGACAGTCCTCTCACTTAAGCAATCTCCCACTGAAGTCAGAAATTCTGTACCTGGAAAGAGGGTGGGAAAGGATAAATTGGGAGTTTGAGATTTGCAGAAACTAACTACTATATGTATAACAGATAAACAAGTTTATAGTGTACAGCACAGGAAACTAGATTCAGTATCTTGTAGTAACCTATAATGAAAAAGAATATGAAAATGAATATATGTTTGTATATGTATGCCTGAAACATTATGCTGTATGCCAGAAATTGACATGACAGTGTAAACTGACTAAAGTACAATTTTTAAAAATCCAATAAAATAAAATAAAATGACACTATGATAAAATTTTTTTAAAAAAAGGAATTCTTCCCCCTGAATCCCCGTTCTCTCATAGTGCAAAAGGCCCTGGGAGAGGTGCCACAGGGGATCTTCAACATCCCAAAGTGAAGAGATGTACAAGCTGCTAGCTGTCTTCCAGGAACAGCAAGAGAAATCAAAACCACTGAATGGGAGAAACTCCTACTGCAGTTGATTCAGACTTTTTCAACTTTGCAATCCAGCCAACCGCCAGGTCTAATGGTACCAAAAAAAAAAAAAAAAAAGAGTGCTAAACAGCATCTAGGAAGAGAAGGCAGCTACTTACTGTTCTTCTGTTTCTCCTTTTATTTTGGCCCCATACCTTAGTTCTAAAATTTCATTTTAAAAGTATTTTGGTATTATTTTACAGGGTCATACACGCACATGGTAAAAAATCAAATAAAATGAAAAATAAGAACAATAGAAACTAAGACTCTTGTATTTGGGCTTCTCAAATCCCTTCTTTTTTTTTATCAGAGGCAGCCAGTAATACCACTTTCTTGGGAAACCTTCCAGAGAGAGTTTTCACATGGACAAGAATGTATGTGTCTATTTTCCCATAAAAGACAAAAGTAAATGTTAACACACTAATCATTCTCTTCTTATTCTTTGTTTCCTTTCCTTTTCTTTTTTAACTTAATTATCTTGGAGACTGTTCCATATCATGATACAAATATGCCTCATTGTTAAGTTGTGTGATTTTGTACCACATGGATGTCCGATATTTTAATGAGAACTTTTGATGGACATTCGATTTCTTTCCAGGATTTTGCTACTGTAAAAAGATGATTCTACACTGGAATTTGACGCAGCATTATAAAATGACTATAACTCAATAAAAAAAGTTTTAAAAAAAGATGATTCAGTAAATATATTTCTTCATATATCTTTAAGTGTATGTGTAAGTTCATGCACAGGATCATTTCCAAGATGTGAATTGTTGGGTGAAATGGGGAAAAAACATGGTTCTGACTGATATTGCCAAACCATCTTTCAAAGAGGTTCTTCTGTTGGCCCCATAACTATAAGTCCATGCACAGAGCTCTAGAGCACCCCCTTGCCTTTTTCTCCTTTCGATCCCTTGTTCTTTTTGCCCCTTCCTTTCATCAAAGCCCTAAATGGCAAAGGAGTAGGAGACAGATCGGATTAATCCACCAGAGTGGAAGCAGTCCAAGTCTCCCGGGTAGAATTTCTGGAATTAAAACACTTGGTAGGCAAGGAAATCATATTTTTAATGGGACTCTTTAGAAGTAATAATAATAGAGAATGTATAAACGTATTTAGCTCCCACAACCCTATAAGATAGGTACTACATGACTCCCATTTCAAAGAGCAGGAACTTGAAGCCCGGAGACATACAGCAAATGTGGGAGCCCTGAGTGAGCCTAGACTGTCTGGGTCCAGAGTTGGGCTCGTAGGGGAGGAAAAATATCTTTCTCTCCGTGATCTTGGGATCATGGCTGGGCCACTGTAACAAGACAGATTCACAAGAGAAAAGCATACAGACTTATTTAATATAAATGTTATGTGACGTGGGAAACTTCATAAGGAAATAAAGACCCAAAGAAGTGGTTAAACCTGAGTGTTTTCATGCTCGGTTTGATGAAGAGAGGAAAGATGTGGGAAAACATGGTAGGACAAGGGGAATGGACCAAGAGTAGGAAACTGGGGGAAACTTAACAAGGCTTGTTCATTCAGATTCTTCTTGGTATCCCTCTGTCTTCAGAGATAAGGATGCTCTTTTTTCTCTAGATAGAGGGAGGGCACTTCTCACATGAGGGTCTATGACCTGCTTCAGGGGGAGATCAAAAAGTCGCTCCTGCACCTGCTATTTCTCAAATTCCTTCAGCTTGAAATATTCACTGTGCCAAGATGCCATATTTGGGGGTGGCGTGTCCTGAGCCCCACCAGGCTCTCACCCATTACACTATCTTTTGAAGCAGAAATGTAGCTTCTAGCTCCATAGTTCCCAGACTCTGACTGTTCATATGCCAAGAAGATTTCAAAATAATTTGGGGGAGGGTAGATCAACACAGGATTGCCAACTTTATATTTTGCCAAATAAGCACATTAAAAATAAATCCTATTATCACTGTCATTTCATTTTTCAAGTGACTTGTTAACACCACAAAATGAGGATAACATAATCTAAGGATAAAAGCAGAAATCTAACCCAAATAAATTTAGATTTATGAAAAATGCCACATCCTCCCTGTCTTCTCCATTTTTGCTGATGACCAGTGAAAACAATCAGGAATCTCAGAGACCCTTCTACATCACTTGGAGCCCAAGATCAGCTTGCTGGATCTCTCTCGTCTTGGGACCCAGAGCCAAGTGCCCAGACCCAATTGGTGTGGGGGGCTTAGCGGGCACAGAGACCCTCAGCTTCAAGCCTGGGAACATTACAGGAAGGAAAGCCTATGCCTGGTCCTATTCAAGGCTCCCTCCATCCTAACCAGACTTTCCCTTCAACTCAAAATACTCCCGGGCCAAGAGGAGACAGTGTGTGGGGGGAGGTTGGGTGCGGAGATGGAGAGAGAGAAACTAAATCAATGAAGCCAGTGTTCTGAGTGGGCTGCAGAGATCAAAGGTCTCCAAAAGAAGCAGGGTAGCTAATTGCCCCAGCCAACACGATTTGCTCAAGGTGACTGAGAAACAGTGGGCCTCAGTGTTCTCATCCTGAGCCTGTTATTCCTTCCTCAGTTTGGGACCACCATCAACAAGTACTCACTCCATAACTGAATCCTTAAAGGTGAGGTTGTGCTCCTGACAATTTCACCTCCTCAGGGTTTCTCACATTCCCCCACCGGCTTCCCTGACTCAAGCTCGTCATCTCTTTGGTCAACCACGGCAACCGCCTTGCCCAGTGTCCCCACAGCCCGTCTGTCTTCCTCCAGACCAGGCTTTCCAAAGTGCAAACCTGGCCACTGCATTCCCTGTCTTCCCCCCTCCCTTCAATATCTTCTCATTTGACACCAGCAGAATCAGGTCGGAGCTTCTGAGCATGGTACACACAGAAATTCCATCCCCTGTCACCAATACACAGCAACACTGCCCCGACACACACACACATACACACGCAATACACACACAGAGTAACAATGCCCCAACACACACACACACACACACACAGAGCAACGCCCCAGGATTGACAGGACTTTGTAGCCAGTGGCTCTTGTCCCACCCCTTTGCCTGCATCCCATGGTCGCTGTGCAGACGTCCAAGCACCCTTCACCTGGGCTCAAAGCAAGGCTATCACAGGCCCGGGGAGCAGCAGTAGCCACTTGCCAAAATCTTGCTCCAGCTGCCGCCCTCCTGGATTCACCTCAAGCCTGAGAGGGTCAGATTTTCCACGGCTGCCACCCATATCCTTCCCCCCACTGCACCCCAGTAAGATGGCCTTGCTTGATAAAAGACTTCTCACCCTAGTAGCTCCTTATGAATCACTCTCTTCCCAAAATGCAACTGGTTTCACATGCTGAATCATCCAGGTCTCCTTTGGGGGCACCCCAGCCAGCCTTCACATCTAGCATTTGAATAAGTTTGAAAAAAACCACAGCTAGCTGAACCCAAAGGATGGAGCAGGTAGTGAGGTGGGAAGAATTCTGCTCCACCCAGCAGCCCCAACACACATCTTCACCCTCCCTTGAAGTAACTGCCTCAAGTCTTCTTGGTATTTCCTGATGCAGAAGTAGTCCTTTGCAGAAATGCCCAGAATGACGGGATGAGGGGGAGAGAATGCAGACACACATGGTTTACAAGCTTATTCCCTAAGGGCCTTTTGATCATTCCCTTGGCTCTCAGCATCCTTGCCCTTTCCTCCCTTTCTCTGTCTCTCTCTCTTTCTGTCTCTCTCTCTCCTTTTCTCCCTCCCTCCACCTTTTCTCCCCTGCTCCCAGGCCAAGGCCACAATCTGTATGCACAATCCTCGCTCAGACCACGGGTGTGTAAAAAGGATGAATTACCTCCTTGATCTCAACATGATGGCCCCTGTCCAAGCACCCCTCACCTGCTGGGCACATAATTGAAGTGTGGTCTCTGCGTCTGCAGCTGTCACGGAGGAATTGACAAAGAGACGAGAACAGGGCCCCCGCGCAGACCATGCCCTCCTTGGCTGCCTTGAGCGCATGAGAAGGCAATTTTCCACATCATGCACAGGGGAGAGGCCACGCGGGGCTCTGAGACACTGAAAGGGCCCTTTAAGCGGGAGGAAAAATCAGCACAGATGCCCTCAGACTGGCTCTCAGCTGCCTCTTGCCCTCCACTCTGGCTCTTGCCTAAGAAGATTCTGGAAGGCTGACAAACAGAGGTCAAAGTTGTCTTCCAAGTCTGTGAGAAACCCTTGGCAGAATTAGCACTGGCCCGCCCTGTACCTCAGTTTCCCTACCCCTGCTATGTTGTAGTTCCTCTGGCAGTAAGTGCATAAACAAGCAAATAAATAAAATAAGAAAAGGACTCCCCCAAACCACGAGTGCCAGGCCTTCCCTCACTTCCCCTGCCTCTGCCTTCCCTTCTCCTACAGGCGGAATACCGGGCCTTCCCACCCCCCCAGCCCCTACCCAGATCCGGAGCCAGTCTCCCAATCTCAACCGAGGCAGGAAGCTTACAGTGGCTGCGTCCCGTTTCTCTCACTGTAAAGTTTTCTACCTTGGGTAGGGGTTCCCCTTGTCTCCTCCCATCCGGGAGCCTGCCCAAAGCCCCAACAGCCAGCTGGGCACTGCTGTCACCCATAGCAGCACTGTCCCGCCGAGGTGACGGAGTGACCAGGCCCAAACTTAGCAGAGTCGGCCTCTCAGTTCCCCGTCTCTGGCCCTTAGTTGGAGGCAGCTCTCACGCCAGGCACAGCCCTGTTCCCCCTCCTGCCTGCCCCATGTTGTCACGAGCAGATCACACTCATCATGGCAAGTCTGGGCCTGGGACAGTTGAAGACTACATAAAAATACCTGGGTAAAAATCATACAAAAAAAGATGCGGGACATTAGTCCTCATGGTTACTGAGCCACCTTAGCTCCTCTCTTTTACCCTGATGATATGAAAGGAAAGGAAAAAAAAAAAGAATGATGTTAGGGAAGCATTTTGAGCTAAGAGGGAGCAAGAGACGCTCTGGTGTGTGTGTCACCGGAACGTCTCAGCCTGTGGGGACAAATGCTCATTTATATTCAGCTCACAAACAGCAGCGCCTCTGAGCACCCCCTGCTTGACAAGCAGGTCATCTTCTCTTTTCCAAGTTGCCAACGATTCCTAAGGTCCTTGAGAATCGGTCCATGCGTCCTGGCCTTCCCAGTTCCAGTGGGCACTCCTCCCATTTGTTCTATAAGGTTGGCCTCCCCAGCAGCAACCTCACTGCATCCCTGTCTTCATCAAAGTTCACCTCTGAGGATGGTGACCTTATCTTTACATCTGCATTAAGTCAACCCTGCCTCCCCTCACCCACAGTTTCCCCAGCACAGGTGGGTGCCACTCCACAGAACCAAAGGTGCCATTCAGGGGGCCTTGCAGAATAAAAGATGAGGCTTCCCAAATATAGTTTAAAGCCCCCAGAACTGTGGGAAAAAAACCCAAAACAACAGCTGTTTAAGCCACCCAGTCTGTGGTATTTTGTTATGGCAGCCAGAGCAAACTAATACACCATATTTCATCAAATCCAGGATGCCATTGAATGCCATTAGTTTAGGTATCACTAAAAAATAAATTAAAAAGCACACTGATAATTAAGTGCAATGCTTTGGTATCACTTGGAACGTTTAGACTTATTGGAAAACTTAGAATCATTCAGATAGATTTTTTGTTGTCATTACTCTCATGCAGACAAGGGAAAGATAATCGAGATAAATTGGTTACGGTGTTTCTAAAACATGTTATTCAGAGTCTAGCTCCTCTGAAACACTTTTCAACTGCTAGTTGAAAATGGCGCCATGGATGGATGATGGATGAAACAGCATTTCTTAAAAGTATGTGCCACCACTGTCTCCTGGGCTCTTCCAAACCACTGACACCTGTTATGCAAACTGGATGTTGGACGTCTTCATGCCTGCCCTGTGATAGACAATTCTTTCACCCCCATGTCAGCAACAAAATGTAACAAAGCTTCATCTACTTGTGGGAGTCTTTCTTTCTTAGGTCCCTGTGTTGGTTTGCTAGGGCTGCTGTGACAAAATACCACAGACTGGGTGACTTAAACAACAGAGATTTATTTTCTCACAGTTCCGGAGGCTGAAAGTCCAAGGTCAAGGTGTTGGCAGGGATGATTTCTCCTGAGGCCTCTCCTTGGCCTCTTCAGATGACTGTCTTCTTGCTGTGTCCTCACATGGCCTTTTCTCTGTGCACATGCACCCTTGGTATCTCTTCCTTTTCTCATAAGGACACCAGTCATACTGGAATAGGGCTCTACCCTTATGACCTCATTTAACCTCATTTACCTCTTTAAAGGACTTGTTTTCAAATACAGTCACATTGGAGGCTGGGGCTTCAACATATGAATTTTAGCCCATAACAGCCTTGTATTGTAGAGCATTTGATTATTACACTGCAAGAATATATTAAATTAATATTATCTTTCCAATGATAAAAATTTGCTTTGCTAATATAATATTGACAACCTGTTCTGTTTCCCAGCCTCTCTGTATAAGCTGTTTGCTGCGGTGCCAAATCAGAGTGTGAACTTTTTGAAGATACATTAAATATAAATTAAACCCAAAACATGTAATATCAGTAACACGCCTAACTCAACTGAAGTGACAGCAGTACGAACAACCACGACCAGGTCTGTGCTTGCCCAGACAATGATAACAGCATCGAGACTGCTGCCCAGTCCACAGCATTGCAAGATGGTATTAATAGAAAGATATATTCTAATTTTAGAAATGTTAAATGTAATGCGTACATGTTAGATGAAATATGGTAAAAAAAAATAACTTAATTTAGGATATCCATAAAGTTCTTAGGCAGCTTGAATTTTTAATAAATTCATGTCTATATAATATGTAAACAATTTGCAAAATGCAACAGCAAAGGAATTTACTCAAAATTTCAGTGGAATTTTTTATGATTCATTTGTTCTCATTTCTTTCTTTCTCCGAGTAATAAACTACACACTATATGGAATGGTTATATCCAAATGTATCTAAAATGATATTGGATATGTCAAAAGGCAACATTTCTGTAATTAAATATAGTATATTATGATTAAATTCCCTCTGTGCTTTATCTTGCAGATTGTTCATATCATATACGGAAGTGAATTTATTAAAATTTCAATCTGTGTAAGGACTTTTAGAGCCATTCTGCATAGCATCGAGTGATTGATTACCGAATGTTTTGAGGATGAGGAAGTATTTCTCAAGCTGACCTGGAGGGTGAGTTGGGTGTTGGCAGGGGAGAAGGGAATACATATTCCAAGGAGAAGGAGCAGTGTGCAGAGGCCTAGTAGCTGGAGACAACTGAGAAGGCAGCTGACAGACTTGGAGCTGAGGATGCAAGCAAGGGAGGGCATGGCAGAATGCAAGGATGGAGATGTAGGTAGAGGTGCTACGGGTCCCAACTTGTTGGACCAGATCTAGACACATAACCCAACGTAAGGAGGTCATTCACTGCTCTGTTATCTGTCATGGCACCAGATTAGAAACACTCTCCATGTTTTATCAGTAAGGGATTGGTTAATAAATTATGGTCCACCCAAACAAGAATTTCTAGAGAGTTGCAAAAAAAGAAGGTAGAACTCTTTACCTGTGGATATGCAGTGATCCCCAAGATATATTCAGTACTAGATGCAAGACAATGAGTAAAATATGATATAATTTGTGTTTTTAAAAAAGAAAAATTAAGTTACTCTTTCTTATGGGTGTCAGATTATTTCTGGGAGGATAAACAAGAAATTAGAAAAGTTGGTTACCTACAGATAGGGCATTAGGTAGCTGAGGATAGGGACGGGAGGGGGAATTACAACGACCTGCCTTTGGACCCTTTGAAGTCTTGAATCTTACAAATGTAGTGCCTATTAAGAAGGAGGAGGAGGAGGAAGATGATAAAGGAGAAGTAAGATGTTTTAAGTGTAAGCTCATTTGGGTCTGCGGCTGTTTCCGGAAAGGCTTGTGTGTGGACAAATAATGGTGGAGGTCCCTCATGTTCCTTCAGCTCCCTTAAGGATTTTATCTGATATTGTTCTTCAGTTATTTCACACGATGATGCTCTTTGAGGAAGATTACAAACTCCCCCAGGGCAGGAACTTGAGTGTGCAGGTTCGGAATCTCCACAGAGCCTAACACCGTGCTGGATACAGCAAGGGGTGTCAATTCTACCACCGGATTGCTGGCTCATATCCATCCCCTTAAAATGGCCTCTGGAGTCTCCCCAACCCACGCAGCACAAACAAGCTGAGGACAAGCAGGTCCCAGGGTCAGAGAAACATGCCTTGATCAGAATTGCTCTTTGTAGTTGAAATTACTCTCACATGCACCAAGAGGAGTCGTCTACAAACAGGATTCACAATCCATCAGTGAGTTGTGAAACCAATTTAGTGCTAACTAGCCTTTAAAAAAATAGAACAACAACAAAAAAAATCAGAATGCATCACATACTAGTGAGGGTAAATACTGCTTTGTGAAAATTTTTAATTTCAAATGTGTATGTGCATGAGGTAAAATACATTTCTTCCTGCGGGCTGCAGCCAAAAATATTTGAGTCAGTGGTCTAGAGGAATCAGTAAGCACAAGGACTCTGGATTCAAACAAAGCATGGTGCAAACCCCACCTGTACGACTTCTGCTCCTAGACTGACTCAGCCTCCTCTCCTGGGTAAGTGGAGCAGCCGTGCATCATGGGATTACTGTGCCATGCTTAGCGCAACGGTCAACATTCAGAAATTACTATCGTTCAAGGGGGTGGGAAGGGATAAACTTGGAGTCTGAGATTGGCAAATACTAACTAAAGTATATAAAATAGATAAACAACAAGTTTATACCATAAAGCACAGGGAGCTATATTCAATATCTTGCAGTAACCTATAATCAAAAAGAACATGAAGCCAAAAACAAAAACAAAAAAGAATATCACTATCACCAGCAGGAACTACTCCCTTCCCCTTGTCAAGCTTCCTGGCCCCACTGGCAGACCACAGAATTGGCCGTGATGAGATTGTGTGGCGGCCTGTGTTCTGAGGAACACCATCCTCCTGGCCACCTTCAGAGCCCTCCTAACCAGCAGCTTCTCTCAGCTCCCCAGTCTGGGCCACCCAGGCAGCAGCTGGCTCTGCAGCTCCCTGCTTCCTGACCATCAGAAGAGCTGGGTGACGGGGAAGGCACATCTCAATTCAGCAGAGAACATTACTTGGTTCTGATGGGACATTTGTTATCCTGGCCCCTTTCAGCCTCGGTGCCAGGGAAATAGATGGTCCCCAGCCACTATCACTCCTTCACGGGAGATTGAAAGAGGAAGACGATGAAGAGAAAGATGGCAGTTGATTTGTGGTTTGAAAGAATATATGATATGCATGTCCCCATCCAAAATTAAAGATGATGAATCAATGTCTGAGAGTGAAAGAAAGTGCTTTACATGGGGGCCTTTGACTATAAGACATTCTTTCTTCTGGTTCCCAGTTTTAGCCTTTGAACAAGGGAGAGAGTTTGCTCGAGTTCTTTTTTTAGTGAAAATCCCAAAGCCTCCTCCCCTCCCCAACTTGCACTTTCCAAACCAGCTGCCAACACTGTGTGTCCAGCTGGGACATAGGTAAGGAGAGGGTGTTATAGCAGCCAACAGCCTGAGGATGTGGAGAAACCACTAGATGCTTCCTGTTGAGCTAGGACCTCACCCAACGCCTGTGGACCAGGGAGGACTGAAATGCCCTCTCAGTTACGTGTGGCTTGGCCTGCAGAGCTAAGGGTGGCCCACCTGTCACTAAGGATGCCACCCTATGACCAGGTACCATATTATACTCACTGTCTTGCATCTAGCACTTAATATATCATAAAGATCACTCTATATCAATAGATAAAAGAGTTCCACCTTCTTTTTTTTGAGACTCTCTAGAAATTCTTGTTTGGGTGGACCCTCATTTATTAAGCCAGTCCTTACCGACAAAACATTGCTTCCTTTGCTCTCATTTCATATCCCAAGTCTCTGCAAGAATACTAGGGGAGGGGGCGGGAGCATAAAAACGAGGACTGCACATGCCCAGGCCTCAGGATGGAACACACTCGGGATGGAGGAGCTGGGTCATCTGGCCCACGAGTGACATCTTTACATGACGCAGCCCCAGAGAGCCCATAGCTGTTCCAGGGAGAAAGGCACCAAGGGGGCTGACAGAAGGAAGATTACTGTGCTCCATGAAGCTTGTCACCTTAATGGCCTGATGAGAGGAGGGTGACAGAGATGGATCAGGATAATATTCATCGATTACTTACTGGATTGCCATTATCATTAACAGCCTTAATTAGTCTATAATATACTGGACTTCAGCAGCAAGTCACTGTTAGGAACGGAGATCAGGCCGGCAACGGGGAAGCCAGGCAGCGAGTGTGTGGCTCCCTGGATCTACACAGAAGGCTCTTCTGACCTTGGAATTCAAAGCACCAACTCAAGCACAAAATTTACACTGGAGTTTTAATCAAGCCTGTGTTTCTAGATCCTCACTCTCTTTCCAGTCCCTGTTCTCTCTCCCTCACCTCTCTGACCAGTAATTGCCGGCTCCTGCTCCTCTCGCTGTCCTTGGTGATAATACCATCCTTCACATGCATGTCACATTACATTTCTCCCGAGCATGCTTAAACGTATTTCTTCCCATGGTAACTCTCTGGGGTTGGTAGGGGCAGGTAGTCTCATCCTCCTCTCATGGGTGGAAGGAGATGAGATGTAGAGTTATTGAATAAAGTGAAGGAAGGACTCAGATCCAGGCTCAGACGAGGACCACATCTCAGTCCTGATTTCCCACCCGTTTTCAGTTCCACAATCACACACACACTCACTCACATAGTCACACTGACATAATCCCAGTCATATACAGATGCACATATATATATACTCACACTCTCACACTTCCACACCCTCACACACACACACACACACACAGTATGACTGTCCTCCTCAGACATTCAGTTTCCAACAGTATCAAGTAATTCCTAATTATTGAGATGAGTGACTCACAGATCCTTCCCCTTATCCAGTTCTCCCCAATTGTTCAGAAGTGACACAAAATACAGAATCAGCTGTTCCCCCTCGGGCCTTGGCCAAGGTCTCAGGGACTTTACTGAGAGCTGCTTCTCAAGGGTCCCTCCGCCTTCACACGCTCGACGGTCACAGCGATTCCTGATGAGGGGCCACCTCCACTCAATCCTTTTCGTATCTTTTTTGGGGAATGAAAGCAGAAGTATTCAAGGTTTCCGTCATTATGGCTCATCGCTCCTCAGTCCAGCTCAAGAAGAGGAAATACTAATCTGGCTACTCGTGGGCAACACCTCAGCGCATTGACATGGTCAGCCCAGGCAGTCTGCTTCCCGCAGTCTCATAACCTCGGTCTAATCATGAGCAAACATCAGACAGACCCAAACTCAGGGAGAGTCTACAAACTACATGCCCAGCACTCTCCTTAAGTGTCAAGATCATCGACACAGGAAAGGATTGAAAACGTGTCACAGAGTGGAGAAGCCTAAGGAGACATGAGACCCCAGCGTCACGTGGCTTGCCAGCGAGGCTCCCAGAACAGGGAAGGACAGCAAGGGGAGAACGGGTGAAGTCTGAATCGAGTCTGTAATTCGGTTCATAGCACTGCTCCAATGTTCACTGCCTCGTTCTGACAATGGTGCTGTGCGTCTGTTGGGGGAAGCTGGGTGAAGGGTACAGGGGATCTCTCCATACCATCTCAGCAAGTTTTCTGTAAATCTAAAATTATTCCATATAAAAATGAATATGTGTATGTATATGCATGACTGGGACATTGTGCTGTATCCTAGAAAGTGACACATTGTAACTGTATTTCAATAAGTAATTTAATATAAAAAAATAAAATTATTCCAAAATAAAAAGTTTATTAAAGGCAGGCCCAGCCTGTGTTACCACAAAGCACCGTGTCGTATGTTTTACTCAGTAAACTGACGGTTACGTATGACAAGTGCATGCCTAGCGCACGTGTGTCTGAGCCCCACCTGGTGGTTAATGCTCATGGGGAGACAGGGGGACGTGCTGTAGTAATGCACTTGCTGGCACTATTTAGTGGGTGAAGATATGCCAAGGCCTGAATTTTAAACAAATCAGTACAGAATTACAACCTTCCAAACCAATGACATGTTAAAAAGTAGTATGCGTGTGTACAGCTATATACACAAACACACACGCACATACACACACATATACATATGCACATACACAGATGGCAGAAAAAGCTCTATTCTAAGGTTTGTGCAATATGAGTCAGCCGAGCAAAACAAATTACCATGTTGGTTCGTAATTGGTTGATATTTGGCATTGGAGCTGTGTTTTTCTATTATAGCTATAAAAATAGTTTTCGAATAAAATTCAAACTGCTTCTGCAGAGAGAGACCTGCAGTCCCACAGAGCAGTTTGAGAATCACTGGGGTGACTCTTTGATGTGACAGGTGTGTGTCCTGACAGGCTTACCCAAGGTCACCCAGCAAGCTGGAATGGGAACCCGGGTAGCCTGGCTTCCTGTCCTGGGCTCTCTGCACCGTGGACAGGTCAAGGGCAGGCCCCGTGATGGAGCCCTGACTTCACCGACAACCAGGACCACGAGTCTGGAAGAACACAGCGGGCAGTTCTGAAGAAGGATGTTGGTCAGACAGCTTCCTAAGGAGGTCACTGCAGTCAGCAGGAAGGTGTCAGACGGTGGGGGGCGGGTTGTGAGGCCCCTGGTGAGTGAACGCCCACCCAGAAGAGCACGGAGGAGCAGGGAGGAGGGACCAGAGGTGCTGACAGCTGCGCCCAGCTGCTCCGCTGACAAGCCCTTGTTGAAGGGCTGAGTTATCAGCTATAGTATTACCTCCACAAAGAGAGAGGGGAAACACAGATGCTGGATTCCAGGGAACATCAGAGGCCATGGGAGGATGGCCCTGATACTGTAAGAGGATAATCAGAGACAGGCAGACACAGGGGGACCACACACCAAATTCTATAAAAAACTGAATAATTCCTTGATAACTATTCCAATCGATCCAAACAAACCCTCTGTAACAGACAGGTATGATATAATACACACAGGCATTCAAACTCCACATCCATTTAGGCTTGAACGGTTCTGTTCCCGTGGCCCCAAGCCTCTCCCGGCAGACAAGTCAGCAAACCTCAGAGTTTCCTGCTATGAGAAGCCAGCCAGACAGAGAGCCAGACCGACAGCCTGGGAACGATGCTGGACGCAGCACGTGCGGGCCTAAAGACTGCTGGGCTAATCTGAGATGCTCGGGTCCGGGGACCCTGCTGCCTTTTAGCCGAGTATTCTCGGTTCAGTCTCTCATCGCCCCCACATATCTGTTTCCTCATCTTTTGAAGAAGGTCCTCACTTCCCAGTTCTAAGCTGTAATACATCACTTCCCTGTTTCGAACCTTCCACTGGCTTCCCATTCAATTAAAATAAAACCCAAGCTCCTGACCATGGCCTGTGTGTCCCCAGAGGATCCGGCTATTTCTTATCTTTTTAACCTCATCTGCATCCTGCTTCCTCGCTCTGTTCATCCTCCAGCCTCATAAATCTGCTTCAGATCCCCATGTGGCACCTCGAGGCTGTTCACTAGCTGGTCCAGGAGGAGCACGAGCCGCCCAGAGCTTCCCATGGCTGCTTCTTCCTGCCATTCACACTTGCTCAGAGAAAGCTTCCCTCAGGAACGTGCAGCGTTCATCTCTAGATGGGTGTTATCCATATCTAACATTATCTTGTTTATTTATT
Source organism: Vicugna pacos (assembly GCF_048564905.1). NCBI lineage: Eukaryota > Metazoa > Chordata > Mammalia > Artiodactyla > Camelidae > Vicugna > Vicugna pacos. The sequence goes on along the minus strand of NC_132993.1, from coordinate 18,037,691 downwards.
GATTTGTATTGTCTGCCTCCCCCCTTTAGAATGTCAGCCCTTTATCTGCCCTGCTCAGGACTGTGTCTCCAGTGCCTGGAACAGTGCCTGGAATACTACAGGTGCCCAATAAGTAGTTGGAAGAGTGAATGGATTCTTCCCTCGTGATACGTCTCTGACCTTGGATTTTTTCTACATCAGAGATGCTTCCTAGATGCATGTTACAGTCTATTTGTCAAGAAGCAAAGGCTTTGATGAAAAAACGCTTTGTGCGTGTATATCTCAAGCAGGACGTTTCTGCTCCATTTTCTTCCCTAATGCATGACAGCACAAACCACAGTCTACAACCCAGCCTGGGACGATGCCACTTCCCTCCTGGGACTTTCACTTCCAGAGAATCTGGTTTACAAGCCAAACACTGATCTCTTTCCTGCCTTTGAGTAAACTCTAACATTCATGTGAGATTGTTCTTCTAAGGAATTTAGGACTTAGAAGGATATTGAAAGGATAGTCCAAGGCCAGAAGAGATTCAGAATGTTCTACATTGAATAGGGGACCTCAGCATCACAGACAGATGCTTTGGGCTTAGTCTAATGGTGCAGCCTTCATAAGCAGGCTTCGCACACAAATTGTCAAGTTGCGAGTCCCTGGCATTTATGATCTAAAGCACTGGCACCGCCATCCTTCCTCAGATCAGTAAGAATGAGAGAAAGATACTCCTTAAAAAGAAGAATAAAGTAGAGGGACTTGCCTTACCAGATCTCAAGATTCATTATGCAGAGCCTGAATTGGCATTTCAGGTCACTGGCAAAAAGATCAATGTACAATAAATGTTGCTAAGTTAAGTGACTGTCCAAAATAAGGAACGGGAGGAGGAGGGAAAGATATGAATTTCTACTCACATCGCAAATAAAAATCGATTTCAGGTGGATCAAAGACTTAAATATGAAAGACAAATGTTAAAACATTTAGAAGATAATTTAGGGGAGTGTTTTCACAAACTCAAGATAAGGAAGGGTTTCTTAAGAAACAAAACTGAAAGACTGAGAAATGCTGGCAACTCTGGTACCAAGAACTTCTGTTCAAAAATAAAAAAGAATTTTGAGTTATCCAAAAACACCATTAAATAAGTAAGTAGCAACGGGGAGAAAACATTTGAAAGATATTTAATCAGCCAAGGATTAGTATCCAGAACACAGAAATAAGTCTTCCAAGTCTAGAAAAAGACAATAACCCCAAAGAGAAAGAACAAAGGACCTGAACAGAAATGTCACAAAAGGAGAAATTCAAAAAACCAAATCATATATGAAAAGTGATCAGCCTCCTTAATATCAGGAGAGTGGAAAAGAAGAGCACAATGAGATACCACACAATACTCACCAGACTGGCAAAAACGACAAAACCTAATTCAACCTAGGTGAGTGACAGGTGGTGGTGAGGATGTGGAGCAATAGGAAATCTGCTGCGGGGAGGAAACATTACTGCAGTCATTCTGGGAAACAATAGGGAAACATCTTGAAGGTTGAAACTGCACCCCCCACCACTCACCAGTGCGTGATTCTTCTCCAGGTCTACACCCTGGAGAAATTCTTGCACAGCAATCAGGTGTACAAGGTGTTCGCAACCATAATAATTATAATCAGAAGTCTGAAACCACCCAAATGTCCATTAGCGAGAGAGTAAATACATAAATTCTGGTATATTCACAGAAATGGAATATTAAGCAGGAGTGAAAAATGCATGGCACATGACTACTTGCAGCCATAAGGATAATCTTAGAAACATAATGTTGAATAAAAGGCAAGTCATAAAGGACTATAATCAATATGCTTTTTTAACTCAAAAGCAAACAGAATGAAATATACTGTTTAAGGATTCACACAAAGGAGGAGGTAAAACTGTATTTTAAAAGTCCAAGGAATGGTAAACATAAAATTGAAAATAGTGGTTATCTTTGTCAGACAGCAGGGATGCACCTGAAAATGCAGGTAGCCTCCATGTGCTGGTAAAACTTTGGTTTTTAATTTTGGTGGTGGCTTCACCGGTGTATGTTTCATTGCCATGCTTTATTTATCACTTTACTATGTAGATGTTACATATACTTTTTGTATGTATTAAATATATTAATATTGATGTGTTGATATTAATATATTATATATAATATGTTAATAAATTAATATATTAAAATATATTAATATTTTGTGTATATTAAGTATTAAATAATAAAAATAAAATATTAAGAAAGAAGCCAAGGAAAGGCCATCTGGGGTCCAAAATCTCGTAATTTTCCAAACAGTACATTTACTTATCCTTTGGGGCCTGACTGAGACTGCTTAAAGTCAGATGAATTTAGGTGATAAAATCAGTACCATTCATTCATTCAACAGTGTTTAGGGAGACCCCACTGTGTCTGGCCTGCGGGTTTGTCCCTGAGCAAGACAAACGCAGTCCTTGTGCCTGTTCTTCTGGACCCAAGAGTCTAGCAGCTAATCGGAGGCCTGGAGAGGTGAGATGCCTCAGTTTCCTCCCCACTGAGCTACTGTCTTCCAAAAAGGGGCAGTGGACAGGGATGAGGGCCAGGCTGGGGAAGGGCCTTTAACACAATCCCTCTGGTGTCTAGAATCTGTCTCCCAAGCAAATATTAGTTTGTAGCAAGACTTTCTTTGGCCACTAGGCTGTCCACCAAAGTGATTAAAGCCTGAAGGCCTTTCTTTACATCTGGTTCATATCATTTGCTTGAAATTCAGATACTGGCGCTACTGTTGAAATATGAATGTAAGTGGCTTGGAGCTGTGTTTTTTACAAGCATTGGTGTGTGTCCTGTGTCCCAAGCCCTGTCCCTCTCAATTGCTAGTGTGTTTAACAGCGCACCCTAAACACCTGGTCTCCCCTGATGCACCAGGCCTCTCAGTCCCTACTTGTTTGCCACTCACTGTCAGAGTCCGATGGCATCGAGCTAGTCCTGCATGAAGGGAAGAGGTGGCTGATGACCTCACTCTACCCAAGCTCCGCTGTCAGACCTGCCCTGGACCCACCGACAAGACTGACCCTCCTCTGTGCTGAGGAGAAAGGGTCCAGTCAGCTCTCCAAGGACCATCACTTCCTCTTCAACTAGGGGTCTCTGTTTTCTCCCCTACCGAGTCTCAAGATTTCCGGGAATAGAACTAAGAAAGCTTACTTGTGTTTTTATTACTCTTATCTCAGGATAAATTCCCACTCATCTAGAGAAAAAAAGAACCTGATCTAAGCTCCACCTTTGCCTGCAAAGATTAGTTATTACTCAGACTAAGAGAAGGCTGAAATATGGTCGTGCCCAAGAGGGTGGGAGAGGACCATGAGTAGGAGCTGAATACTCAGACTCTGCTCTCGGGAGAGGGGCTCAAATGGGGTGGCAAACTCAGGGAGACCCCACGACAAGGAAACCAGGCATGAAGCGCTGGGGTACTCTGTCCTTGAGGGCTGTTTTATAGCCCTTTCTGAGATCATGGAAATGTTCTGTATCTCTGTTGTCCAATATGGTAGCCATGAGCTCCATGTGTCTTTTGAGCACTTGAAATGCTGCTGGTGTGGCCAGGAAACTTAATTTCTAATTTTATTTGATTTTAATTAATTTAAATTTGAAGGGCCAAATATAGTTAGTGGCTACATATCAATGCATTAGACAACAAAGCTCAAAGAAACACTTAACTAAAACAATTTTTTTAATTTAAAAAGATGAGTTTTGTTGGAGGAAGACCACCACTACTAGAGGCTTCCAGCAGATTCTAAGCCAAGTTCAAGGACTCTGTATGGACAAAACTGCAGCAGGCTATGCAAATGGGAGTTTCTCCCTGAAGCTAAGGGAAAAATCCAGATCCACTTCCAAAAAACAAAATTTTCTTTTCTAGATACCAAGAGACAGGAGGTTAAAGACAGATGAAAAGAAAACCATCACCTTGTTTATAATAACCAAAACAGTGGAAACAACAGCAGATCAGCTGAATAAAGGCTGGTGGACACACACAATGGAATCTTACACAAATATTAAAAACCACAATTTTAAAAAATTTTAATCATGTAAGTGAAAAAACAGAATGTAAAGCTTATATACACTTTGGAATATGATTGGAGTTTCATGGAGGAAAATACACTATATATATGCGTGTGTATGTTTATACACACATAGGAAAAAAGCTTAGAATAAAATGTACCAAAATTAAAAGAGAAGTCATTTCTGGGTAGTGAAATTATGAATATTTTTACTTCCTTTTTTATATTTTTTGTATTTTCCCAAATTTTCTATAATGGTCATTTAATTTTTTCTACCCAAAAAAATCTTTCTCAAAGCGTGCTCTAAAGCGCTTTTAATAATGTGGAAAATGCACTTTATAGATAAGCAAAAAAAAAAAAAAAAAAAGCAGACGATGATACAGTACATGTAGCTGTAACTCTATAAACCATGTGTACAGAACAAATTGGAATGGTCACAGCACTCAGGTGAAGATATGCACTTTTCTATCATATTACTCATCTCTGTGGCCATCTTCTCTGCGATTTTATGTGTATTATTTTCTAAAATAGGGGGAAAACATCTAAACCATCTGGATGAGACTCCAACCCCAAACACTGAAACAAGCATCTCAAGTCCTTCTTCCCAGCCCTGGGTAGACTTGACGTCCACTCCCATGTCCCTGGGGGACACATGGCCTCAGGGCACCTCCACTGCCACAGTGGATGGCGACTCACTCACCCTGAGAGGCTGACCTTTTCTCCTCCACTCCCCCTTCCCACCCCATTACCACAAAAGTTCATTCAAGGCAATCAATAAACATGAAAAACAATTGACTTCCTTCCCGCCTCCCCCACTCTTTCTCTGAATGATTCTGGCTGCCATGTCTAACGGGAATCACACCAGAAAGGAAGTGTTGCGGCTCCCCCGTTGGGACACTGGGCTCCCTCCCCTCTCCCCACTCCTTCTGTACTTTCAGCAATTCCAGGATCCATGGCAGCGCTCTTCTCCATCAGCCTGGCAGATGCTAGTGCCTCCTCTGCTTGGCTTGCATGCATCCTGTGCTGGGCTCCCCCGTTTGCATCCTCCCGCTGAGATCCCAAAGCCAGCATCCCTCTCAGAGCCGGCAGAGGCTCAGGCTGCAGCTGCACTCCCCTGTCCCAGGAGGACAGGAAACTATAGCAGCTGGCTCCTCGGCCTCCACGGCGCACCCCAGAGCCTTCGGAAGCAGAATTCTCATCTAGGTTCCCGTCTCAGTGAAGGACCTCCTTCCTTTCATCGCAAAACAGAGCAGCTCAGAGCTTTAAATGGACCGAGCCTAGTGGGAACCCCACCAAAGCACTCCATAGGGAAGCCAACCTCCATGCTGCAAACAGAAATTTGGCATTTACAGACTTACCCAGAAAGTCTACCATCCATTGTGATTTACAGTTTTATTAAGGCATGAATTTGAATTGTTTATGCTGCATGCTTGATATGGCCAAGCAAAATTGAAATAAAAAATTGAATGCTCACTTGGAAGGGAAACTGTGGCACCAAGTGACGAAGGTATTGATCCAACAAGCCTTAAAAGGGTCTGATTTCAGAATCATAGAGGAGTCCTCAGCATGGCTGGAACAGAAGCTGATATGGATTTATAAAAATGTCGAAGTTTCTTGACATAGAAGGCCTTCAACAAAGTCGCAAGGGCTAGTCTTCCATCAATTTGGAAAGCACACACACACACACACACACAGAGTTTATTCATTCTCTTAAACTACACTGCTTGCCCTTAAAGCTCTCCAGTCAGTCATCATCGCATTATGTGGAATTCAAATTATTCCCATTGGGTCCTAATCACTTGCTCCCAGATCACCAAAGTGGGAACCACCTAGGTGCCCCTGCCTCTGGGGAACATATGCAAGTGCCCGATGACATCTAACCACTGTGGCCAGAAGGACCCATCCTCATCCCACTAACTTTCCTCTCTTTCTTCTTATTCCCACCCACTTCAATCCATCCCCATACTGCCCTTCTTCACACTTTCTTCCTAAAATTTCCCATTATGCCATGCATCTGTGACACTGGCGAGCACCAATTACATCTCAAGGAGGAAGAACATGCCACGCTGCGGCCAAAGCACACTCTATTTATTCCAGGAGCAAGCCCAGCTAGGGTTCCAGAGGAGAAACCCCTCACATTCCACCTGAACAATACATACCCTCCTTTTGAATGGAACAAACATCCTTCCTCCATGTGTGTGCCTGAACCCCCTTAATGCTGGGCTCACCAACCAGCAAGAAGCACGGAGGAAATTAGGCAGACGGACTAGTTGAACCCAGGTATCTGGAGGTTGAGTCGAGAGGAGGAAAGGACAGAAGTCTGGGGAAGAAGCAAGGAAGAGCCCAGTGAGAGTCATTCCGTGAATTCATCTCAGGGCACCAAACCCCCGCCACTCCTCCGGCTGATGGTCTTAATTCCATCACTGCACAGTCAGTCCTGCAGGCCAAGGTTTAAGCCTGTTAAGTCACAAAGGTCTTGGTGACACTTTAAGAAGAAGTCGGTTTTGCTCAACTATGACAGTGTTTCTGTTTCCAGGAGGCTGGTTTTGATCCAGAGCAGGAGAGTGGTGGGCACCCTGGGTGAGGAGAGAGGCCAAAAAGCACAACGGAGGAAAAAGCTGAGCAGTGAGGAAGGCGGCCGAGAACCCAACACGCACCAGCTGCCAACCTCAACCTCTTCCTCTGTTTTGCTTTGGTTTCTCCCTTTATCCCTCCTCACCTCTGCTGCTTGTGCATCTTTCCCACTTTCTATGGATTCGGCCCTATTTCAGTCCTGGAGGCTACAGGTTTCCCAACCTGTTTGCCCATGAGCCTGGGCGTGGGTCCCAAGGAGTCACAGGACCATTTTCAAATGATGCTCCTTTCACGGCCTCCATGCTGCATCTGACTGCCTTCCCTTCTTCCTTCTCTCTTTTTTCCATCCATCCTTCCTCTGTCCTCTCCAGCGTCCCTCCCTCTATTCTTATTTCCTTCTGGGTTTATTAGGCACCCATTTATGTGCTAGGCACTGGGACAATAAAGATAAATAATACACAACCTAAGCTACCTTTCTCCTCTCATTCGAAACATGCTTCAAAAGCTAAGTTCACACTTTGCGAGCAGCAAAAGTGAGTTTTCAATCTACTGCTTCCCCTGACCCCGCCTCTCCCTCTCCTCAGTGGATCTCGAGCCAGTCAATGAGCTCAGTGACTTGGTTTCTCTGTAGATAAAACGGGGACAGTAGTAAAATAGAAAATCCTTTTTTTCCCTTTACATCCTTGAAGAGAAGCATCTTCATTTGTCTATAGTGTGATGATCTGCATCCTCTAGGAACTCACAGACATTGAAGTGGTCTTTTTAAACACACCAGGGAAAGATACTTCAAAATTCAGAGAATGTCTTTCTATTTTATATATTAATGCTTTGGTAAATCTGCCGTAGAGATTGTGCTATAATAATATCTCATTTTAAAGTAAACTGAATCTATTACTCCAGTTTCATGTAATAGAGTATTCAGGTACATGTGTAATTTTTTTCTTTTCTCTAACTCATAATTTGAAAAAAGAGCTTTCAACAAGAATTCCCCTCCAAAAACTTATTTTTCTTAGAACTTCCACTGTCTAATAATTATCATATTACTCAAAGCATGAGTTACATCAAAGATTTATAGATTATTTTTTGAGTTGCGGCAGCATGTTGTACAAGGAAGAGCATGAGAATCAAAGTCCTGAGACCTAAGTTTCAACATGAGTATTGCTACTTCTGTCTCTTTTAGTTCAAGTTCTTTCAGTTGCCAGCACAGAAATCAACTATAAATGATCTTAATATTTTTCAGGAAGAATTCACTGGAAGGGCATTGGGGTCTCTAATGAAACTGAAGGAAGAGTGGAACAACATGGCACGTGAAGAGAAGGCACAGGAGGGACTCCAGGCACACAGCACCGGGAGAGTGTGGGATCCCTTCCAGTCGTGCTGCCCTTCACGGATATGACCCCAAGAACCCTTCAGGCTCTGTTTCAAATATCAGACTTGTAAGAAAGAGATTGATAAGCTCAGCTTTAGGCCAGGATTGAGAGCTAGCTGTTTCTGAGGTCTAACACAGGAGGGACACACCAGAAGAGGACAACAGCCCAGATGTGGCCCTGGGGCCCTGACCCTAAACTGACGTCCCAGAAAAAGGGGCACATCAGTAGATCAGTGGAGCTGGGAGTCACTCCAAGAGGCCTCCGCCAGAGTCTTTGGGCAAGTGACCCAATCCCTGGGCCTTCGTCCCTTCTGTAAAGTCAGAAGTTGGACTTTATTATTCCTAAGATCCCTTCTGCTTCTTTATCCTCTAGTTAATGGTGGTGGTTCCTAGGGCTTCTGGAAAATAGCAATGAGAATCTTTAGACTATTTTCAATAGTTCTAAAAATGGAACAGAAATTGTTTGTTGGAGATAAGTTTGCCCAGACACCCTAAAAAAAAATCATATTTCAATTTATGGCCTAGCATTATTTCAACCCAGTGGGATAGCAATAGTTACATACAGCTCAGAAGCTCTGGCTGGCAGTTAATTTTGATTCACATAAGATGGAAAAATAAGCATCCTTTAATCAGTATAAATCTTGATTGAGAAAATGTCTTATGAGGTTCCTTAAGAGCGAAAAGCATAGGCACCCTTGATCGATGTTGTAACAGAAAACTTATTTGTGGGAAGTCAGAATAAATTTTCTCACCCACATCTACAGACACCTACAAGAGAAAATGAAGAACTTACAGCTGTGCCGACTTAGCTCCCAGAAGAAATGCCCATATACATTTAGCCATTGGTGTCAACATCCAAAGTAAGCAAGAAGATGAACTTAGCAGGAGGCCTTTGAAAGAAGAACTTGAGGTTTCGTCTCAGAAAAGTCATCACGGATGACCTTACCCTCTTTTAAGGAACTCAGAAGGAGAACTTGAAACCCCATAGACTGGTAACTGCTTATTTTCAGTGTGCATGTGAACAATTAAAACATGTTAAAAATAACAGGCAACCATAATATTCTTATGTCTTAAATATTGTGGATGAATTCTAGCCTAGAAAATTACACCTTCATTTGAGAAACTAAATAACAGAAATGAAGTTGATTTTTGCATAGCACCAAGTTAGATGTCAGGAGACCTGGCTTCTAGTTAGTCCTTCTCTTCCTGTAACTAGTTCCGTGTCTGTGGATCAGTCACCTCTCCCTCTGAGCTTCAGTTTCCTCCTCTGTAGACTCAGATGCTTAATATAAGGTTCTCTGAGAGCCTCTCATTTTCTGTGTTATTAAAGCATATATTCCTGGAGCTCCCTCTGCGTGGCAGGCACTGCTCTGTGTGATTAATATGCATTATGTCCTATAATCCCCCACAACATGCCATTTTCATTCCAATTTTATAAAAGAGGAAATTGATGCATAGAGTGGTCAAGCTAGAGAGGAACAGTCAGGGGTCAGTAACTAGAAAGCAGTCATAACCTTACTCGTGCAGACCCTGAAAGTGTCCCCATATCCCCTTCCTCCAATTTCTGCAACACAATCTGAGCAGACGCTTGCATGTGCAGTTCTTTTCATCCTTCCCCTGACATCACCCTTAATCACCTAAGTTACTTGTCTCTAAATTGCCTGCAATTTATCTTCAGCTTTCAAGAACTGAAGAGATGATGGCAACATGTCTTCCAGGTGCAATTTCCTTGGAGCCCCCCAAACAAGGAAATAAACTTCTTCCTTCACAGGAGGAAGTCCCCAGGAAACCCCCTGCAGCAGAGCATCAGCTCCATCTGGATGGTGCTGCCGTAGAAGGGAGGAGAACATAGAACTCAAGAGAGCCAGAGACCCAACAGGAATGACTGCCTAACAACCGAAAAGGCTGGGAGACAAAACCCAAGCCAGAATGTCAGAAACCGGAATTTGTTCATCTAACTATAATAAAACTGATAAATACTGGTAACATTCTGTGAGAATTTTGCCTGCCTTGCAAGCAAGGTGCTGACTTGTCCTTTGTTCCAGACACCTTTTCAAGAATTTCTGGATGACAAATAGCCTTGCGAGACAGAGATAGGGTCTGTCTGGAGCAAAGGGCAGGCATGTTTATTGTCTATTATAAAAGATTTGGGTTCCCGATGCTCACGGTTCCTCTTTCATAATGGAACTCCCGGTGTGTACAGGTATCATCTGACCATCTTCATTCCCACTGTGGGAATCGGGGTTCAGGAAGCCAACACAACTATGCTGACAATACGGCTACTGCTTTTGCTATGAATAGTAAAGTCTTTCACCTCTGATCCAGGAATCTCACGTCTTTGTCCAGCTTGAAACAAAAACTCATTACGTTGCCAATAGAGTAAAATCTCAGACCCTCTGCAATTCTTGACATTAATACCCTAGAGAACAAGTTTCAATAAAAAGAATGGTGTGTGTCTTCAAAGAGAGGTCAACAAATTTTATTTTTCCCTTCCTAAGAATCAAAGCATATTCTCTTAAATTGTAGAAAAGAAAATATGGATCCAGGCTTTTAGATCGTTGAATCTGCTAATACTTGAAGGGCTCGTTTAGGGCAATTTTGGACTCTCCTCTCACAGAAGATTTTAAAGGATAGTCTAGCTATCTATCCATGTGATACATGTCAGCCTTGAAACACCTGAAGGGCACGGGTAGGCCCCAGCATGGCCTGTGTAATGTTAGTAATGGCTTAAAAAGCAGCTCTGCCCATGCACAGACCCTCAGCCGGGTTCTCCGTCCATATGAAATACCCATGACATGCAACGCTTTCCCCAGTGGTTTAGCTCAGAGTTGGTCAACCCTGGCACAAAGTCTCCGGGATTCACATTCCCAAGGTTATGATCCACGGCCCAGTTTTCAGGACCTAGTTCGTAAACAAGTGGATCCTCCCACTGTAGCTTCAGGTCTGCCTGGGGAAGCTGCTGGTGAATTCAGAAGACCGCCGGGGGGGGGGGGGCAAGGCGACCTTCAGGAACCAGAAGCTTGGATGGCTCTCATCCTCCTCACTTTATTCTTCTTCCTCCTGTCCTCCTCAAAATGTCCTCTATGGGGATGGCCTGAGGAATAACTAGATAAGGGATTCAGCAGTCCTAATGGTTCATTGTTTCCCAGATGCCAACAGATAGTGAAACAGATGAGTATGAGAGCACGGAACCCTGAGCTCCATAGAGAAGGTCTAACATACTCACTTCCTTGCTAAACACACAGTTTCCAATGCCCACAGCCTTATACACATCCTTTCTGCTGAAGAACTCAAACGTTTCACGTTAAATTTCCTACACATGTCCAAACTATTAGCATTACTTTATCTTTGAATGAGACTTCTCCTCTTTCAAAGCACTGTTATCTCATTTGACTCTAACAAAATCCTACTGTCATGGCAAATATCATTAAACCCATCTTGCAGAGGAAGAGACTGACGTTTATAGAGGGAAAGGTGTTGCTTGAGGTCACAAGGTGGTTATGTGGCAGAGCTGGAACTAGAACCCAGATGCCTGACTCTGGTTCCATGATCCTTTCTGCTATGTCAAGTGGGAAGGTGATGCAGGTCACAATCAGGGGTGAGATATTATCCCCATTTTACAGAAAGACAAGAATCAAGTGACTTGTCCAAGGTCACACATCATGTGAGTTGCAGTGGAACCAGAAACTAGACACAAGGTCTCCAGAATCTATGTTCCCAGCTCTTTCTCAGTGACCACTTGGTCTTGCCAGAATGCATGGGAACTTGTCTTTAAAAGAAAAATTGTCTTTGAGAAGCTGAGCATGTGGGTCAGGGAGTGCCTCAAGTCTAGATACCAGGACTATAGAGGGCTATTTGTCCTTAGTCTCTTGCCATGCAGGATCCCATCTTTGCTACATGGTGGTGGCAAAAGCATGGGCTTCAGCGTCAGACCATCTAGGGTTTGAGTCCTAGCTCTGTCATTCACTTTCTGTGAGCACTGAGACAAATGACTTAACATTTACTGGCCCTCAGGATCCTCTTCTATAAGATGGGATAATAACAATGACCATCTCATAGAGATACCACGAAGAAAGGCAATCACGTACGTACAGCAATAAGTACATTGGAGCTGGTATTATCAACCAGAAGGTGGGGAGATGGCAAAAGCTTCCAAGAGAAAAGGGGAGGGAAGGCAAGTAAAATTAAGGACACAGACAAAGAAGCTGGCCTTAAGAGTCCTGAGCCTCAGTGTCCAGAGCATTCTACTGAGAGTGGGAAGAGGAATGTGCTCTTCAGCCCTCAGGCCAGCCCTTCCTCCTGATTTACCAGGTGGATCTGGCTCAGCCGCTAGGAAATCTACAGCTCTGGGAAGCAGCCACGAGTCAAAGTGGTCTCTCCCCTGAGTTTGCCCGTGGGGTAGGTTTCAGATTTGCAGCACTGCCCAGCATTATCTGGTAAGCTACAGGTTTCCAAGCCTGCTCCAGCCTCTGTCACTAGAAGAAATGTGCATTTCTCTGTTAGTTAGAGGCAGTGGGCTGAGCCCAGGAGAGACAGAAAGATGAGCCTACTGCAGTGGACACTCTTCTCTCCAGGGTCCGAGATATTAGAACATCTCAACCATGTCAAAAAGGGTTAGGGGAAAATGTTTTTACAGACACAGAAATTATGGTCTTGATCCTTCTTCAAATCACTCCAGCTCCTGCATCTAACGGACCGTTTCCATGACATTTGGAGCAAAAAAGCAGTGGAAAATGTTGGTTGTTAGAAGAGGCTGGCTTGGGTCTAGCAAGGTTTTATTATCTATCTGCAAGATGAGCCCAGTCCTTAGGCTTCTTCCCCCTGCTGGCTGACCAGGTGGAGAGGAACCCTGCAGAACAAAGGGGTCTCCAGATGATCAGGATAGCCTTAAACAACCTCTTTCAAACATGGGCTGTTGGCATCAGAGAGTCACCATTTGGAGGATAGTGTTTGGATAAACAGCACTATGGAAGTGGACTGCACCTTCTAGAAGAATAAAGAGGAGACTTACACTGACCCAGCAGCCTTGGGCCTGACCACCCTGCACACACACATCACACATCAGCCTCCCAAATTGACACCATCCCTCTCAGCTTTCCCATCACCACTCTCTCTGTTGTCTCACTGGAGTGCCATCTATCCACTTTCCTTCAGCAGCACTGTCCCGGGTCACCAGTGTCCCTTACCCTGCGTTGTTCATCACCCAGTCCACGCCCTGCCCCTGAGCATTTCTCTACAAGGCTGTTCACTCAGAAAGGCCAGAATCAGAGAGGATTTTAGGATTCATTTGCTCTGGTTTCCTCATTTTATAGACAGAGACACTGAGAGCCAGACAGGCAGAGTGACTTGTCCATGGTTACCCAGCCAGACTGAAGAGAACTGGTCCTAGACCCCAAGCACCCTGAATACAAACTGAGAATTCTTTCCACCACAGCCCTGCCTCCTCTGGGAGACCCTTCTACATGAGGCTAAAATGGGGAAACTAGCTTCTGACAACCCATATTTCCACCAAACCCATCCCCTCTGCCCTGTCCTTTAGACAAGAGAAAAGTGAAGTATGATGAATATTTGCCCATCCTACGATTGTAGAAGGAAATCATGAGAGAACAAGAATCCCTCTTTAAAGTATTCAGCTCAGCCCCCAGAACCGACAGACCATTCAAAAAAGCAGCTCACCACCCACATTTTTAAAGTCTTGTCAAGAAACTGGACAGGATCTCAAGGAAATCACTTATCTGCATAAAGGGCAAAAAGTCAAGCTGGGAGAGTTGAGTAAAGGAAATCCTTCCCACTGTTAAGTTGCATGGTTCTGTGACTCTTGGAATTGGAATGACTTGGCCTGGAGAACAGAAGTCAAGGGAAATAAGACTTTCAGAACTGACTTTAAGATTAAAAAGGCTTATAGACAGAGATGACCAAGCAAAGAAGAACCAAAAGAAATAGGCTTCTGTTACATAAGGATGATTCAGATCAGACACCCCTGAGAACTTCCAGACGGTAAAAGCAATAAGGAAAGAGGTCAAGGAAGAACACAGGGCAGGGAAATCAGTTGCCTTGACCTCAGAGGCCTGCTTTCAGCCCAAGGGTACGAGGATGAGTTGGTCCTGTGAGGACAGTTCCGATGGTAAGAGGAAGAAAAATGATTAATGTTTTAGGATGATCATGCAGTTGACTCCACAGTCCTGCTCAAATGACCACACTGGGACCATGTCCCCCCTGACCAAGCTCCTCCAGCTCCCCCCCTGGAGAGATAAAAAGACAGTCAGAAGGAGCATCTCCTCTTTGAAGCACGACTTTGCTGGAGGGGAGCACAGGTTTAGATCTCATCATGGACTCATCCAGTCATAAAGTTCACAGAGGTGAGCGGTCTATGCCAATAAGATCCAGGGTCTCAGCAGAAGATTCAGGCACCTGGAGTGGCCTGTCTCCTGTGTGGCCGGGGGTTTTGTGTGCAGAGGAGCTGGGCGGCATAGTAGGGGGTGAGGAACGGAGAAAACTCTGGCAACAGAGTCTTCTCTTTCCCTCTCTTCTCCCCCTCTCTTCCTGTTCAGAGTCCACGCGAATGGAAAACAGCCCACACAGCTTCTTCTGCAGCCCAAGAATTTGTTCAGAGCAATTTGAAGCCAATTGAATGAACAGGAATAAACAAGCAGATACTGCACTTTATGGCTGGCTGCTCCCAGGCCCCAGGTAGTGATTAGAGGCCCACGGTCCTTTAAATGCCCACAGCAAGAAGATGGGTGAAATTTGGTCCAGTTAAAAGCTCTAAACAGGAGGTGCGGTGGGGAGAAACAGGATGGGTAATTATACTCAGGGTTAATACCAGGGCAGTGGCATGCCACTCGGACCTGAGAAATAATTAAGTTATTGAGTAAAAGATTAAAACAGTGGGAGGCAGTGATTGCTTTGTTAGGCCCATGGATATACAGGGATGAAGTGTCCTCCTGGGAGGGAAAGCCGATTGCTACGCCTAGGAGACCTTGTCTGCTGTTGGACTCTGTCCCAACACTGATTCACTCTCCCTAAGCAGCAGGGAAAACAAGTGTGTCACACACACATACAACATACTTCCCTCAGATGACACTTACTCTCTGTCCCCCTTCCTCCACCACCAGTGCTGGGGAGGAGGCAGTGACGCTGAGGGCCTCCCAGGAGTTTGATGTGTGTCCTCTCCATCAGAAAGGATGGGTTTCCACTATCTTTCCACAATCTTCACCAGCTCTTCCTCGTGGTCAAGGTCACAGATCTCCCAGATGGCTGCCCAGTGTCACGGGGACATTTGTGGCTTTGGATGGAGGTTTTCTCTAGGCCAAGGAAACAGCTCCATTTGGACAGTGGAGTCCACAACCCTGAACTCAGAACCAGAGAACCTGTTGAGCAGATCTGGTTGACCCTGACTGACCTTGACCCTCAGTGAAGCATTTAGGAAAAGACCCCTGGGATCAGTACAAAGAAAGCACTCCATCTTCACTCGAACACCCTACTTCCTTGGACATTTTGCTTCCCGCCACTATTTGGAGAATACAACCAAAGATAGTATTTTCTCTAAAACCCACACCAAGCACACACTTTTTAGTGCTCTGTAGTAGGGACACTGAAACTATAAAAATGAATAAGATGTGGTTCCTGATCTCAAGAACTTAAAATCTTATGATGGAGATAAGTAAACAGCATGTTGCAGGAAGGTATAGGATATTACACGAACAAAGAAAAGTGGACCCTAATCCAGGCACAGGGAAGGTAGGGGAGTCACTGAGTCATGTAAGTTGAGTCTTGAAAGACAAGGTCCAGGAATTAGCCAAGAAAAGAACAGGGCTGCACTGGTTGTTCGAGGCAGAGAAAACAACCAAGCAAAAGCATGGGGGTGGAAAATTGCGTGGCTCATTTGGAGAATGAAGACTGGCCCAGTATATGAAAATATGAAGTACATTGCAGATAAACTCACCAGGTAAAGTCAGCAGTTCCCAAACACCATGCTGGAAAACACAGACTTTATCCAGTAAATAATGAGAGCCACCAAAGGGTTTCAAACAAGCGTTGGCGGGAGTGGGTAAGAGGTGGGATGACACAGTTTTAAATTTTTGGAGAATGGATTTGAGGGAGAAAGACTAGGGACAAAGAGACCAGTTACAAAGCTATGGCAGAAATTCCAGTCCAGATGAGACGTGACAGAGGTCTGACCCAGGGCAGCTGATTCCAAGGTGGAGAGAAGGGGAGGACTGGGGAAATCCTCAGGCGAGTAAGCTGGTGCTTGACTGGGTACAGGTCATGACAGTCACAAAAACAAGGATGGCTACCAGATTTCTGGCCTGAGGAGACTGGGGGGAACACAACCAGGAGGAAGAAAGACTTGGGAGGAAGATGGGTTCCATTTGACCATGTGAAGCCCAAGGGCTTGGGGGGTGGGGTGGCATACCCTCAGGGAGGAATGTCCAGGCAGCATTAAGTCCAAGTCCCAGAAATCTGTCACCGTGCAGCTTGGTCACTTAGGGGAAGGCACTTAGCCTCCCTGTGCCTCAGTTTCCTTATCTGTGAACCAGAACACTCACTTTCTTCAACTCAGTTTCTGGAAATAGATTGTGAAGGCCAAATATGAACATGTGATTCAGGCACTCTGGAAATAAAGCTGCTAGGTAAACATAAGGGATTTAAACACACTCCACATTGGGCGCTGTAAGGTTTCCTACTGCTGCAAGATGATTTCAAATGATGAACTCATTTTGTGATAAGTCTGTTCTTCATGACTTTTAAAATATGTTTGAAATGTAAGTCAACGAGAGGGATTTGCCTGCCTTCAACTCTTCCCCTTCGGTGTCGTAGAGGGGCAGGAGGCATGTGCGCTTGAAGGACCTCAGGCCACACAGTCTAATGCTCTCACTCCACCGAGGAGGACACCAGGGCCAGCGAGAGGACGGGGTCCAGCAGAAGAGCACAGGTGGCTAGCAGCAAAGCCAGGCTCCGCATACAGATCATTGGGCCATCGCCAGCGCCCTCTGAAATCGCAGCGGAGCCCTGCCTGGCAGCAACGCCATGGCCCAGGCCTCCCATCTCAGCCCACTCGGCCTCCTGTGGGCTGCTGCTCTTCTAACTGAAGAAAGAGCCTCTGGGATCAGGGTGGCAGAGCTCTCTGAAGCTCCAAAGAGTTAGAAATAAATACATAAGGTCCATATTAATGAGTCTCTTCCTCTTCAGTTCAAGCCCAGAACATTTTCTAGACTTAAATAATGCAAGACTGAATATGGATGGAATGGGAGACTGGGAGCAGCGAGGTGGAGATGCAGAACTGGGAATAATCCGTCAGAGCACTTGGGCCAGGGCAGGGGGCGAAAGGGAACAGGAGGAGCCCAGGAGACAAGACAAAGTGGCTTCGGGTGGGAGGGGCTGGGGCTGTGGAACAGGAAGATGAGGCTGATCTGGGAGAAGAAGAGCCCACAGCTGCCCTGGTGTGCACCAGGACAGCCAGCCAGCCAGAGGGCACTCGGGGAGGCAGATGGAGGAACCAGACACGTAAGACTCTCAGTCCTCCAGGGCTTGGACCCAATGTGAGGGTATGGATCCTTCTGTCTACCCAGTGGAGCCCCACGTACATGGGGGTTCCCCAAGAGTGAGCCATGAAACGCAGCTCCCAGGAGAGGATTTCCCGAAAGAGACTGCAGGGTGATGTCCGCGTGGGCAGCAGCACATACCATATTGGCCTCTTGGAGAGCCACACGCACATTTATATTTTAGGGCCCTAGAAGTCCCGCTGTGGACAGACCCGTTTAACTTGGCTCACTCTGTTTCCCGAAGCTACCTCAACACAGAACCCCTTCCCCACCCTGGGAGATGCAGCTGGAGACTGCCCTGGCACCCCCCCACCCTGTCTTCAGTGGCCTCTCTCCCGAAACAACACCATGTTGCCTCTTCTGCACTGGCTCTGAGCACTGGGGCTCCAAGGGATTTAATAAGGATTTATGTTGTTTTAACCTGTTTTGTCAAAAAAGTTGGCCACCCTAATGATTCAAAGTGAAAAGTCCAGTTTTCTGGTGAGGATTCAGACCAGATTCAACGTAATTCAGTTTAATCCAGTACAGCAAGTGCTTCTGGAAGACTAAGTTCTCGGCACTGCATGGACACATGACAATTACAAAAGCAGAGCCTCTGATGGGACCACAATCTAGCGGAAACAGACAAGGCTCCAAACCAAAACTGGCAGCTCCGATGTCCACGTGGTGTTCAAGTAGGTGCAAACATCAGGCGTCCAGGGTCAGCCCCATAGGTGCTTGGAGAAGAGACAAAAGTCAGGAGGCCTTCTTGCGGAGGCCAGAGGTGAGGTTTACAAGGCCAGGGGGAGAGGGGGACAATCCAGATGTGGAGAATGATGGTGGCGGGTGGGGCAGCTGGATGGCTCAGTGTGGGTTCCTCATGGGTGAGCAGGCCCAGGGGGCTTATGCACAGACAAGATCCTGGGCCTGCTGGTGCCTGGCCGGCGTGGAGTCCCTCTGCCTCGGGGACGGCAGCCTGGCAAGGACAGTCATCCCTTCAGATTACGCCATAAAGAAAGACCCAGCTAACCTATGGATGGAGGAACAGACCTCCCGAGTGCTCTTGGGAGTCTTGATTCTAAGGTAGGTTCTGGAAGGAGAATTGCTCAACTGAAATCAATCATGACCAATCTATAGGAGAAGGTAAAGTTTCCAGACCCATCCCCTGCAAACAGAATGGCTTCTCAAATCTGCCCCACGAAGGAAGCCACCACTGCTTGTTAACAAAATAACACAAGCTTCTTCCCCACAGAGCCTTCTCCCAGTGAGGGCCTGGAAGTCTGTCACTGCACAGAGGGGACCAGCTGCTCCCACGATGAAGGCATTTCAAATGCAACTTGACCAGGAGTCCTCCTGACCATGAGTCCTCCTGACCACGCCCCACCAGCCCAGACCACGTGATCCAATCGCCTTTCTCCGTCTTCCCTCAGGGGACCCGTTCCTGGACCCCTGGGCTGTCTCTTATCTCCCACTTCTCACCTCCAAACACTGGCTCCCTCATTAGTCGGCCTCCTCCCCACCCACAGGCCTTTATTACAGTAACTCTGGAGTCAGCCTTCTGACAAGAAGGAAAAGAGCAATTAGAGGCTTTTGTCTCTGCTGGGCAGCCAGGCTGACATCATCCTGCATTCCCCCCGACTCAGAGTTAACCCCCTTCTCTCCCGGCTGCCTGCTGGTCAGGAAGTCAAGCCAGGATCACACAGAGGAACAGAGTGGTACGAGTTGCAGACCCCATGTGCAGAGGTCGCACACTGCAAGAGGGAGAAAGTCTGCCGGACAGGCCAGAATCCACAGAGAGGCCTGGATAATCGCGGAGGTCACTGGGGCAGCTCACTACCCCTCCCCTGCCAGGCCCAGCTCCACAGCCACCACTCGCCTGGATTCGAGCACAGTGGAGAGCACAGTGGACGCTGCTGCTTGCTGCCAACCCATTCCCACCGCAGAGTCCACACGGAACCTACCCGGCCCAGTTCCAGGCCCACTGAGTGCTGAGAAGACAGAGGCAAGATGGAAAACCCAATGGATGTTGGCCGTTCCCATGGCACCAAAACAGTTGCCAGATCTTAGGAGATGTCACACATACTATTAAGAAGAACCCACTTTGTGCTAGGCAGTGGGGACTGAGCAGAACATAGGACAGACCTTGTCTCTGTCCCAGTCCCTGTCCTCAGGGAGCCTACAGTTTACCAAGGAGGGCTGACAGCAAAGCAGGGTGCCCTGTGCTCCCATGGAGAGAGCGGGGGGCCAGGAGATGCTCAAGTAGGGGCACCTAATCCAGTGTTAAGCAGCAGAGACGGCTTCCTGTGAAAGTGAGGTTTAGGTTAAAACCAGAAAGATGGACCAAAGTTAATTATGGAAAGCGGGTGATGGGGTTAATGTGTGAAAAGGGCCCAGACTGGGGAAGAAGATGGCCTGTTTGAGGAACTCCCAGGGCCCAGGGAGGCTAGAATGCAGCAGATGAAGCCAGAGACAGAGGCATGGAGGTTGTGCCTCCCAACTTGCCTTCCCCTGCCCCTCCCATCCCACAGACACCCCTGGAGAAGCCCTTGTGGGGAATCCCAGGAGACCGTCGCCCAGTTTCTGCCTAAAATGAAAGCACACTGTGGTCCACTTACGTACACCTGACATAGGTAGAAACGTCTTCCTTAAATTCACGTGAAATATGTATCAGGCAGTGAACAGGAAAGAACATGGGGCTTTGACTTCAGACAGATGAGATTCAGATCCCATCTTAGCCACTTGCCAGCATTATGAACACAACCAAGTTACATTAACCTCTCCAAGCCTCTGCTTCCTCACCTATGAAATGGGGAAATACTGTTGACCTTAGAGAGCTGTTGAGAGGATTTAATGAGAGAGTGAGTGTACAGTGTCTCACCCAGAGCTCCAAAAACATCAAACATCTTTTCTTAGTCAGTCATTCGTCCTCTCTCCCTCTGAAATGTGCAGCATTCATTTGAGGGGATGACCCTTGATATCTTTTAAGCTTCCCTAAATCTCATCATTCTTCATTCCTTGGGCCATTTCCAATATCACATGGTTTCTAAGCCCTTTTACCATTTGGATCCATATAGGAGGTGAAGAAAGATGGTATCAACCAATTAGCACATAGCTCAGGATAATCACATCCTAAATATCAGCTGCTTGAAGTCAGGGTTTGTCTGTTTTGTTCACTGCCCTCTCCCCAGCACGCAGCACGATGCCCAGCACATAGTAAGCACTCAGTAGACACTTGCTGAGTGAAGGACCAAAGTCTGGGCATAATGCTCCATCAATGCAGCCTAAGGTGTTCTTCATTTTTTAAAGAATCTGTGTCATGCTCTTGACTCATATCAGGCTAACAGACAACGAGAACAGCAGGACTTTTCACACGTAAGCAACAAGCCTCCCTTATCCTGCCCTCCTTCAGTTCATTTTTGCACTAAAGGCAAGACTTTGATTTCTCCCTCTTACTTTTTATCTCGTTAGATTCAGTCCATTGTTCTGGCCTGCCCAGACTCTTTCTTAATCGTCATTCTGTCATTCAACATATTAGCTCTCCCATCTAGCCCTGCTCCATCTATCAATTTGTTAATCATGTCTGCAGTGTCTTCATGTATCTAAGGACAAAATGTCTAAGAAGACAGACACATTGTATGGTTCTTTAGGGAAATGGACAAGACTCTCATGACCCAGCACTGGGAACTTTCCAGTTGACATGGATTCATTAATCAACACATCTTAGGGACAATTGTTCAACCAGTAAGGAAGCCACCATGCAGCCCACATTACTCTGTTTGTTCACAATGACACTATAAGAGGCACTGTCAAATTCCTGGCCCAAATAAACCCCTTGCAATATCAGTAATTATCACGGTGGGAGGGACTGCCACGTGCCAAGCCTACTTTACTCATTTAACCCTCATCTCATTTAACGCTCACAACAACGTCACAAGGCAGCACAGTTCAGGGCAGGGCAGTGGCTACCAAGCCAGGCTGCCTGGGTTTGAGTCCTGCCTCTGTACCTGCTGGCCAGGTAATCTTAGACAGTGGATTAGTCAGAGTGGGTCATCCGCTACAATGAATGGCTCCAAAATACCAACAGCTTAACACCATGAAGGTTTACTTCTTGCTCCCATCACAGTCCAATCCCATAGGTGGCCTTTCATGGGACAGTATGGGGACCCAGACTCCTGGCATCTAGTGGTTCCTCCTCAGAGGCCTCCACTGGGTCTTTAGCCAACCAAAGTGCAAAGAGAGGGTAGGGAATCCCAGAGTAGGTGCAGTTCTGACATATGTCATTCTGCCCACATTCTTGTCACATGACCAATCTCAATACATAGGAAGCTTGGGAAATGTCAAGGAGTATGCTATGAGTGGAAAACAGTCTGTCCTACTTACTCATCTCTGTCATTGACATTATAATAGTCCCTGCATTAGTCAGGGTTCTTGAGAAACAGAACCAATAGGAAATAATATAGATGGTTAGTTACAGATAGAGATGTAGATATAGATAGTACTGTAAGGAATTGCTTGTGATTATGGGGCTGGCAAGTTTGAACTCTGCAGGGCTGGCTGGCAAGCTGGAAATTCTGGCAGGAGTTGAGCTTGCTTGAGTCTGAGGGCAGTCAAAAGGCAGAATCCCTTACTCTTCAGGGATCTTAGTCTTTTCTCTTAAGTTAAGCCTTCAACTGACTGGACGAGGCCCACCCAAATTATGGAGGGCAATCTGCTTTATGCAAAGTCTACTGATTTATATGTTAATCTTTTCTCAAAATACCTTCACAGCAACATCTAGACTGGTATCTGACCAAGAACTACACACCATAGCCAAGCCAAGTTGACACATAAAATTAGCCATCACAATGGCATTGTGAGAATTAAATAAGCGATGCCTGTAAACTACATAGAACTTCAGTTAAACCAGTTCCTGTTATATAATAATAAACATTCAGTAAATGTTTGCAATTATTATTGCCCCATTATACAGATGAGGAAATTAGGGCTCATGCAGGTAAAGTAACTTGCCGAAGACCAGCACTGCCAGACTCCCTTCATTCTTCCCCACAGCTCCTTGGGAGTAGTTAATCCTGAGCAGTTGCAGCCTCTGGGCAGAGGTGAGGACAGAGGGTAAGTTAGGAGACAAGACAGTTGGAGGACAGGACACACACAGGCAGAGCACCCAACACATCAGCATGTCGTGAGTGCTCATGAATACTTGCTACCTAAAATATAAGTGCACCTGTGACAAGACAGTGCAGACATGATTGCAGAGACAGTGCTGGCTCCTGGCAGGAGGAGATGCCCAGAGGAATGACATTTTTCCCTGGGAGCCCATATACCTCCGTGTTCACCAGCTACAGTCTAGGTCATTGCATTCTGGCCCGGAAGGTTCTCAGTGGCGAGACAGTGCCTGCTCACAACGTCCACCCTGCCATGTTAGGAAGCTGTCCTTCAAGCATTGGTCAAGAGCAGCTGGTCAGGGGATGGCAAAGGTGAGCCTGAGGCCCCCGATTCAGTTCCCAGGCCAATCACAACACAAGCCTGCAGACACTAAGCTGGCCAGTCACCGGCAAACCATGCGGGTGACTGCAGGATGCAGGCCCCAGCAGGAGAGTGTGACTGGGGGGGGGGGGGGGGGTACACAGACATTCTCTGCACAGGTGCAACCAAAACCCCATCTTGGGGCAGAGGGCCAGAAGCATAGAACGCAAAGAACTATGACAGGCATTTGAGGCTGATGCTGTTCCCTGCTCCTGGCTAGAATGGCAGGCTTTGGCTGCCCTACTGAGCTCCTATCCAAGCTGAGCCATTGTCACCATCTCTGGATGCTCCCTCCAGCTGAACCGAGCCCTGGACTACAAATGAAAAGTCCTGGATCCTGGGCAGGAAGCCATTAATAACACAGGGGAAATCACTGACTCATCTGGAGCCTCAGTTTTTCCTTCTGCAACATGGGTTTAATTTCTACTAGTCCATCCAGCTGCATGCTACCTAGTTTCAACATCTTTGAAAATGCTTTGGAAACCATAAAGCACTGCATAGATGTGTGGCATTCTCATTGGCTTACTAGTTTGAGGAAAGAGCTCGAGATAATTCCCATCCAACAGGATTCTCTCTCTCCCCCATCCCAGCTGGTGCAGACCTTGGCAGTGATGCTCACAGTTTCCACAGTGTTGTCTGCCCATGGCCATGGCACCTAAGGCTGTCAATGCAGATCACATCTGGCTCCATCCTTTCAGCCAAATGAAAGGAATCTGAAGATCAAGGCTTTAATTTATGCACGCTGTGGTGGGCAAAACGATGCCCTCCACATGCTAACTACTGGAACCTGTGACCATGTCGCCGCACGTGGCAGAAGGGACTTTGCAGATGTGATTCAGGTTAAGGCCCTCGGGTGGGAGAGTATCCTGGTTCACCCAGGTGGACTTAATCTAACCATCTGAGCCCTTAAACGTGGAGACCCTTCCCTAGCTGCGGTCAGAGGGAGATGTGACAATGTCGGCTTTGAAGGTGGAGGAAGGGGGCCAAGATCCAAGCAATGGGGGCACCTCTAGAAGCGGAAAAAGGTCAAGGAAGCAGACCCCACCCTAGAGCCTCCTGAAAGGAGTGCAGCCCTGCCCACACCTTGATCTTAGGCTGGGAAGACCCATGTCAGACCTGTGACTTAAAACCATAGAATAATAAATGTCTGTAGTTATAAGCCACTAAGTGTGCAGTAGTAATTTGCTACAGCCACAAAAAGAAACTAACACACATGCCAAGAGGAAGAAGGAAGAAGCAGCTCATGTGACCCAGAGTGAAGGTCGAGGAGTTAACAGACCAGCCCTGAGCCTGCCTCTTCTATCCCTCCTCCTTTCTTCAAGTAAATTACTACCCAGTCTTGAAGAGTTTAGGAAGGTGTCGGGGCAGGGAGTGATGGGAAAGCTGTCTCCAGACCAGAATTCAGAATTTATAACCACATCGGAGCTTGACCTACCGTCATGAGCTCGATGTGTTTCTGGGTTTTTGTGTGTAAACTACAAAAGGGACAACGAATGCCTTTCCTACATCCATCCCTATTCTAGGAACAGAGAGCCTTCCTTCTTCGCCTGCTCCTTCCAGCATCCACTTGGGGACAGTTCCGTATGTGGCTTCTCCCCAGTGCCTCCTTCCCAGCCCAGCCAGAGCCAGCAGCCATCCATTCTCAGCTCTTAGTCATCTTCTTACAGCTATGAACGCCATCATTAGGAGCCTTTCATTATCAGCGGCTTGCACGCAGCTGATGTTGATTTGATAGAATCCAATTTAGCATCCCACTCTGGGCTGTGCTCCATAAGCATTTGGGTTTAGCATGTACAGGCAGTTTGACGCTGTCTTGATGGCCTTTTAAGCGGCTGAGAAAATTGCTGGCATGGCAATTTGGTGGCAAGCAGGCTTCTGGCGGGTGGGGCTGGAGGAACGGGAGAAGGAGCAGGGAACCAAGGGGGCATTTCAGCCAGTCTTGTAAAACGCAGCGAAGTGTTTGGGAATCATGCACTTAAAGTGAAGAGTGAACAGACAAAACCACTGGGGTGTCTGAGGGCCTCCACCGGGTGAGATTTCACCATGGTGCCTCCTTCTGATGGGGATAGCACTGCCCGCAAAATCAATCACAATATTCGTCACCTGGCAACCCGTGACAGTCACCATTCACAGAATCCTTTCCTGCATCATCTTGTTTTTCTGTTGAGCCCCCAACAAACTGTCAGACTAAGTCCTGAGGATGCTAGTATCCCTATCTTGCAGATGCAAAACCCAGGCTCAGGTGCAGATGCCTGAGATAGGAGCGGAGGTGCTGGTGGCCAAGAGAGAGCGGGGCTCAAGACAACAGTGAAAACTATTGCAAAAGTGCAAGAGTGGGCAGCAGCTTCCTGGATTCCATTCCCTGATTCCCCTAGGGACTCGCTGAGCCTCACCTTTCTGCCCTTGACACAAAGGGGAGCCCATCACCCATTTCCTTCCTTTGGGGCCACGCAAGGGTGAATGGGAGGTCAGGTGCTGCCGGTTCCTTGCAGGATGGATAAGTTCCTAGAGTGCAGGGGTGTGCTGGTAAATGCTCAGCCTGTGGTTTTCCGAAGAAAAAGCCCTGATGTGTAGCGTTTGCCCATTACCTGGTGTCAGTACTCCCACCATGCCAATTTCAAGATGTCAGCACACATGGGAAGAGGTGTTCTCCATGGGCTCTGTGTGTGGGAGCAGACTCAGTCACACCAGTGCTAGCGAACCGTGATGTTCTTCTGAATTTGTGCCGATTCCACAATTGAACAAACTGAGGCCAGTTCTGAGACTAATGCCACTGCCCCTCTCAACGGGCCGTAGAATGCCGAGGATGCTCCGTCTCCCTCACGTGGGAAGTCATGTTGCCTGAGATCTGAGAGTCCAGCAGAGGCCAGAGCTGAGAACAGGGCAGGCAGGCAGCCCCAGCCTCTTTCCTGCCCACAGTCCACTTGCCATGTTTAATGTGCCTTCTCTTAGGGAAGAGCCAGGGTCGGGGGAGGGGAGGAGGAGAGCTCTTCCCAGTGTCCCAGTGCAGTCCTTCTATTTCCCTGCCACCTGGCTCTTTCCTCTCTGCTAGTCTGCGGCCTCACAAAATCACTGCCTTGAAGTCTTCCTCCTGAGGCTTTGTGTGTGTGTGTGTGTGTGTGTGTGCGTGTGTGTGTGTGTGTGTGTGTGTGTGTGCGTGCATGCGCCTCACAGCCTGGCTCTTCTCTCCTCTGATGGGCATTAGGCTTTTCACCCTGAGGCCGCAGGCGCCTTTAAGGGGACGCAGCAGAAGCCCAGTGCCCCATGTCACATGCTTGACCTACCTTTGATTCCAGCCCCCACTGCAGCAGAGCATCCAGGGTAAGCTCAGACTCACCCCACACTGACCACGTCCTGCCCCAGGAGCAGTCCAGCTGGCCTCTTTCCACCCCCGGGGCCTTCCTTGTCACCATGGGTGTGACCTGCAGCAGGGGGCAGCCTGAAGCCAGGGGAGTTTATGTCTCCAGGGCAACTCCCAACCAATGGGACAGGAGCTGGGAAAATGCCCCAGCTCCCAGTCCACAGGCAGACACCTCCGGGGTCTTCACGAAGCTACTCGGGAAGCAGCACAGAACCCCAGGGCCTCCCTTCTCTCTGCTGCCACCTCCTGCTTCTGGGGATCACCTCCCAAAGAAACCACTTATATCCAACTCCTGTTCCAAGCACTGATTTCAGTTAGAAACACCAACCCTCTGAGGTGGGTACCTTTTATATTCCCATTTTGCAGATGAGGAAACTGAGGCTATGTCTGCTTGACTTGGACTAGATTGGTCCAGTAGTGATTGTCTACCTGTCAAGATGGCCTATGAGGATGGTGGTCGTGGAGGATGCAACCACAGTCCACCTCACTGAGATGGCCGGGCCAGCCCTCTGCCTGCGAGCTGGAATATCATCCATACATATATGTAAATATGTATATAAATATATGTAAATGTGTGTAAATGTAAATACATGTGTGTATAAATATATTAACATACATACATATATATATATACACACATACAGTCAAAAAGTTGGAAAGAAATTCACCAACATCAACAGGCATTCCTGGATAGTGGCAGTATTTATATTTTGTGTGTTCTTTTTTGTCCTTTCTAATTTTTTTCCACGAGGAAAGACTGTGCAAAAAGGCAACAGCAATATTTTTTTTAAAAGATCAAACCTCTGAAGGAATTTATCGTTAACTTAAAACACTGACTGATAGCAGGCCCCCAGTAGGCGTGCGAAACTCCATTTCCAGCAGCAAGACCCATTACTTTTCAGAAACTCAAACAGCACAGAGAGACAAGGTGAAAGGGGAGGAACGGAGGATTTAAAAGTCAGACAAAGTGCTTTCCCTGGGACACAGAGATGCACTGGGGTGGGGAAGAGGGCTGGGAGGGGAGATGACGACCCCAGGTGCTGTATGTGGCAGGAACAGTGTACACCAGTTGTGTGACATGGTGGTTTGAGGACAGAACGGATTTGAATAAGATGCCAATAAAGAGCTCTGCAGGGAATGGGCAAGATCTCAGCCTCCACACACAGCAGTAAGCACATTAGGCGACATCCATCACCATCCCATTTTGGGGAGATTGGAATGTTGAGAAAAGAAGTATTTGTCCCAAGCCAGCCAATTCCCCTTTCCTCACTCACTCTGCAAAGCTGGATTGTGTGCCCCAGTTTAATAGCTCCAGGAGTTCAGGGACCGTGGCAGCCTTATTCACCGTTGTCCCCCCCACCCCCTGTTAGCACAGGGACTGGCAGACACCCAATAAACGGACCGAATGACTGAGAGAGTACAACCACCATCCCACCTCACACCAGAAGAAGCGGTTGGGCTGAATGGAAAGAAAATTAGTCACAAGACGAGTTTCTGTCCTGGTCATTCCGGCAGCCTACCTCATAATGTCGGGGAGGTCAACTATTTACTTTGTGATTCAATTTCCCCCAAATCAGAAGATCTGACCTTAAAAGAAAATCCAGAGATGAAATAACACATCCTTTATTATACGCTTTTTGATCCTGAGGATAGAGATCAGGCAAAGGGAGGGCAGAAATCAGTCCTGTCCTCAAACCTAGAGACACAGGATGTTCGAAGGGGCCAACCCTGGGGTCCACGAGGACCCTGCTCAGACTGCTGGGACCAGAGCGGAGGTGCTAGGGGCCAGGAAGCCGCTTGGACTGGGTGTGGAGCTCTCTGCTCTCTTCAATGGCCTCTCCTCTGGGACCTCGCTGTCCTAATGGAGGCTGCATTAGCTAATCTAGTGATTCAATTAGTTCTAAATGCTCCTGGCCTGAGAAGAGGGATGGCAAGGTGGGGATTTGTTGACTCCTATTTGCCGGAAAGGGTTTCCCAAGACAATGGAGCTGCAATTTGAATTCCCAAGTCTCCCCCTTCTCTCCATTCCTGAGCCCACGGTCAGCAACCCAAATGAGATCATGCCTGGGGAAGCACTTTGTGAGCTAATTTTATTACTCATTCTCTCCTGGGAGAAGGGCCCCCACTACCACCTTTTCCAGCCACCCTCTGCCCCAGAGGTAAGGAGGCTGCCCTGGGACAGAGGGACCAGGAAACTTTCAAGGGCAGGCCCAAGCCTAACCCTAAGGAAATCCCAGGCCAGTGGTTTTTCAGGCTTCGCAGGATGGAAATGACATTTAGAGCCTTTGCACTGATCTACTCTTTCTGTAGTGACAGTTCTGCTCAGTCATGGGCCACCTTGCACGTCTCCTGTGGGGACACAATCACACACTGCCCCTACCTACCCTCTTCTGCTTCTCAAGTGGCTTGTCTCCCCAGAGACACCGAACTTGGGGACAAGAACCACATCATAGGTGTCAGTTACTAGGGAGCACAGTTCAGTCCTGGGCGGGAAGGGACAGAAGAGGGGAGGTACGGGAGAAGGGAGGACAGCAGAAAAGGGAACAAGATGGCACAGAGGTGAGTCTCTTCCACCTGGAGGTCCTTTTTCACTCCAGAAGAAGAAATGCTTTTTCTATAGTGTAAGAATTGCTGTCAACTCCCCGGCAGCTGTTGAAATTGGAGAAGTCACTTTACCTCTTTGATCTTAAGTCTCCTGTGTAAAATGGGAGCACTGGATTGGGATGGTGATTCCAACTTTGGCTGCACCTTGGAATGATCTGAGAAGCTTGAAAAAGCTTCAAGCCTTGGCTCCAAACACACAGATTCTAACTTAATGGGCCCAGGTACGCAGTCAGGACTTGGCGGCTATTTTCTTTACCCTAGGTGGCGGCGCGCGGCTCAACCAGCTCTCGGGATAAAAATAGTTCTGATCTGTAGCATTTTCCAATTTCCATGGCATAAATGCTCTCACTGTGTCCTAATTCAAGCAACCAGTAGTATAACCACCAGCTCTAGCACACCACCGTCTCCAGCTGAAGTGGAAACCCACTCCAGCGTTCCCACAGGAGAGAAGTGTTTCCCTGGGCCCAGGGAGCTCCAGGTCCCCAGAGCAGCGGTGAGAGGAAGGGTCTGGTCACAAGCCGCACAGAGACACCCCCTACTCACCCTGCCTTTCTCCACCAGCCTTGGAGGACACCCTCTATTCTCCCCACCCAAGGGGCCCTGCGGCGGGTTGTGGAGATAAAGGACAAAGAAGGAAAGAAAGTTCCCCCTTCCAGGAGGAAGCTTCTCAGTCGTTCACTTCCTCCTTTTCCACCAGGAAAATGTCTTCAACACTGACAGCAGTCAGACAGGCATGTAAGGGGTCAATTTTCAGCACATTATCCACTTCCACTGACAGTAAGACCAAGGACTGTCTTCCCATAAGACACTCAGAACCCCTGCGGGAGTCAGGGCAGGAGGAAGACAGGGAGAGATGGGGGTCGACGGGAGGAAGACACCTTCTGCTGGTAGCAGGTGGGGTCACGGCCACCCTTCCTCCTTTCCTCTGAGGATGATCATCTCGTATTCAACTAACTTCAACAGCATTTCAGTACCTGCAGGAACTCAGCTCTGTACCTACCATTTTGAGAATCTGTTTTTTCTAGTGGAAAATACTGTCCTTTGAGGCACTTAACTCAGAGGAGAGTCAAGATTCAAAGAAGAAACAAGCTTAGGAACTCTGAGTCATGTGTGAACTAGCATAACAGCTGGGTACAGACGCCACATGTGAGTGTTCGTGCAGTTCAGAGTATGTTGTATAAGTGTCTTTTTTTATATCCCACCAATTTCCAAAAAGGAATATAAAAGCCTGAGATCCAGAAAAGAGCAAAGGCCAGGCATAGACTGGAAGTCCTCACGGCGGGGCGATCTGACACGACACCTAAAGCCATCAGGCCGTCCCCTGGGTGAGGGCAAGCCCAGGCTTACTGGGCGTCTGGGAAGCAGGAGAACTCAACTGTCCCAGCAGTGACAGGCTGGCGGCGGTCCTGGGTTTGGGCAGAACCCTGCCGCAGGGCCATCCTCTACATGATGGTGAACAACAGCTGGGGCTGCATCCATTCAGAGGGGACACCTTTTCCAATTTGCTCAAAAACATCCAAGTGGCCAGCAAGAGCCCCAGAACGGGCCCACCCTACCACCACCACAGGGCCAGGCCTTGCCTCCCCCACCCTCAGTTAGGTCTGAGGCCTGAGTTCCAGCCCCCAGTCTGCAGCCAACAAGCTGAGTGAGCCTGGGCAAGCGGCTCCATTTCTAAGATTCAAAGAAGCCCTGAAGGGGGCGTGGAGCACACACTTGGATCATAAACAAAAGAATCAATAAACACTTAGCATTTGGGTCTTTGGTCATTGCTGTCTTAGGCTTCTCTCAGGTTTAGGCCAATAATTTACATCCCTGAAGCCCACGCTGACCTGCTTGGTGGTTAGATGCCTGGGGGAGTCACCAGAACACATGAAATTACAGACTTTCTATGTGCGTAGTTAGGAGTTGATTACTTTCCCATGAATTAAAATAGAGTGAACATGTGACATCAGCCCAGGCCCCCAAACCATGAAATTGACTAATAATAAAGCTACAGGGGAGCTTAGACATGATCAGGTTACCTAATTTCACAGATGATGAAACCAAGACCTATGAAGTAAAGTGGCTGGGTGCGTCACACTGCCTTTCAGAGGCGGACTTTTGCCTTGGTGTGTCTGAGAGAGGGGGCCTGGGATGGGCAGTCACCCCCATTCACAAGCCCAGCGCTGTGCCTGAAAGGAGAAAAGGCTGAATTACAAAAGAAATAGAGAGACAGTGATATTGACGCAATTCAGCCGCAGGTTGCGGGTGGGGAGAGGAAAAAATAGATTTTAGAAGTAGGAGAGGGCTGGCTCAGTCGAGGGTGAAAAGGGGATTGTGAATGAGAGACGAACGGGGTACAGAGCACGGAGGAAGATGAAACAAGCGAAGGGTGAAATCAGCCCTCCCCGGCTGCACTGTGCCGGCAGCCGTGAAACACGCCTGTCGCTGGCAGGTGGAGGGAGGTCAGGCTGGCAGCGAGTCGGGTGGCGGTGGGAGTGGCGTCCTGTGTGTGACTGGCACCCAGCAGAGGGTCTGCAGGGGATGAGGGCTTTCTGGAAGGAGTGGGGCTCCTGGGGACTAGGGGGTGGAACTCTGTCGTTGAGTGGACGAGTCAGAGCCTCTTCTCCACCAGCCAGGATGGGACAGCGTCTGCTAGACATCATCTTCCACTGAGCCCCTTTCAGCCACACCCAGTTTCCTTCCTCTAACGCAGTTCTTGCCTTCTTGAGTCCTGGGTTCGAGTGCCACGTTGAGAACTCAGGGCAAAATCCGCCTCTTCACCAACTTTCTGATGCCACACAGGGACGTGGACACACCCCGCAGCTCTGAGGATCTGGCGATTCTTGAGTAATGCAAACCTCCACCCTCCCCCTCCTCGCCCCTTTGCTCTCTGAGGCAGAGAACACACCCTCCTTTATGCTGAATCTTCATCCAAGGAAGCAGCATGCAGCACACTGGGAGTTGAGGTGTCCACCTGGGGCAGACGCTTCTCAGAAACCGAAAAGCCTCACCCGTGCCTGCGTCCTGGGTGGGGCCTTCTGACCCAGGAAGGGCTCCCTAGAACTACACAGCCTCAGGAG
This sequence comes from Vicugna pacos, assembly GCF_048564905.1. Classification (NCBI taxonomy): domain Eukaryota; kingdom Metazoa; phylum Chordata; class Mammalia; order Artiodactyla; family Camelidae; genus Vicugna; species Vicugna pacos. Next base: position 18,005,666 of record NC_132993.1, on the reverse strand, counting down.
GCTTCACCATTAGAGAAAAAGTACAGAAGTGATGAAAATTAGTATTTCAGAGGCGGGGGAGGGTATAGCTCAGTGGTAGAGTGTGTGCTTAGCATGCACAGGATCCTGGGTTCAATCCCCAGTAAATCTCTGTTAAAAAGTAAGTAAATAAACCTAATTACCTCCCTGCTCCCAACAACACCACCACCAAAAACTAACATTGTAGCCCAGAAAACTTGACACACAAAACCAGCTGGACCCCACTCAGGGGATCACATCCCTCTCTGACTGTGTGGGGGGAGGCTCAGAGACACAGAGAGCTCCAGGGATGTGGTGTCGTCACACAGCAAGGCTGCGCCCCACCATCAGTGTTCTCCAAGTCAGCACGCCATCCCCCAGGAAGAGGCTTAGTGCCTTTGAAAGGGGAGAGCCAAGGGAGGCCAAAAGGCTTCTGGTCTGTCAAACTGAAGGAAAAGCAGGAGGTCAGGAAACTGTTACTTCCGTGGATGGGGAGCCAGGGCAGGCCACCTGCAAAAGGCAGACAAATGAATGCGGACACCCCACACTCCCATCCTCTCCTGAATCCCAAAGAAAAGAAACGGCCCTCTTCTATTGGAAAGAACAGCAAAATCACGCGCACCAGAATTGCCGGGAGCAAGCTCACAAGGCAGACGCCCGGGCGCCCCCAGATTCTGGGTCAGGAAGTCTGTGTTCTCAGACTTTCCAAGTCGACTCAGATGAGGTTGGTCTCTCACTTGAAGAACCCCAGCAAAAGTATGACTTAAGGGACTCTCAGAAAGCAACCTTGATGGGAAGAAAGAGGACGCTGTGAGATAAAATGTAATCATTTCTCTCAGCACCTGCATTATTTCATTTTTATAGTAATGATGCTTCAATTTCCAAGTCACTTTGCAACTGATCTGATTTGATCTTCCCAGGGACACTGCCCAAAAGATGCTAATCACAGATGCTAATGGTCTCTGTCCTTCAAAGAAGAAACTGAGGCTCTGAAAGATGTTAAGTGGTTGCCTGGGGCCACGTAGTTAGCTAAATAGCAGTGGGGACTCGAAACTGGGCCCAATCCATCTCTCTCCTGACTTCGCGAGGGGTTCCCCAAAATGACAGAATGGGCACTCAGACGCAGATGGAGGCAAAGTCTTGGGAGACAGTATCTTGTCTGGCCTCAGAGGCTACAGCCAGCATCACCCCTGACAACTTGGGCGTGTGCTGCGCCCCACCCCTAGGCGCACAAAGTTGTCTCTGCCCTGTAGCTTCTGCCGGGGCACCATGTGGCTGTTGGCTCTGCTCTAGCGGGCCCACGTTAATGTCAGAGTCACCAAGGGGCGTGGTGCCAGGGGAAGAGTGGCATATGAAAGAGGCATCTAAATTTTAAATGCAGCAGGCTGCAACTGAATCCCGGTGTGACCCTGACCAAGGGTTTAACCTCTTCCAGCCTCACTTGCTCCATCGGTTCTACGGGAATTGTGATACAGACATCTCAGATCTATTCTGCAGAGTAAGTGTGACAGTGGGTGAAAGGCCCACACACGGAGATAATCGTTACATCCCTTCCATCCTCCGAACTTGTCCTGGGGTTTCCCTAAAGCAGGGGCTGCTGTTGCCCTCCAGGAAAGAGCCGGGCAGCCACTCTGCTGGACCACGCGGATTCGCAGAAGGGCCTCTTGCCCAGGGAAGCTCCCTCCTCACTTACCCCACGACTCCTGCCTCCCCACCTCCACCAAACAGGATAACTGGGAATCTGTACCGCAAGATGCTCGTTTAGCAAAGGGCCCATCTATAAAAATTATTCTTGATGGCTGCGATAGAGTTTGCACTGTCCAGGCCAAAATGAAATATGAAGATTGGGTGCTGGAGGATGACCGGGTGACACCAGGAGCAGTGACTGAATACAGCCCGTGAGTTATATTCAATACTTATTGAAGTAGAACGATGAGGTTATGTGCCGACGGGTTATTTCTCCCCAGGTCTCCCAGACACTGTCTCCCGAGTTGCATGATGTGCTGTCCTTTTTCTCGGCTCAGCCCCTCCCTCTCCAGGACTGAAACAAGCTTGAAGCTTCCTGATGAGAAAGAAACTCTTTATAGCTCTGGGTTCTGGTTGGATGGATCTGCCTGACTGAGGGCAGACTGCAGGGGAAAAGGTGGAGGCTAAGACAGGGCTTGGGTAAGGTGGCCGGAGACCTGGGTCCCCCTGCCCGTCCCCTGCCTGGCTCTGGGACCCCAGGCAAGCTATTGGGCCTAAGGCCTCAGTTTTCTCATCTACAAAAGAAACATACTACTTTTGGTTCCACTGAAGTCCCAGAAATTAACAGGTAAAAGTTTCTCAATTCAGTTGATAGAGAAAAAGTTTACTGAAACACCTGGAAAAAACTAATTGGTCCCACAATGGTTAATTTGGTGGCTCTGGAAAGAAGCAATCATAATGACAGAGGCAGGGCCGAGCAGGAGTCTCAAGGAGGGAGCCCCTTTTTACCCAGGGCACTGTGGGAACGTGAAAAAGAAAAGGGACTCTTTGCTGTACCTGCCCAGTGACAGATCAGAGGTAAAGATCATCAATTTTGGAGGCTTTGTTTTTGCAAAAATGAGGAGCCCTTTGCCTAATGAAGAGCTTTTAATAGGTGTTGTTTTTCCTAAATTATCATATTAACCACAGATAATTAACAAGCGTATCCTTAATGCCGCAGGATACTGACAAACCCACTGAACGCAACTTGCTGCCTATAAATCATCCAGCCATCCTTCAAGGCAGCTGTTTAATTACTCCCGCATTTGGGAGGAGCAATATTGAGGCTCTCTCTAAATTTGGTTGCCAACGAAAATAAAGTCAGCAACATTTCAGCTCTTTATCATCGCTGTTCCATCTTAAAATGTTGCTGCCAGCCCTGTTGATCATGGTGAAAAACTGGAAACAGCCCAAATGTCCAGCAATAGGGGAACAGCATGGCTAGACAAATTAAAGGGTACCAATCTAACAGGATGTCATATAGCGACCTAAATGGCAAAACTGAAACTATGTCAATACACAGAAAACACGCATTCTAAATCATGTTAAGTGGGAAAGCAACATAAAACACTATGTACACAGTGATTAAAACGATATAAAAAGGTATATAATTATTGACAAATCATGGACGAAAACTGAGAGGGATGGAGAGGAGTGTGTTTAATGCTTGTTTTCTATTCTGAAGTGGATTAAGTTCATTTTTTAAAACAAAATAAAACACTGCTGGTGGCAGTTGGCCCAGACTGTTCCATTCTAAGCAGTCCTGCTGAGGTTCCTGGCATCCGGGAGAAGAGTGGCTCAGCACCCCCCAGCCCCCCCACTGCCCCAACTCCCAATTCAGGCTCCTGTCTCTGAAACGCACCAGACCTCTGCAGCATCCGTGATGTCTGACTGGCATTCTCAGGGTAGAAATCAGCTGAATGTGTTTTTCATGCCTCATTGTTCATGAAACCACAGACCAGAAGGACCCTGGCTCTCAGCAGTAACATTGATTATGCTCTCTTTTGCCAGAACTCTTCTCAGGAGCTCAAAATGCCCAGTTCTCAAGCCCAGCAGAGGCCTCAGCCTGGCTCTGGATGAGAAGTGGGGAGCCAGGGGGAAAAGAGAGACATCCTTGTGCTCCACCCCCAAAAATTACCCAGCAAAGCACAGGCTGGGGGCTTTAGTGTGGGGGAGCTCTTGCTCAGCCTCTGAACCAGGGGTCCCGGTCCCCAAGCTGGGGTGCTCTGGTCCCCTCTTTCCTGCAGCATTTAATTGTCAAAGGCAGAAGGAAGCTCAGTCACCAACCCAGCAAAGCGGGGAACTCATTTTAGCAGCCTTGACTGATGCTGGGCGTGTCACCGGAACACGTGCCCCTGGCGGGGCAGATGGAGAGCTGGAGGACGGCGCCTTTCCCTCCCACCAGCCCGGTGCTCAGGAGAGGTCTCCATCTCGTCTCCCACTCACATCTGCTTGCAGTCCGTTATCTCATTGGCCCGAAGCATTGCTTGCCACCTCCTACTTCTAGTTTTGAAGTTTTATTTCTGGTTCTCATTAATGTATTTAAGCAGAGTTAGGGATGAAGTCCTGAGGTGACCCGAATCACTGCACTGTGTTCATGTCTGTCCCTTATGGTGCCTGTAGGAAGCATTTTAAACCAAAGCGCTGTGATGAGCTCCTTCAACAAGGAGAACCCATAAGCACAGTTACACAGAGGAAGGCAAGTCATGGATGTGCACATCACCTGAGTCTGAAAAGTGATGCTGACAGGAGAGCATGGTGGGAACCAGGTCGACCGACGTGTGCTTTGAGTGTGAACCGAAGCTATGAAAATAAAGACCCGCTCACAGCACCTGTGTGGTACGGGAACATTCATATCCTCATCTTATAGCTGAAGAAATGGTGCTCAGAGAAGTCAAATAACTTTTCCAAGGTCACACAGCTGGTAGGTAATGGAGCCAGTGTGTGAAACCAGGTGGACTTCAGACCCCGAATTTTCACAGAGTGATATGTCTGCCATTTGATGACCGTACAGGCAGAAGAAAAGACTGAATAAAGGACATGTAAGACGGAACGATTTAAATAAACTCAAAGACCAGCCTGGGGGAATACTGAAGTGTCAATACGGTAAATCTCCCCTCAGCTCAGAACCTAGGAAATTATTTTCTAATACCTTTTGGTCTGGTTCTGGATCCAGAAAATAAGCCTCTGACCTACCATTTGGTTTTCAGAAGAGACCTATTTACTACGGAGGATGTGCCTGGAGCAAATCACCCTGCAGGTTCTCAGGCCAGGATCGTTTATCCACTTCATGTCCTGGTTGGCAGTGCAGCTTCCTGGGGCTTTCTGGGGGGAATGATGCATGTGACCCACTTCTGACCATCTCAGGCTGGACCAGGTAACCACCACGGGCATCTGCCCAACAGAACAGGTGCCAGAGACTCTCCAAGGTGCAGGTGGGCATAAGCCAGTTGGCGGGTCCCTTAAATAGCTCACTGAGGGAAGAGATGGGATGAGTTTGCATTATGCTCGGGAAGGAGGGTCAGGAGGACGAGAGGCCATTCACTTCTTCACGAGGCTTGTCACCTTTACCTTTTCTTACCTACCTCCTTGTCTCCAACTTAACCTCCGTCTTCACTCGAAACTCCATCAAGAACTCATTTTCCATCACCCCACGCTTCACCTCCAGCCAGAGAACAGCCATATCACCCCTTCCCACCACCCAGCCCCCAATTCTGTCCCCAAGGGAGCCGTGCAAAGGAATGGGACGTGGACGGTACGAGGCATAAAGCCAGTCTACAGTCACCAACAAGCAGCAGCTCTCCAAGTGAAAAACAGGATGCAAAGGAGAGAGACGAGAGAGGATAAAAAGAAGTCGTGTTCAGCACAACGGGATCCCATGTGTGCAAAACTTCTAATTACACGTGAATATCCGCCCAGAAGGAGGCCTGGAACTGTGCTTGCCTGGGGAGGGGGCGTAGGGATTTCAGGGTGATTTTTCTTTCTGTTTTTATTTCTCTGCATCATGCGGATGTTCTACGACGAACACGTATTAGCTCTCTAAACAGAAAATATACGAGAAGCCATACATTTAAACTAAAACCTCCCCTCCTTGACAAAGCCTTCCCAGGTTGGTCCCAGGGAGGACCAACAACTTGCAAAGATTGCCAGGAAACCGTTACTTCTATCCCGCTGAGGCTGTTTCTCTTACACTCCCCTCCCACAAACCACTTTTCACTCTCAGAAAGCTAAGTGGGTCAAGGCCAGCTGGGAGGAGAACTGCCTCCCACTGGACCAGCGGTGCGGCTTCTCCCGGTACCTCCTGGGGTTGTCCTTATTTCGTGTTGCCTGGATCCGGTGTGCACACCGTCTTCTTCAGACTGCTTTCTCTAAGGAAGACTGTAACACTGGTGTGTTTTCTAGAAGTTTCTACATTTTTATTAAGCTAATAGTATCTATTTTAACTAGCAGCCTCAGGAATGCTCAAAGACCCTGTTCTTCCCTATCAACTCTAGAAGAAAGATAGCAGTCTTCTTAACCTGAACTGGACTCCTCAAAAGATTTTTACACCCCTGCCTCTACTGGTCACGTCAGATTTCGAAACTCAAAGCCCTCCATTCTGGTAGATGGTTCCTCTGCATTCCACTCAGCTTCCAAAAGGATATAACAATCAGAAATGTCTCCAGTTACAAGTATCAGAAAACCTGATTTAGAATGATTTAAACAAATAGGGTTTTATTTTTCTCAAACAACAAAAAGTCTGAAGGTAGGTTGCTGATTGCATTGACTCAGCAGCTTAGTGATGTCAGGGCAAGTGGCCTTTGTAATTCTATTGGCTATTCCTTTCATGAGCCCAAAATGGCTGCCCCAGTTCCAGACATCACACAGGGAGTAAAGGCAAGAAGAGGGTGCTTAACCATACTATCCTATTATTAGGAAATCAAAAGCTTTCCCAGAACACTCAAAGCAAACTTCCATCCATGTCTTACTGGCCAGATTGTATCATATGGCCATTCCTGGATGCAAGGGAGACTGGGAAAGCAAATATTTTGCTTTTCCAGACTGTAAAGTGATAAATTGGGAGGATGCGTAGGGTTAGCAAACCAGCAGTCTCCATCACAGAGGCCAAACCCCTTTCCCCGAGAAGTTTAACAAATAGAATAACAATAGCAAACCTTTACTGAGCACTTATTCTGCACCAGGTCCTCTGCTAAGTACTTCCTTTACATCTGATGTCTCGGGAAATCCTCCTAACAGCCCCACGATGCAACTGTTACTAGCATCTCCATTTAATAGATGAGGAACCTGCGGCTTAGAAGGCCTGGAGAACTGGCTCAAGGTCACACAGCCTGTAAGTGCTAGACTGGGATTTAAATCCCACTTAGCCAGAGACCAACGTGCTCTTTCTGTGAAGGGCCAGATAATAAATATTTTAGGGTTTGTGGGCCACACAATCTCCGTGGCTACTCAACTCTGCTATTACAGTGCAAAACCAGCCGTGGCCAGTCCATAGACAAACCAGCTGTGTTCCAATGAAACCGTATTTATGGACACTAAAATTTGAATTTCATATCATTTTCGCCTACAACAAAATATTACTTTTCTTTTGACTTTTTCCCCCCCCCTGACTATTTAAAAATGTAAAAACCATGCTTAGCTCTGGGGCCATACAAAAACAGGCCTCAAGTCAGACCTGGCCCACAGGGCCACGGTTTGCCAACTCCTGCTGTTCGCCAGTGTCGCACACATTCTGGATTCTAAGTGTGGTAGGGCTTTAATGCGTGTGCTCGACCCTGTCCTCTGCTTGCCACACGCTCCTGCCTTGGCTTAGAACTTGACATTCTCCTGCCCTCCGCTCCTGCACCCACATGCCTGGATCTGGGGGAACTACAGAACAGGGGTCCCCCCACCACATTCCACCAGAGCTTCAGCAAATGCCCTTGGCCATTGGTGTCAACACAACAGTGACTTTATCACAGCTGGCACTGCCAAAGACCTGTCCTGCCAGCCTTAAAGCAAGTACCAGAGCAATGCCAGGCTGGTTGGTTTTGTCTTAGTTGGGAGCCTTGGGTGGTATTTTTCCACCCTTAACAGCAGGCACTCCACAAGCTCTCAGGAAAGGAGAAACACAGCAATAAAGCCCAGGTTGCTTTTCTCTGATTATCTAAGTAATATCAGAGTTCTTTTTTAAACTGGATACTTAAGGATGTGCAGAGGGAGAGAGGCGAGCAGTGTGGCGTCTCACTGCTGTTTCCTCCTCCCTCTCAGGTACCAAAGCCTTTCGCCCACAAAAGCTGCTGCTGCTTTGAACTGTGGAGCAAACGCTTCCCTTCTCTCTGCCCATGGCAGTGAGGGACCTGCTCCCTGATTATTTCCAGAAGGTTCCATTGGCCAAGAAGATCATAGATGCTGGGAACAATTTCCCTGGATGTAGGCGTCTCCTCCTCTCCTATCCCTAAAGGCACGGGTAGTCCCCTTGGCATCGTTAAAGAAAGAACTGTTCACAACGCTTGCTAAAGACCGGTAAGACCAAGTATTGGGCTACAGTGTGCACCGGGACCACTGCAGTGGGAGAGAGAGACTGGGCTCAATTCCCAATACAATAAGGAAAAGTGGGAGTTTATAGCCAAGGAACAGGGTGGGGGTCAGTGGATGGAAGATTACTATGAGGAAACATCAGGGTATGGGGGGATTCTGGCCAGACTGACCCAACAGGATTCTTGCTGAGGGCAAACTGGATGACTGGACATCACCTTGGGTGGGGGTGGTGGAGGATGAGGAACCCGATTAGATTTTAGGGCAATCAGATATCAAGGGAGGGGTGGGTTCTGGCAAATCTGACTTAGCAGGATTCTTCCTAAAATTAGACAATACAGAGACAAACACAGAAGCTCAAAGTCAGGGCTGAGTTGAGAAGAAAGTTCAGAGGAGCCTGATCAGAGTTTGCCCAGGGAGAAACTCTGTCAGGGTGATTCCCAAAATAGGGTTGTGGTTCCTTTCAACTTCACACTGACCTTGTGGGGTCAGTGAGCATTTTGAGGCTCCCCGGAGTGTTTCTGGTGCCCTGTTTAGCCTCCTCTGTAAAAATGACGGTGATCAGATCTGCTGCACAGGATGACCAGGAGGAGTGAATGAGATTACGTCTGTGACGACGCCTGGTGCAGCCGCAGGACAGAGCAGGTGCACCCTCGATGGTGCAGTCCTTCCTGTGTAAAGGCTGAGACTGCCTAATCAAGTTAACTGTCGAGACTCTCTGTCTGATGTCCCCATGAGCACTTTAGATCTGTTCCTGTCCACAGCTCCCTGCCCTCCAGCCATGAAGGGGGCCGGTGAGAGTGTAGATTAACTGGTGTCACCAGACTCTCTACAGGATAAATAGCCCATAGTGCAGATGACCCACGGACCTTCACCTGGACTGTGACAGGGAAAATGGCAGCTTTAGCCAAAGGCTTTGGGTTAAGTGGCCCTGCGTTCATGACTGGCTCCAACTTGGCTCATATCCCGACCTGGGGATGGGGGATGGGGGTGTCCTCTAAGAGAGCAAAGTGGCTCTGACCCACTCTGAGGAAGGTGCCGGTCTCAAACCTGGAGGCTGCTCCTAACTTGCTGGGAGCAGAGTTAAGAACAGGAGGAAAACGGAAGTGAGAGAGTTGAAGAGGGCAAAACGGGGAATCTATTGCCTCTTCTGGGCAGACAGAGTCAAGGTGGAGGAAGAGCCTTAACCACCAAGCGCGTTTCTTAGCTCTCAGCCCCACCCCAGCAGCCTCTCACCCACGTTCTCAGGAGGCGCAAGCAGTCACCACGCTTCAGATGGCACCCTTGCTCCTAGAAGAGGGGGGAGCCCAGCTCTGTGGCTCTGAAGAGCAGCTTCGGAAGGATTCCCTGGAAAGGGCTTATGTCCTCCTGGCCTCAGAGACAAAAAAGGACAGGGACATCTTGAAGCCAAGGCAGCTTGGGTGTCACTGCTCATTCATTCCAGCCAGCGTGCGGAGGGCGGGGCTATCTGCCTGGCAGAGGTGCCCAGGTTCCGTGTCCCTGTGGCCTGGGGGTCGTGGTCCATTCTTGGGGTGATCAGATTCCTTCTCTCCAAGGACACAGCCTCACAACAAGTCTGGCAGAGCTACACAGGGCAGCCGTCCTAGTCTCCACTCTCCCTCAGGCCTGGTTGTGAATGAATGCTGGTCTCTGAGGGCGGCTCCAGCCTCCGCATTTAACCCCTCAGTGCCCGGCTTTGGGCTCCCACACGTGCCCAGCACAGCCTTCTGCCACCCCAAGGGGTGTGAGGTGCCAAAGTTCCTTCAAAAGCAGCCAAGGGTGTGCCTGTGTGTGCGTGCATGTGCACACGTGCACGTGTGTGATGGGATGGTAACAGCAGTTAGGCTGGGGATTTATCACTCTTTTGAGAGGTAAAATGATACAGAGTTTATCACCCCAGAAAGAGTCCTCCTCACGAACAGCAGCAGAGTCTAAACGAAGCTGGCGAGGCGGCTGCGGGCTGAACTGTGTCCCTGCAACGTCCGCATGTTAAAGCCTTCCCCTCCACGACCTCGGAACACGACCTGCAGATGCAGTCAGTCAGGATGAGGTCATGCTGGCTCTTCCTCGGCGCTACCTACGGAGGTGGCAGCCGTCTCCTAGTCGGCATCGTGGCCGCCCTCAGACCCCTGGTGAAGCCCAAGATCATCAAAAAGAGGACCAAGAAGTTCACCCGGCACCAGTCAGACCGATAATGTCAAAATTAAGCGGAACTGGCGGAAATCCAGAGGCACTGACAACAGGTGCGCAGGAGGTCCAAGGGCCAGATCCTGATGCCCAGCATCGGCTACGGGAGCAACAAGAAAACAAAGCACGTGCTGCCCAGCAGCTTCCACAAATTCCTGGTCCACAACGTCAAGGAGCTCGAAGTGCTGCTGATGTGGAACAAATCTTACTGTGCTGAGACTGCTCACTACATCTCCTCCAAGAACTGCAAAGTCATTGTGGAAAGAGCAGCCCAGCTGGCCATCGGAGTCACCAGTCCCAGCGCCAGGCTGCACAGCAAAGAAAACGAATAGACAGCTCATGCACCTTGTATTTGTGCTAATAAAACCATGAAGAAAACCATCAAAAAAAAAAAAAAAGATGAGTTCATAGGGGACCCTAAATCCAGAGACCAGTGTCCTTGTAAAAATTTTTGAATGCCACATGAAGGGACAGAGACATGCACAGAGAGAAGAGGTGTGGAGAAACACAGGAAGAAAACAATCACCCATAAGTGGAGGAACGTCTGAGGCTACCGGCAGTCAGGAGAGGGGCCTGGAACAGGTCCGTCCCAGCTCCTTCAGAGAGAGCGTGGCCCTACTGATGGCTTAGTTTTGGACCGGCCTCCAGATCTGGAAGACAACACGTTTCAGTTGTTCTAAGCCACCCAGGCTGTCGGACTCTGCTACAACACCCCTAAGAAATGAATACACAGGCCAGTGGATAAAGGCAGCTGTAGGCAACCCAAAAAGGTAGAATGCCCCCCAACCCGGGCAGCCCTGGGGCTGGGGTGATGTTTCACAGCGTTGGGCTCAAGAGTTAAAGAGTTAAAGTCATTCCTCTATCAGCCCAGGAGGCCTTTGGCATCAAGGGCTTGGCATTCATGGCTTTAACTATTCATGAACGATCCCATAATTTCTGACATGTGGTGTGAGTCATTAGTCACTTTGCCAAGGCACAGGCTTGAATCTGCACTCTGGGCCTGGTGCACGGATAGGTCACTCCACTGGGGGCTTTGCTCTCCTCCTTTGTCAGTCGGAGGCAGGACCTCATGGGAGGTGATAAATCCCTGCTGCTTTGTGGGAAACCAGGTCTCAAAAGGCAGCAGCAAGCATGGGGAAGAGAGAGAAGTCTAACCATGTGATGGTCCAGGCCAGAAGGCAGCTTTATAAATGACCTGAGTCCCAGATTTATGGGATCATCAAGGATCTGAAAGAGGCACTAGATGTCTCAAGTATACTTTATTAGCTGGTGCGGGTAGGAATTCCACGACTTGGTATCATTCTCAAATTTGGTAAATCACTAAGGTGTGAGGCCACATCCTTTACAAATGTCAAGCGTCTGGGATACAGCAACCAGGCTCCGCCGTATTTTCCAAATCTCCCTTTTCCTTCAGGTGCCAGGCTCTCTGCAAGCCAGAACTGCTGCTACATCCCTAGACTACTGGTAAGGTAAAGGTCACTGTGCGCAATAATTCGGAGAGACTCTGAAGAGTCTCACCCTAAATCACCCATTCCTCAGTGCCTGCCCGCCACAGCACACACCTGAGGCCTGAACGTCTCGTTGCATGACATTCCTTTGGGTGAAGGTCTTGCTTCAACTTTAAAAAGCAGCCCTCGTTGGGAGAGGGCCATCTTAAGTTACTGATAACCACATACTCCTCCAGGTGAATCGGTTTGGCAGTCTTTTTAAACAAGCCTGCCCACGGTTGTTGAGAGAAGAGGTGGGAAGGAGACATAACCCTGGCATCCTGGCAGGAGGCTGTTAGAGAGCCTTCTAGATGCTGCCAAGATCAGCCCCAGTGGCACCTCACGAGTTAGGACAGGATGAACGAAGGCTCAGACGCCAACTGGAAGTGTCCGATCCTCTCTGTGAAGTTGACGCAGTGCAAAGAACATCAGGAAAAAGAATTTCTCCAGTGACATCCAATCATTAGAGCTGTGAGTTTGTTTTTGTCTTTCTTTTTTAATGAAATAAACTCTCAAAGCCACACAAATTGGCCGTGATGTAATCATCTGTTGTGGAGGAAAAACCCTTAACATTAGGAATCTCCAAGTCTTGACTCCCCAGATAAAGCTCATACATAACGATGGGTCTGTAGAGCTCTCAGCTCAGCTTTCTGTTGGTTTCCGCTCTCCTTTTAGAGCCTCGTCCTTCCCTCCCATCTCTGGAAACTTTTACCATAACTCTAAAAAAATGAAGCAACGTCCATAAGGGCCATTATACCGTTCAGTGAACAGATAACCACATCACTCTTTCCCAAGATAGCTACAAAGACCATTTTTGAAACATTCTTGGGTTTGTGAAAATAAGATGGTTTAAGTTCAACACAAAATAGACAGCCAGGGTGTCCGGTGTGAGCAATGTCACTGAGCTGGCTGGTCTAGCACAACTGAGGCAACACACCCTCACAATGCAGGGGTTCTTGTCTGTCTGCCTTTTCACAGACGTTTTCTTTCACCATGCACTTGTAATTGACTCCAGAACCTACACTCTTTCCCACAATCACCATCAAAACTCTTCAGACTCATCCTACAACATGGGAGTCTTCAATCAGCTGGCTTCATCGTCACCACCATCATCATCATTATATATATTATAGCGGCTGACACTGATCAAGTACTTAGTGACAGGCTAGGTACTAGGCTAAGGAAGTAGGTACCATTATTAACTCCACTTTACAGCTGAGACAACTGAAGCTGCAAGAGGAAAGGGGATCGATCGAAGGTGAGTGGTGGAGCTGCAGTCGAACACAGTTCTAACTTTGGAACTGAACTTTGGAACTTTCCAACATATATGGAAGCCACTAAGGGGACTATCTTAAAAGGAATGGAGCTGGAGTTTGAAAGAGATAGAGGCATTATTGTGTGGCTAAGATGTGTTGAGAAGGTGTAAAACATCAAAAACTAAGTTCATTTGTCTTGTGGTCTGTTAACGCAGGTTTTCTGGGAAAAGAGTGATAAGACAATTCTGCCATTGAGGAGGATATTTTAAAATATTCTGTTCCATTTTAGTTTATTACAAGATATTGAATATAGTCCCCTGTGCTATACAGTAGGTCCTTGTTGTTTATCTATTATATACACAGTAGCTTGTATCTGCTAATCCCAAACTCCTGATTTATCCCTCTTGCCACCCACTTCCTCCTTTGGTAACCATAAGTTTGTTTCTATGTCTGTGAGTCTGTTTCTGTCTTGTAAATAAATTCATTTGTCTCACATTTTAGATTCCACTTATAAGTGGTATCATATATCTGTCTTTCTCTGTCTGACTTACTTCACTTAGTATGATAATCTCTAGATCCATCCAAATGGCATTATTTATTTCTTTTTATGGCTGAGTAGTATTCCATTGTATAAATATACCACAGCTTCTTTATCCATTCATTTGTCAATGGACATTTAGGTTGCTTCCAGGTCTTGGCTATTGTAAATAGTGCTTCTGTGAACACTGGGGAGCATGCATCTTTTCAAATTGAGTTTTCTCCAGATATATGCCCAGGAGTGGGATTGCTGGATCATACAGTATCCCTATTTTTAGTTTTTAACAAACCTTCATATTGTTGCCCACAGTGGCTGCAACAATTTACATTTCCACCAACACGGTAGGAGGGTCCCTTTTCTACTGAGGAGGATATGTTTGGTTGTAACCTATGGACAGAGGTCTAGAGAAGTTCTCTCTTTACCTTCTAGGGCTCTTCTCTTTTTTTCCAACTGGAGATCACGTCCAGTTTGGAAAGCTGATACACCATCACGTATTTATACAGATTCCTTTTAGCAGGGCCTGGTGGCCCTCATTCTTCCTAAAGAAACCCACAAGAGCATTCCTAGAAGTCAGTGGTTCCTGAGCTGTCAGGGGCTCCATGGTCTCCCGTCCCTCCCCTCTGAGTGGCAGGCAGGATCCTGAAGGGGCAGAGCCATGTAGACTGGGCAGCAGTTCAAGTATTACAAGGCTGAACTGACCTAGGCACGGGGAGGAGAGCATCGTTGGTTTCCTTACTTAAACTTATACTGGTGCGTCTTTTTCCACTAAGTTGTGTTCCAAAAGCATAAACTGTTCCCCTTTCCTCTTGCAGCTTCAGTTGTTATAAGGATAGTTAATGAGAATTGAGGAGACAAGGGGCCCCAAGTCTCCATGAGGTCGATGACTCATCAGACTGCACCCATTCTACCAGGCCCAGGGTTCCCTAAGAGAACAACTCAGTTGTCACTCCCTCCACTGAGGGACTCCAGGTACAAAGCATCCAAACTGGCCGGGGACCAAACACTAAAAACATTATGAGCCCCTATCGGGTAATTCAGAATTACAGTAGTGCTAAACCATAAGGGTAAGAAGTCCAACCTGGTTCACAACTTTCCCCAGGATAACTACTTCATACTATCAACATCTACATCTTTAGTAAGAGTTTCTCTGTGTGTGAGGTTGTGTACTTGATCCCAGAGCTCCCGAGAGTGCCAAGGTTTCATGGCAGTCTGCCCTGACGCTTTGGGAAAACAGTTCATGCAGTCAAGAGAGAAAAACCTCCCTGGTGCAGCTGTTCCCTTGGACCCATGGAAGTTGGAGAAATTCTCTATTAAAATCCTCAGCTCTCTAGGACCCAGAGAAGTAACTGAGGACTCAGACATGGCCGTCTTCAAGGGCCAGGCAGTTAAAGCTGGTCCTGCTTTGGGGTCCCACTGACAAGTCCACCATCCTGCCCCATTTCAGCCCTCTGTCAGCCTAGAGGGGCGCAGTTCCACGTGGCCAGCTTGACTCAAGGTCAGTAACCCACCAATAACCTGCCTCGGGAGACAGTTTCCCATGATCTTTGGAGCTACCTTAGTTCTCGAGTGAAGGAGGCTCTCCCCCAAGACTGCTCTAAGGCATGCTTCGAGAGAGTCTGAGAACTGCACTCAGTCACCCCGTTCTTCAGCTTCCATCCCTGCATGGCACAACCAGATGCCTGAAATTCCACACTGCAGGTCCTCCCTCTCTCCTTCCTTTAAGGCAGCTGTATTGCATCTGACAAGAGCCCTTCCCACTCACTCCTTAAGCCCTGAAGGCCTTGTTCTACCACATCCTTTCCACGCCTTTCCCCACCAGCATCCAATTTCCACTACAACCCCCTGAGGACGGCCCCAGGAGAGGGGCCTGGTTTGCATGGAGTGCTGGGGCTCCATCAACAATATTATTGAAAATCCCTATCTTCCTCTGTCAGAAATCTTTACACACACACACATACACGCATGCACACTCACACGTTCTCTCTCTCTCTCAAACACACACTCCTCCATACCCCGTTCCAGAAGAAGCATTCATTTCCCCCATAATGCTCTCCCATTGTGAGCGGTGATGGGCAAGAGAGGTGATGTAATAATCATTTTATCAGATCAATAGATCATTTAGAAAATAAAAGCTCTTCCCTTGGTCAGGTGATGACCAAGAGGGGAAATGCCTGAGTCTGGTCAGTAATTTACATCTGTCAAGGAGAGTGGATGAGATCTCCAACTCAAAGCACTTGTGTCTCTGTGTTTCACTGGATCCCCTATGTTAGCAGCAGTGCCCATAAAACATCCCTCTGAAGCACTCTCCTTTGAGCAGGAAGCAGTTTCCTCCCCCAGGGGTTTAGATCTCGGTCAGGAGGGAAGCCAGCCTTGCCATGACTCTTAGTTTCTTCCTGTAGTGGCTGATGAAGTCAGTTTCATTAGGCGAGTGTTTACCAGGATACTTCTTTGCCTTCCTCAGTGAGCAAATGTAAGGAATCCCATTTTACAGATGGGGAAAACAGAGGACCAAGACGACACATCTTTCCCTTCAGCCCATAGGGATCAAAAAAAAAAAAAGCATTCCTCTTCAACTATAATAAAATACTACCCACGCCTTTCTACAACTCCATGGGTGGGATCAGAGCGGGGGATGGTGGGCAGGGAACTGACTCACTTCATGGTGACAGCTGCATCCAAGTCAGGAGGACAGAGCAGCGGGGCTCTCCCCTCTCGCTTCCCAAAGCCCCTTCTGATCTTGCTGTCTCATCCTGACCATGGCCTACCCTGCCTCTAGCCCCTCTTCTCTATGATGACTAGGGACCCACTGGTGACAGAAACTTTGGAGCTGGCCATGGGTAACCCTCAAACATCTGTGCCCTATTCTGGGGTCTGAGTGAGTGTCTGCTTTGCTTTGGTTCAGATCAGCTCTGTGCATAATAAAATGAGAACCGTGAAGTGGTGGTGGGGGGAGAACACAGGGTACTGTGCAGTGAAACATTTGATCAATTTGTGGCTTACTGAAAAAGCAGAAGGAAAAATTGAGAGGAGAAGGAAAACTATCATGTAATGTGTGTTGAGCACTACAACATTAGACTCAAAATGCAGAAACAAAAACCCTCAAAGGAAATTAATTTTCTTGAAGTGGTATTGACAGTGGAAAAAATGCTGCCTTTCTCTTAAATATACAGTAGCAAGACTCCTCTGTCCTCTGAGTGCTCGGGTAGATGTATCCGCAGTGCTGAGGAGCGGGGGCTACACCTTCTGCCCTCTCACAGCAAATGCTCACTTCAGAACACGGCTCTCCACTCCCCCGTCATTTATTCACTCAGCTTTTAGGGAGAGGAGAAGGGATGGACGGATGACCCGTTTTATGGATTCAGGAAAAATCATGTATCTGAGAGATAAACTTATTAGTGAATTATTTGTTGGCACCTTTTATTTTAGTATATAGTACAAATTACTTTTTTATTTAACAATAATTTTTTGAGCACTTACTATGTACTTGGCACTGTCCTGAATGAGCACAAGGGACTGAAGGATAAATAAGATTGAGCCCTTAACACTCCAGGGATCTAACACCCAGACACAGAACACAGGGGGTGAATTCACCACCTCGGCCTCATGGACCCCAAGTGACTCAGCTCTTCCAGAACAAAAATGGTTGGGACTCTGTTTGTTTATTTTGCATTTGGTTTTGTTTTGAAGAAGGTCTTCAAGCTTAAAAAGCTAGCAAGTCACTCAGATAAAAGAGGCGAAGCCAAATCCTGTCTCTGTATCATCTTTCTATCCCTCTGGCAATACTAATCTGGACCCAGACACACATTCTTGCCATAAACCTCTCTTCTTACCACAAATCTGGCCATTTTCAGGTCTTCCTCACAGCTGGCCAAAGATGTACACAAATGGAAAGTCTGGTCACTTCAGCAGCCCACACCCCAGGACCTTCACAAAAATCTCTGTCAGTGGGAAGGCAGAAGGAGCAAGGTGGGAGAGCAGGCAGATGTCTGAGTGGTGAGAAAATCAGATTTCCTTTTGTAAGTGGTAGTTAAGCTCCATGAAACACAAATCTTAGATCTTTAGTCGCTCAAAACATATTTTATCTCCAATTATTTGTTCACCTTCTTATCCTCAGGATCCAGGACCATGCCTGTCACACAACAGAAACTCAACAAACGGGTTGTTACAGATTTAATTTTTCTCAAAAGAACATGCATACATAAACGGCTAGCGCCAGGTGGTGTAAATATAACACAGAGATTAGGAGGGAGCATTTACACGTCAGAGCAGTGGCAGAGCACATAGCCCCCTGGGCTCCCATTACCCCCAAAGAGGTGGCTTTATCCGGGCCTGGCTGCACTAGATGCTCCCTGGGGCAGGAGATGAGCCCCAGGGCCACGCTCATTGGTTGCTTTGGCTGATCTGACCCCTCCACTTTCCCTCACTTCCCCTCCCAGAGGCAATTTCTAAAACTGATTCATTCTCAGCTCTTTTGGTGGTTATTATCGTTTATCCCCCTTTTAATGCTATCAGACTTTAATAAGAGAAATTGCAGCATCAATTAAATAATGGCGGCTAAACTAAGAAGAGCTAAATCAGAATTACTTTATCAGAGGGAAAAGGAGACCGTCTTGCTGCAGTCAGCTGCTGTGAAAGTTGAATGGAAACTGCCTGAGACTCCAGATCCCTGAGCCCCCACAGCTTAAACACTCCTTTCTCCCGGGAGATATAAAACCCGGGGGCTCCCCTAACACCCCTAGGCCCCGTGGGCTGTGTGGGGGACATCACGAGCAAAAGAGCCACTTGGGAAAGGCTGGATCTTAAACTTGGCCATTTTCTTTTCTTAGCTCATTAAGCTTTCTCTCTGCCCACAGAGCCACCATGCAACTTTCTCGAGCACTTTCTCATGGAAGAGAATGTGGTTTGGATAGCAGGGGGTGATTCTTTTCAATTCTTTTTCCATGTCTTTGGCCATCTTTCTGCAGAGGGTACCCTTCTGACGTGTAGTTTGCATTTCTACACACTTTGGGATGTTTCTTCTCTATTTTTAAGCAGTGTATTTCCTTTTCGATTGATTTTTCTCTGCATTTTCATTACATGTTCTCGACGTACTTCAAGGTTCGGCAGGAGCTTCTGAATCTCACTTTCAAGCTGTGAATTTCCAGGCTGCAAAGGGGCTTGCTCAGTTCGAAGACTTTTCATTTGTCCTGTAAGCTCTTCAGTCATTTGATTTTCTTCGCGTAATTTTCTGGATAGGTTTTGTTTTCCCCTAAGTCTTGTAAAGGACACTTTTAAATTAACAGATCAATGAGACTCTTCAAATCAACGTCTAAGTGTGACGCCAGGTGGTCTCCATTTCCTGCTTGACTCTTTTTCTCTAATCCCAAGTTGCCATCATTCATGTGATGTTCGCTAAAGAGAGTAGGCAAACCTACCATCTTCTGCACAGTCTCAGCCAGAGATTTCTAAGTAGCTCTCTTTCTCATCCACGACCTGTTCCATTCATGCTTTTGTGTTTTCAAGCTTTTTTTCTGATCCCTTGATTCCCACATTCTTTGCTTTTCTTGGCAAGCAGTTCTAGACTTTCCTGAAGATGAGTGTTTTCATTCAAACCGTCCATCATTTTCTTCTGAAGTTGTTCTCCATTGTTCTGAGATGTTTTTAAAGTGTTTTGTTTTTGCTTCAGTCACTTGAGAGTGAAAGGATTTTGATGCATCTGCAAGGGACCTGTCTGTCTTTGAAGGTGAACCATCCTCAGTCTGTGAAGTATAAGTTTAGAGGGCTCCCTTTTCTGTCTTTTTCCAAGAAAGTCTACTGTGCTGTCAAGTGAAGACCTGTCCGGATTTTGATGAAGTGTTTCCAAACGCAGCATCTATAACTGAAAACGACGGGCCCCCAGCACAGGCGATGGGAGAGCTTCACAGGCCTGGTCATTAGCCCCACCTTCTCACTGACTCTTGGATACACTTTAACCACGGCAGCAAAATGGTTAGTTCTTTTCCCTCCTTAAAGAATGCTGGCTCTTTACTGTAGGAACCGGAGCAGTATAAACCAGGGTCTCCCAGGGAAAGCTCCAGAGCCCTGGGCCTGCCTCAAGCACTAGACATCACCACAGAGCCCTGCACAGCAGCTCCAGGATCGGCCGGGAAGATATTTCTGTGGCACTCAGCAGGCCCTCCCCGGCTCCGAAGAGCAGTGCAGCTCTGCATCTAATGACCAGCACCCTGGAGGCCACTGCTGACAGCATGGAGCCCCGCGGAGTGTTCCAGCTCCAATGCAAACACATGCGGCAACCGGGAAAGACCATGCAGCTGAGACAGGAAAGGGCAAAGACCCGTCAGGTTCATAAAGCAGCGCTCCCTAACCTGGCTCTGCTGAATGCATGGCAGAAAGTGATGCTCCTTACCCAGTGCACTTGGGGAAGCAGGAAGGGCCGGCTGAGCCCCAGAGCAGCCTGGAGCTCGGTCACTCTAGGCTCCCCCTGGCCCTACGGCAAACCGAGGGGATCAAAGCAGTAGCACTTGTCTTCATTGAACTGGTGTCTGTAACCCCACTTCTTGGTTTATCAACTCTAAACAATATCCATTGACTCCCCTCTGTAAAATATAAAGATTTAAACTCACTTAAACTACCCTCCTTTAAAACCTAGCTCGATGTTTGTGGTTTCAAATGATTTTTTGTAGATTTATTTGGTTACTTTCATGACATTAAATAATGTACACACTGTGCCTCCATTTATTTTCCCATCACCTTTAGTCAGTATTTTGATTCTCCTTCATGTAAGATGGGAATATTTATGCCCCTTCCCTTCCTCCTCCCAGATGAATGTTCACGTTAAACTGACAACGTTAACAATTACAATATGCAGCCATGACCCCATCTTCTAAGCCTCCATAGCTTTACTCTAAATGTTTTATTTTTTTAACAGTGTTTACATTATCACCCTACACACATTGCCCACAGCCCGAATAAGTAGGGCTCCTGTATCAATTTCCCTTCCACAAGTCTGAGATGACAGTCCCTGGGTCACTCACAGAAGAACGGTCCCAGCAGCATGAAGTGCAATGAATTCCCTTTCTTAGATTCCAGCAGTTGCTTAACAACATATGCATTTTTCTTGCTATCTGAATAATGACTTTCTGGTACAGTCTCTTATTTCTCCAGGAGTTTCTGAATTGAATACATTACTTCTTTTTCCTTGAATATGGGCATTTTTTCATATCCTCAAGATTTTCCTCTGAACAATATTACCTACCACAAGCAGTTGCCTGTTTCTCACTCTCCCGGGCAGAGCGCTCCCTTTTCCTGTCTGGACTGGTTCTCCTCGGGAATTGGTTATGTTCCAGACTTCCCCCTTTCTGGTCTTCCCCTTTACATGTTCCCTTTGACTGGGCTGCCCTCCCCTCTCCTGGACCTCATGTCACTTCCTTTGTTTACTTCCCCACGCTGCTGGAATACATCCTCAAAAATCCTGGTCCTCTTCGGCCCTAAGAAATTTTCTTCTACTGTTTCTTTGCTGATTTCCATTTTCTCTATTCTCTCTCTGGTTCTTTTTCCTTTTATGTTTGACCACGGGATGAGTTCTCATGTCTCATATTTTCTCCAGTATTTCTCTTCTCTTTATATTTCTTTTCTACATTCTGAGAGATTCCTTTGACTTTATATTCCAAGCTTTTTTGAATTTTTTATTTTGATAATCAAAAATTTTTAGTATCTAAGAACTGTCTCTTATTCTCTTTCTGATCCACTTTTATTACATCTTAACTTGTTTTATGGGTATAATAGTTTTTTTATTGAAGTACAGTCAATTACAACGTGTCAATTTCTGCTGTACAGCACAATGTCCCAGTCTTGCATATATATACACATATTTGTTTTCATATTTTTTTCCATTAAAGGTTATTACAAGATAATGAGCATAGTTCCCTATGCTATACAAAAGAAACTTTTTTTTTTAAATCTCAGTCTTGAATCTGAGTGTATAAATAAGATTTTTTTTCCTGGATTAATTTCCACTGGGGTAAGTCTATTTATCTCTTTTGGGTTCTGGTTCTTCTATAATTCTTGTGACTTTCGGTTGTCCTTCCACAATTATAAAGGACTAGGCAGCTGATGTGGGTTTTCTTGCATTGCACTGGAACTAAAGAGATCTACTTTTCACCAGGTCTCTAACCTAGAACTCTGATTAGGAGCTCCCTGTGGGGTGTGAAATGGTGCTGGTTAGATGCTGGCTGGCAGGTCTGGCCTTATGGTGAGTGGATAAGGAGCTGACTCAACAACCAAGTGATGGACTCCCCAAATGCCAGAGAGCAGAGGCTCTATTCTGGAGCACCAAAATCTGCACGAGATGCCTTAACCTTCTCCAGAGGGCTGGTTTAAATTTAAAGATACACACTTTATATGCTGTCTTGGAGCAGATGCCAAGTTAACCTGCACCAAAGTATTGCAGGTGGACCATACCAACTCAACCATCCCTCCTCTGTGAATCCCATTTCTTACTCCTGCCTCCCAGTGTACCTGCTAGCTCTGAGTCCAGAATCCCTTTGGTTTCTAATAGGTTTATTGGTTCCCATGTCCACTGTAGCCCCCTTCTATTCCAGGCAGTGCCTTTTTGACTGCAGCATGCATCACAAATCCCACTCATTCTTTCTTCCAGGAAAATAAAGGTCATAATTTATTGCTTTGTGGCAATCTTCCTTCCCAATCTCTCTGCCATGGCACACACTATTTATAGTTTGATTCCAGTGAAATCTAAGAATGGACAAAGATGACAGCCTGTGTTCAAGCTACCATCTTGAACCAGAAGTTCTCATAGAAAAGTTGTCTGAATTCTGCTATGACTTGGAACTCTGAATGGTGGTCTACTATGTGCCAAACACTGGGTTTGATTTTAATAGGCTGCCAGTGTAAGAAGTGTTCACCTCAAGATTACACTTGAGTCCATTTTTATTAAAAAGTTACAAAAGGAAATTCAAGGTGGACTTGAGAGGAATGTTTCAAAGTGTTCAAGGGCAGAAAGGCCAGGGCTGGAAGCTTCTGGCATTTCCACTGACTGCAGCTGCTGCAGTGCACAAGGTTTGGAGGTCACTCCAGCTCCTGCTGAGAGGACCCAGGGGCTGTCAGTCAAGAGCAAGAGGCCACACCCTTGGGCTCTGATCCTGGGCTCCTCACCAACAAATTTTTCCCTGTGTCAGCTCAGTTGCCAACTTTTGTGCACACCTGCGTCCCCTAGCAGGGCCAGGAGAGACTCCCAGCTCAGGAGAAAGGATGGAGGGAAGGCTGGATCTCTTGACTGAGCTTGGATGTGCTGCCACCACTGAGCTGTGAGTAGCAGGAAGTAGAGCTTCTCCAGAGTATTTGTTGGGACTCTAGTGGCCAAAACCAGAGACCTATTGAGCTAGCTTCAGCAAAAATAAAAGATGATTTTATCATAAGGGTCTGGAAGAAACCAATGAAAGTCAGCACTCTTTGGAAGAGGATGGAACTGAGGTCCCAGAGGCTACTGTGATTTATTTCCTTCTCCTCTCAACGCCTATCTCCAGGCCTCTCTGCTTCTGGTTTCTCTTTCTGCAGATAGCTTTCTCTTCTCCTCAGTCTACACTCGCAGAATGTGGGGGTTCTCACGCACTGGTCCCGTCATTCAGAGACTAAATGACTTCCCTTAGACCAAGGGAAATTTAGCAAACCTCTTCAGTAAAAGCCAGATAGAGAACATTTCCAGCTCTGCGGGCCATACGGTCTCTGGCACAGCCCCAGCTCACACATAAATGAATGGGCACGTGGCCAGGCTCCAATAAAACTTTATTTACAAAACCAAGCAGGCAGTAGGCAGGATTTGGCTAGTTGGCAGATCTCTGCCTGAGGCACAAACTCGAATTTTCAGGAGACTCTGAATGGTTTCAGTGTGTCAGTAGTGAATCCCTTAGTCAGGAGCCAGGCAGGCAGGGAAACCAGCAGAAGCATGCTGGGAGCCAAAGCCCAGAGGAGGGGCTCGAGTTCCCAGGGAAGGAGGTCCAAGAGGATGCCCCGGGCAGGGCCCCCTCCACCACCTCTCATCGTAGCAGCCACAAGGTACCCTCACGGCACCGAGCAGCAAAACAGTCCATGCAGTCTCCTGAGATCCTCAGAAAAAGGTTTTGCTTAGAATGAGAAATTTTGAAATTTCTCATTAAAAAAAAAAAAGGAAACAAATAAAAGATGGGAGGCAATTAGCCCACAACATAACCTGTAACTTGAAGAGCTTCTTCAAAACTTTCTGCTGTTTCTAAGATAGACATTTAGGGGTAATTTTTACATTTAAACCCAAGGCTCAGAAACTGAACAAAAGTAATTTTAAGCTACAGCTGGCTGACAGATTCCACCACTCCCCGCCTCCCCCCAGGCCCAGGGCTCCCAAGTTGGCGGTTGTGTGGTTGAGGGTTGAATTATGTGCCCAGTGTGGCCATAACTCAGCCTGCCTCCCTGCCTCCTATGGTGGCCCTGGAGTTTACACTTGTCATAAAAAGACTGTGGTGGCTGTCGGTGGGAATCTAAAACAGTGCGGCTGCTGCGGACAGCAGTATGGTGGTTCCTCAAAACATTAAAAGTGGAATTACCCCATGATCCAGCAATTTCACTTCTGGGTAAATACCCAAAAGAACCGAACGCAGGGTCTTGAGGAGATATTTGTACACTCATGTCCATAGCAACATTAATCACGATAGCCAAACGGTGGAAGCAACCCAAGTGTTATCAACAGACAAATAAACAAAATGTGATGTATCCATTCAATGGAATATTATTCAGCCTTAAAAAGGGAGGAAATTTGATACGTGCTATGTGGATGAATCTTGGACATTGTGCTCAGTGAAATAAGCCAGTCACAAGAAGACAGATACTGTATGATTCCACTTATAAGAGGTACCTAGAAAAGTCAGACAAACTTTTGAAAATAAAAGGGTGGTTTCTGGGAGCTGGGGACAGTGGAGAATGGGGGAATTGTTGTTTAATGAGTTCAGAGTTTCAGTTCTGCAAGATGAAGAGAATTCTGGAAATTGGTTGCACAACAATGTGAATCTACCTAACACTACTGAACTGTACACTTAGACATGGTTAAGATGGGAAATTTTGTGTGATGTATATTTTACTATAATTTTTTTAAAAAGTTGTCTGTGGTGGTTCAGGCCTGGGCCTCCACCAGCGTCACCACGTGCAGGGTATACGCAGACCAGACCACTGTCCTCAAAGGCTTTCCTGGGATGAGCTTCAGCCTCTGACTTCTGTGCGTCCACGAAAATCAGTCTGGGTTTTTTCTTTCTGTCAGTAGAAGCCAGGGAGCAGGTACTTAGAAAACCCCTGCTGCTGGCTCCTCTGTGAACCAATCTGGGGGCGTCTCCCCTGAAGGGATCCTGGAATTCTCTGGGCTTCCCAGCAGCTCCCTGGGGCCCAGATGCTGGAATAACCAGAGCACCAAGAGTCAGATGTGGGCTTTTGCTTGGTGGCTGTTCTCAGGACTGCAGTTCCACAGATGACCAGACCCCATGTGATCCAATGCAGAAGCAGAGTGCCTTCCTTGACCAGAGCCTGCAGGCAACCCCCGCCACCTCCCACACCCACACCCTCACCTCCTCCGAGATCAGGCCCCCAAGGGGGAGGAGTCGCCCAGCAACTCCTAGCTCCATGGAAGAGCCAAAAGTTTCTGCTTTAGGTGCAGGGGACACTGCCCCAGCCTCCTAGGGCCCTCCTTGCCTCTGGTCTTGTCTCCTCCAAGCCCTCCTCCACACGGCCTCCTCCTGACCTCTGAACACCCAGCCGAGTAGGTTGCTTCTATCCATTGACCTTCACTGACTCCCTACTGCCCTCAGGACCAAACTCCCTGGCATGGCACTCAGCCGACGTGCCCTCATCCCTGCCTCTCTCCCCAGTCATGTTCCCCACAGCTCTCCGTCTTCCTGCTCCCTAGCCCTGTGCCTCCCTGCATTTTCCCAAATGGAGTCCCAATCAGTAAGTGGAGTCCCTTTCCCATGAATACAGACCATTGGACTGTTCTCAAGGTGGCACGGTGGCCCATCCATGCCATGTGCAGCCCCCTCTCCTGGGAGACCTCCAGTTTGTCCACATCCTCTGCACAGCTGCACACCCAGGAGTGACCCACACTTCAGAGGAGATCCAAATGGCACAGAGAGCAGCCCACGGGCTCGGGGAAAGACTTCACAGGTCCGAGGCACCATACAACACAGACCAACTGAAGACCGTAGATCAAAGTTACGCCAGGTGGGATTGAGTTTGAGCTCCTAAGCAAGGGCTGTGAAAGTCACTAGGATAAGCTCCAGAAGAAGGCTGTCTCCCTTGCTTCCCTGGAAATCCCTGCAGGTGAATCAGGAGCACACCTGGCTGGGAGGCTATGGATACAGCCTCGGAGTAGGAGGGTGGGTGAGCCGTCCTATGGGCATTCATCTGCCCTTCACTGGGGGCTCTCCCGTCCTTTCTCCTTATTCTGAGAATGGACATAGGAGCATTCTTCCAGTTTTGTATCATGGAGATAAAATTCTTAAAAGTAACCATCTTTCACCCTGACCAAATGCCTGTCCTGTGAAGGTACAGGGGCTGATGCCCACGCTGGCTGGCCCTGCTGCGGCACTGCTAGCACCCACCATGACAAGGTCAGAAACCACGACAACAGACGCAAAGGATGGCACTGCTAACTCTTCCCCAGAGCCTCTGTGGAAACTGGGATGAACAGAGGCTCCTTGCCAGAGGCCAGCTTCTGCCATCAAGGGTTTGAGAAATGCCATACAAGGACAATTTCACATTCCTACCAGGGTCGCCCTCTGACAGCCTGGTCCCAGTGTTTAATCTCTCTGAGCTTCAGCTCCTGCCCTGTTAAATGGAGATGAAACTACCAACCATGTATGTGAAAGGGCTTTGCAAACTGCGAGGCATGCTATAAATTATGTTTATTCCCCTCCTGTATATACTAATTAAGAAATTTCTAGATTAAATAAGGTTGATACAAAGTTAAGACTCTGAGTTCAATAGAAGAAATGGTCCAAGGTAGACAGCATAATCATTCAGAGAATGAAGAAAGAAATGAGTCACCCCACATGGGCAGGGGGACAGGGCTGGAGCAACAGCTGAGAAACACTGCCATGTTCCCAGCAGCACTATAGCCAAGACCTGGAAACAACCCAAGTGTCCACTGACAGAAGAATGCATAAAGAAACTGTGGTGCTTAAAACAGTGGAATATTATCCAGCCCCCAAAAAGACTCTGTCATTTTTGACAATATGGATGAGCCCGGAGGACATTATGCTGAGTGAAATAAGCCAGACATAGAAAGACAGGTACTGTATGATTGATCTCACTTCATGTGGAATCTGAAAAGGCGAACACCTAGAAGCAGAGAGTAGAACAGTGGTTCCCAGGGGCAGGGAGATGGGGTAATGGGGAGACGTCTGTGAAAGCGTACAAAATGGCCCTGATGCAGGACGAGTAAGTTTAGAGATCTAATGGCAGCATGGTGACTGTAGTTAACAATACTCCACTGAATACTGGACATTTGCTAACAGAGTAGATTCCAGGTGCTCTCACCACACACACACACACATCCCACAAAGTAACTACGTGAGGCAATGGATATGCTAATTAATTAGCTTGACTGTAGTCACCATTTCACTATGTATATGTATGCCAAGATGGTTTACACCTTAAATATATGTAATTTTTATTAAAAATAAAGCCACATATTCAACACACACAAGAGAACTGAACAGTGTCAGCTGGTCACAGGTCCCCTGTTAGTCACCCTGAGTTGAGACCAAGTCTTCTGCATCATCACCAGCACAAGACCTAGTACTACGACCCACTCAGGGTCCCTGTTACAATGGCCCCTCCAAAGGTTGGGTCCCTCCATGAGTGGCCAGTGGAGGAACAAGGAGACGGGCCGAGGCGCTCCCTGTCCAGCACTGGTGTGTGGCCAGGGCCAGAATTCTTTTCCATTTACCCACTTTACGCCGTACTGGGGCCCATGCTCAGGAGTGAGATGCTGAATCAGGCTGTCAGTGCCCAGGGACAGAGTTTCCTTCCCCAGGACCTTGGGGACTTAGGCAATTGCCAAACTCCATGGCCCCCTCTCCCCCTTAAGTGTGATAGATGGGCTGAGTTTTCCTGGCAGTTTAAACACTTTGCATTGATTTGTGTATTCGTTTGTATATTGTTTTGAGAGACCAATTTCAAGACAAGCTTTGCCCGTCGTCCATCAAAGCTCACTGGTGCTTTATCTTCATTCCGAGCTGGCTGCTCATCAGATTCCAGGCAGACTGCTGCCAAAGGAGCCTGCTGCCCGGGACCTCCATCCATCACGGCTCGGGCATCACTCAGCCCAGGTATGTTCAAACTCAGGCAGAGACACTGGCCGCATGGGAACAACACTTCACACTTTGCTCCTTGGAGGAGAGCTGAGCAGCTGGTCTTTGGGACACTTAAGATTCCCAGAGATGAAAATGCTACAGGAACTTTCACAAGCATTTCACAGATGTGGAAACTGGGTCAAGCATCATGGAATAGAAACAGGTGTAAACCACAGCTGCATCTTGACAGTGTTTTGAAATGGACAGAGTGAAAACAACCATTGAGAGTGGGCACTGTACTTCCTAGTTGCCAAGCATCTCTGCTTACAGCTGTGACTGGAAACAGTTTTGTGAGAGGCACGAGGTACTGAGTGTGAGGCCAATCACCCTTCTGGCAGCATCTTGCTCCAGGGGACTGGCTCCTGCCCTTCATCCATGCCCCCAGAGGGATCCAGTTTCTTGTCTTCAAGGAGTAGACATGTGACATCTTGGGTGGGTAGGTGGGGTCCCCTCCCAGGGGCAGCTCACTCTCCCAGCCCCTCAACCCCTGACCATGCTTCTCCTGATGCCTGTTGGCAGCTCATCCTGGAATGAGGGGGCCCTGGACAGAAATGGATCTGCACCAACTAGGGTGACAGCAAATACCACTCCTTGGGACAGCACTGCCATCTTTCTCTCCTTCTCTTTTTCTCTCTTTTTCCCCCTGTTTCAAGGACAGGAGTCTTACTGATTATTCTCTTCCTTTCTTGGATATGCACAAGGTCCTGGCCCCCCAGGACAGTTTCACCATCCACTGTCAAACAGTGAGGGAGAGACAGGAGCTAGGTGAGGCCAGAGGCCAGGGCTCTCCTCACCCTGGAATCGCTGTGCACAGAGGGCATCAGAACACAGTGATGAGCAAAACACAGCAGCCAGGCTCTCACAGCTGGGCCTGGGCAGGGTCACTTCAGCTCACCCAGAGACCCCATCTGGGAGGATCTGCCAGACATCTGACATGTCCTAACAACGGGAGTGTGACTCACTCAAGGGGTCACTGTGGACCTGGAGGTGGCCAGCAGATGAGAAATGGCATGGATGCTAATAAAAGTGTGTATGAAGACACTTAGGGACCGTCAGCCCATCTCTGACCCTTCATGCCCCAACCTGCAGGCCCGCCCCAGCCCCTCCTCTCCCCATTCCTAAGGAGTACCAATTTCTGGGCACTTCCACTCTTCTTCCCCCAAAGTTATCTATGCAAGATAGAGGTGGCTCTCCAGTATACACAAAGGTGCTCAGCCTCATTCAGAACAAGAAACAATGAAAACTACCCTGAGACTGCATTTCTCCCCATCAAGGTGGCAAAGGCCAGGGGCTTAGTCATATCCTGGGCTGCGAGGCTGTGGGGACACAGGCACCCTCATTCATTGATGGTGGGAGCGGGGATGCAAATGGACGTATTAGGATATTTTGACTACTTTTCGGATGGTTTCTGGCACAGAGCTCCTAAAACCCTCGGAATTTTCTAAGTGATAGGAGTGTCTTTCATTATTTGTAAGGAGGCCCAGTTAACCAGCTGGGTTTATGCTAATGAGGTAACTTGGGGTGGGGCCCCAATCAGCCTCAGGATGGGGTCTGGTCATCACACTCATGATGATCAGAGGGTGGGATCTTTCAGCCCCACTCCTTGACCTCTAGGGATGGGAGCAGGGGCCAGAGGTTAGGTTATGAAAACTAGAATGAGATCCAGAGAGCTTCCAGGTTGGTAAACACACTGACGTGCTGGGAAGGTGGCACTTGGAGAGGGCATGGAAGCTCTGCGCACACACACACACACACCCCCGGCCCTTCCATTTGGCTGCTCCTTGGTTGCATCATTTATAACAAACCAGTAATAGCAGTAAAGCCCTTTGCTGAGGTCTGTGAGTCATTCTAGTGAATTATCGAGAGATACAAATTTGCGTGCTTGATACCAGCTGGAGGTGGGGGTGGGTTGTCATGGGAGCTCCCGAGAATGGCAGGCACCCCATTTGTGGCTGCATCTGAAGTGGGGGCAGTCTTGAGGGACCGAGCCCTTAACCCTGTGGAGTCTGACGCTAACTTCTGGTAAACAGTGTGAGAACTGAGTTGAACTGTCAGAGAATCGGTGTTGGAAAAGATACCACACAATTGGTGTCAGAAACAAAAGACATCGCACTTTCAAAATCACCAACATGTTTGTCTTTGATCCACCCAGAAACTCCACTTCAAGGAATTACCTCACTGACAATACTTACCAGCATGCAAAAGGATGTAAAAACAACCGTATACGTGTTGGCATTGGTTGAAACAGCAAAAGAATGGAAACTGCCTAACTGCCGTCTATAGGGAACGATTTAAATAGTTGAACATGCATATAATGGACTTCTATGTAGTTACTTAAAGAGAAAAAGATTGAAGATCTTTCTATATTGACATGGAAAGACCTCCAAGAAATCCTGTTAACTGGGAAAAAAAAGCAAGGTGTAGGACTGTGGATGGCATGTTACACCCTGTATTAAATGAAAGAGGGATCAAGACTATAGACTTGACTGGCTAGTACGAACATTTTTTAAAATCTCTGAAAGGATAAGCAAGAAACAAACACCAATGGTGACCTGCCTGAGCAGGAAGACAGAACTGGGCACGTGCGGCAGGAGGCGGGAGAAAGGGGCTTCCCACCCTGGTCTGAACCCACTGGATGTAGTACCTGTTCCAGCCACAGCAGGCCCGACTGGATCCTGTTACACCCTCTCCCCCTCTATAGTCAAAAATGGGCAAACTGTGGCCCAAAGGGACTCCCTGGCTCACCCAGCATTCAGATCTGGTGGAGGGTTGGTACAAGAATCCACCCCTCCGCCCCAGGCCAGGTCTCTTTCAGAGACACCACGTGACTATGTGCCCATCTCGGGGAGGGCACAGGCCACATCTCTGAGTCACTGGGATCTAACAGAGCATTGGCATATGCTCATTATTTATTAAAAGTTTTCTGAATGAATGAATGAGTGTTATACTTCCGGGGAGCCCCACCTGAACCTCTGGCTGAGCTGATTAATTAATTAATTAATTAATTAATCATGCCTGAGAGTGACAGCAATTTACATCACACACCGTGAGACTCATGTTTGCTCGGGGGCCATCAATGGTGGGACCTCAGGCAGAGGAAACATATCTGGTGAGGGGGCCCTTCACCCCCTCACCTCACCCCTCCAGTGAAATGCTATAAGGAACTGCATATATTGCAACGTCTTGCAGAAATGGCCTACATACAGAATAAGAAAAGGAACACACTGGTTAAATAAATACAGTGAACGCTGAGCATATTTAACATAGCGCTCAGTAGAAGAGGAATTAAGTTATTTGCACCCAATGCCTGTGGGACATGTCTACTGGATTGTGTAGTCCAGAGAGGTGATTTGGTGGACTGCATGGCGCACACCCTCCTTCTAGGCCAACTTACTAACAGAACTCCAAACATTGTTGCAAGGGAGATGGCAGATGCACCTTTATTTCAAACCTGTGGAATGAGACTTTCTTGCCTCACCCTCTGACTGACTGCCACCCCGCCAGACACACCGGGCACTCACACTAGCCAGGGGTGAGAACTCGGAACCCTCCAGAACATGACTGTTCACCATCCAAATGGGTGGCAAATGCAAGTTGTGTGTGAACAGGGTGGGAGGGTTCCGAGGGAGATAAGCTAAGTAAGATGGATAAACACCTTGGGAAGGCAGAGTGAGTGAGACCGCTGATGATGGATGAATGCTTGGTGAATCAAAGAGATCTGGGGCTTATGAAGAGAGCCCTGTGAGAGAGCTTTTGGTCACAAATTAGAGGCACGTTGGCGCCTTAGACTCAGCTGGGCTGCCTGCTGCACAGGGAGCAAGGCTATCAAAACTGCCAGAGGGAGCATGGGTAAGTGAGATGAATGGAGATCAAATCCCATTATAACCAACTCCATTACAAAGGAAATTTCACCTTAACAAAAATATATCCAAGCCCCAGGCGTCGGCCCATAGTAATCGCATATGGTTCAAATAACCCACTGTGAAGCACGCTGCCCTTCAGGTCTTCTAGGTAACAGTCTCCAGTTATAACAACACCCTACACATCCCCACTCACCACATGATGAATTATTTGTGGGACCTGACAATACCCGCATTCCTTTCCAATCCTCCGACCATGAGAGGTGACTTTTCAGATGCTCTGTGGAAGCTGATGTTGTGAAAATAATCGCAAGGAATTGGTCTTAATAAGAATCTTCACCTCATCTCCCAGTTTCCCAACAAATCGACCACCTGGGTCTAATATCACTAGGAAGATTACTTAAAATGTTAGATGACCGTCTCTAAATATGCAGAACAAAAATATTTGCTAAAACTCAACACTAGTCATGGTTTTAAAAAAATTATAGTAAAATAAGACTAGTAACTTCCTCAATCTAATAAATCTATCAAAGATCTATAGTGAACATCCTACTTAACACTGAAAACATTTAAATCATTCCCTTAAAAACCTGGAACCAGATTAAATGCCCACTATACCAGAGATTGGCAAAAGCTAAAAGGTCTGGAAATACTGTGTATGGACAGGATGCAGAAAAATAAGAACTCTCCTATGGTGCTGATAGGAGTCTAAATTAGCAAGACCCCTTTAAAAGCATTTTGGCTTTTAAATGTCAAGTTGAAGATGTAGAGATTCTTAATCCTGCAACTCCACATGCTCAAGAAGACATGCATAAAAATGTTTGTTGTTGCTCCACTTTAAACAGGAAAAGGATTAGAAACAACAGATTTATCAATAGTGATATTTCTTATAGTGAAAAGGTATATAGTCATGAAAATGAGTCAGCTAGACTACGTATATCAACACGGATCCACGACAGCGAAATAAACAAAAACAAAAACAAAAACAAAAACAGCAAGTTTCCGAATAATACATGCAGGATGAACATTTATATGAAGTTTTAAAAGCATGCAAGGACTAGAGCTCAGCACTAGGGCTCCGAGGGTGGTGGATTCGGCCTCTCCAAGCAGACAGGAACCCCACCAACATTCATCATTGAAACCAAGTGATTGAGGGGAATCACTCCAGCCCTGAATTGGGGCTGAAGCTGGTTCATTCTGTGTCTTGGATGATATCAGTGTCTTTAGTTATCTCAGACTGCCATAATAAATACCATTGACTGGGTGGTTTAAATAACAATTTATTTCTTACAGTTCTGGAGGCTGGCTGGGGGCCAGTATGGTTGGGCTCTTGGGGGAGGCATGTCTTCCTGGTTTACAGATGGTTGGTCACCTTCTCAAACGGCGGGAGAGAAAGGGTCGACTCTCTTCTTATATGGACACTAATCCCATTATAAGGACTTTATCCTCATGATTTAATCACCTCCCCAGAGCTCCACCTCCAAATACCATCACATCTGAGCTTCAACATTAGAATTTGGAGGGAACACAAGCATTCAGTCCATACCAATCAGCAACCATCCTTGACCCCTTGGGAAAGACCAGAAATCTATTAGACCAGAAAAATGGCAGTCTGGAGGGAAACAAGAGAATATTCTTTTTCCTCTTTTTTTCCCATTTGCACCTTCTGTTCTCTGATCCTCTTTAATCATCTGTTACATGTGTATCTTTTAAGACAGCCAGAAAGCTATCCCAGAATAGTCCCCCTCTCCCTAAGACCTCTCAAGGTCACCAGAAACATTAGGGGAGCAAGAAAAAAATTATAAAGTCCTTGGTGACTGGGTCACGTTATCTCAGAGTACTCAGTAGAACCTTGGCGCTTTAAGGAAATTAGCTTTCAGATGATCCAGTTCAACCTGCTTCCTCTCTGAGGCCCAGAGGGATAACATGGCTTGCCCAAGGTCTCACAACCAGCCACTGAAAGAGCAGGACCCACTCAGGGGCTCTGTCCTCAAGAACGGTGTTGCTCCCACTGCCCCACAGAAGTCTATGATGCACACTCATCACATAAAATCCACAAAATATCAGCTTGAGTTCGCTTGCCCCTGCCTGTTGGGGTTCCAAAAATCTCAGATCATGGTCTATGCCACTTTCAAGTTCACGTAGGATCATTTTCAGAACACCCTCCCCCGTGAGGTCCGAGTCATGCTTACCATCGCAGGCTGGGATGGGACCCAAGCATGCACAGTTGTGCGTGCAAAACGACAGTCTCCACATTTAGACAATGACTCATTATTTTGAACGTCACTGGGCTTGGAACAACTTGAAAGGGAAGGAAGGAAGGATTGTGATGTTGAAATCTCGGTGGAGTATGCTGATGAAGACATCCTCCTGCCAATGAAAGGCAAAAAGGATGTTTCCATTCCCTCCCTCACTGGCTGATGCCCAATTATCTGTAACTCTGGTAGCCAAGAATTGTTTCAACAAGGGGAAGACTGAGCTATAAATGTAGGAAAATGTCTACAAACATCCCAAACTTGATTGCTTTCTGGGTGATCTTGATTTGTGAAGATTAGTGAGGAATGCAAATCAGATGCAAAAAGAAGTTAACAGTCCCCACCAACAGATAAAACTTTCACATGGATCATTGCTGCTACACTGGGAGAAATCGCCAGTCTCTGACCTCCAAACTTAACAATCTTAAGTCCCCAAACTTACAATCTAATGCAGAGTCAGAGTCAAGACTTGGGACAAATTTAAGACATCTAAAGAGAAACATACAAATAAATGATACTTAATTTAAAGAGAACACCATACTCATCCAGCACTGGAGAAAAACAAGAAGGATGACACAAGCAAGATGGGGTTAATCAAGGACATCCTGAAGAAATGTGAGGTTTGTGCCCCGAGGTTTGGAAGGAAGGAAAGGCCTGATGGTGAGAAGGCAAGGAGGCAGGCATCCCAGGCAGGTGAATGGCTTTGGCATCTGCCCAGGAGGGGATATGGTGATGGTGGCAAGTCTACATCAGCAAGACAAGGCTGTTTCCATCTGCTCATTTCTCTACAGACAATGATCTCAGGAAAGAGGAAAGGCAGGGAGCCTCCACTCTACAGAGGGTGAAACAGGCTGAGCAGACTAAGTGGCTTGCCCTAGGGCTCACAGCCAACAAAAGCAGAGCTCAGTCTTGAACCTGGGACTTTGGCCTCCAACTTTAGAGCACTTTCAGGTTCCTTCGATGATCCTGATAGCTGGACACAGAAACAGACAAAGTGATAGCTTTTAAAAGAACCCGGTCAGGTGCAGGTACAGGTCCTATGTTCTTCATCCACCATGGATAATAGCCCTTTGCACGTGGAGTGCACAAACTGTTCTCGCCAGCTGGTCCGCAGCTCAGGAGCACCCTAACCACAAAATAAGCCAGTTCTCGGACACTGCAAAAGAAACCGGGCCTTTAGCCATGAGTTTCTCCCTCTGCAGCACCATCCTCCTCTACCCTCACAGGCATCAGGGGTCCCGGGCTCCCTCCTCTTCTCCTTTGACATCTTCTCCCTTGTCAATGGTTCTCAACCTTGGCTGCACATTGGAATCATTGAGGAACTTTAAAAATCTCAATGATTGAGTGCCACATCCAGGGACATTGATTTGGTTGATCTGGAGATTGGCCTGGTGTCAAAAAATTCTCAAGGTTCCCAGGTGATTCGGATGGGCAGCTGAGGTTGAGAATTACTGAAACTAAGTGATCTCACCCAGCGTCCAGGTTTTAAATCCCATCTGTAGGCTATGACTCATCAATTTAATCTCCGGTCTTGAGCTCTCCCCAAGCTCCAGAATCATTCATTCAAACCCCTTACTTGACACGTCCACTTGAATAGCTAGAAGGATTTGCAGCTTCTGCACAAGCTGAAAGCAGAACCCTGGATTTCTCACACCTAACTGTAGTAGATAATTCAGACCAAAAGCCTGGACACCGTCCTTATTTTCCTCCCTTTCCTCACGTCAAATTCATTCATCAAACTCATCAGCAAAGTCTCGTTTGTTCTACAGCCAGGGCAGATCTCATATGCATTATGGGAGGCAGCTTCCAAGAGGGTCACTGATGATTCCCACTTCCTAGGATTCACACCCGTGTGTAGTGCCCCTCCCACCTGCACCGGGGTTGGTCTGTATGACCAACAGCATATGGCAGAGTGGACGATAAGTTACTTCAGAGATTAGGATATAAAAAGACTATCATTTCCATCTTGTTCTTCCCACCACCACCCTCACTCTTGAGGGAAGTAAGCTGCAAGCTGCCATGTTGTCAGTAGCCCTTGGAGAGGCCCGTGCATTAGGGAACAGGAGCCTCTCACCAACAGGCAGCAAGGAATTGAGCCTTGCAGCAACCACGAGAGTGAGCTTGAAGGAGGATTCTTCAGCCCAGTCATGCCTTGATATGACTGCAGCCCCAGACAGCAGCCTGACTGCTGACCCTGAGGCAGGACCCCCACTTGAGTTGCTCCTAGCACTCAGAAACTGTAAGATGCAAGTGTTGACTGTTTTAAGTTGCTAAATTTTGGAGTGATTAGTTACACAACAATAGATGCTCTACTCATGCACATTTTTACCACGCTACTCCAGGCTACCTCCATTTCTTACCTGGACTACTGCAAAAGCCTCCCAGCAGGTCGCCCTTTTTTCTCTTCTGCCCTCCAAAAATCTGTCATCCTTATTTATACTCTTTAACTAAAATTAATTCACATCCCTTCAATGACTTCCTGTGTGACTTAGAATAAAACCCAGTTCCCCACAACAGTCCCTCAGTCTGATTCCAGTCTACATCTCCAGCTTGTCCTCATGCCTCTCGTCCCCTTTCTTACTGGCCCTTCACTTTATAGGAAAGCCTTTGCTTTTCCTTTATGGTTAGACGGTCTGGGGAAAAGAGGGACATTTTTAATATCAAGAGAACAGGATTCTGATAACATTGCTCAAAACAGAAATGACTTTTCGCTACATTTCTGACAAGTGTTCATCCAGCTCAGAGGCCAAGTAGCACAGTGTGGAAAAAGAACAGGTGCCTTAGCTTCTGGCAATATGTTGGAACGAATGAGGAGAGAACACCTTCCCAGTACACAACAACTAAAAACTCTGGATAAAACAGAAACGTGTTTTACAGTGTGGCTGAGCTAGCAGGAAAATAATCAGGAAAGGAAGTACAATTCACGAGGGTAACCAAGCTACAGAGTCACTTTCCTTGTGGAAATCTGTACATTTCCCGGCGGGCTAGAGCCATGTATAGGAGACTAGAGTGAAAATCCCAAGCAGAATGGGACTTTCATTAGCTGGGCATCCCACAGGGTGACACCACCTTTGACAGTGGCCCCATCAAAGGAGATTCATCTGGCTCAGCCTTGACCCTCAGAGTAGGTAAATGGCAGGAAGAAAAAAGTTTCCCCTAACACTTCCTACCACAAACTAGTATTTACGAGGATTTAGGGCTGGAATTCACTCACCACCTGTGGGGCAAGAAGGATGAAATAAAGAGAGAATGCCAAACTAGCTTAAAGGTGTCCTAGATGGACAGTGCTCTAAATACCTGGGAGAAGAAACACAAACTCTCTTTGAAAAAATTCTCTCTGGAGATTTTTAAATTCAGGCCTCTTGTTATTTTCAGAAATGAACAGCAAAATCACAAATTACACGGGAATATAAGCCAATATTAGCAAGAATCAACAGAAACAATAAATTACAGAATCAGGCCCATAGAGTCTACAGGTATTGAATTATCAGAGAGGGTTTTTAATAAGTAGGTTTAAGATGGTTAAAGGAATGAGGGAGTTTACAGTAATGCAAAGGAGCAAAAGCTTAGCAAAGCTGAACAAACCTGTTTTAAAGAACCAAATATAACTTCATGAAATGAGTATTATGATTTCTGAAATTTAAAAAACACTGGATAAGTTAAACAGCATATTAGACACAAGAAAAATGTACCTGTTAGACTATAGGATACAGTTAAACAATTAACCAGAATGCATCAGTCAAAAAGGTAAAAAATAAAATTAAGAGTTTAAGATTCAGGAATGAGAAAATAAAAAGATGCAACATAAGAATAACTGGGGTTCCACCCTACTTCAGGATGACACCTGCACCCCAATGTTCATAGCAGCATTATTTACAATAGCCAAGACATGGAAACAGCCTAAATGTCCATCAACAGATGACTGGATAAAGGAGATGTGGTATATTTATACAATGGAATACTACTCAGCCATAAAAACCGACAACATAACGCCATTTGCAGCAACATGGATGCTCCTGGAGAATGTCATTCTAAGTGAAGTAAGCCAGAAAGAGAAAGAAAAATACCATATGAGATCGCTCATATGTGGAATCTAAAAAAAAAAAAAAAAAAAAAAAAAAAATGAAAAAGAAAAAAGCATAAATACAAAACAGAAATAGACTCACAAACATAGAATACAAACTTGTGGTTGCCAAGGGGGTGGGGGGTGGGAAGAGATAGACTGGGATTTCAAAATTGTAGAATAGATAAACAAGATTATACTGTATAGCACAGGGAAATATATACAAGACCTTATGGTAGCTCACAGAGAAAAAAATGTGACAATGAATATATATATGTTCATGCATAACTGAAAAATTGTGCTCTACACTGGAATTTGACACAACATTGTAAAATGATTATAAATCAATAAAAAAAGTTAAAAAAAAAAAAAGAAGAACTGGGGTTCCAGAAGATGTAAATTGAAAAAAGAAAGAAGAAATAGTTGAAAAGATAATGGCTTAGAATTTTCCAGAGTTGACACCACTTCTCAGTTTCAGGGATTCTAAAGATTTCCAAGCAGGACACATCATAATGAAACTATAGAAAACTAAAGTCAGAAAGAAGATCTTAAAAACACCTGGAGGGTGAGGTGACCCGGGGAAGCACAGTGATTAGCGTGACAGCTGACCTCAACAGTCACAGTGCAAGCCAGAAGTCAGTAGAATGTTATCTTCAAAATGCTGAGAGGAAATCACTTTCAATTCAGAATTGTATTAAATGTAGGCACTGAAGCTATAATGCAAGAACAAGAGGAAATAAGGCATTTTTAGATTTATGCAATCAGAGTTCATTCAGTACAACAGATCTTCATTAAAGGAACATCTGAACTAAAGATGTACATTAGGAAGAAAGAATGACATCAGAAAAAAAGAACAAAAAGGACGAAGGACTACTGAGCAGTAAGAAACAATAAATTTGTGTGCAAATAAAAATAAATGTGACTGAATGAAATGTAAGTACTTGATGTGTGGGATTAAAATAAAATCAAGCTGAGAACCGGAAAAAGAACAGTCTTGCACTCATGGAGTTTAGGTCCTAATGGGGAGAACTGAAAACCAGCAATTAGCAAAGTTTAAAGAAAAAGAAAAACCCACCAGATCATCCAAATAGTGACGAGTGCCACATAAAGAACTTAAATAGGATGATGTGAAAGCCCAGGACGCGGGGGCCACCTCAGACTCGGTGATCAGAGAAGGTGACATTTAAACTGAGCTCTGAATGATGGGAAGGAGCGAGACACATGAAGTCATGGAGACAGCATGCCAGGCAGGGGAAGAGTTACTGCCAAAGTCCCATATCTGTCTGACTCAACTTCTCCAGGCCTCAGGTCCTTCATCTATAAAATGAGGATTAGGAGGTGAGTGTAGCTCAGCGGTAGAGCCCATGCTTAGCATGCTCGAGGTCCCAGGTTCAATCGCCAGTACCTCCATTGAAAACATTAAGAATTTTTTTTTTAAAGATAAAATGGGGATAATATTTCCCTCATATTTCTTGTGAGGACTGAATGTGCTTTTGTATATCAAGCACTTTAACATACTTGACTGTAATATACATGGTAATTTTATTAAGGCAGCCTAGCTTCCTGTGAAGAATACAGACTTTGGACCAGCCAGACCAACGCTTACATTCCTGGCCTGACAACTGTGTGAACACTCTGAGATCCGGTGTCCTCACTTGTTAAATGCGAATGGGGCCGTTGCCATAGGGAGTAAAGGGTGAACCACATACACAGAGCCCAGGGCTGTGCCTGGCCCCAGCGCTCCCATGCTGTTAGTCTCCTTCCTCTCCCTCTGCTAAAACGTTACCTCTTCTGTAAAGGCTCCGATGGCCTCCTCATCGCACACTCCCCGACTCCAGCCAGGAGTCCTCTCTCTCCTCTGCTTCCCACTGTTTTTTATCTGTAAGTATCTCTCAACGACTCCATTTTTTGGTTTGTTTTTCCATTCTCCCAGGGTGTGTAAAAGTCATTCCATAGACTTTATTTTATCCATCTTTTACACCGCCTCCCCCCCCTTGGTATCTAATCTAGGGTCTTGCATGTCCAGGTATTTGATAAAACATTTAAGTGAGTGGAAGAACGACAATATGAATTAGAGCTGGAACATCACCACCACCAGAGAGCCAGCTATTTCATAGAGCAGCCAATTGCACGCCTACTGCTGTTCAAAACTTCTCTCTCACATCAAGTCAAAATCTGCCAGTGACAGATTTTCATACAAAAGGCCTCCAGCGAATCACATTTCTGGTATCTGCATACAGAGATTGCCTTTTCCCACCTCAGCCTTGGGCTTGGCCATACAACTATCTTTGGCCAATGGGACAAACAGGATACAAAAAGAGGCTTGATAAGTCATCGTGCCCGGGGCTCACTCTCTTCAATCATTGCCATCAACATGCAAAGAAGTTTAATTTCCCCTCCTTAAAGAAGAGAGACCTTTAGGTCTGAAGGACCCAGCTGAGCCCAGAGCCTCCTCAATCCACAACAGCCTACAATCATATCAGCCTAGGCAAGACTAGCAAGAGAATCACCCAATCAAATCACAAAATTGTGAGAAATAAGAAATCATTGTATTAAACCAGTGCATTTGGGGGATAGTTAGTTATACAGAAATAGATACTTTCTCCCCTTTAATTTCTCTCAACCTGTAAAAGCAAGTATGATCCCTCTTCCACAAGACAATCCTTTAAATGGCTAAGACCCTCTTGGGTCTTCACCAAGCTGAGTATCTTTAGTTCTTCAACAAATTTTAACTACTGCGAAGATTTCTCAAAAGGCCCTCTGGTTCGCTCCTCTTTTACAAGTGCGGGGCTCAGTAAAGAAACACACCCACCCACGTTCTGGCAGAGAGACTGTAATCCCGTTGGTCTAGATGCTCTGCTTCCATCCATGTGGCAAAGTCAGATCAGTGTGGCTTTTCGACTCTATCACTCAGTAGTCTGTACGGTCTCAGGGTCATAAATTATAGGCCTTTGCTTAAGAACTGCTGTGCACACACACACCTTCCAAATCCTGTACATGAAAACTTGATACATGTGAACCTATGTGTAGTTTCCTACTAAAATGATCATGATAACTGGGGCCTGTTGGGGGCTTTCTACATCTGAATTCTACGTAGCAGTGGGCCTCTATATTGTGAATGTCAATGGTCAAGTCTCAGTCTTCATCTTACTGATGTATCAGCAGCATCTGCTCACTCTCTCCTTCTGGGGAAGCTTTCTTTTCTTGGCCTCATAGGAATCCCTCTCTTGGTTTTCATCCTCACTCCTTGGATGCTTCTCCATCTTTGTTGGGTCCTTGGATTTAGTCCCTCCTCTATCTACCCACACTCCCTAAAGCCATCTGTAGGTTGAACAACTCCCAACACTATTTCTCTAGTCCTGATTTCTCCCCTGAATTTCAGACTCCTATATCCAACTGCCTACTGAGTATCTCTAATTAGAGAATGGGTATCTTAAATTTAATTGATCCAGAATAGAATCCTTGACTTTCCTCTTCCCAAATGCCTTCTCCCCATCTCCATAAACAGTGACTCTATCCTCACTGTTTCTGACTGCTCAGTGCAAAACGTCTGGAATCACTGACGCTCCTCGCACATCCCACACCTGATTTATCAGCAGATCCTTACAACTCAACCTTCAAAGTATCTACCGAATCCTACCATTTCCACTACCTCCATTACTCACACCCTCATCTAAACCACCACTACCCCTAATCCAGACTATTAGAATAGCCTCTTAACTGGTCTCCCAGCTTCCACCCTTGACCCCTACAGTAGCCTGTTCTGCATACGGCAACCAGGGCAGTCACTTAAGACATAAGCCAATCATACCTCTCATCTGCTCAAACTCTTCCCAGCGGCTTCCCAGGTCACCAGAGTAAAATCCAAAGTCATTACCAAGTTTGGGATGCTCTATGAGA
This sequence comes from Vicugna pacos, assembly GCF_048564905.1. NCBI lineage: Eukaryota > Metazoa > Chordata > Mammalia > Artiodactyla > Camelidae > Vicugna > Vicugna pacos. Next base: position 17,963,738 of record NC_132993.1, on the reverse strand, counting down.
GCTGGCCTTAGCTACCTCTCTGACCTCACTTGCTACAATTCTTGCCTTCACTCTCTCCACCACGGCCACAGCTGGCCTTCTGGCTGTCACACAAGCCCTCCACGCACACTTCTGCCTCAGAGTCTGTGTGTCTGCTCTTCCCACTGCCTGAAAACACCGTTTTCCCAACCTTAGTTGGTGCTCTCTTCTGCTCAAAGCTCATCTTATCAGAGAAGCTCTGCTCTGAGGTCAGCAATCTCCCCCATCACAAGCCGCTTGGTATCTCTTCTTATCCCACTCAACCCTGTGGTCCACTTCCCTCACTAGCAAGCAGCCTTCACGGAGCAGAAGCTTGGTTTTGTCCCTGCTGTATCCTCAGTGTCAGAACCAAGCCCAGCCCAGTCGAGGTATTCAATGGTAGTTGGACAAATAAATTCACTATCCCTTCTAGCTTTGGATCATCCATAAATTATATCATTGTCCAAGAAATTTGTATTTTTACTAGCCAAAAGGACACGGCCAGAAAATAAGCTCTGTGGTACAAGCAATGGAGGTCGTAGTCCTAAAGATGCATAATACTGTCTTGAGTGACCAGCCAGAATCTGGATTGTTCACCACAGGCAACGGGATGCCATTAAAGGTTTTTGAGTCTAAAATGAAAGAATCTGTCTTATATAAATAACTTTCATTGGGACATTTGAAAAATCCTACTTAGATCAATTTGGAAGCAACTTGACATTTTCCTTTTTTATGAACTGCCTTTCAGAACGTGTTGACAAGTATGGTTCATCTCGAACAGTCCTAAGTAATTCTCTGGACCAAGGCAGGGACCACCGGGTCACTGGTGAACAGATGCACGTGGCGGTGAACAAACAGATTAATGCATCTGGGTCTTACGACCACACTGTACACTCGTAACACATGTACGTCTTATCTTAACACCTGTGCACAACTATATATAGCATCCCAGGAATCTTGTTTTCATATCATACACGTAGGTTCTTGCCAGAGCTTTCTTCTGAGCCAGAGAGTCTGAGAAAAAAGCTGAGGGAACAGTGCAAGTTGTACCACGCACACCAGACTCCAATGAGCTCACATGTGTAACAAATACACCGCCCGACAGCTGCCTGCTCTGACGGCTCAGTGGCAGGGGAGCAGCCAAGGCAACAGGAGGCTTTTCAGCGTGGACAGCCTCGTGGCTGAGAAGGAAGGGAGCAGCTGAGGCCATTCTGAGCATTTGTTCATTAACTTCCTCAAAGTCAAGTGGAAAACAGCGGTGGCTGGAGCAGAGGCCCCAAGACCCCATCAGGAGTCCCTCTGGCCATTGGGGCCAGCACCCCAGGGGCTCGGAAGAGGCCGTGGGTGGAAACGCAGAAGCGGCTCTTCCTGACTGCTGTCCGTGGGGCAGGTCCTCCACAGCCGCCCTCCCTGATGGCCCCGGCGCTCAGGAACAGAAACCAGGATCAGTTCCTTATGTAACTAGGAATGCCGTTTACACTCGCTCCCCCTAATTAAATTGTACCTGTTCTTGCCTCTGATTTTCTCACCTCTCTTCCAGAATAGTATCGAATCCTTCTTCCCTTGACACTCACTCACTCTCTCTCTCACGTGCCCCTCTCCCCACTTCTCTCCCTTCCTGTCTATTCTCTCCCTTCCTTCCTTCCCTCCCCCTCCCCTCTCCTTTCCTTCAGCTACCTGGCTTCTTCAGGTGATTTTCTTTGCTTATTTATTCCTTACACCAGAGCACAGATCTCTGGCTCTGCCAGCAATTTCTTCCTTATGCTACTGATGTGTGGTTATGAACATGGTTTATCATAGAAAGAGTAGAAATAACTTATACTAAGGCTGACTATTCTGTTGACTTGCAGGCTTTAATAGCTGAGAAAATTTAAGAAGATTTGCTTAAATACATGATACACATTAGTACCAACATACATGCTGAAGGAATTCAGGGAGGGGAGAGAGCTGTAAGGTTAGGGTTTGGACCCCCCAGAACAGGTGGACTTGGGAGTACTGAAGACAGACTGAGCAGCACAAGGAAGCTGGTTCTGGGATGGGACTCAGCAAGCTTCAAGTACTACATGGTGTATTGGTGCTGGGCCCCTCCTCTGTGAATCATGTCTGGCCTAGGGGCTGAAGAATAATTTGTGGGAACTTGCTCATATACCCACCTTACTCCTAATATTTGTCCCCTCCCGTTGGAAAACACAAGAGGCCAGAGAGGGAGAAATCAACAGGTCTGGAGCACACACAGTTCAGGGTTGTCATGGCAACCTCTTTTCCGCACAACCCCCTGCCTCCTCACCAAATGTTTATCCCAGAGACACTTCCGAGAGACGGAACCAGACCTTAGACCTCACCCGGCCCCAGGAATACTGTCTTTTCCCTGCCCACGCCAGCCCAGCCATAGCCAGGGCCTGCGGAGGCGGGGGGCGGGCACAAAGCTTCTGTTCCAGGCAGAGCTGGAGATGACCCTTCAACTGTGATTTCCCCATTTCCCCTCACTGAACAGCTGAATGGTACAGGCCAGGGTTGGGTAGGAGGGGAAGCTCTGATTTCAGGAAGTTGGAAAGAACAGGCAGCAATAAAACCCATATTTTTAAAACCTGCACATTTTACAGATTAAGAAAACTGAGACCCAGAGAGAAGTGTGGGCAGAATATGAACTAAAATCATAGCTTATTTTGTTCTTAACTATTAAGTAATTTTTAAAAGGCTCAGTTAAAGACATTCTTTAATTAGAGGGAAGAAGACAACTAGCTTTTTGGATAGTAGCAGGGTGTAAACTCTAACATAGTTACCAAAAGGACCCCTGAGCAAGACTGTCCTTGAGTTTCATATACAAAAACTCAGGCTTCTGGGGGTGCATTTGGTTTCTTTCTCCACTCCAAGTCACTTTTACTTCAGAGTATATACATGGATTGATAAATTGACAAGATCTCCATCAGAATATCTTTAAAAATCACTGGTGAAAGAATAATGCTGCTCTTCATTGGCAAAATATATATTTTACTTATTTATACATTACAGGGTAGTTCTAAAATAGTTCTAGTTAGAATCTTGAGCCCAAAGGTAGCAGCCCTGAGAACAATGACTCATCTATGACATCACAAATAAATGGACAACAAAAGTTAGTCCCTGTGCCTCTTCCAAACATGGGCTAACTTATCTAGTTAACTCATTGTCCTTAGAACAAGGCGTTTTCCCAAATGGAATGTGAGCCATTTAGGCATGAGAAGAATTTCAATTTCACTGATGTAATATTTCCTCTGCTGGGTTCTTCTCCACTAACGGAAGTTTAACTATGACCATCCGGCATTAAAAAAAGTCAGGCATATATAAAATAGTCAGGCAAATATAAAAGACATGGAAGCAACCTAAATGTCCATTGACAGATGACTGGATAAAGAAGTTGTGGTATACTTATACAATGGAATACTACACAGCCATAAAAAAGAATAAAATAATGCCATTTGCAGCAACATGAATGGACCTGGGGATCATCATTCTAAGTGAAATAAGCCAGAAAGAGAAAGAAAAATACCATATAATATCACTCGTATGTAGGATCTAAAAAAAGAAAGAAGACACTAATGAACTTATTTATGAAACAGAAACAGACTTGCATACATAATAAGCAATCTTATGGTCCCCAGGAGAAAGGGGGTAGGAAAAAACAAATTTAGGAGTTTGAGATTTGCAAACATTAACTACTATATATAAAAATAGATAAAAAAAATTTCTTTTGTACAGCACAGGGAACTATATTCAGTATCTTGTAACAATCTTTAATGAAAATGAATATATGTATGTATATGTATGACTGGGACAGTATGCTGACCAGAAATCAATACACTGTAACTGACTATACTTCAATTTTTAAAGATTAATTAATTAAAAAAAATCACTCCTCATTTCCACTCATATTTTCTTTTGGTGAAGCTCACTGTCGAGTTTCAGCTCAGATCTTTCATTAGCATTTCTTCTGGGGATTCTAGAGATTTTACACATAGTTAAGGAATTGATAAACTTCTTAAACTTTTAGGCAAATAAATGATCAGAATGCATTCAATGTTTAATCACAACCTTGCTGACAATTAAGCCAATTCATTTTCATAGGATCATGGGAAACTTGGACATTCAGTGGCTACAACGAGCATGTAACAACTTAGAGCTAGCATTTTTACCATATCAAAAGCACTTTCCAAGCATTTGCTCTTCTTGTGATCATCTTCTCAAGATCAGCTAGACTGAGTGATGCAAATAGGTCTGTGCCTTAGCCATATTCCATCCCTGGTCCTTATCATAATGCCTAGAACATCTTAAGGACTTAATAGATTTGTTTGAATGAACAGATGGCTACCCTGAACCATTCAGTGGAGATTCAACCTTAGAAGTTAAGAGGTAGCTGGTTCAGTATCAGAGTCTGGACACAAGAACAAATATTTGGCTACTAATAAGCTTTCCAGGCTCCTAGTAGACCATTACCCTGTTAGAAAAAAAAGTATGTGTGGTGGGGAGGTGGGTAGGGAGGGTGGAGGGGTTTAGCACCAGCAGCTTTTGAGGGTGGTAACAGGTGGAAAAATGGAGTCCGTTGGTTGATTTACAAAGAATTTAAATATCCCAGTTGGAAGATCTTAGGGATTATCTACAAGATACACGTGGTATCATGTGAGAATGGAGCCAGAAACACCTTAGGCCCAGCCCCAGCACTATTCTTTACTACTGTTGACTACTTGGCACTGCTGCTGTGAGCATGAAATGAAAATAAACAATGGTTAGCTTTATGTGTTGACTTGGCTAGGCTGTGATGCCCAGGTGTCTGGGTGAATATCAGTCAAGATGTTGCTGTGGAGGTGCTTTTAAGATATTGAATATTTAATTCAGTCAACTTTAAATAAAGCAGATTACCCTCCATCTGTGGGTGGGCCTCATCCAATCAGTTGAAGGCCTTAAGAGCAAAGACTAAGATTTTTCTGAAGAAGAGATTCTCTTCAAGACTACAACAGAGAAAATGTGCCTGAGTTTTCCAGCCTACTGAAGAATTCAGACTCAAGACTGCAACATCAAATCTTTCCTGAGTTTCCAGCCTGCTGGCCTGCACTACTGATTTCAGACTTGCCAGCCCCAACAATCACATGAGCCAGTTCCTTAAAATCAATCCCTCTCTCTCTACCTCTCTCTCCCTCTCTCTCTCTCTCCCTCTCTCTATATAGAGAGATAAAGATACAGATACAGATATATGGGGTGTATGTCTGTACTATTGGCTCTCTTTCTATGAAGATCCCCAATTAATATAATAAGTCAAGCCCTCACACAGCCCCTGACAGAGAAAGTACCCTTCTCTGTTCATTCTCCTCCATTACCTTCCATGAATCTAGCTCTGTCATCCTAGCAAATATATGAATGTCTCCTGCAAGACGCCAAATGGGGCAAAGATCCAGCAGTATCAATGACCTCCCAAGGTCACGACCAGTCCACAACAATACCAGGATTGAAATCTCCTTCTTCTGATTCATCATCTGTTCCTTCCCCTCCTTCCTGTTACCCACTCACCTTTCCATCCCTAATACACCCAGATGTGATGCTTATTTAACCCTAGAAATTAGAGGTGCTTTCCAGCAAGAACGTAGCAGAGTCACTGGGCCCATAATAACACTTTAACCTTGGATATTTACTTGGGACTTCTCTTCATTCTGCAGCAGAAAGCATTTTAGTGAGAGCTCAGCCATCTCAGTTCGTATCCACACTTGAAGCCCACTGTGCAGTGAGCTGGGCCCACAGCCCAGTGTCACTGCTGTGACATTTGCCTCTAAGAGCCTGTATCTCCAGCACTTTTTTCTTGATTTTTTTCTTGTTTATGTTCAACCTGTTAGCTTAGTCACATAGCCAGCATTAAAAAGACTCGTAGAACATAAAGGATTCTATTCTACTGCATAATGACCAACTGCAAGGTCTGGAGGTAAGGGGGTCCCTAGACCACCCTGAGATTCAATCATTTACTAGGAGGACTCAGGGAACTCATAGTGAGCTGTTATACTCACAGTTATGGTTTATTACAGCTGAAGAACACAGGTTAACATCCATCAAGGGAAAAGGTGCAGGGGGCAGAGTCCAGGAAATTTCCACATGTAGAGCTTTCAGGAGTCATGAACAGCGTTAACTCCTCCCAGCAATGATGCATGATGTATGCACAGAGCACTGCTAACCAGAGACTCTCCCCTGAGCCTTGGTGTGCAGAGCTTCCACTTGGGCTCCATGGTTCACTGCCACCATGGCTGACCCCTCTGGAGGTAGAGTGAATACCATCTGGCCCAAAGCTCCCATCAGAAACCACATTGTCCCATGTGGCTCAAGGTCCCCAGGTAAAGGAAAGACATTCTTACCAAGTGTGACAGGGACCAGGAGAGGAACTGGGGATGACTTCACGCTCACTGTCCCTACTGTTGACATTTAACGAGATGGCAAGTCAAGGTGGAGTCCACCAGGGAGAGCTGTGGCTTGTCCCCAGCCTTCTTCACTGGACACTCATATGGGGGTTAGGCGTGATTCGGGTGTTAGTCCTGAATCCCTCCTGCCCCTGTGGAGTAGCCAATTCATTCCTTTCTGTCTATTTACAGCCCCAGCTCAACAGACAACAGTATCTTCACTCATTTAAAAATGCCTCTTCTTTCAACTGCTTAGCTTTCCACATTGCTTACATTGAAGGAATTCACCAATTTGTAAAATCTACAGATTACTGACATTAAGTGGTGAAAATGCTCAAGTTTTACAAATGAAGACCCCAGGCACCCATTCCCCATGTCAGGTAGAGAATCCAGATCAAGAAGAACACGGCTACAGGGAGGAGGACTTTAGTCACAGGGAAAAGCCAGAGCTGGCGGCTGGCTGAGCCAGGAGTGGCGGGGGAGGACGTGAGGGAGGTGGGGGTGACCGACATGTGGGGCTTCTGCCCGACAGGATGCAGGGGTGGTGCACCTTATTCCAACAGGTACACCCGAGGGCGGGTGCTGGGCATCACTGGCAAGGTGTGTGGGCTCCTGCAGCCCCAGCTAGGCATCTGCCCAGTGTCCTCAAGCAAACTTCCATTCTACCTCAGGAATGGGCACTTTCCTGGTTCCCTCACTCCATCTCACAGCTAACTAAAACGGCACCTGCCCACAGTCCCGCCCTCCTAGGCCCTGGGAGGGAAGTAGCCAATCTGCTTTGCCAAACGGAGCTAAGGTATTACAACCGGTAACATCGTCCAGTAACGTTTTCCCTTTAACAAGGGCCCTAATGCCTTCATTCAAAAGAGCAGAGGCAGAAGAGATGTTTTCACTTTCGTAAGTAGTTTTCTTAGCCCAGAGCAACCCTGCCCACAGAAGCAGAGACTCAAAGAAGCTGACCACTACAGTATCTTTATGCCATTGAACAACCCTCCAAGAATCATGCAGACATAAAATACACTAAAGAGATTCCATGAGCAGCCTTGGATTGCGTGTTTCAGACAGCAGAATCTGATGCTAGAAGCCTGGAGAGGCCAGCTTCCCCCTGCCTCACCTGAGCTGCGTCCCTCTGCGGCAAACTGGGTTTGCTCTCCGTCTGTGTTCCCACGGAACCCCGCTTCAGCAGAACCAACCCTTCTGTCCCTCTGCCTGGCATTATCCTAGAAGTTTGGGGCAGGACGGGAACCTTGCCTTTTTCATCTCTGAGTGCGACGGCACTAAGCAGGTCGAAATGGAATTGCCAGCACCCCTGGGGGCTGCTTCAGCCCTGGTTCTGACTCCCAAGCTATAGGGAAAGAGGACGGCCATGTTCTCACTTCCTGACAAGGTCAGGCCACTTCCACTAGCTTCTAGAGTGGGGAGAGCACGTGAGGGACCTAGGGGAAGGCCAGGTGCAGAGTCCCCAGTAACAAAATGTCAACCATGACAATCTGTGAAGACCGGGTCTCCAGGATTGAACTCTCATCTACTGCAGGGGCCAGATGATCAGAGACACCTGTCCCCAGGGGTGCCCTGACAGCAGAGCCCAGCATCATCTCCTCACCGTCCCCACGAAGGTAGCAACAACTAACATCCAGGGTCAGGAGGACGTGGCACGGGATTGAAAGCTACTTTACACAGATGATTGCCTTTCAAATGGTCCTATTAATCATCATCACAAGAACAAGCCATTGACTGGAGTTCCAGTCCTGTTTCCTTTATTCCAGGGGCCATCAACTCAGTCCTCCTCCTCAGCTCCACCTCCCAGGCCCAGGAACCAAGGCTAGACCTGGTCGTAGCTAAGACACACCATCCACATTTCCATCTCAACTCCATCACCGATTTTCTGTGACCTTGAGCTGCCAAAACTCTTCCCCTCTGATTACTTCTCTCTAAAATGGTAGTAAACAAACTCCCCAGAGATGTCCTATGGAGGAGCGAGGTGACGCATGCCAAGAAGAGCCAGGCACACCTGCAGACGCAGCAAGCGCTATTCTTATGTCTTACCTGAAAGCAGCAGTCACTCCACGGAGCCTGCTGTGTTGGCTTTTCTGTCCATAATATTTGTGGTCGGATCACGTCTGTATGTAAACCAAACACAAGACAACAAAGGGGAAAATTCCATCACATACTTTTGGGTTCTTTTATTCTCGTCTGTTCATCCAGATGGTGATCATTAGTGGGCTCGCCGGTCTGCACCTGTTTACGTACACATTCCACCTATGGGGATGTGCTCAGAACGTCCTGGATGAGTCTACCAAGAGACACTGCGGAGTCAGACACACCCTACTGCCCTAGGAATCACCCTCTAGCTCTTTGGTGGAGACAAGAGCAGAGCTCTTGGTGCTACAGGGACGTGCAAGGTCAAGGACCGCTTGGCCCGAAAGCCTCAGGGACTCCCACGCCCGCCTGCGATAAAGCCACCGCATACCCTGAGTGTGCGTGTCTGCTCACCGCGAACGCAGCCCCGTCGGTCACTTGGTGTTTCCTAAACATCCCCACACCAGGGCCCCACTCTCGACGTACCAATTTGAATTCTTTGGAGCGGTGCCTGGAAAAACGTCTATTTTAAACACCCAAGCGATTCTGACGCTGGGTTGAGCTGGGAGTGTTCTAGACTGAAGGAAACTCAGAGCTGTGAGTGCAGACCTTGGCTCTGCTCCAGCCTTGGTGATAATTTCCTGTCCCTCCTGTGTAACTGGGCAAGTCCTTTTCCTCTGGGCCTGACTGTCTCTCAGATAAGGATGAATAAGCACAAGAATAAGAGAATTCCTGCTGTGTCACAGGAGCCCTAGGGTTTCCTTGGAGGCTCCAGAAATTGCTAAGAAGAAATGGAGTATTTGGGGTTCTGGATTCTCTGTCTCAAGAGTTAATCACAGGGCTGCTAAAAAAATCTACTGATGATGGCCTGACATCAAGCAGGATCAGCTAGGAACACCTGCCCAGGAGGCAGGAAATACACAGTCCCAGAAGTGTTCAAAGTGGCTTCAATGGGCATGGTTACCCCAGGAATGACACTTTAGAAACATGACTCCCTGAGAGAGTCAAGGATTTGGACTGGGGGACCTTGAGAGTAGTATCACTTCACTTCTGGCAGTGGTGATCTCCTCATCCGTCACAGGAAGGGTTAAAACTAGACCCCAATTAGGGGCCTCACATTTTGCCATTCCAGTGGTCTGCTGGGAATCCACCACCCCACCCAGCCCCACACCATGAACAGACCCAGGCAGCATGTTACCTGTGCCCAGAACCAGAACCAGGGGGAGTTGGCTGATCCCCTGGGAACACAATGCACAGCCCTGACCTTATGACCATTTGCAATGGACTGAATCATGTTTTCCCAGACTCAGATGTTGAAGCCCTAACCCCAAGGTGGCTGTATTTGGAGGTAATTAAAGGTAAATGAGGTCACAGGGGTAGGGTTCTAACCTGATAGGATCGCTGGTCTTGAAGGAGGAGACAGCAGCGAGCTCTCTCCACACGTGTGTGCACCCAGGAAAGGCCACGTGAGGACACAGCGAGGAGAACCCGACCACGCTAGTGCCCGGATCTCCAGCTTCCAGCCTCCAGATCCCTGAGAAAATAAATGTCTGCGTTTAAGGCCCCCAGTCTGTGCTATTTCGTTTGGGCCACCCGAGCTGAGACACCATCCCACCATGGCCAGCTGAGGCAGCCACTTCATCGCAACGAAGTCACTTGATCTTATTTAGTATATTGTCTCCCACACTAAAATGCAAGCCCCCAACAGCTGGGGTGTGACATCCTTTGTCTTTCCTGTTTGCAAAACTCTCATGAGGTTGACACTGTCATTTTACCAGATGAAGAAATAGAGGCTCTGAAGTTGGTGGCTCGTGCCTGGTCCCGCCACGTGGAGAGAGGCCCTGTGGCGGGGATGCGCTGCCAGTTTTTGGCTCTGGGTGTTCGCTGCTGTGCCCTGTTCCTCCAGGACTCAGTGAAGACCTGCTGACGGGCTGGGGGTGGAGAGGGAAGCAACGGCTGCCTGGTGCCCGGCTGCTTCTTACCCTCCAGAACCAACGGAGCGCAGTCCTCGTGCAGCTAGACTTGGAGCACGAATGGAGGGGTCCCCGCGGGGCCAGGGAGGGACTGGGCACAGCAGAGCAGGTGCCTCTGTGCTTCTCTCCAGGAGGTCCTGCCCCGTGAGGGTGCTGTCCGCCAGCTGAGAGAGGCCTGCGGGTTCTGGAGCACGAGGCATGAGACAAGCTGATAAAACACAACATGAACAAGGTTACAATTGTTGGCTTTGTTCCTACACTAATAAACACTTAAAATTACTTGTCTAAAGCATTTACATTTAACTAAGCACTTTCCTAAACAATGTCATCTTTCCTTTACAACAACCCTGGGCAGGAGGGAGATCTCACCCCCCAGTTTGTAGGCAAGGAGACAGCCTCAGCCTCACATAGTTTTCGAGCAGCAACACCAAGACAAGGATACCTGTGTTCTATTTCACCCTAGGTTTGCTTCATCAGTATTAGCTACAAGCTACTTCTTTTCAAAAATTTTATTTATTTTTTGGGTGGAGGTAATTTGGTTTATTTATTTATTTTTGGAGGAGGTACAGGGGATTGAACCCAGGACCTCACGCATGCTAAGCATGCGCTCTACCACTTGAGCTATACCCTACCCCCTTACAAGCTACTTCTCAACTCAGCCCATGCCTTGGAACCCTGTGCTGCTGGCTTCTGGGTGTGAAGTGAGCCAGGTGAAGACTTGGATGGCTTGACATCAAGTGGTGCTTCCAAAATGGGTCTCCAGGGAACTCTGATTCCTAGCAAGATGTTAAAACATCCCCCCTCTTCTTTTTTTTTTTTTCAAAGTATGGGGCTGTTCTACAGTCAACTTTGGGTAATGTTACAGACAGTCTTTCCTTCCTAGGAAATTATGTTGGCAATTAAAGGCTCTGAAAAGGTCTGTAATAAAGAAGCTGGCATACATTTAATTCAGCATTTGACAACACAACTCATTTTCCTAGCAGCATCTTGCTCTCTAGAGAAAGTGGTGCAGGATGTAGAAAAGTCAGTGGCTAGGAGAACAGTGAACATTTTGCTCACTAGGCCAGACCTAAAGGATTATTGAATTGAAAGGAATTAAAAGCACAATCACTGTCAAATAAGCACAGTTAAATCCTCTCTTAAAACTTGTCACTAAAAATACTTCAGCTAAGTCTCCTTAAAATATTAACTTGTGTCATTGTTCATGTGCAAGTGTACTTTCACTTCTAGGATCAGTAAACAAAACATCAATTGCTTTTGTTTTTATTATCTCATATTTTCTGTACTTTCCCAGTTTACAAATAGGTATAATTTATAACCTAATTCAAAACAAGTAATTTAAAATAACCTGTCATCCAACAGCTAAAGATTTAGGAAAAAGAGTTGACAGTGGGGGATGGAGGAGACAGACAGGGGAACGTTGATGTCAAATGGGGTCCACCGGGGACAGACAGAATACAAGGTTTTCAAAACCCCGGGCAGAGTTATGTGCAGGTATGGAAAGGCAGGTCTTAGAGATGCAGGTTTCTGGATGGAGAAGTCCTGAGGCCCCAGGTCTGACCTCTGTGCAGACTAGAGATCCTGGAAGGATGGCAGAGACCAAGGAGCCCGAGGGGACAAAGAGCAGGACTGAGCTCACAAAGTGGGAATGATGAAGACATAATGGGTCAAAAAAGCTCTTAGCTGGGTAGAGCCTCTGGGTCAAGAAGACAGTCAGGACATGTGGCCTCTTCCCTCACCCACAGGAGCAGGGGGTGTTATGATGCCTCTGAGGCCCCAGCTCAGGCCTGGGGAAAGCTTGGCTCAAGAGGAAGAACCAGGACCCTGGGCGTTCAGGAGTCCTCTCTCATCACCCACTGTTGACTATCATCTCCCAACCAGAGTCTCTGAGATTCTTTTTCTAGATAGATGTCATCTCCATCTCAGGAAAGGCCTGCAGCTCCTGGCGGGAGGTGGGGGCAGCTCCCCTCAGCACTCATGGGAGCTCAGCTCTCTCCTGCCAAGCTGGACAGTATCTTAAATTTTCGTGCCTATCAGTGAGCCGGGAGAAGCGGGGCAAAGCGTGTGATGAAATTAACCGATGATGTGCATTTGGGAGGCACAGGGAGCACCAGCTCTAAGAGGGAAAGCAAACAACCTGTGGAGGGAGAGGTTAGAAACACAGGCAAGCAATCACCAAGCAAGGCGTGCTGGGAAACAGTGCCTGCTAACAAACAGGGTAAAGCCCCTTCCTTGAGACTTAAGAGGTACAAGTGTGGATGTGGCGATAATCTACAGCAAATGAGATGGCGATGTGCTGTTGGAAAACGTTGTGCGATCTGGATCCCTTAGATCAGCCAAAGCACAGCATGCCAGCTCTTCTAGCAAAGACCTTGGTTCTACCATGATGCAGGCAAAAACCTTTTTTCAGAGCTATTCCTATGTCTGTCGGCATTCTCCCACATGGCATTCATAGGAATTTTGAGAACATAAAGATCTATCAGGGCTGACACGAGGCTCTACAAATGTTGCATACTATGGTTTTACAGGTGGTGATCTGGGTCAGCTGAGCAGGGCGGAGCACCACACAGCTGATCAACATCAACGGGTCCATACTAGAAGAAAAGCTGGCCAAAGCTGAGGGGAGGAGTGTGGAGTCCAGGACACTCACAGGAGGAGTGGGCAGAGGCAGAAAGGCAGCTCTCTGGCAGGTAGAGCCGGGAGGCTGGGAGCATCACAGGTACTTACTGGGGAGCTGGGGCTGGAGGAGAAATGCCAGGTGCTATGGACTGAAATGTGTGTCCCCCCTCCCCAGATTCATATGTTGAAACCCTAACCGACAGTGTGATGGTAACTGAAGATAGAGCCTTTGGAAGGTTAGACGAGGACATGAGGGTGGGGCCCTTATAATGGGATTAGTGGCTTTACAGGAAGGAGACACAGCTGTGAGGACAGAGCAAGAAAGCAGCTGTCTTTAAGCCAGGCGATTTCTCACTAGGAACTGAGTCAGTCAGCGCCTTGGTCTCGGATTTCCCAGTCTTCAGAACTGTGAGAAATAAATATCTGTTGTTTAAGCCAAGTAGCCAAGCAAAGACACCAGACATCCACAATCAGGCTCACATTATGACAAGGGACTCAGGGAACATTAATTCACAGTAATTGCTGGAAACCTGTGCATTTTTCATGCACTCAACAAACATTTAAGGAAAGAACCACTACCCTTCAGACACTGATAATGCAGCATGGAGCCAAAAACAGAGCCTTACTCTCATGGGGCTTTTATTCTACAGACTTCACCGTATGCCTAGCAGTTCAATAAAGGCATTTCTGTGCCTTTGAGCCAATGTCCTTCAAATACAGTGTTTTCCTAAGACTTAAACTGATATAAGGATGGACTTCAGAATACATCAACTCCTTTACGCCACTCAGATAAAAGCTTATGGGGTCCCAGACACTGTATGAAGCACCTTAGGCTTTTAACTTCTGTTATTACATCAGCCCCATGGAAGTGATGTCCTTATTCCCATTTTATGGATTATAAAACAGACTTGAAGAGGTTTAAATCACTTTCCAGAGTTCACACAACATTCAGGTTAACCAGGACTCAAGACAAGGTCTACGAGACTCTAAACTCTGCTATAATTGCGTGTTCGTCATGCACTGTGACACAGTTATGTATGGAACACTCAGCATCCTTTATGCAAATAAACACCTTCCACTAGCTGGGAACCATTATTCTGAAGGCCAGAATGCTTCTCTGATCTTTTGGTTGCCAAACTTTAGCATCACTGAGGAGCTCACTCCCATAGGGTCCAATCTGCAGGTCTCAGGTGATGCCAGGGCATCTATAAACACCCCAGGTGACCCTTTTTAAAATGCATAAAAACCACATTTACTATTATTCTAGAGAGCAAGGATTTTTGCCTGTACTGTTATTTTATAACAGATGAATGGGAGCGATTCCAATTCTTACAAATTCAGAAAGCAAAAATTATTTACTTGGATCTCTTTTGCAAACATCTTTATTGAGATATAATTCACATACCATAAAATTCGCCCATTTAAAGTACACAATTCAATGGTTTCTAGTATTTAGTACTCAGAGTTCTGCAACTATTACCGCAATCTAATTTTCGAACGTTTTCTTCACCCCTATCCCTTTCAGCAGTCACTCCTCACTTTCCCTAACACCTGGCCCCTGAAAACCACTAATCCATTTTGTCTCTCTAGATTTGCCTGTTCCAGACACTTCATATAAATGGAATCACACAGTATGTCTTTTTTGTGTGACTGGCTTCTTTCACTTCGAGAAATATTCCCCAGGCTCATCCACATGGTAGCAAGCACCAGAACTTCATTCCTTTTTATTATCAGATAATCCATTATGTGGATATGCCACAATTTATTGTTGTTTATTCATTCATCAGCTTGATGGGCATTTGAGCTGTTTCTACTTTGGGGCTATTATGAATAATGCTGCTATGAACATTCACGTACAAGTGTTTGTGGGGGCCTATGTTTTCATTTCTCTTGGGTATATTCCTAGAGGTGGAGTTGCTGGGTTCTATAGCAGTTCTACATTTAACCATTATGAGGACTGCTAGACTCTTTCCTAAAGCAGCTGCACCATTTCATTCCCACCAGCAGTAATTGCGAGTTCTAATTACTCCACGTCCTCACCTATACTTGATAATGTTGATACTGATCACAGCCTTCCCAGTGGGTGTGAGGTAGCATCTTACTTTTGATTTGCATTTCCCTAATGATTAGTGATGTGGGATGTCTTTTCAGGTGTTTACTGATCATTTTGTACATCTTTGAAGAAAGGTCTATTCAGATCTTTTGCTTATTTCCCATGTGATTCTGACAGACCTGACTGGGGACTTCATTTAACACTGTTCTACGCCATGACTAGAGATTAAAAGTCTAACCCTGAATAAGGATTTGATGAGGAGACTCAGGTGACAGATTATAAGGGTCTCATTAAAAGCCCAACCCCTGCTAAGAGAAAGGCTAGCCTGGCATTGGTGCCCTCAGGATGGAAGGAGAACAGGGAGTGGGGGAGAAGACCACATCTTTGTCAACTTCAGACAAATCAGTTAGGATTTCAGCTTCAAGTAACAGCAAACTCAATCCAACCACATAAATGAAAATCAGAAATATACCAACTGGTGTAACAAAATGTCAGTGATAGAACTGTTTCAACTGATGCTCGGGCTCTACTCATCTTTTGTCCCTCCTACCCCATGTCTTGGTTTGTGTCCACAGGCCCATTACTCCATGATCACAGTGTGGGCACC